>NC_138981.1:272500-975575 GCF_964341445.2 Mesoplodon mirus | reverse complement strand
AGGTACATAGATAGATAGATAGATAGATAGTATCTCATATTAGGTCAGCGTTTCTCAGCCTCAGCACTACTGACATCGGGGCTGGATGACTCTCTGATGTGGGGCGTCCTGGGCACTGTGGGGTGTGAAGCAGCATCCCTGGTCTCCACCCACCAGGTGCCAGGAGCTCCCCCTCTCCCAGCTGTGACAACCAGAAATGTCTCCAGACATTGCTGAGTGTCCCCTTGTGGGGATGACAGTGTTGCCTGGGTGAGAACCCCTGGGGTCCGTCCACTATCTCTGTCACCCTCAGGACCCCTCATATATCGAGTCTGTCAGCCAAGACTCTTGCTCCAACAAGTTTCAGTGTGTGAATGGGGACCACGGGACCATGTCTAAAATTCTGGCCACGCAAGTTGGCCCAAAGCTGAATTCTCCTTGAAGCCAGTGTGACTCTGCCTACAAACATACACCTGTACCCCTGTCCCCACCAGGGCTGGACGGGATGCTGTGTCTGGGTCCTGGGGGGTGTCCCCCAGCACTGTGGGTCTCTGGAATAAGGGGTGTTGGGGGGAAAGCTCCCCCACTGTGGGCAGGAGACCTGACCAGGAGAACCTGAAGTATTTCTTCAGTCCTTGGGTGCAGCTCCATGTTGGCTGGAGCTTCCATTCATCCTGGGCTTCGACAAAGCTCATTTATATGCCCGCCCCCTGAGAGTGTTGGCCAAAAAGGTGGGGGAGGTCACCTCAATATATGTTGATGTTGCTTGCCATGCAGTTTTTACATCTTTCAGTATTTCTATCCCTCCTCCCCGCTACCAATGTCACCCCTGAGGCTGTTGGCCGTGTCTTCATGTCTTCCTGTTTCCTACGATCTCAACCTCTCAGGCTCCATCTTTTCTTTGAGATCCCTCCCTCTCTTTTATTTTGCAGGATCATTGCTTTGGCTTTCTGGAGTCTATCGGCTCAATCCTTTCTCTATTCCCTTGTGCATTTTTCTCCTGGGGCTGCTGGAAAAAAATCACCCCTAACTGGGGGGCTTCAACAACACAGATTCAGCGTCTCTCCTTTCTGGAGACCTGAAGTCTGAAGTCAAGGCATCTGCAGGGTTGGTTCCTTCTGGAAGCTGTCGGGGAGACTCTCTTCCACGCCTCTCTCCCAACTTCTGGTGTTTCCTGGCCACCCTTGGCATTTCTTGGATTACAGAAGCATCACCTCCGTCTCTGCATCTATTCCCACCAGGCTGTCTCCCTCCTTCTGTGTGTTTGTGTCCAAATGTCCCCTTTTTATAAGGACACCGGTCATAGTGGACTCAGGTCCCACCCTGCTCCAGTGGGACCTCAGCTAAATCTAACTAATTACATCTGCAAAGACCCTCCTTGGAACTAAAGTCACACACTGACCTACAGGGAGTTAAGACTTCAACCTATGAACTTGGGGGGAGACGGAGTTCACCCACGACAACCACAGTTTCCTATGTCTTCTGTGAGCTTCCCATGGTCGACCAGAAAACCCAGTGCAGCTTCCTCTGCCGGGCAGCTTTGGAAGCATCAACCAGGTCCTGGGGTCGCGGGCAAGAAGCGGGTCTTCCACACGAGGCTGATGCTGAGGGCGCACAGCCTCCCTGACGTCCCGACCCTTGAGGGAATGGCCAGAATTTCTGGGCGTGATGGTTAGATTCCAGACCAGCCTTGTGTTCCCTCCACCTCTGCAGCATGGGTGCCCGGGGTGGGCGGAGGGGGTCTTCTCTCCAAAAACGTGCCTCAGCCTTGGTGCTGGAGGGGATGTGGCTAAAGCTGGAACCCTCACCCCGGATGCAGTGAGGTCAAAGAACTCTTAGAAATAATCTCCTTGACGCCTGAAGTTGGCTGAGTGGGGGTCTGCAAAAAACATATCCACGTCCTGGCCTCCAGAGCCTATGAATGTGATTTGTTTGGAAACAGGGTCTTTGCAGATGTGATGAAGTGAAGGGTCTGAGATGAGGTCCTCCTGGAGGTCGGTGGCCCTAAACCCAGTGACAGGGTCCTTCTAAGAGATAGAAGAGGAGAGACACAGACACAGAGGAGAAGCCCCGGGAAGACGGAGGCAGAGACGGGAGGGAGGTGGCCACAAGTCCAGGGACGGCAGGAGCCCCCAGAAGCTGGAGGAGGTGGGAAGGACCCTCCCTGGGAGCCTCTGGAGAGAGTGCGTCTCTGGGACACCTTGACCTCAGACGTCTGGTCTCCAGGACTGGTGGAGGATGAATTCCTGTTATTGCAAAGCCTCCAGCTTGTGGTCATTTGTTAGGACAACCCAGGACACCCCCCAGTTACTGACCTAGTTAATATTTATGGACACACCCCAGTTTATGACATGCTTCACCATCACTGGGTCACTTGGTACCACGGCAACCCTCAGAGGATGAGTCTATATCCCCGATGTGACACATGAGGACACTTGCGTGTTTGGGTGGGGAGACCCCATGCCGTTCATTTTCCCAGCTCTTCCCACATAGGTCAGCTGTTAGTTCAGCGTGGCTCTGTCATCCTGAGTCTGTTGAACAGAATCTGTGGGGTGGGAGCCGTCCCGGGTACGAGAGGAACCACTGGTCCCTGCAGCGATCAGCTGGTCAGGGCTGCTCAGCCCATGTGTATCTCAGGAGTGAATATTCTATGTACCACAAGGCACCATCCATTTGGAGGCTCCGACATCACCAGCTCTCTGAAGCAGTGGTCCTTGAACGCTTTGGGGCTGAGGCTCCCAGGGCTGCGTTAGCAAAGCACCACAACCTGGGTTGCACAGAAACCCAAGAAACCCAGAAGGAAGGCCAGTCCACACTGCACAGGCCCGGTCACAGCTTCCCAGGGTCCAGACCCTCTAGTCCTCACCACTGTGAGTTTAGCCCTAGCACTCCGGAAACACTGGTTGTGATGGTTGAAAAGATATGGGGGAGTGGTCCCCAAATGGCACTCATCCCTTTGACTCAGGGTTGCTTTTCACCTCCCCACCTGAGTAAGACCCACCTCAACAGAGATGGAAGGGCCACTGTACTCAGCATCTCCAAACTTCACGTCGGGGGTGGTCCCAGGCTGGGTGTGACTGATAAGCAGTTTGGTTCACAACAAACAGAAAGTGGAAACCCAAGTGTCCATGGATGGATGGATGGATGGATGGATGGATGGATGGATGGGTGGATGGATGGATGGGTGGATGGATGGACGGATGGCTACACAATATGGGTCCATCCACACAGTGGAATATGACTCAGCCATGAAAAGGAGTGAAGCTCTGACACAGGCTACAGCGTGGATGGACCTTGAACACATCATGCTCAGTGAGGGAAGCCTGACCCAGAAGGACACACAGTATGTGATTCCATTGATAGGAAACGTCCGGAACACGCAAACCCACAGACACAGAAGGCAGATTAAGGGCTGGGGGAGGGAGATAGGGAGTGACTCTTAATGGGGTCTCCTTTCGGGATAATGAACACTTGCTAGAAACAGATAGAGGCGATGGTCCCAAAACCTTGTGAATGTGCTCCGTGCCACCGAATGGTCCACTTTAAACATGGTCACTCGTACGACACGTGAAGTCAAACTTAATTTGTAAACATGTAACCATGTGGGCTGGGGCAGGGGAGTGTGGGGTGACGGCCGTGGTGTGCAAGGTTTCTTTTCGAGACGATGAAAATGTTCTGGGATCATGTGATGAAGGTGGGTGCACGTCTGCAAATCTATGAAAAACTGCTGCAGTGTGCATTTTTAAAAAATTTTGTTTTATTTACTTATTTTTGGCTGCATTGGGTCTTTGTTGCTCTGCGCGGGCTTTCTCTAGTTGCGGCGAGCCGGGGCTACTCTTTGTTGCAGTGCGCGGGCTTCTCGTTGCAGTGACTTCTCTTGTTGCGGAGCACAGGCTCTAGGCGCACGGGCTCAGTAGCTGTGGCACGCGGGCTCTACAGTGCAGGCTCGGTAGTTGTGGCGCACGGGCTTAGTTGCCCCGCAGCATGCGGGATCTTCCCGGACCAGGGCTCGAACCCATGTTCCCTGCGTTGGTAGGCAGATTCTTAACCACTGCACCACCAGGCAAGTCCTGAAGTGTCCATTGTAAATGGGGGAACTTGATGATATATAACTTACAGCTCAATAAGACTATTAAGAAAAAAGAGACCAAGATGGGGGGTGGGGGACCTGGAGGGGGCGACGCACAGGAGCCCTGGACACCTGAGACGCAACTGAGTCTGTGTCTCAGAACTGCATGTGGTTTCCTACAGAGAACAAGCCAGAACTTCCCGCCTGCCGCCTCCAGGCTGCCAGCTTCGGGCAGCCCTGTGTCCAGTGCCTTTTGCAAGAGCCACCTCTGCTCGCCCAGCGCCTGGGGAGCGTCTGGTGGCCACCAGCGGCTGTTTGTTGCTCGTTTCACAAAATTTCCATCCTGCCACCGCCCAGACCTCCTCCAGGTCCAAACCACAAACGCTGTGGGTTTCAGAGAAGCCGGCATCTGTTAGAGGTGATTTCTTTATTAATCAGCCGTGATCTCTGCAGCCGGCGGCAGGCTGGGGCTCTGGAGCCCCAAGGGGGCTGCCTGCCCTCCCCTGAGACGGTACAGGTGAAAGCACTGGGGGGCCCACGGTGGGGGGAAGGCAGCAGCTCCAGGGCTGCAGAGGGTGGCCGGAGCCTCCTGACACCCACATGGGTTTTCTGCAACCCATGCAGGGCAGCCGCGTGTTATGCAAATTCACACACTTTTGAAGCTCCCACCTGGAGGTTAGGACCGATCAAAACCCCCGGGGGTCGGTGGCATTCATAACCGTTCGAGCAGAAATGGAAAAAGGCCCCCCAAATGCCACCCCGCCCTCGGAATTCCACTCGAGGGGGATGGGTTCTCTCTCTGAAGCTCTGTGCATCGTCGATCTTCTCAGACCACCACCCCCATCCCTCCGGGGACACACAGCAGCCTCCCTGGTCACCCCTCGTCCTCTGTAAATTATCGGTATCTCTCCCTTCCATGGGTCCCGCTGCAGCATCCACGGGGACCCCGAGAAGTACGGCTCCCTTTTCCTCCTGAAGCCCAGGATGGATGGAGGTGGGTGGCTGTGAGGAGGGGCCAGCTCCCAACCCCCCCAATGACCGTAGGACGGCACCTGGCCGTGAGCCGGCAGAGCAGAAAGCTTCCCACTCAAAGCGAAACTCGGGCCATTTTTAAGTGGGTTTGCGGAAGTTCGCTGTGCACACACTCACCACAGATGGCACGTCTCCTGCAGAGGAAGAAAGACAGGGCAGGAAGGCTTGAAAGGGGAGGTGCAATCAGATCAGAGTCGAAGGCTGGGTCCTGGCCTCGCCGGTGGCTCAAGGACCACGTTTCCCGCTAACAGACACCCAGGGATGGACGCCGCTGTGACCATGTCGGGACAAGTCAAACTGCAGTGGGGATGGGAGCCGCGGGTGTCTTAGGGTCCTGACGCCCGGCTGAGCCCCACGCCCTGATTTCAGGAGCCCCGGCATCGTACACACTCGCCATCAAATGCAGAAGGGACAGCCTCGACCAACGGCAAAATAGCAACGCGGTCATCCCCAGCGGGATCTCGAGAAGAGAAGTAAGAGGTACGGTGAGAAACACAGACCTCGAAACCCCAAGCCGATGGCAGAGTTTCCTCTCGTGGGGTGTACGCTGGGCTCCAGGGAAAGACCCCCAGGCTGGCTAAGACCTGGCCAACTTTTATATGTACGTGCTGTTTGCACAAGCTTGCAGCTCCGGTTTCCGAGTCCCAAACCCTCGGGGGCAAAGGGCTTCCCCAGGTGAATGCAGCCAGAAGGAAACTCTGGATTCAAGTGGAGTGTCAAAACCCAGGTGAATCCATCAGTGAGACCTAAGAGCCAGATGCAGGGTCCTGTGAGGTGCGGTGCAGGGAACACACACCTGTGACCATCGCCATGTCACCACAACAGCTCACATGGTGCTGAGCTGCCTGCAGCCACGGGCTGAGGCCATCAGTATAATGTCTGTCTGGGTCAGGTCGGGCAGCTATCACAGAATATCGTAGACGCGGCCGCTTAAACAACAGGCATTTATTCCTCCCAGTCCTGGAGGCTGGATGTCTGGGATCAAGGTGCCAACAGGGTCACATTCTGGTGAGGACCCTCTTCCTGGCTTGCAGACGACCCCTTACAGGAACGTGGCATCCTGGGCAGATCCTCAGCTCAGCAGCACACCTAACGGTCCCTTATAGCATCCTTAAGCCATGTCCTTGACCCCCACCAGCTGTTCCCACCCTGTGGTCAGGTGGCCCAACTTGGGTGCCATCTTTGAAAGTGAGAAAATACACACGCCGTGCTTCTCTTTCTTTCTTTTGTGTTTGATTGTTTGTTTTGTTGGGGTATTTTTGTTGCTGTTTTTCCTACTTTAAGTGTTAAAGCTCTTTTGTCCAGCATTCAAAGAAAGAGAAATCCGGTATCATCCAGGTCGATACGGCAGCAAAGCCGTCACCCAGACTTTGAAAACCAACAGAAGTGAACTGTGAGCTGCTTTTGGTTTGCATTTACATAAGAAATTAGAAAGAAAGTGAAACGGGGATCCACTGTGCCCAGAAGGCGGGGTGTAGGCAGCCCCAGGGATCCCTTGTCCCCGCAGGCCCGGGCCCTCCCTCTCTGCGGGTCTGAGGGGCCGGCAGTCAGGAGTGGGGTGTGCGGACAGCTGGGCAGACTTCTCTGTCACGGGGGCGGGGGGCGGGGCTAGAGACCCAGGCACCAGCTGACCCTGCTGTCTGGACTCAGAATTCCTTCTTCTCCGGGAAACCTCAGCGTCTGCTCTTAAGACCGTGACCTGATGGGCAGTTTCCCCCACGCCTGTAATATATATTCCGATTGCACCCTCCTTTGCCCACAAATAGCCCGTCCTGCGCTTGGGGAAAGCTCTGGGAGCTCACTGAGGGGGTCAAGACAAGAACAAAGATGTCACACACACGCCCATCAGCCGTTCCGTCTTCCCCATGGTTTGCAGCAGGATGGGCTGCCAGCCCCGCGAGGTACCTGGGCCTCTCCGTGGGCTCCTGTATTGCTGTGCACTTCCCAGAGGGCAAGGAGGCAGCTGGGGTTCCAAAACCACATCCTGCGGGGACGGCGGGGACAGCAGAGACGGCGGGGATGGCGGGGACGTGGCACCTGGAAGCAGGTGCTTGCAAGACAAACACCGCTCCCTTCAACCGTGGTCCCCGGCTCCCTCGGCTGGGAGCAGCCCGGGGGAGGCTCCTCTGTTGGATCATTGGGGGAGGACCAGAGGATGCTCTGTGTGGTCTGGGGGGGAGCCCCCAGGACCCCCCATCAGGGCCAGAGCCGGGCAGGGGATCCACTCCCCTTTGCAGTTTGGGAACGTGTCACCAGCACACCTCCAAGCCCCTTTTCTATCTTCATGTCCCGCTGGTGCTACTGGTGATGTCACAATAAGAGGATTATTGTGACATCACCGGCGAGGGAGGGAGGGAGGGAGGGAGGGAAGACATGGGGATGATGTCTCAGGGGCCCCAACATCCCTCCCCCCCACCCCAAAGGAGCAGCCACAATGGGTCCTCTGGGATTGCGGTCCCGAATGTGGAAGGGAGTGAATGAAGCTGCAGTGTTGGGGTGATGAGCTGTTATGGGCCAAAGGCAGGAGGCCAGGCACAGGGTAACAGTTACTATCCTGCTGGGACCACGATGCCAGCAGCACAGCACACCCGTGTGGTCAGGGAGGGTAGCCTGCGATACCCAGCAGAGCCCTGGGGCGCGGGGACCCTGACTTCACTGTGTGCCAGCGAAGAAATCGGGGCTCAGAGCATCCGAGGGAAGCTACTTTGCAGGTTGGAAACAGAGTCATTCCCTTGGTAACTTTGTAACCTTGTACCTCGGCCTCACAGCCCTGCATCCTCACGGCCCCAGCAGTGAAGCCTCCGCGCCGTGCCTCACAGCACGCTCCCCATGCTTCCAAGTCACAGGAACGAAGGAAGTTGCTGGGGGAGGGGCAGGAGTGCAGTGACCCAGGTGCAGCCAGGCTGTGGGCAGTTACAGGAAGAGTCCTGTGTCCTCTGGCCCCAGCAGACTTGATCCCACACCTGTTGCCTGCAGGGACAGGACACGGGGCCTCCATGTCCCGGTGTGGGGTCTCTTCCCCCCTCGACCCGGTGCAGGATGGAGGGGCAGGTTCGTGACCCCCATGCTGGGTCAGGAGCCGGGCAGCCGGTGGTGGGTGTTTTCAAATGGTTCCTTGTAGCTTGTGTGGGTGATGCAGCCCTTGAGGACTTAGCATCTATTGGGTCTGGGATACAGGTGCAGGGAGGGAAGAGGGACCAGAAGGGAGGGAGGGCCAGCACAGGGGGAACCGGGAGCTGCCCGCCCCTCGGGAGCCGGGGACCCTCCCGTCTCTCCGTCCCTGTGCGGGCAGACCCCGTCGTCCGCCCCTCTCACCCCTGGCGCCCCTCTTCTCTTCCAGGTCGGCCCCCACACCCCCGGCTCCAGGATGGACATGAATCTGACGCGTCCGGACAACGCCACCCTCCTGATGCTGCGGGACCCGGCCATCGCGGTGGTCCTGCCGGTGGTGTACTCGCTGGTGGCGCTGATCAGTATCCCCGGCAACTTGTTCTCCCTGTGGGTGCTGTGCCGCCACATCGGACCCAAGACGCCCTCGGTCATCTTCATGATCAACCTGAGCGTCACGGACCTGATGCTGGCCTGCGTGCTGCCCTTCCAGATCTACTACCACTGCAACGGCAACCACTGGGTGTTCGGCGAGCTGCTGTGCAACGTGGTGACCGTGGCCTTCTACGCGAACATGTACTCCTCCATCCTCACCATGACCTGCATCAGCGTGGACCGCTTCCTGGGCGTCGTGTACCCGCTGGCGTCCGCGCGCTGGCGCTGCCGTCGCTACGCCGTGGCCGCCTGCGCCGGCACGTGGCTCCTGCTTCTGGCCGCCCTGTCGCCGCTGGCCCGCACGGACCTCACCTACGCCGTGGAGGTGCTGGGCATCGTCACCTGCTTCGACGTCCTCAAGTCCACCATGCTGCCCAGCGTGGCCATGTGGGCTGTGTTCCTCTTCACCCTGTTCCTCGTGCTCTTCCTCGTTCCCTTCGTGGTCACCGTGGCCTGCTACACGGCCACCATCCTCACGCTGCTGCGCTCGGCCGACAGCCACGGGGAGGCCCGGAGGACGCGCGCCGTGTGCCTGGCGGCCGTGGTGCTCCTGGCCTTCGTCACCTGCTTCGCGCCCAACAACTTCGTGCTGCTGGTCCACGTGGTCAGTCGGCTCTTCTTCGGCCGCAGCTACTACCACGTGTACAAGCTCACACTCTGCCTCAGCTGCCTCAACAACTGCCTGGACCCCTTCGTCTACTACTTCGCGTCCCGCGAGTTCCAGCTACACATGCGGCACTACCTGGGCTACAGGCCGCTGCCCACCGGCAGCCCCGAGGGGCACCTCGAGAGCCTCGGCTCCGGACGCACGCTGTCCGTGCGCTCCGGGGAGGGGCTGGACGCCGCCGGCCGGCCCGGCGTCCAGCGCCAGGAGAGCGTGTTCTGAGCCGGGCGCCCCTCGGGGGCTGGGGCGGGGCAGCCGGAGAGGGGGGCGGGGCCCTTCCCCCGCCCTGCGGGCAATCCACCGCGGTCGCTCCGGGCACCGGGATTTGGCCACGTGCCCTTGGGCAGGCCACCTCGGGCCCCGTGCTCTGGGGGCCCATGGGTCCCTGCCACATCACCCGCTCCCCCTGACATCACCTGCTGCCCCCCGCCCCCCGGAGCCAAGCAAACACGGGGGCTTCCCGGCGGGGATCAGGTTCTCCTTAAATATTCCCAAGCCACAGCCCCCAGACTGGAATGTCGTCCGTCCCGGAGGTGTGGACCGAGGGTCTCTGGGCGGATGACAGGTTTCCGAGTGTCTGCAGCTACAACTGCATCTCCCTGACCCGCCTCGGGGCACAGCTTGCCTCGGGGGGCCCCCCCGGCCCGTTCTCTGGCTCCACCTCCGAGCTGAGAACCCCGGGCCACGGCAAGTCGTCCTGGGGTCTGGAGACGCTCCTGGCCTGACCCATGGGATCCTTGGAGGACCAGGGGAGAGCACTGACCACACGAGCCCGTAGCATGTCTGCTCAGCACCTGGGACACACCTGTGCCAGCCCCACTACCTGGGCTGCTTTGGGAAGATAAGGGGCCCAGTCCCTGGAGTGCCCAGGATGCTAAACCAGCAGGTTCCCGGGAGGCCGGGATATGCCTGAAAGAACAAACGTTTGGGTGCTTTGCACATCACAAGGAGATGCATCACAAGGGACTGAGCTCAGGGCTCTCTTGGGAAAGGAAAACAGCCCTGCAGCCTATAAGGTGAGACCTTGGAGGGGCTGGCAGGCGGGGGCTCAGGGACCTCCAGGGTGGGTTGGCTGTGGGGCAGGGGACGTCCCCTCCGTGGGTCAGAGTTGCAGATGGGGGTTGTGAGCTGATGTTCTGGAAGCACCTGGTCACATTGGAAGAGAAGCAGACATACGTACACTGGGGTGAACGGTGTCTCCCCGAAGTCCACGTCCACTGGGAACCGCAAAGTGTGACCTATGGGATCAGGGTGGCCCTACATCCAACAACAGGGTCCTTCTAAGAGACAGAAGAGGAGAGACCCAGACACACAGGAGAAGCCCCAGGAAGACAGAGGCAGAGACGGGAGGGAGGCGGCCCCAAGCCCAGGGACGCCCGGAGCCCCCAGAAGCTGGACGAGGCTGGAAGGACCCTCCCCTGGAGCCTCTGGAGGGAGCGTGGCCCTGGGCCACCTTGACCTCAGACGTCTGGTCTCCAGGGCTGGGGGAGGATGCAGGTCTGTCCGGGGTTTTAGCCTCCAGTTTATGGGAATTTGTTATGGCTGCCCCAGGAGACACACACACTCTGGAATTCTGAGACTGAGCCTCTGGCACCTGCTTGGGTGACTGCAGGAGGGCCCGGTGCCTGGTGCTGGCTCCCAGGGTGGGACCTGCTTTGTGGAATCCAGTCCCTCGGCTTGGAGGTGCGGCTTGGAGGTGCGGCCTGGAGGGCCCCTTCACCCTCCTCCGCCCCAGGCCACGCAGCTGGGGCATCTCCACAGAGGACAGTGTCCGAGCCAGTGTCTGTGTTTACAGGGAGCTGAGAGCCACCCTCGGGAGCCTCAGAGGGACAGACGGACGTGCCCCTGAGGAAGGACTTGAGCCCGTGGGCGGAAGGGACGAGAAAAGGGCAAGTGTCAGGGACCTGGATGGTCCGTGGATGGCGTGCCGTCCCCCGACTCTTCCCGACTGTCCCAAAGCCGAACCCTAGAAAGCCAGGTCGAGGGAGCAACAGTCCGGGGGCGGAAACCCTGAGCCGGAGAGACAGTGCCGCCCACGTCTGGGCGCGGGCCTCCAGTGTCTGATGCTACAAAGCTGTGAAAAACCTCAAACCACCCTCACAGGACGTTCTGCTGCTGCTTTGTGCTTAAGCATCACAGCTCGAATTCAGAGGAAGCCAGTCTAGGTAGTAATACCCTCCCCCAGTGGATGTCACGTCCCTCCAGCCTTTGGGTCACAGAGGGCTCTGCCAGCCCTTATTTGGCTGGCGGCCACTCAGCCATCCAGGGCTGTCGACGCCCCCGTGACTTCTGCATTCTAGGGGCCCCCAATTCCACCGCAGTTCAGGAGGTCCGACAGGGTCTTTCGAATTGCTGGGAGTTTCCATCCAGAACTTCAGGTGACCGTCAGCCTGTCCGAGAGGTCCGTCAGATCACCTGAAATCCCAGGGCGGGATCTGCCCCTCTTTCAGCCTTTTAATAATGTTGTGTGTGTGTGTGTGTGTGTGTACGTGTGTGTTCTCCCCACACACTCGTTCAATCTGTTGCCCTCTTAAGCCTCCTGTAAAAGGATAACACATTTGCATGTACATAGACATGAGAAAAAAACAAGATGTGATTCTGTGATTCAGCTCTTGGGAGGGTGTGGGAAAAGGAACGCAGGGACCCACATCCCTGACTTCTCCCTGTGTGCTGGGCGGACAGGTTTCTCCCTCTGACTCCTGAGACCCCTGCCTGACCAAGACCCTCCCATCTCACGGCCCAGCCGTCCCATTACCCTCCCACCAGGCTCCCTGGAGTTTCAAGGACGGCAGAATCATGCTGTTCTGGGCTCCTGGCGTGAACCGGGCCAGAGAACACGAACGGGGCACAGGTGGAATCCAGGATTGGTTGGGTGGGATGATGGGGCTTTGGCTTATGTTAAAAGAGATCCTAAAATGCTGAAGGTGTGAATGAAAATAGTCCTGGGCGGACTGCTACGACGGTTGATGCTTGCCTTAAAATATGAGAGCAAATACAGGCATGCACATACGTATGTGCGTGCATACCCATATATGCACACTTCACACACATGTGTACACGTGCATGCGCCCACGTCTTTGTGTGTGCACACGCGTGTGTGCATTTGTGCCTGTGTATTTGGGGACTGGATGAACGAAAACTGCCAGAATGCCGATGGCTCGTAATGCTTGAGCCTGGGTGAAGGGAACACAGGGTTTCATTATATCATTCTCTTTACTTGAGCCTGTTTTAAAATATCCATGCTGAAAACAGGTGGTTTGTTGGAAACTCTCGCACGAAGACAATTGATTTATTTTTTCTTCCATCGTCTGATCTGTCTTTGGAAACCTATACGATCCTGTAATGCCAATGAGATTCCTTAGTGCTGTTAAAATACCTCTAGGGTAGGAGTGGATGTAAATAAACGTGCAGGGCAGGGTCCTAAGCGGGGATGAGATGTGTAGGATTACTGCTGTGAGACTCACAGATAAAGGCCACAATGGTGGCCCGGAGCTGGTGAGTTAGCCAGCAGGGAGTCGAACCCAGCACCTGCCCCAGAGTCCCGTCCCACACCCGTGGGGACCCAGCTTTGGCTGGTAACTCCTGCTGGACGTCCCTGGCTACATCCCTAATTTACAGTGTGTCCCGTGCCAACCACCGTTCCTTTCTTGCCTTCCTCGTCACCTTGTTGAGTTTGTCTGTCACCAAGACTTTCCTACAGCGTAAGTCAAAACCATCAAGACATCCGTCAGCCTGCTCCCTTCCTCGTCCACAATCCTGAGAAAGATGGAAGCTGGAACATCTAAGGAAAATGAAAGGATCGCAGACTGGATCCCAGAAGAGCACTGGGAAAACGGGCGAGATTCCAACACCGATCCCTCCTTCGAAATGGACCGATGTCGGTTCTTCGTTATGGTGGGAATGTCGGGTGTTAAGATAATGGGGAAGGATGGGGAAGGTGGCTGAGGAGCCTCTGTACTATGCCGACAACTGCCCTGTACACCTAGAACTTCCTCAGAATAAACCGTCTATTTTTGTAAGCAAGATGTTCGGCTTGTGCATTGAACTGAACAGGAGTCTTCGGGGTTGGTTCTGGAGACTCGGGGGAAATTGACCCCATCGGACAGTGATCCTTCATTAAATGGTTTTCCAGTTTGCCTTTGCAATACCTTCTCTGATGTCTTCATCCAGATAAAACTCAGTGACACCAGCATTGACAGAGGAGAAGCAGTAAGGGGGCCTCAAGCTTGGCTGGAGGGTGGGCAGTTTGACACCTTTTCTGCTGTGCAATTTGAAAACAGGTATTTATGCCTCCATCCTGACCTTTCCAGCTAAATATTCATTGTCACTCTCTGAGGGAAGATGATTCAGTGATAAAGATGCTTCCTGACTGGTTGAACTTTTACATTTCCTTGAAATGCCTAGAATTAGAAAGAAGAAGAAGAAAAAGAAGAATTATTTCTAACTCTAGACATTTGAGGGAAACGTAAAGTTCAACCAATCAGGAAATGACTCCCCCAAGATGGGTAAAGTTTGGGGCAGGGTGAGTCCACATGGAGAATCAGAACTCACTGTGGAGGGCCTTGCTGGTGGGTGGTCAGCCCTCTGATGGGGTTAGGGTGGGGACCTGGGGGGCTTGGTGCACAGGGACCTGGTTTGCACGACCATCCGATGCCTCGTGCGGGATCACCCAGCACAGAAGGTTAAGGGGAAAAAAATAGGACATTACGATGCCATCAAAACATACATTAGGGGCTTCCCTGGTGGCGCAGTGGTTGAGAATCTGCCTGCCGATGCAGGGGACGTGGGTTGGAGCCCTGGTCTGGGAAGATCCCACATGCCGCGGAGCAACTAGGCCCGTGAGCCACAGCTACTGAGCCTGTGCGTCTGGAGCCTGTGCTCTGCAACAAGAGAGGCCGCGATAGTGAGAGGCCCGCGCACCGCGACGAAGAGTGGCCCCCGCTTGCCGCAACTAGAGAAAGCCCTCACACGGAAATGAAGACCCCACACAGCCAAATAAATAAATAAATAAATAAAATTTAAAAAAATACATTAGGGTGTCACGTTGATATATACCACATACCATGATATACCATATATATATACAGACACATGTACATCTACATACACATAGGTATGTATTAGTTTATATATATGTTCTATGTATTAGTCAGGGGTCATTTTGGTTGTCACCGTGACGGCGAGGGGTCTCCTGGCACCTGGTGGATGGAGACCAGGGATGCTGCTCCACAGCCCACAGTGCATAGGACGCCCCGTATCAGAGCCCCCAATGTCAGTAGTGGGAGGCTGAGATCTCTGACTAGAATGACTCTATCTGTCATCTATCTATTAATTATCTGTGTATCTATCTATGTATCCATCCATCCATCCACCCATCCATCCGTCATATCTATTTGTCTCTATATTAATAAATAATCTATCTCTATCATTTATCCATCTAGCATTTATCTAACATCTATTTATCTATCTACGATCTATGTATCTGTAGCCATCCGTCCATCTAACTGCCCATCCATCCATTGTATCTATCAATCATCTATTCACCTAATCTATCTATCTATCTATCTATCTATCTACCTATCTATCTATCTATGTATCATCTATCTATCTATAGCCCTGGCACACAACGAGGGGCGATTCGGTCCCCCAGTGGATAGGACATGCGCAGACGGTCGGTTGTCCACAACTTGGGAGGGCAGCTACTGCCATCTAGTGGACAGAAACCAGAGATGCTGCTAAATACCCTGCAATCGCCCAGGGCAGCCCCACAAAAATGACCTGCCCCCAAACAGCACTAGCGCTGAGGCTGAGAAGTGCCGCACGCCCACTGCGCCCCGTCGACCCCCATCTCCTCCCCCCACCGCGCTCCGGGGACCCCTCATCTCCGTCTCCCACAGCACCCGCGGGGACGCCTCCACCGATTCACACGGACACTCCTTTTTTTTTCCCCATCGCCCGCTTAGTGCTCCCAAGGTGCCCCTTGGTCTCCGGGTTCTGGGGACCTGGAGACCGCTCTCGCCCCAGGCCCTCAGCCGGCGTCCAGCTCGCGTCGCCGGCTGCCGGGCGGGGGCGGGGCAAGCGTACGGGCGGGGCTTCGTGGGTGGGGCGGGGCTTCGTTCGGGGCCAGCACGGAAGCGATCCGGAGCCGCTTCCTCCGAGGGGGATCGGGCCCTGGGCGGGGCTTCATGGGGGGGGTGAGGCCTGGGCGGAGCTCCAGCGGCCGGGGCGGGGCTTGGTTGGGGCGGAGCCGGGGCGGAGCCTGGGCCGCGGTGGCAGGCGCGGAGTCGAGCTTGGGTCGGGTCGCGGCGGCACCATGGTGCTGTGCCCGGTGATCGGGAAGCTGCAGCACAAGCGCGTGGTGTTGGCCAGCGCCTCCCCGCGCCGCCAGGAGATCCTCAGCAACGCGGTGAGCGGCCTGGGCCCGGCCTGGGCCGGGGTCTGCAGGGCCGGGGTCTGGGGCGGGCCTAGTGACCCGGGCCCAGTCACCAGGGGCCTAGTGACCCGGGGGCTAGTGACCAGGACTTAGCTGGGGGCGGGGTGGTGTCTGCAGGGCCGGGGCCTAGTAACCGGGAGTGTCCAGTGATGGGGGGGGCAGGGTCTGGTGGCTGGAGACGAGTGACCGAGGGCCCTAGTGACCTGGGCTTAGTTGGGGGCGGGGGCACGGGGGTTGGTTGGTCTGCAGGGCCGGGGCCTAGTGACTGAGGCGGCCTAGTGGGGGTGGGGGTGTGCAGGCCGGGGCTTCCTGATGGGGCCTAATGACAGGGTCTAAGGTCCAGGGTCTGCAGGGCTGGGCCCTAGTGACTGGGGGTCTGGGGTCTCTGCAAGGCTGGGGCCTTGAGGGAACAGGGGGCAGGACCCTAGTGACCGTGGTCCAGGCCTGTGGGCCCGGGGGAAGGAGGAGTCTACCTGATCTGGGGGCCAGCGTCTTCCAGCCAGGGCCCGGTGACCTGGTGCCCTGCCGGCCGGAGTCTGTGGGCCTGAGCCGAGTCTGTCCAGGAGCGGACACAGGCTCCAGCGGAGGCTTGGTCTCGATGGGGAGGCCCTGCCTGGGTGGGGGGAGTGGGCTGGGGTAGGGGTAGGTGCCGAGTAAGGGGTGCTGCCTGTACCTCCCGGGGGAGGTCGGGCGGGTGCTGTGCTGTGTGGCGTGGGAGGGTAGGGGAGAGGGGAGTGGAGGCGGCCCTGGCTGGACATGGGCGGGGAGAGGAGCCGTAGGTGCAGAGTGAGGGGTGCCGTCCGTACCTCCAGCGGGACGGCTGGGGTAGTACAGAGCCCGAAGGGGGCTCACAGTGTGGTCCCGGGGGACCTGGGGATGCGGGAGGTCCGTGATGGAGGGGAGAGCGCTGGGATGCAGAGAAAGTAAGAGCCAGCTGGGTGCTCCGCGGGGTTCCCCATGGGGATGGGAGTTTTACCCTCTGTGGGCAAGACCCGCCATCCCGTCCCCATCCCACTCTGGATGTCGCTGTGTCCATGACCTGCCTTCCACAGGGGCTGCCTGGTCACACGTGTTAGGGGACCAAGTTAAAGCAGCCATATTCACCCTCGCGCAGCCCTCGTTAGTGGCATTTTTGTGGCGTTTCCTGCAGGCGGTGTCACTTCAGTAGTTTGACCCCTGTGGAGGCAAAGCCTTTGGGACTCTCTGGGAGCCCTTTGACCCCTCGCGGCTGCAGGCCCCAGCATCCCAATCAATACAGCCCTGCTGGCCTCTGCGTGTGCAGAGGTCTTCCCGCCAACGCCCCCGGGGCCTCTGCAAGTCCCGCGCCCCCTGCGGCCGGGGCTTGGCGCTTGGTCAGCATCCAGTGCCTAGACCAGATGGTCGGGGGAGGTGGGCTGCGCGGGGAAAGGCCAGTTCCTGCAGAGCCTGCACATCCGTCAGCATCCTCAAGTTCCTCCCATAAACCCTCCTGACCCCTTCTGTCCTGTTTCAGGGCCTCAGGTTCGAGGTGGTCCCTTCCAGGTTCAAGGAGAAGCTGCATAAGGCCTCATTCTCTACCCCGTACGCATACGCCGTGGAAACGGCCAAGCAGAAGGCCCTGGAGGTGGCCGGCAGGATGCACCAGGCGAGCGCTTCTGCTTCTGCTTCTCCCTGGGTCTCCTGCTAGGAGGGCGTCTTCAGGTTTTAAACATACGGGTTATAAATAAGTGCCATTTACAGCATGCAGTTAGTCTAGCGTCTGTATAGCTGAGGGTCCCTGTGTTGTACACTGCTGTAATTCATGTGATAGTATCGTTTATAGACCGTAGCTTATCTCTTCCTTTGCTACAATGTAACATACTATTGCAATTCATATCACAGTACCATTTACGATAAAGAGTCGATCTACCTGATCTATTACTAGGTGTTACCGTGTCATATGCTATTGTAACTAATATATAGCATCGTTTATGATATAGAATTAATGTAGTTTCTCTATTACTAAGTGTTACTATAGAATATATTATGTTTAATGTAACAGCATCATGTATGATACAGAAATAACCTAGCTTATCTATTACTGTTACTGTATAATATACTATGGGATTTCATATAACAACGTCACTTATGATATAGAAACAATACAGCCTCTGCATTCCTATGAGTGTTACTATGTCATATATATATTACAATATATACATTAGGTCTTATTATATAATATACTCTTGTAATTAATGTAACGGTATCATTTATGATATGGAATTAATGTAGCTTATCTATTGCAGCGTGTTACTCTATAATATACTAATTAATATAATAGTGTCATTTATGATATAGAATTAAAGTAGCTTACCTGTTACTATGTGTTATAATAATACCTAATCGCAGTTAACATATATGACCCATGTATTCAAGTTAATGCTGTAAGAAGTATTGGTATAAATCAACGAACATGGATGGACTGATTTCCGGCCGTGGAAAGGTTAGAATTTAAGTGCAGCCAGAGCAGAAGGTTGTGTGCAGGTTTCCAATGAGTGTCTTGGAGTCACGTCTTCCTTGCTTGCTGTGTCGAGGACGCTGAAATCTTGCTTTCCAAAGTGAGGCTGGATTCGCAAGTGAGCAGCGATGCTGTGTCATGTGCGTCATGGCATGAAAACGTGTAAGACATGCAGAGTCGTCCTTTCTAAAGCTGAGTCTGGATTTCTTGCAGAAGGACCTGCGGGCCCCTGATGTTGTCATCGGAGCAGACACCATCGTGGTGAGTCTGCTTTCTGGCTCTCCGTGTGGCGGGCGTGTCCCTGGTAACCGAAATCCAGGCCTCGGCAAGGCTGGTTCTTTCTGAAAGACCTAAGGGGGAATCCGTCCCAGGCCTCTCTCTCCTTCTCTCTCTCTCTCTCTCTCTCTCTCTCTCTCTCTCTCTGTCTCGGCATGTGGCCGCATCTCTCCCATCTCCGCCTCCATCTTCACATGCCTTCTCCTCTGTGTCCCAGTTTCCTTCTTCTTATAAGGACACCAGTCATCATGGATGAGGGCCCACCTACTGCAGTACGACCTCATCTTAAGTTTTCTTACATTTGTAAAGACCCTATTACCAAATAATGCCCTGTTCACAGAGCCGGGCATCAGGACCTCGGCATATGTTTTGGAGGGAAACGGTTCTCGCTAAGATAGGGGTTTTGGCCACTGAGGGTTGGACTTTTTGGTGGGAGGTCACAGTGATCGGTACGGCAGCTCTGCCATGCTGGTGACAACCCTCTGTCTGAGACCCTCGCTGGCCTGATGGCAGGCATCTCCCAGGGATGCTGGGCCTCATGGTTAGGGTACCATCATGGTCTCCAGGCGAGGGACCACCTGTTTGAAAGAGTCTGGAGTTCCTGTGTAGAACAGGGAACTATATTCAATATCTTGTAATAACCTGTAATGGAAAAGGATCTGAAATATATATATATACATATATATATGTATATGTATAACTGAACCACTTTGTTGTATACCTGAAACTTACACAGTATTGTAAATCAACTGTACCTCAATTAAAAGAAAAAAAAAAAAAAACTCCAGGGTTGGAAAATGCCAGATGGGGTGATCCCAGGGTCTGCCTTGCCCTCACGTGGCATTTGTTTCTGTGCAGCCCAGGTGGATGGGACCTACCTGTGTGCAGGTGAGAATCAGACATCCTTTCTGGTTCACGGTTAAGGCTACATGGAAGTAAAAAAGTGAACTCTGCAGGTTCTTCAAAATGTTAATCGAAGAATTACTCTATGACCCAGCAGTTGTGTTACGGGCTGACTTGTGTCCCCCAGCCCGATTCCTATATTGAAGTCCTAGTGCACAGGACCTCAGAACATGACTGTATTTGGAGCTGGGGTCTTTAAAGAGGGGATGAAGGTAAAATGAGGTCACTAGGGTGGGTCCTGATCCCATAGGACGGGTGTCCTTATAAGAAGAGGAGATCAGGACACAGACACACACAGAGGGACGACCCTGGGAGGACACAGGGAGGAGACGGCCGTCTACATGCCCAGGAGAGAGGCCTCGGGAGGGACCAGCCCTGCCCACACCTGGATCTCAGATTCCAGCCTCCAGGACTGGGAGACATAATGTCTGCTGTCTAAGCTGCCCCGTGTGTACTGCTCTCGGGCAGCCCCAGCTAAGACATCTACTCTTAGATATAGACCCCAAAGAATTGAAAATAGGTGTTCAGACAAAAATGTGTACGTGAATATTCATAGCATTATTCGCAACAGTCAAAAGGTGTGAACAACCCAGATATCCCCCCCTGTGATGGACGGATGGGGTCCATGCACACAGTGGACTATGACTCAGCCATGAAAAGGAGTGAAGCTCTGACACAGGCTACCACGTGATGGACCTTGAACACAGGATGCTCAGTGAGAGAAGCAGACCCAGAAGGACACACAGTGTGTGATTCCATTTGCAGGGAATGTCCAGAACAGGCAAATCCACAGAGACAGAGAGCGGGTTAGGGGTGTCAGGGGCTGGGGAGCTCATGGGGATCGAGTGTTCCAGATGATGAAAAAGTTCTGGGACTCAACAGTGGTCCTCGTCCAACCCTGGAAATGTACCACACAGTTTAGTTCAAAATGGTGAAATTCACGGTATACAAATCTCTCCTGCTTAAAAAAAAAAAAAAAAATGTGAATCTAAAAAGTGGACAGCGCAGCTTGCACAGACCAGCCCAGGGAGCAGAAAATGACGCTCTCCCTCCCGTTTCCCTTGCAGGCGGTGGGAGCGATGATCCTGGAGAAGCCTGTGGACAAGCAGGACGCCTACCACATGTTGTCAAGGTGGGTGGGTCTTGGCCGTCCTACGGGGAAGCATCGGATGGAGCCTGGGCCCAGTGGAGGGGCCGCGCTTCCTCGGGGTGGGGTGTGGGTGTCCGTGCATCACCTTCCCCATCTCCCACCAGCAGCCCCTCCAGGTTCAGGTCCGAGGATGGGCCGGCGCCCTCGAACTTACGCTGTGCTGGCTTTGCCCTAATGGGCTCGGCCGGGAGCACCCGTGTCTGCCCCTCCTCTCCTTCCTCATCCCGACTCCCCCTGACTTGTCTCCCCAGGAGCCCAGTGCCCCTGAGCTCCCGCCATGGGAGGCAGGCCCTGTCCCTCTCAGCGTCCCAGAACCCTGCCCCTGGGCAGGCGGTGGGGGCCACACCATCACCCACCTTCAGGGTCTCTTCCTGGCTCAGCCCCCCTGCGTGTCTGCGCCCAGGAGAGCGGAGGGACTCGAGAAAGAGCCGCTGAGAGCTGCCAGGACCTGGGTCCTCCTGGCGTGGCCGGCGACTCCTGTCGGGGCCCAGGTGCTCCGTCCTCGCATCCCGTGAGACGGCCCCCCAATCCCCCAGGCCCCGCTCCGAGGGCACCGAGCGCCCTCTCGCCTGGACCTGCGCGGTCGCTGCGAGAAGGTTTCCCCGGAGGCTGCGTGGCCAGGGCCGGCGGGTGGACCCGGGGCTCGCGCCCAGTGGTGGCAGGGATGGCGCTGTCTCGGACACCCCACACGGTCGCCCGCTGGGCCCCGTCGTGTCTTGCAGGCTGAACGGGAAGGAGCACAGTGTGTTCACGGGCGTGGCCATCGTCCACTGCTGCAGCAAAGGTACCACGGCCACCTCCGTCCCCGTCCCCACCCCCGGAGTCGGGCGTCGTGAGGGGAGCCGGGGGTCCTCGGGGACCCGGGTCCGCAGGGCGGCTCTGTCTTTGCTCCACGTGACCCTGCCTTCCCGTCCTTCCTGGGAAAGTCAGGGTCCCACATGGAAATCCTGGGGTTCACCCTGAGCGCCCGATGGAGACCATGCTGGGGGGCGGGGGCCGTCATAAAAGCCCATCCAACGCGACCGGCCCAGATGCTTTCTTTGAGGTTTTTGGTCTGGAAGGTGTGGGGTGTGTGTGTGTGTGTGTGTGTGTGTGTGTGTGTGTGTGTGTGTGTGTTGGCCGAGCCATGTGGCTTGTGGGATCTTAGTTCCCCGACCGGGAATGAAACCCGTACCCCCTGCAGTGGAAGCGCAGAGCCCTAACCACTGGACCGCCAGGGAAGTCTCAAAGTGCTTTTTTTTTTTTTTTTTTTTTTTTTTAATGCACAATTTTTAAAGCTGCTTAAAAGATATTTTAGGTCCAAGAAGGACCCTGAGGCTGAGTGTGAGCCCTTGGGCCCCCCGAGCACATCCCATAGGTGGGTGACCGCGCGTCTGTCTGCTAATCAGCGATTGGGTTACTCTTACCCTCTTGGTCCATCCTGGACTTTAACCTGTGCTCTTTGGGGAGAAAGCACTTGCTGGACAGTGCGGTTCCTTTACCTGGGGCTTGAGACCACAGGCATCCATCCTTCCCCATCCTGGGGACCACATGTCTGAGGTCAAGGTGTCCCAGGGCTGTGGTCCCTCCAGAGGCTCCAGGGGAGGGTCCTTCCCGCCTCTTCCAGCTTCTGGGGGCTCCAGGCATCCCTGGGCTCGTGGCCGCATCCCTCCCGTCTCTGCCTCCGTCTTCCCAGGGCTTCTCCTCTGTGTCTGTATCTCTCCTCTTCTGTGTCTTAGAAGAACCCTGTCATTGGATGTAGGGCCACCCTCCTCCAGGAGGACCTCATCTCAGACCCTTCACTTCATCACATCTGCAGAGACCCTGTTTCCTAATAAGGTCCGGTTCTGAGGTTTTCAGAGGGCGTGACGTTTGGGGGGCACCATTCACGCCAGGACGGCTGGTGTGGAGAGCCCTCACGATTGGCCGCAACGCATAGCCACCGTACTGTGTGCCTGGGGCATTTCCAGCCCCACAGCCGAAAGCCTCGTGTAGACTGCAGCATGACCCTGTGGTAACTCTCCTCCATGAATTAGCACAGAAACCAGAGGCCCGTGCCATCCGGCTCTGCGGGTGGCAGCTTTTTCTCCTGCTTGCCCATTCTGTTGCCCTCTTTTCTGTTTTATTCTTTCTCTTTGCCCTTGTCTAAAAGGAACCGTTAACGACCGTGTGTGAATTCCACGCAAAGCTCAGGCCAACTCCCCCCAAGGGCAGCGGCTAGAACCTGGGGACGTGGGGGCCTGGCGCCGACCACGTACTCTCACTGCGGGCTCCTTCCTTGCAGACGGCCGGCTGGACACGGAGGTCTCGGAGTTCTATGAGGAGACCACGGTGAAGTTCTCAGAGCTGTCTGAGGAGCTGCTGTGGGAGTACATCCACAGCGGGGAGCCCATGTGAGTCTCTCTTGGGAGCCGCGGTGCCGAGTCCCCGCTGTGGGCGGCAGGCACGCCGGGCGCGTGGCTCAGCCTGTGTTGGGGGCCAGTGCTCCTGACGAGCCCGGTGCCCCGGAGCCTGGAAGGTGCTGGAAGGATGCCTTCCTAGGGGTCCCCGTCCCGTGGATGCAGCCCTCCCAGGGCGCCATGCCTGCTCCCATGATGGTGGGGCAGCCGGTGCCGGTCCCTGGAGGGCAGAGGTCACCATGACCCCAATGTCACACTGACCGCCCCAAAGCGCGCCGGGTCCAGGCAGCAATCTTCTCAAGGTCACGGAGGCTCAGCTTGTTCTGAAACCTCGCTGGCTTCACTCCCCACCCCCGCTGGGGCTGGGCTCGGCTCCAGCTGGTGGCTGGTGGCCTCACCACGGGTCTGACGGTGCCCCAGGGACCAGCCTCCCCATGTACCTTCAGGAAGCGGCTCAGGGTGCTCGCGAGGGGCCGGGCACCGACAGCCGTGGGGAGGTGAGCGCAGAAGCCCCGGGCTCCTGAGACCGAGGGTCCGAGCACATGTTCTGCTGGTTAAAGCCAGCCTCAGGCCTGTTCAAGGTAAAGGCAGGGGAGAAGAGTCTCCCTGGGGTATTGATCTTGTGGAAGCAGCCACAGCAAAGGAACTCCCCGACCGCCTTGTCCTTCTGGCGGGCGTGGGGGCCCCCGTTGCAGGGCAGTGAGGGGTGTGCTGTGTGCCCGGCCCTCTTCTCACCCTCTTCTGTGATGATGAGTCCTCACAGGAGCCTCAGGTCTGGGCATCCTAGTCTGCTTGGGGTCCTAAGAAAGCACCACAGGCAGGGAGCTTGTAAACAAGAGACTTTTTTTTTCACTGTCCTGGAGGCTGGAGGTCTGAGATCCTGGCGGGGCCAGATTTAGCGTCTGGTGAGGCTGCTTCCTGGTTCATAGATGGTGACTCCTGGCTGTGTCCTCGCCTGGAGGAAGGGGCCAGGGAGCTCCCTGGGGTCTCTTTTAGAAGGACACTAATCCCATCCACGGGGGCTGCACCCTCATGACCTCATCACCTCCCCGAGGTCCCACCTCCTGACACCATCGCGTTGTGAGTTAGGATTCCGCAGGGCACGGGGCTCTGGGTGGTGCCGGCTGTCCAGAGCAGAGCTGCTGGGTATCGGCGTGTCTGATCAGGACAACACACCAAAACGAGAGGCAGGGTCAGGCCTTTCACCGCTGCAGCTGCAGCAGGACCAAGTGGCCAAACCAGAAGGCATGCCAGCTCCCCCGTCCCCTTTCCCCCAGGAAAGGGCCCGGGTGAGGGTCGGGGGGTGGTCGCAGGCGTGGGGACCATGGGGGTGGGTTCACTGCGGGGGGAGCCCCAGATCACTGCCCTTGTCGCTGGAACAGCGGGAGAGGCGGGGGAGTCAGGGCGGAGGGAGGGGCTTCACGGGCCCCTCTTCCCCCGTAAGGAGGTCTCAGCAGTGGCGCCCGGGGAAGACCTGGGCCGAGGACCCACATGAATGGACATCCGAGGGACGGGGATGCAGGTGGCAGGAGAGCACAGCCGGGGACCTGGGTCATTGACAGCAATCCCCCTCCCCTCAGAGAGCCTGCTGGTGGCCATGCACCAGGCCTGGGGTGAGGGGCAGCTTCCTGAGTGGCCGCCAGGTGCCCCTTGTCACGTCCCAGGGGTGGGACCGAGGGGTCACTTGGGATCTGGGCCCGGACGCCCCAGTGCACAGCCACCCGGGTCCAAGGTTGGCGGGTTCCCCTGCAGGGGTCCTGGCTGCAGGTCTGCTGACCCCAGGAAGGTCAACATCGCTGCCATCTTCTCTACTCTCCTTCCCTCCCCCTGTGGTTTCCCGCCCCCCGCCCCAGGGACAAGGCTGGCGGCTACGGGATCCAGGCGCTGGGCGGGATGCTGGTGGAGTACGTGCATGGGGACTTCCTCAATGTCGTGGGCTTCCCCCTGAACCACTTCTGCAAGGAGCTGGCACGGCTGTACTACCCGCCCCGCCCCGAGGACCTGCGGCAGGTCAGGCACGACTCCATCCCCGCCGTCGACACCTTCGAGAACCTGAGTGACATGGAGGCAGGTGGCTCGGACCCAGGTCAGAGCGCCAAGGGCGGCCATGGTGGCGAGCAGGCGGACGGAGACCGGTCACAGGCTCCGGGCGCACTGGATGCAGCCCTTAACAGGGCGGACAGCCGGCCCCCGTTCCCCACGGGCCTCCTGGAGCTGATGGACGGCTTCAAAGCATCCAAGGTACTTGTGTGATTCATGACCACATGACCCCAACACAGGGGAGCCTAAAACCGCAGGCATCCATCCTCCCCCATCCCGGGGACCACAGCTCAAGGTGTCCCAGGCCCGCGCTCCCTCCAGAGGGCCCCAGGGAGGATCCTTCCTGCCTCTTCCAGCTTCTGGGGGCTCCAGGCGTCCCTGGGCTTGTGGCCGCCTCCCTCCCGTCTCTGCCTCTGTCTTCCCGGGGCTTCTCCTCTGTGTCTGGGTCTCTCCTCTTCTGTGTCTTAGAAGGACCCTGTCATTGGATGTAGGGCCACCCTCATCCAAGGGAACCTCGTCTCAGACCTTTCACTTCCTCACCTCTGCAGAGACCCTCTTTCCACATAAGGCCTCATGCCCATATTTTGGGGGTCAGGGCATGCACATATCCTTTTGGGGCCACCGTTGAGCCCATAACTGTGGTCTGTGCCTGGAGGGGGCAGGGCGGGGTCTGTGCGGGTGTTTGAAGGTAAGCAGGGCTCACGTGACCCCAGCGAGGGGCCCACACTATGTCCCCAGCCCAGGGAGGTGGGGCTGGAATGCCGGCCGTGCGGCCGCCTCTGGGACCCTGCAGCCCTGCTGGCCGGGCAGCAGGTGGATTGTGGCCCCCAGGACACCAGCTGCCTGCAGGGCAGACCAGGTCAGCGTGTGTGTCGTCATCGTCCTGTGGCCTCGGGATCCCGGGCAGCCGTCCCAGCCAGAGGGTGTCCTGGGCAGGGGAGGGTGCAGCACTGGGCCAGCTCGATGCTTCCTGGAACCAGCAGGTACCTTTGACCACAGGTTGCCCACGTGCAAGGCAGCTGTGTGCAGGTGTTTCAGGGAAGCCCCAGGCCTGGGGCCCGATGGGCTCTTGCGGACGCACTTGTGCACCCGCCCAGCTGTGACACATGGCCCGGCCCTCCCCCTTCCCCAGCAGACCCTCTCCTGCAGCTCTGGGCTCCTGGGGGTTGGAGCAGGGGGCGGCCTTGCTCGTGCTGGGGCCCTGCAGGGGCAGCCTCAGTGGCTCGTGGAGAGACAGGACACTGGCTGGGGAAGGACTGGGGGCCTGACCTTCCCCCGCTCCACCCCGGCCACCTTCCTGTCACCTCCTCCTCAGGAGAGGGGACCTGTGTGCCTAGGACAGAGGGTGGTTATGCTGCGTTGTAGGTCAGGTTCTCTGATCCACCTGGAAATGCTGGTGCAGCCCGTCAGGCTGGCAGTCGGTGGAGTTGTGCTGTGCTTCCACGGTCTGTCGGTCTAGCATCTCTCCATCCATCCGTCCATCCATCTCATTTGTCTGTCATCTATAGCATCAATCTGTATATACTGTCACTATCGTCTATGTCCCTATCATCTGTCCATCCATCCACTGATCTGCGTGTAATCTATGTCCGTCGTCTATGTGTGTCTACTGTTTACCTATATCTATTGTTATTATCACCTATCTACCTTCTGTCCATCCGTTCATCCATCCGTCTCCCTACCTATCACTTATCTATCCACCAATCTATCAATCATCTGTCCATCTATGTATCATCTGTGTCTATCTATATCTGTCATCTATCTATACATATCATTATATATATATATCATTATCTCTCTTCTCTGTATCCACCATTAATCTAGCTACGATTTACCCATCTATACCTATCTGTTATCTATATTTATCTACCTACATCATCAATGTATGTATACCTATGGTTATCTATCTGTATAACTATCATCTGTCTACCCATCCCTCTACTTATCTGTGTATAATTTACATTTATTATCTCTCTATATGTGTTGTTATCATCTATCTTCTCTCCATTGTTCATCCATCCATGTTCCTATCATTTGTCTGTCTCTGTTTATCTGTTTATCTATCATCTGTCTGTCCACCTGCTTATCTGTCATGTCTATCTGTATCTATCGTCTGTGTCTATTATTATTCCTATCTCTGTATCCACCCATTTATTTATCATCTCCCTCTATCTGTACAGATCATCTACATGTCTATTATTATCACCTGCCTACCTGTCTATCCCTCCACCCACCCATTCACCTATCTATCACCTGTCTGTATCTGTCACCTATCTACATACCTCCCCATCTGTCCATCCACCCTCGTGTGACACGGGTCTCCTTACAAAGGTCTCCCAATGGCTGACCACGCCGACCAAGCCGGGCTCTGTCGGGGGTCTTGGAGTGAGTGTCACCCACACCCCGCCCCAGGTCAGTCGCGGTAGTTCTGGACGCAGCTCAGGTGGGGCCCTTTCCGAAGGTGCCCCTTTACTTGCCCCTGGAGGTGTCTGCGTCACAACGAGGTGAGAGCTCCAGGGAGGTTTACGGTGTCACGTGAGGGTGTGTCCTGCGCAGAGGCCCCGTCCCCACATGGTCTCATCCTGAGGTCCTGAGACTTGGGGTGTCGACGTAGGAACCTTGGGGGGACGCCACACAGCCCCTGACAGCAGTGCTTTGGTCTTTCTCCGCTGGGACAGTTTCTCTGCTTGGTGTTCATCGACTTGGTCTTACCTGGAGCAAACCTTGTACCACCTGGAGCCTAAACCCACTCTCCTCTGCAGAAGTTTCCCTTGACGAGCTCGATGTTTCTGACCGTCCTGCCCTCCCTGTTTGGAGTCCCTGGGAATAAAGAGGAATTGATAAGTCACGTTGTGCATCTAACGGTAACTGTTCTTCACGGACAGGTCCTGTTCACGGCCTGCAAGCTCAAACTGTTTGATGTGTTAAAAGACCAAGGCCCCCTGAAGGCCGTGGATGTCGCCCGCAAACTCAACGCCTGCGCGGGCAGGACTGAGCAGCTGCTGGATGTCTGCGCGGCCCTGGGTTTACTGGAGAAGACGCACAGAGGTGAGGGGCTTCCTGGGTGTCTTCCCAGCACCTTTGCCTGCGAGACCAAGTCACCAAGTGACAGTGGCTTCTGAGCCGAGGCGGGGAGGACAGACCATCCATCTTCCCTCTGCCTCAAGAATGCCCCAGAGGCTCAGGAGCAGGGGATGGATGGAAGAAGGAAACGTGTGTGTGTGCGTGTGTGTGTGTGTATGCGTGTGTGTGTGTGTGTGATGTGTTAGTAGACAGACTTCTTTATGCGCTCAGAGGGCCTGTATCAGCCAGGGTTCTCGAGAGAAACAGCCCATAGGGTATGTATGTGTGCACAGCCTAGATAGCTGTTTATTCTTACTTATTTGTTTAGATAGGCAGACAGATGAGGTGGATGGATGGATAGACAGATACCGATTGATAATAGAGATGATAGATAGGTACATGGATGGATAGATAGATGATAGATAAACAGACGATACGTGGATGGGTGAATGGACAAATAGGTAATAGATGGGTGGATGGATAAATGATGGATGGATAGATTGGTTGATAGGTGGGTGCATAGATATGTAGATAAGCAGATAGATGGATGAAGAAGTAGAGGATAGAAAGATAGCGAGGTTGATAGGTGATACCTACATAGAGGACAGGTGGATGGATAAATGGATGGATGGATGGATAGATAATAGGATAAGTAGATGGATAGATGATAGATAAGTAGATGATGGATGCATGGGTGGGTGGATAAATAGGTAGTAGATAGGTTGATAGATCAATAGATATAAATTGCTAATAGAGATGATAGATAATAGGTGGATAGACAAATGATAGATAAATAGATAATAGATGGGTGGATGGATAAATAATAGATGAATAGACATGATAAAAAGTTAATAGATATGATAGATACGTAGATACATACACAAATGCTAGATGATACGTAAATAAATAGATACATAGATGGATACATGATGATGAAGATAGATGATTACTAGATGAGAGACATACATGTAGATGACTGATAGGTAATAGATGGGTAGGTAGATACATAGAGAGAAAGACAGATAAAACGAAGTAGCCGGCAGACGTGGTAAATGGACGGATGAAGGGTGACTGTGGGTTTGCTGGGGGTACAGAGCTCTCGAGGGTGTTCTCAGAGCAGAGGGTGCTACGGATGGTCCTTGAGCAGATGGAGAGAGGCAGGGGCTCAGAAGACCCCAGAGCAGGAGACACAGCATCCCTTCTGTGGTGAGCAGGGAAGCAGGGTGCTGGCGGAAGCCCCCCAGAGCCGCCCCTCATACGAGAGGCGGACAAGTAACACGCTGAAGATTTGGGTCGCAGGATGCAGAACTTCCCCCCAGCCAGAGCATCTTAGTAACGTTCTCCTCCATTTTTTAAAAAATATATTTATTTATTATGTTTGGCTGCGTTGGGTCTTTGTTGCTGCGTGCGGGCTTTCTCTAGTTGTGGTGAGCGGGGGCTACTCTTCATTGTGGTGCGTGGGCTTCCCATCGCGGTGGCTTCTCTTGTTGCAGAGCATGGGCTGTAGGCGCGCGGGCTTCAGTAGTTGTGGCTCGCGGGCTGTAGAGCGCAGGCTCAGTAGTTGTGGCGCACGGGCTTAGTTGCTCTGCGGCATGTGGGATCTTCCCAGACCAGGGCTCGAACCCGTGTCCCCTGCATTGGCAGGCAGATTCTTAACCACTACGCCACCAGGGAAGTCCCTCTCTTCAACTGAAAATAATGACCAAACATGGAGAAAGGGTCCGAGGTCCGGACTTTCAATCCCTGCTACCTGAGGAGTGTCTTAGAAGTCTTGCTGGCAGACGCCCTGCAGGGTCCTCACCTGAGCCCTATAAGCCACTCCTGTGCGTCTGCGCGCGTGGGTACTGCCCTTCTGAGGACCCCAGGCCTCAGAACTAAGAACACTCAATCATTAAGGAACTCTGCTCAGTATTCTGTAACAACCTAAATGGGAAAAGAATTTGAAAAAGCACAGATACATGTCTACGTACAACTGACTCACTCTGAGTGCGCCTCAAACCAGCACAGCAATGCTCACCAACTATGCTCCGATATAAAATAAAAAGGTTTTCAAAATGTATATTTATATAATTAAAGATAAGAGTCTTTAAAAAACGTGTGAGGACTTCCCTGGCGGTTCAGTGGTTAAGGCGCCACGCTTCCACTGCAGGGGGCCTCGGTTCCACCGCTAAGATCCCGCGTGCTGTGCGGTGCCGCCACAAAAAAGAAAAAAAGAAACTTAAGCAACAGTAAAAATTCAGTTTCTAAAACAAAAAAACAAAACAAAGACAACATGTAACGTGCCAAATAGGGCTTCCCTGGTGGTGCAGTGGCTAAGAATCCGCCTGCCGATGCAGGGGACACAGGTTTGAGCCCTGGTCCGGGAAGATCCCACATGCCCTGGAGCAACTAAGCCCGTGCGCCACAACTACTGAGCCCGCTCTCTAGAGCCCGCGAGCCACAACTACTGAGCCCGTGCGCCACAACTACTGAGCCCGCTCTCTAGAGCCCGCGAGCCACAACTACTGAGCCCGTGCGCCACAACTACTGAAGCCCGTGCGCCTAGAGCCCGCGCTCCGCAACAAGAGAAGCCACTGCAATGAGAAGCCTGCGCACCGCAATGAAGAGCAGCCCCCGCTCGCCGCAACTAGAGAAAGCCCGCGCAGCAACGAAGACCCAACGCAGCCAAAAGTAAATATAATTAATTAATTAATTAATTAGAAAATAAAGTGCCGAATGGACAGTTGGTTTCAATAAACTTTTTAAAAGTTCAGAAAAGGAGAACCGTAGACACCGTGCCGTTCTGTCTGTCCGATGACCGGTGTTATGTGGAGCTGTGGGGGTACAGGGGGTCTCAGCCACAGTCCCCTCTGCCTGCAGCCTCCAGTTCTGCAGGTAGGGGTGTCCTGGAAGGGCCCTTGGGGGCCGGGCCGGATGGACAGCCCGCCAGGAAGTGGGAGGAGAGCGGGCCGCCCCCTACCCCTCAGGGCTCTGGAGAGGCAGACCCCACGGGATACGGACAGACGGGCTGCGAGCAGTCGCTGTCCGTGCCTTTGGGCTCCGGTGCGTCTGAACCCCTGCGGCTGGCCGCTTGGTGCTTCTTTGCTCTCAGGGCCGTCAGCTGATGGGATGAGACCCACCCATGTTACCTACCGTCACCTCCTTTACCCAAAGTCCGCTGACTTGAAGGTGCCAAGCACGTGACCAAACCACGCCCTCTCCCCGACGGGGACGTCTCACTGGGGACTGTAGCCTGGCTAAGTGACCGTCTCAGGGGCTTGGAGGGTCACCTCGAGGAAGAGCAGCATCTTTGTGTCGTTCTCTGGGCCGCCTCTGGGCGTCCGTGCGCTTGGCACTTAGTCAGATAGACGATGCTTGTGCTGACATCCCGATGACGCTGGCGGTGGCTCGCCCCGTGGTCAGCTGAGCCGTCACACGACGCCCCGTCCTTTCAGGTTACAGCAACACGGAGGTGGCGACCCTGCACCTGGTGTCAGACGGCGAACACTCTCTCCAGGGCCTGGCCGAGTACAATGACGCCCACGTCTGGGGCGTCTTCACACGTCTGGACCTGGCCGTGCGGGAGGGGGCAGACCAGACCCGCGGGGCTCTGCGGGCGATGGAGGGGGAACGCCTGTCCCAGGTACTGTAACCCCCGTGTTCCTTTTCACGCCCCATCTGTGCTGCGAAAGGACCAGTGGGCACGGAAACATCTCAGACTCTGGCCGACGCGGGAATCCCAGCGGGAGGCTGCAGATGGGGAACAGCGGGGACGCCGTGGCGGGGAGGGTGCGGCTGGCTGGTCACAGCTCCTGAAAAGAGGGCTTTTCTAGGAAGGGGCTGCCTCGAATCAAGGCACCGTGTTGCCCGCGTGGCGTTGCATCGCACAGACTCCTGGTTCTCAGCGCAGCGTACGGTGTGCAAAGGGCTTCCCGGCCCTTCCCCCGCCCCCGGGCACCCACGACTCCTGTTCACTGTTGTGTGGGAGGGTAGGGGTCTCAGAGGGTCTTGGCTGACCTTGGAGGGTCTCGGAGGGTCTTGGGTGGTCTCAGAGGGTCTTGGAGGGTCTTGGGTGATATCTGAGGGTCTTGCGTGGTCTTGGAGGGCCTCGAGGGGTCGTAGAGGACAGTGTCCTGGGAGATGCCGAGGTCCCCAGGCCCAAAATCTGGGTGAAATGGCAGCAGAACCATCGTGGCCTCAGGCAATGAGTCCGGCCCCCTCGGGCCCCGGCCTGCACCCCCCGCCCCTTGGGATTTCGGCTGACTCCCTGCCCATCCCTCGCCTCCTGCCCACCCTCAGGAGCCCTAAGAGTGTCAGGCCCAGGCGGGTCCCCTGCACGCTGTCCTGCCGGCCTCCTCCTCTGCCCCAGGGACTCATTCCCTCCCGCCCGGGTGGGGCCCGAGCACACATGGACCCCACGGGGGAGCTGGGCAGGGAGCCCTGGTCTCTGTAAACGATCAGATCAGATCATCCTCATGAGGTGACAGCTGAGGGGGCACGGGGTCGTTACCCCCTAAGTCCTCCTGGTTCGGTCCAGTGAGACCCGAGTGGGGAGTCGGCAGTCTCCCGGGAGGAGACCCCCTGCAAACTGGAAGTCAGACCCAGAGAGTGTGCTGTGTCAGGGTGCAGTGGAGCTGCCCTCCTGGACATGCTCCAGCCTCACCGCCAAGCTGCACACAGTTCAGACCCAGTGCCCACTCCCACCCTCCTCTACCTGGACCCCTCCCACCCTCCTCTACCCCGGACCCCTCCCACCCTGCCCTACCCAGGACCCATCCCCACCCTCCTCTACCCCAGACCCCTCCCACCCTCCTCTACCACAGGCCCCTCCCACCCTTCTCTACGCCAGACCCCTCCCACCCTGCTCTACCCAGGACCCCTCCCCGCCCTGCCCTGCTCCACCCCAGCCCCCTCTCCATGATCCCTGCTGAGCTCCCCACCCACACAAGTGCCGGGTGGAACCTCATCCCGGGTGCAGGACGGCCTGGGCTCCGGGTGGGTCTCCTCAGACCGTGCTTCCACCACCAGAGCAGGGAGATGACGCTGCAGTTCATGAGGGCCATGCACAGCCTCAGCAAGCTGACCGCCCACCACGTGGCCACGGCCTTCGACCTGTCCCGATTCACCTCTGCCTGCGACCTGGGAGGTACATTCACCCCCTCCAGGAGTCGGGTACAAAGGGCTACATGCTTTTCTTCTCTTGTAGTAAATCTAGAGCACCTTACCTGCTAATAAGACTTGCAGAATGGGTTTATCTCTACAAACCATCTGAGGACCTAAGTATATCCAGGGTGGGTGCGGGGGCTTGGGCTGATATTCCCAAGTTCTAGGAGGTCCCAAGGATGGCCCAGGACCCCCGTAGAGGTTATGGGACCCTTCCTGGTGGCTGCCAAGTAGGGGAGGGGCTGTGGAGCCTGTCTGCTGCCATTGCATCAGGTCTAATTATGCCATACACACCCTCCACCCCATCCCAGCCAATCCTTTCCCCAGGACAGTGGACGGAGGAGGAGGAGTTGCCCTGCCCAAGGGGTGTAGTGGGATGGGTGTCCAGGAGGGCTCCTGAGCTGCCAGCTTGCGTTTCCCCACCCTCTGCACACCTGTCCTCCTGGTGGCCCAGAGTGGCTGCTGTGGCACCAGCCATTGTGTCTGCATTCCCGCAGCAGAAAGGGGCAGGGAAGAGTACAACTCCCTAGAGCTCTGCTGCCAGGATTCCCCACGAGTCTGTGCCCACCCCACTCACCTGCTCTGGGCCAGCACCTGCCCACGAGGCCCTGACTTTGAGACACCAGTGATCTCCCCACTGGCTGACCTCATTTCAGGGCACAAGCCTCAGGCCGCATCTGAGAGCATCGTTTTGGTTTTGCCAGAGCTGAACTCTGGAGACACTCCGAGGGTTTCATACATGCCAGTAGGGTCCAGAGTCTGCCTTTGCTTCTCGCAGGCTGCACGGGCATCCTGGCCCATGAGCTCGCCCAGGAGTACCCGCATCTGCAGGTGACTGTGTTTGACCTCCCAGAGGTCATTGAGCTCTCTGGGGGCTTTCAGCGTGGCAGACGACAGACAGAGCGGATCTGCTTTGTGCCAGGTTAGTGTGGCTTCATGTCCGCTGGTGTCAGCATATGGGTGACCTTATTTATCTCGTATACAGAGTGTGTGTGTGTGTGTGTGTTATCTCGTATACAGAGCGGGGGTGTGTGTGTGTGTCTGTATGTGTCGGTATATGTGAGTGTGTCTGTGTGTGTGTGTGTATCCATCTTTCTCTGTGTTGCTGTCTGTGTGTCTGAGTGTGTATGTTTCTGTTTGTGTGTTTCTGTGTCTGTGGGTATGTATCTGGGTCTGTGTGTATGTATGTGTATATATGCACGTTTCTGTGTGTTTCTGTGTCTGTATGTGTGTATCTGTGTGTTTCTGTGTGTCTAGGTGCATGTATATGTATGTATCCGTGTGTCTGTGTGTAGCTCTGTCTTTGTGTGTCTGTGTGTGTATGTATCCATGTTCCTGTGTCTGAATGTGTTTGTATCTGTGTATCTGTATATCTGTGTGTATTCTCTGTGTGTCTGTATGTGTCTGTATGTGTCTTATATCCATGTTTCTGTGTGTTTCTGTGTCTGTGTGTGCATATATACTGGTGTATCTGTGTGTCTGTGTGTATCTCAGTGTCTCTGTGTGTCTCTATACATGTATGTATCTGTGTGTCGATCTATCTCTATATGCATATGTGTCTGTGTGTGTGCATGTAACTTGGCGCGTGAGTGCACATCTGCACACAGGGGCGCATCTGCAAACCCCGAGAACAGGAGTTTGAAGTTCTCAGCAAGGGGAGTAGCCAGGTGGGAGGGCAGGTGGGGATGGGCACGGGCCAAGATCGGCGTCTGCAGATGTCGACCAGCGACCCAGGCCTCACAGGGAAGTGACACGGGGGCTACAGCAGGAAGGCCTTGGGGTGGATGTGAGGAAGGACTTCCCGGTGGGACCAGATTGAAAGGAAACTCTTGGCATCTGGTGACTCATCCACACTGCGGCCCGGCCTGAGAGTGGATGTGCTAGACGGACCTGTGCCCCACGACCGCCTGATACTTTCCTACTTAAAAAAAAAGAGCCAGGGGCTTCCCTGGTGGCGCAGTGGTTGAAAGTCCACCTGCCGATGCGGGGGACATGGGTTCGTGCCCCGGTCCGGGAGGATCCCACATGCTGCAGAGCGGCTGGGCCCGTGAGCCATGGCCGCTGATCCTGCGCGTCCGGAGCCTGTGCTCCGCAACAGGAGAGGCCACAGCAGTAAGAGGCCCGCGTACCGGAGGAAAAAAAAAACAAAAGCCAGTCACCCTGCTGTGGACTGAATTGTGTCCCCAAGTGCCTATGTTGAAGCCCCACCCACAGTGTGACTCTTATCTGGAGGTAATTAAGGTGAAGGAGGTCACAAGGGTGGAGTCCTAATCCAGCAAGACTGCGTCCTTAGGAGAAGGGACACCAGGAACATCTATCTATGTATCTATCGTTTATCCATCATCTATCTATCTATGTATGTACCGTTTATCTATCATCTCTCCATCCATCATCTATCTGTGTATCGTTTATCTCTCTATCATCTATCCATCCATCCACTTATTCATCTATCAGTGTATCTATCTGTCCATCCATATCTATCTATTTATCCATCTATCCATCCAACTATCATCTATCTATGTATGTATCATTTGTCTATCCATCCATCATCTGTGTATCGTTTATCTATCTCTTTATCATCCATCCATCCACTTATTCATCTATCAGTGTATCTATCTGTCCATCCATATCTATTTATCCATCTATCCATCCAACTATCATCTATCTATGTATCATTTGTCTATCCATCCATCATCTATCTGTGTATCATTTATCTATCTCTCTATCATCTATCCATCCATCCACTTATTCATCTATCAGTGTATCTGTCCACCCATGTCTATCTATCCATCCATCTATCGTCTGTCTGTCCATGCATTATATCTACCATCTAGCTATCTATCCATCCATTCATCCATTTATTCATCTATCATCTACGTGACTATCAATGTAGCTATGTATCCATCTATCATATCTATCTATCTTTTATCTACCTGTCTTTATATCAGTCATCTATCATTTATCTATATATCTATCATCTATTATTTATCATCTATGCATCCATCCACCTATCATTTATCTGTCCTATCTATCCTATTTATCTAATATCTATTATCTGTTTATATCATCTATGTATCCATCCATCATATCTATTCTATTATCATCTATTTATCTATCACATGTCTATATCTGTCTCTCCATCCATCATATCTATTATCAATCTATGTATCATCTGTGTATCTACCATTTATCTATTATCTGTATCTATCTATTCAATATTTATCAATCTATCAATCATTTGTCTACCTCTCTGTATATCAATCATATATCTATCATCTATCTATTATTTATCACCTATCTCTCCATCCATCCATTCACCTATCATTTATCTGTTCTTTCTATGTATGTATGTATGTATCTATCATCTATCTCTCCCCACTGTGAGGACACAGCGAGTAGGCCACTACCTACAAGCCAAGCAGAGGGTCCTCCCCAGGAACTGACCCTGCCAACACCTTGATCTCGGATGTGCAGCCTCCAGACCATGAGAAATCAACGTGTGTTGTTGAAGCCCCTGTCTGTGGGACTTTGTTGCTTCTGCCTGAGCTGACAGAGACACACACCCTAAAGCTTCAAATCTAGGAGCAGCACGATGGAAGCTATGCTACTGATTCACCATGTATAGGAAAGAGAACCACGAAAGCAAAGAAAACAGAAGTGCATATTGTCCATCTCTGTGCAGCTGTCTGGGGCCACCCCGTGCAGACTTGTCTGCACCCCCGTGTTCACTCTCTCTTCATGCCAATTCGAAATGTTTTATTTCTTTCTTGTTTTGTTTTGTTTTGTGTGTGTAAATGTGAGCTACATCTAATCCTTTGTGGAACTAGGCAGGGTTAGGAGTAACCAGTAGAAAAGGTGTCTGTGTCCACAGTTACAGATACACATTTGGTAGATGCAGGGACAAATGACCCAAACTGGGGGCTTAAAATGACCCGAATCCATCCTCCCCCAGTTCTGGAGACCAGACGTCTGAGATCAAGGTGTCCCAGGGCAGTACTTCCTCCAAAGGCTCCAGGGGAGGGTCCTTCCCGCCTCTTCCAGCTTCTGGGGGCTCCAGGCGTCCCTGGGCTCGTGGCTGCCTCCCTCCCGTCTCTGACTCTGTCTTCACGGGGCTTCTCCTCTGTGTCTATGTCTCTTCTCTCTGTCTCTTAGAAGGACCCTGTCATTGGGTGTAGGGCCAGCCTCCTCCAGAAGGACCTCATCTCAGACCCTTGCCTTCATTTCATCCGCAGAGACCCTGTTTCCAGAGGGCGCGTCCCCAGGTCAGCCCTTGAACGTCTCTTCTTTGGAGAACACAGATCTCCCCACTGCAGGCAGCGTCTCTTTCGGTTTCATCCCTTGTAGAACATGGCGCAACTCCTTTCCGTCGGGTGCAGGACCAGTTCCTGTGGCCCTAACGGTTCAATCCCATTTGTTTTTAAACCAGGTGACATTTTCAAAGACAGCCTCCCGGAAGCAGATCTGTACGTTCTTTCCAGAATTCTGCAGGACTGGCCGGATGACAAACTCCACAAGCTACTGAGCCGGATCTCAAGCAGCTGCAAACCAGGTGAGACCACATCATGTACTTGCCTTTTTTAACACATAAAGACAGTTTCCAATTTTAAAAAAAGAGTACATTTTATAGAGGAAGCTCCCCCGTTCTCCAGCCCGCCGTCTGGGGCTCAGTTTACCGGCTCCCTGAGGATGTACCTGATTGTCGGGTGTCAGTGATGCGTTTCTGAACTTTATGGTGCCAGCGTCTGGGGTCTCGGGCTCGTGGATGCCCCCCCCCCGCGGCCGTGTCCCTCCCCAGGCCCCGCCGGGCTCAGGGTCTCCCTCCTCCGATGATGATGATTTTCCGGGCTGCTCTGTGGTACCCAGCCTCTCCCCATGGCGCTCGGGGCCAACGTGGGTCATCAGGCTCGTGGAGTCAAGGGCACCAAGCCGCCCGGGCCCCTCCCTGGGTCCCCACGTCCAGCGGCGCAAGACGAGCTCTCTTTCCACGTCCTGCGACACCGGCGTCTCCCGGGGCACCTCCACTGCCTCTTCTCTGCGGTTATGAAACAAAATATTCAACAATCCGGGGTCATTTTCAACACCCAAATGCCCCTCCTGTTCTCCACCTCTCAGGAAAACGACCCCCATTCCCGACCTCTTATTTTGGACAAAAACCAGAGCAAGGGTCGAGTCCATGCAGGTGGTGTTTGCAGGAAGTAACCATGTGGCAGCCGTCCTGGGGCCCCGTGTCCTATAGCCGTGACCTGTTCCCAGGACCTGTGTGGTTCAGTACGACTGCAGCCCCTCCCCTGGGGTCTGAGCCCTGCAAGCTGCAACGAGCACCTCCATCTGGGGTACCCAGAGGGCCTTTTTTTTTTTTAGTTAAATTTATTTATTCCTTTTTTAAAGTATAGTTGCTTTACAATGTTGTGTTAGTTTCTGCTGTACAGCAAAGTGAATCAGTTATATGTATACATATATCCTCTTTTATTTTATTTTTATATATATTTTTTGGCTGCATCACACGGCACGTGGGATCCTAGTTCCCCATCCAGGGATCAAACCCGCACCCCCTGCATTGGAAGCGTGGAGTCCTAACCACTGGACCACCAGGGAAATGCCTAGGAAAATATTAATAAAAGCATGGAAGGTTAAGTAAATTTTTTAAATGAGCCAGTTTTAGTCCCCCGAGCAACAATGTAGTTAAGGCATTCTTGTTGGTCCCTGTAGCACGATGAAGAGGATCCCCCCAAAATTCACGTCCACCTAGAATCTTATTTGGAAGCAGGGTCTTTGCTGATGTGATGCAGTGAAGGGTCTGAGATGAGGTCCTCCTGGATGAGGGTGACCCTACATCCAATGACAGGGTTCTTCTAAGACACAGAAGAGGAGAGACACAGAGGAGAAGCCCTGGGAAGACAGAGGCAGAGACGGGAGGGACGCGGCCACGAGCCCAGGGACGCCTGGAGCCCCCAGAAGCTGGACGAGGCTGGAAGGACCCTCCCCTGGAGCCTCCGGAGGGAGCTCAGCCCGGGGACACCCTGACCTCAGACGTCTGGTCTCCAGGACTGGGGGAGGAGGGAGGTCTGTGGTTTTAAGTATTTTGTTCCAGCCGCCCCAGGACACCCACGCAGCCTGTGAGATGCAGGTTTTCATGTGGTCACAGGAGCATCACACGGACATTCGGGGTACCCTCCCCAAGAATGTGGCCCCAGGAGGGCCGGTTCCTGTTTGCTCCCTGCTGTGCCCCAGCCCGAGAACAGAGTCCCCACATAATGGATGGAACACAGTTGAGAAGGAAGGAATCACAAAACAGGGGTGCCCCCGGGGGCGAGGCCGGGCCGGGAGATGTGAGAGCTGGATTCTCACCCGCCTCAGAGACAGGCACTGAACCTGGGGACAGTCAGTTCCAAGTTGCCTTTATACTGCGAAGGGTTTTGGGGGCGGTGGGGGGCATGGGTGTGTTGCAGCTTAGACCTGCTGGCTAGAACCGCTTGTTAAATGTTCAGCAGTCCTGCCAGCCAGCTCATCCCAAGCTGTCAGCGTGAAATTGGCAGTGGAGGAAATACTTAGAGCTCAGAAATTGGCAGGCACCGGCAACCAGGGCTTCCCTCCACCCCCGTGGCTGGGATTGCAAAGGTTGCCTGCACCCTGGGGACAGTGGGGGTCACAGATAAGAACTGAGCATGACCTCCTGGGAATTCCCTGGCGGTCCAGTGGTTAGGAGTCTGCGCTTTCAGTGCCGAGGGCGCGGGTTCAATCCCTGGTCAGGGAACTAACATCCTGCCAGCTGCACGGCAAGGCCAAAAAAAAAAAAAAAAAAAAAAAAAAGACCTCCTTTAATATAGGGCTCTTGGAGTCCGCTGAGTTAATAAGCCCGTGTATTCATGAGTCTGAAAAACATAAAAACTGACAGAAAACAGAGTGAGCACACCATATGATCCCAATTCTTTTTTTTTTTTTTTTTTTTTTGTGGTACGCAGGCCTCTCACTGTTGTGGCCTCTCCCATTGCGGAGCACAGGCTCCGGACGCATAGGCTCAGCGGCCATGGCCCACGGGCCCAGCTGCTCCGCGGCATGTGGGATCCTCCCTGACCGGGGCACGAACCCACGTGCCCTGCATCGGCAGGCGGACTCTCAACCATTGCGCCACTAGGGAAGCCCGATCCCAATTCTTTTTATTGAAGTATAGTTGCTGTACGATGTTATATACGTTACAGGTGTACCGTATAGTAATTCACCATGTTTAAAGGTTACACTCCATTTTTAGTTATTATAAAATATGGGCTCTATCCCCTGTGCTGTACCATATATCCTTGCAGCTGATTTTATACCTAATAGTGTGGAGCTATGATCCCAATTTTGTTAACTTCATGTTTACTTAAATGCTTAGAACCCAAATGAGATTTTACACCAAAATTCTCCCAGTTACCGTCACCGGCGTGCAGAGCTGGGGCTCGTGTGCCACCACCTGCTTTGTGCCTTTTCTGGGGGTCTCCCCCAGTAACCCAGACAGAAGGAAGAAGCAAGCGTAAGCTGCCTCCTGCCTCCTGCTTTCTGTCCCAAGGCTTATCTTCTCCCGGCTTGGTTCCCCCTTCGTCACAAGCACTTCTGAAAACACATATACAGAGAGGTGGACAGATACAGGTGTGTGTGCACACTCACACGCAGACTTTCTACTTCTCAAGGCTCGCATGTAGGTTGTTCGCACCAGCAATGCAGCTCCACATATAAACACCAGTCTGTATGAAACAGAGAACCAACAAGGACCTACTGTACAGCACAGGGAACTCTGCTCAGTATGTTGGAATAACCTATAATTGAAGAGACTATAAAAAAGAATATATATATATTTATATACATACATGTATAACGGAATCACTTGTCTGTACACCTAAAACTAACACGACATTGCAAATCAAGTATAATTCAAAAAAAAAAAAAAAAAAGATAATCTCGCTGAACCAATTAAAAGTCAGAAGAAAAAAAAATCGTGCTCCTGGCGCCCTCGTGGCCGGTGCGGTGCCATCGCCGTGCCACGCAGGTCTGCCCGGGATGCTGCTGCAGGGAAGTCCCTGTGCGGTTCCTTATGGCATCAGGGAGGCTGCAGCTGTGTCCCTGCATTCAGAATCCCTGCCGTCCGTGTCTTCCTGCAGCGAGTCCCTTCAGTGGGGAGCCCGGGGCACCCGCAGCCTGGGTCCTGAGCCTCTTCCCCCACCCCGTCTCTCTCTGTCTCTGTGTCTCTGGCTCCCAGGCGGTGGCCTCCTGGTGGCGGAAGCGGCGGCGGAGGAGGAGGGGGCGTCGCGGAGCCCCCGACTGCGGACCCTGAGCGCGGGGCAGCCCCGGAGCCCCGACGAGCACCGGCGCCTCCTGCAGCGACACGGCTTCCGGGATGTGCGGGTGGCGCGCGCGGGGGCCCTGCTGTGCGTGGTCCTGGGCACCCGAGCTGCGCCCTGAGGGGCACCGGGAACCCGGCGGGGCCCAGCGCCCGGGAGTGAGGGGCTCCTGCAGAGCAGGTGTCACCGGACAGATTAAAGGAGGCGGAAAGCACGGCTGTCTCCGCGCGTCTGTGGCGCTTTGGACGCGGGGGACGCGCCCGGGGGGTGGGATGCGCGGGGGGTGGGATGCGCGGGCGGGGGGACCCCGGGGCCGGCGAGGGATGCGCGCGCCAGGCCAGGTCCCCAGGTGATGTCAGCATCTCCCTCGCTCCCTCTTAGCTGGTGACTAGATCTCGGCACATCTAGACCCTATTCCCCAGGGCTTCACTCATATTTTCAGTGCGTTTGTCCTCTGCCCTCCCGGCCGTGTGGACCTTCTCTGACCCGCAGGGCGGCGGAACCCACCTCTGCCCCCGTCCCTGGTGAAACCGCGTCCGGGAGCCCACGCGGGGGGAAGTTTGTGGGGTCAAGATGCTTGTTTACTGCAAACGTCCTCCAGGTACCGGTGTGAGGCTAAGCGTCTCTTAACGACTAGGCGAGTACAGCGGTGACTGCATAGCAATGTATACGTTGTCTGTTACGTGTACACCGTTATTGTTAGAAAAAAATGCTCCGAATGTCAAATGGGGTCCTTTCACACAGGTCCCCTGTGAGTGGTGACAGTTCACCTGTCAGCTTTCCAGCTAAAACCACCGCAGACTGTTAGATACATAACTTCCAAGAATAGAGACGTTATGTATAATTTTCTAGGTGTAAGGATATATTTTAGGGGCTTCCCTGGTGGCGCAGTGGTTAAGAATCCGCCTGCCAACACAGGGGACACAGGTTCGAACCCTGGTCTGGGAAGATCCCACATGCCGCGGAGCCACTAAGCCCGTGCGCCGCAGATACTGAGCCTGCGCTCTAGAGCCCGTGTGCCACAAGTACTGAAGCCCATGCGCCTGGAGCCTGTGCTCCAGGAGAAGCCACCACAGCGAGAAGCCCGTGCACCGCAATGAAGAGTAGCCCCCGCCCACCGCAACTAGAGAAAGCCTACGCTCAGCAACGAAGACCCAACACAGCCAAAAATAAATAATTTTTAAAAAATCCTTTAAAAAATATATTTTATATATTTAGAGCATATAAACTATGTATGTCATATATAAATGGATAAGTATATATTTATAACATATACACACACACACGAGTATATAATTTTGGATGGACTCCAATTTTAAAAAAATCACAAACTGTGTCTCCATGTGAGGCAAAGACAGAGGAGGGAGGAAATGAAACACTGGTTGTAAAGGGCGCTGTGCCATCGCGATGGGGTGCCGGCAGCTCTCCTGAGAGGGACAGAGGAGAGGGGCCCCGGTGTGGACCTGCAGCTAGGGTCGCAGGAGCGCAGAGCAGCGCGCTCCGCCCACCCGGGTCCCCTCTGCCCGCCCCGTCCCTTCACCTGGGCAGGGCGGTGCTCGGCTGCTGGCAGGGCCACATCCGCTGCACGGTGGACCTGGGGTGACGCCCACCCTGTTCACCGTCCCCTTCCCATCCCGGGAGGAGAGGTGAATCCCTGCAGGTGATCCTGCCTCAGCCAAGGGCACCGTACTGCAGCAGGGCTGGTACAGGGCACGTGGGACGCCCGCGCTCCGGCCGGTCAGGGAGCCGCCAGCCGTCTGGACCCGGGGTTTGCTAGAAGAAACTGCACTTGTAACCAGAGGTGTCAGAGCGCCTGCCTCGGCCGGGGGGAGGGGGTGGTACCCGACCCCCCCTTAGTCCTGGCTACTGGGAGCCCTGCGGGCTGCGGGCAGGGGGGCTGCTACAGACAGGGCTCTGACCCACGACTGTGCCCGTAAACCAAGGATGCGCCCGAGGGACACGCCCAGTCGGAAGAGTAACGGGCAGATGACGTTTGTGGAAGCAATGAAGGGCCCATGGCTTCCTTGTACTGCTCACTCTCCTTGTGCTGGAACAGTTTGCAGTAAGAAAAAAAAAAAAAGATAAGACATTAAAAGGTGAGAAAAGAAAGTGTGACTTACACACAACCTGTCTCTTCATTTCTTAGAAATACATGGAAAAGCAGGACTTTTAGGGACGCTGGCCTAAAACAGTGTACGGGTGTGGCTGCCAGCACATGCCTGTGTCTTTTAATCAACAGGGATTTCTAGGTTGGAACTGCCCTGGACCTGACCCCCGCCCTCCGGGTCACATCCATCCATCCATCCATCCATCCATCCATTCATTCACTCACTCAGGAGACGTCCGAGTGCCCACTGCAGACCGGGCCTGTCTGGACGCATCACTGGTGACATCTCTGTCCTCTCCACTTGTCTGGGGTGGACGGGCAGTGGGCGGAGGGGACGATAAGGATGACACCCGAGACAGCAGCGTGTGGTCCCCTCCGGGTCCCCCCACCAGGCAGGCGCCTTCCTTGAGCAGCCCCCGGCCCCTCACCAGACCAGGTCACTTAAAGGCCACCCCCCCGGAATGCCACCCTCACCCCTTCTGTGGCTCACTCTGAGCCGCCAGTGGAAACCCCATCACCTTTAAGCACCTCCTCCATTGCTTTTCGTTAGGCCACCCGTTTTGCAGATACTCAGCTCCTAATACTGTCCAGCTCGTAGTAAGACCTTGGGGCAGCGTGAGGAAGGGGGCGTCCCACGCCCTCCCCACCCCTGCCCCTGGGGATCCCAGAACATAACCCCTTCCTCTCCCCGCCGCAACCCCACCTCTCAGCCTCCTTTCTCCCTTTCCAATCCCCGGTGCGCTTCCCCAGGTACACGGTATTCTTGGGCGTGGTCCTGCCGCCCTCCCGGGTCAGCTCCCCTGAAGCACGAGGGCTGGGTCACCCCCGCTCAGCCCCACCCCGACAGATGCACATATGCACTGGGCAGACAGATGGGTCTGCGTCTAAGGCCCACATGAGATGCTTTTTAAAGAAAAACGCATTCTGAACCCCAGTTAGCAATGAGGGAGGAGAGGTCACACCCATTCATTCCTCCCAACAGCAAGGTGCTGACCTGCGCGGGGGGCGGGCGCTGGGAATGCAGGTGGGGCACAGGGAGGGGTGTCCCTTGCCTGGGGGAGGGGAGCGGATCGCTCAGAGGTTAACCGCTCCCCCCGGGGCTGGAGAGGCTCTCCAACAGAAGCGCCTCCTTCCAGGGCCTCAGAGCCGGAGCCTGCAGGACCAGCTTCGGCTGGTTGGCCCCGGTCGGCCCCTGTCGGCCCAGCGGGCAGTGATAACCATCACAGGGTACCTCCACGCCCAGTCAGGTGGCTCCTGCGTACAAATGCAGACAGGAGAGATGCTTTCTTCACCTGGGAGTGCCCAGACGGAGCCAGCGCCCTGTCGCTGCCCAGAACCCACGGCCGCCCTGTCCTCTACCCCAGAGCCCTGCGGCTGCTGCCAGCGGGAGCCGGGCAGGGCCCCCCAGCTCTGTTCTGTCCCCCAGTCCCGTGAAGCCTCAGAAAGCGCCAGAACATCAAGCCCGCCCCCCCCACACAAACACACACACACACACACACACACACACACACACACAGCAATCCTCGCCCAGTGCGTGCCCTGAGCCGCCCCACCCTCTGCAGCGGCACCAGCCTCAGGCCCCGCCTCTTACCTGCTTCTCCACGGAGGTCAGCAGAGGGCACAGCAAGGCCCTGCAAGGACATCGGGGGCCGGGAAAACGAATGGCAGGCTCCGGGTGCCCTGGGCTCTGGTGGGCCCGCCCCTGGCATCCATCCACCCAGCGTCACCGGCTGGAGGGGATGCAGGAAAACCCCTCATGAAAATATGGGGGGTGGAGCAAAGAGAAAAAAGAGGGAGAGAGAGAGAAGAAACAGGCCGGGAGGGAAATAAGAAATGAAAGGACGCATCCTTGCACCAAGAAACAGATCCTTTCTTGACCTGGGTGCTGAGACACCATTGCACTCACTTTGTGAAAATTCACAGAACGATACACTTACGACTTGTGCCATTTAGTTATAATTCAATAAAAAGTTCACAGCATTTCAAAACACCTAGGTCTCAGAAGCCTTCCTGGGGGGGGAGGGGGGGCAGATGTGCTCCTGCGGGTAGCATGTGTGCCTGTCTGCGTGTGCGTGCAGGTGTGCGTGGGCATGTGTGGGCACACGTCTAGGCATGGGCACGTGGGTGCATGCGTGAGTGAGCGTGTGCGGGCAGCACACATACCCCTGTCGCTCTGGGAGCCGCCACGTCGCAGCGCGCGGCCTGGCATGGGGACCCGAGTCTGAGGCCCACTGGGCCCCGGGAGGGCAGGGCCCAGGGAAAGCGGCCGGGTGGGTGGAGAGGGACCCCAGGGACCCCCCAGTGCCCGGCGCGCCCAGTGCGCCCGAAGTCTCGGGGTCAGGGTCGGGGGACCCCACGGCAGGGTGGGGTCCTCCGGGGGCGCTCCTACGGGCGGACCCGGGGTCTACCGGGCAGGGGACAGGCAAGCCCTCGAGAAACCGGGCCTGGGGGGCTCGGGGCGGCCTCCTACTCCGGCCCTGACCCCGCGAACTGTCGCTCCTCCCGCGGGGCGATCCCTGGGGTCGCGTCCGGGACTCGGGAGCCTACAGGGGTCATTAAGGCGAGTCCAGGGTCGCAGCCGGTCCTCAATGGTCAGCGGAGATAGACTGGGGGTCGCGGACGGGACTCGGGAATCACCGGGACGAGCCCAGGAGTCCGAGCGTCAGATGCCGGGGCCGGGGCAGGATGAACATCCGGCGTGGGACTCTGCGACCCTCGGCCTTCCCCTTACGCAACCGCCGTCGGTCGCATGCCCCTGGCCGGGCGTGACCTTCATAAGGTCAAGGCGGCCGCCGCGCCCCCCAGTCCGCAAGGCGCATGGGCGGGGTCCGACTCCCTACATGCTCCGGGGCGCGGAGCGCGGGAAGGGGAGGGACGTCGGCGGCGGCGCAGCCAATGGGCGCGGCGCTCGAGGGCGAGGGGCGGGGCGCAGAGCTGCTCCCGGCAGCCCGTGGGGGCGAGGCGAGAGGGAAGGGGCGGGGATTGGGCCGCGGCGCAGCCAATGGGCGCGGCGCGCGGGGGAGCGGGGCGGGGCGTGGGCGCCTTAGCGGCTGCGCGCTGGCCGCGCCGTCTTTTCGGTCCCGGCGGCGGCAGCGCAGGCCAGCGGTGCCTCCCCTCCGGCTCTCCGCGCCTCCCCTCCGCTCTCTTCCCGCTGCGTTGCCCGCCACGCCACCATGACGGAACAGGCCATCTCATTCGCCAAGGACTTCCTGGCCGGAGGCATCGCCGCCGCCATCTCCAAGACGGCCGTGGCCCCGATCGAGCGGGTCAAGCTGCTGCTACAGGTGGGAGCCGGCTGCGCACACGCGGACGCCGGGCGAGGTGCGAGGGTCCGGGGCGCGGGGACAGCGGGCCGGGCAGGCCGCGTGCACCGGAAGCGGGAGGCTGCGCCGCTTTGTCCGCCCGCCGCCGGCTTCCGGGGATTGCCCGGGCGCGCGTCACGCGGGCGCTATCGCATGCGCAGAAGTGGGGCCACGGGCGCGCATGCGCATGCGGCAGCCGCGTGGACGGGCCCCGCGGCGCGAAGGCCGTGACCTTGGGCGTTGCGCGGGTCGCGAGGGCAGTCCTCGTGCCCTTCGTTGGACTTCGGTTCTTTTCCCCTTTTTGTACCCCTTTTTGCGGCTCTGAGCCAGAATAAGCTGTTCTCGTGCGGGGCTGTCAGAAATGTAGCGCTAATGGAAACATCTTTGCCAGTTTCTTGTTTGTAACACTTGCAGGGACCCGTAGTGACCAAAAGATGGTTTTCTCCCGGTAGGACGTTTGGGCAGCTTAAAGGCCCCATGCACATGTTGTCCTACGAAGACAGCGCCTTTCGTTGGGGGTCTTTGGGGGCGTCTGACTTAGGCCCTCGTGTAAAACCCCTGTCTCTCTACCCCCAGGTACAGCACGCCAGCAAGCAGATCGCGGCTGACAAACAGTACAAGGGTATCGTGGATTGCATCGTGCGCATCCCCAAGGAGCAGGGTGTGCTGTCCTTCTGGAGGGGCAACCTGGCCAATGTCATCCGCTACTTCCCCACACAAGCCCTCAACTTCGCCTTTAAGGATAAGTATAAGCAGATCTTCCTGGGGGGCGTGGACAAGCACACGCAGTTCTGGAAGTACTTCGCCGGCAACTTGGCCTCCGGCGGGGCGGCCGGAGCCACCTCCCTCTGCTTCGTCTACCCCCTGGATTTCGCCAGAACCCGGCTGGCGGCTGACGTCGGCAAATCCGGCACGGAGCGGGAGTTCAAAGGCCTGGGAGACTGTCTGGTGAAGATCACCAAGTCTGACGGCATCCGGGGGCTGTACCAGGGCTTCAACGTCTCTGTGCAGGGCATCATCATCTACCGGGCCGCGTACTTCGGCGTGTATGACACAGCCAAAGGTGAGTGCGCTCTGCTGTCGGGGCTGATTGTCAAGGTGCTGGGCGGGCTGGAATCTGAGATCCAGGTGTGGGCAGGGCTGGTTCCTCCCGAGGCCTCTGTCCTGGGCGTGTAGACGGCCGTCTCCTCCTTGTGTCCTCACAGGGTTGTTCCTCTGTGTGTGTCTGTGCTCCAGTCTCTTCTTAGAAGGACACCATTCCTATGTGATCAGGTCCCACCCTGATGACCTAATTTTTACTTTAATTATCTCTGTAAAAGATTTTATTTCTTAGTACAGTTATACTCTGAGGTCCTGGGCCTTGGGGCTTTAGCATATTTTGGGGGGAGGACACAGTTCACAGCCCATCTGTTTCCCTCTAGAGAGGCCCCTGCCGCCGGGTACCAGGTTGGTCTCTGGGGCCGTCCTCCCAGCCTGCAGGTGGCTTCCCCGTCTCTGGCTGGTGTGCTGACCCCAGTCTGACCGGTCTAGTGTCAGCTGGTGCTGGGACCCAGCATGGAGCTGGGGGCGGCCACGTGTGCGGCCCCGGGGCCTGACGCTCACGGTGACCCTGCAGGCATGCTCCCTGACCCTAAGAACACGCACATCGTGGTGAGCTGGATGATCGCGCAGACGGTGACGGCCGTGGCGGGCGTGGTCTCCTACCCCTTCGACACCGTAAGGCGGAGGATGATGATGCAGTCGGGGCGCAAAGGAGGTACCGTCTCTGCCCTGCTCCCGGCCGCCCGTGCTCTGGGGGTGGGGCATCGCTGAGTGGCCCGGCTTTCGGCCTTTCGGAGGTGCATAGCCAGCACGTGAGGTGCTTCGTGCCGAGGCGGGGGGGCGGGGGGGCAGCATTTCGTCCCAGAGGGAAGTAGCCAGGCTTCGTGGGGGAGGCCTGGGCCGGGTGCCAGCCACCTCTCTGCCCTTGACCCTCGAGTGTGCTGGGCCCTAGGGAGGCTGGGGCTCGAGTTTGCGTTTGATCCCCACCCAAACGGTGGGTGTCCAGAGCTTCCTTTTCCTGCGGTCGAAACGCCTAGCCACCTGGATGGCGGCAGCTGGGGCTCAGCATCGGTACCGTGTCTCCGGGGTCTGCTTCGCGCCGTGTGTGACCCTCTCCATGACCCGTGCCCTCTCCCCGCAGCCGACATCATGTACAGGGGCACCTTGGACTGCTGGCGAAAGATCTTCAAGGACGAGGGCGGCAGAGCCTTTTTTAAGGGCGCCTGGTCCAACGTGCTCCGCGGCATGGGCGGCGCCTTCGTGCTGGTCCTGTACGACGAGCTGAAGAAGGTCATCTAGGCGCCCTGCCCGCCCGCCCGCCACAGCGACCAACACCTCCACATAGAGGAGTACCTGTTACGGACCGTCGACCTTCAAGAAATTCCAGTGTCCTCGCGGAGGGCTGGGGCGGCCCCCGCAGAGGGCTCCTTGAGACCATCGGCCCTGGGTCCATGTATTGATTACGGGGGGAGGGGAATCGTGATGTCTTCGTGGGTCCACGGGCGGTGAGGCGCCTCTACCCGCCAGACCTAGACTCCAGGTGCTTGTAGGACCGACTCGTGTTTAAGTATTTATTTAAGAAAACCTTGTCTCCATTTGTACTTAAGCACTATTCTCTTTTGCACAACCGAATATTTGCAATTATGTTTTACGTCGGGCATTCTGCTGCGAAACAATAAAAGTAGGACACACGGACGCTGGTTTTGTTTATGAATCGAGCGGCCTTGTGGGGTGGGAGCAGGAAACGGCAGGGTCTCAAGCTGGGGAGGGGGAGGCCCTGGCTGCCCACCTGTGGCCTGACCTGTCCCAGGGGCTGCCCTCGGGTGCTGGGGGGAGCACGTGGATGCGGGGACCCTGGGGCTTCCTAACCTGAAGTTCCCGTCCCCCAGCGCCCGCCCTTCCAGGCTTAACTGTCACTGGGGTTTAACCACCGAGGATCCCCCCAGGGTGGTAGCAGCTGTGTGTCCCGCGGGCCACCCCTGCCCTGGGCTCGCGGGGGAATCCCTTGCAAGGTGGGCACGAGCTCCCTCTCAGGTGTGCCCGACCCCCAGCCCCAGGCAGGCAAGCATCCTTCCCCCCCTTGGAGCCGTATCTGCGGGAAGCCTGATGTCTACTGCATGGAGAGAACTTGCTTTGAGCGTCTCTCCCAGGCTGACCCCAGGGTCCTGGTACGTTAACGTGGGGGGAATGCACATAGAGCCGCCCAAGAACAGAACTGTCCCCTGGGTCCACGTGGAGCTTCCAGCACCAAGTGACCTTGCAGAGGTCAGACGGGTCCACTGCAGGGGCTGGAGAGGGGAAGCCAGCTGCAGGCCACAGCAGGACTGCCCCGAGGCTGGCTGAGTTCATCAGAAAGCAGAGCTTCCATCTCCAGCCCAGGGTGAGGTCGGTCAGAGAAGACAAGCTGGAGCTGGCTTTCCCCAAGGTTACCTTGCTGGTGCTGGGTGAGGAACAGGACAGGACCAGCCACCACATACCCACGTGGGTCCCACAGAGGAGTCCCGAGGAGCCGCCTGGGCTTCTGACCCGCCTGGGCCCCAGCCCTTGGGGTGGAGTCACTTGGAAGGGGACGTCGTCTCTCTACCCAGGCCTGTGCTGACTGCCGGGGTCAGAACTGGGACACGGTTCCACCCGTGTGCATTTCGGGCCATCGACCGTGCGCCATCCTGCAGACTCGGCAGGGGTGCCTTCCGCAAAGCTTGGCAAGTGTGCATCTGACATTTGGGGTGAATTCTTCCCTAAAGAACTTGACATGTTAAGTGTGTAAACAAGGGAACGAAATTAGAGGTCCTCCAGGGAAGCCTTGCCTCTTGGAGACTCGGGTTCCTGTGGGCCAGGCTGTGCATGTGGGCGTCCTCTTCCGTGGGTGTCTTCACTGCCCACCACGACCATGTCTGGACGCAGGGCCGCTCCTCGGCACCTGCGGGCCCCCAAGGCCCACAGGCCACGCTGCCCTGACACCCCCTTTCCTGCCTCCTTGACGCCTGTCTCCCGTGTGCCTTCCCTGGGGTCGCACACGTAGCCAGGGGAGGGATGTAGACACTGCCCCCCGGCCCCGCGTTGTCACGCAAGTGAATTAAGGGGCTTACAAAGGGGAAATGCAGCAAGAAAACAAAGTTCAGTTAAAGACAGAGAAACCAGGCAGGCAGGGCCCCTTAACGGACTTGGGAAGGAGCAAACGCAGTGGACATGTGAGCACCAGCCAAGTCCAGGAGGCTGGAAAGTGGGTCTCAGTGGCGTTGGGGGGTGACCCCCACTTCCGGGGGCCACGGATGAGGAAAACAGCCCTGTATTCGAGACATGAGCCCAACCCGTGTTTTGTCCTTTCTTCCTGGAGGCGACCCCGTGTCAATTGCACCAGGCTTGCGCATCCCTGACCCCGCTTGAAACGTCCACGACCCGCCATGACCAGGCTGTGCGCCCTCTGCCTGGCGGAAAACCGGGCCTCTGCATCAGCTTCATGTTTCCCCCGGAACATGCACCTCGACCACTGGACACTCCTCCTGGCTGTCTTGGTCGGGGTCCCAGGTCATCTGCGGGGTGAGGGAGGCGAGGTGAGTGGCAGAGCCACAGGGGGGGCAAGTGCACCCTGGAAAGCCACGGGGGCTGGGCCAGCACACAACACACCTCGCGGGAGGCTCCCGGACCCGCACCTCGGGGTGACCGCCCGTGTCACAGGACCGGAGCCGGCTCCTCCCCTGCCCATCGCGTCCCAGGCCACCCTCCAGGGCCAGCAGTGCCCTGCTCCCTGGGCGGGGCTGCGGGCACCTGGCCCCAGATGTGTCCCCCGGCGGGAGCCACCACGTACCGTCCTTCCGTTCTGAAGTTTGCCATTGATATGGTCTTTGATGTGAGGGATGGGAGGGAACAGCTTCTGCATCACCGAGAACCTCGGAGGAGAGAGAGAGACACTGGTTCTGAAACCCGCACCCACCAGCGCAGGGGAGACGCGGCGTCCACTAGAGGACCCCAGCGAGGCCCCGATGGAGCAGGACTCCAGCCTCCTTTGGGAGGGGTCCCTGCAGGAGACGTGCGGGAATGCGAAAGCGGAGCCCTAGCAGAGCTGCATCTGCTCGGTCAGCTGCACCGCACCCACCACGTCGCCTCTCCCGAGACCCCATCCTATCACCATGGCAACCTCCCCCTCCCCACAGCCTCCGCGCGGAGCCGGTGGTCCCCTCCCTGGGGCGGTATCCCATCCGCTCCCAAACCAAGCCCCTGGGCGGGGCGGCTCAGCCTGAAGCGGCTGGGTGGGGTGGGCGTGAAGCCAGCAGACAGAAGAGGCGGGAGCCGGCGCTCGGGGCTGGGGGGTGAGGCGGGGCGGGGGGTGGGGGCGCAGGTCTGGGCGGGGCCTGTGCCGGGCACACCCTTTCGGCTCAGCGCGCAGGTCCCAGTGGAAGGGACCGCAACCGGCCTGGTTGACGCTGCCGCGCGCCTGCTGCCTGCCGGGCTGGGGAGGGGTCCCGGAGCCCCGTCCTGGGGGGGCGGGTGGAGGGGGGTGCGTCGGGATGAGGTGTGAGGGAGCGAACAGCGCGGGCATGTGGGGACCAGCAGGGCAGTCTGACTGCAGACCCCGCACAGGTGCTGGGGAGGGAGGGGCCCGCAGGGTGCTGCACGGGGGACCCGACTCCTTGGGTTCCGCGGGCGGCAGGGACCAGATGGCAGAAACCAGGGTCTGGTTGGGAAAAGACCACTGGGGCGACGAGAGGCGGTGGCCTGCGACCGGCGGGCGCGCTGGGCGGGGGCAGCGGAGAGTGGGCAGCGCGGGCTGCGTGGCCTGTGGATCGCGCTCCAGAAAACGACCGCGCAAACCAGGGGCCCGCGGGCTCACCTGCAAAACCGGAGCACGAGCCCCATAGCCAGCAGCGTCCCCAGCGCGATCAGCAAAGACGTCATCCAGACGGGGAGGCGCGCGCCCTCCTCACACACTAGGGAAGAGGGGCGGGACGCGTCGGGCAGGTCCCGGGAGGGCCGGGGTCGGCACCTCCCCGGGGGCTCGGGGAGGAGGTGGCCGGCACTGGGGGCGGGGGGCGCGTCCAGGAGCGCCGTCCACCTGGGGACAGCGGCCACGTGCGCACCGGGCCGGGCCCCGCGGGAATCCCTCCCAAGTTGCCAGAATCCCGATACTCCCCGACCACCGACCGACACTTGGAGTTGGGGGCTGGTAGCCCCGACCCCTCGGATCGATTCGGGTCGCGGGCGGGGGGAACGGGGTGTCAGCCTCGCCTATTGGGAGGGGCCGGGCCGAGGTTGGTCTGTTCCCCACCTCCCTCCCTCCCTGCCGCGCTGCGTCCTGGGTGCGCGCTGCCTTAGTTCTTGAATTTAATATATGGATTAAACATCACGGATTTTTCGCCTCAATTTCGATTTTTTTTTAACTGCATTAAAAGGTTTTTCTTGTAACTCAGAGTGTTGGCGATAGCCGTCTCCGCGCGCCCAGCGCAGCTCCATGGAACAGCTTGGACACACAGAGTCCATCAGAGACGGGAGGGAGGCGGTCACAAGCCCAGGGACGTCTGGAACCCCCAGAAGCTGGAAGAGACAGGAGGGACCCTCCCACTCACCGAAGTGTTGGGGGACACTCCACGGGCCCCAAGGTTTGTAATGGGAGAAGGTGGCATCCCTGGCCCTTACTTGCACCGTGTAGGTCCCAGGATTGTTCAGCTCCAAGAAGGCTTTATAGGTCTGCAGTTTAAAAGAAAGTAGAGGGGAAAGTCCATTCCTGGTCCGTGGCGGAAGAACGGGGCCTTCATGGGGTTGAGTGGGTCCTCCCCACATTCACGTGTTGGGGTCCTAACACTCAGCGTCTCAGAAGGCGACTTTATTTGGAAATAGGGTTGATGCGGATGTGATGAGTTAAGAGGAGGTCGGATAGGGTACAGTGGACCCCTAGCCACTATGACTGGTGTCCTTATAAAGAGGGGAAACTCGGAGACAGACACATGCATACACACAAGGAGACGCCTTGTGGATATGGAAGGGATACGGCCACAAGCCCGGGGATGCCTGGAGCCCCCAGAAGCTGGAAGAGGCAGGAAGGACCCTCCCCTGGAGCCTCTGGAGGGAGCGCGGCCCTGGGACACCTTGACCTCAGGCTTCTGGTCTGCAGAACTGGGGGAGGGTGAATGTCTGTGGTTCTCAGTCACCCAGTCTAGGGTCGTTTTTACGGCTGCCCCAGGGAACTAAGACAGCCGCCCAAGAGAGAGCCCGGCCAGCCCCCCTTGGGAGACAGGAAGGTGCCTGGTGCTCAGAGGGGCCTGGAACCTCAAGCTCCCTTTGCGTCTCAGCCCAGGCTCTTGGCATCCAAACAAAAATATTCTTTCTAATCACTAGAAGGTCAGCATCCGTGGTGGCCACCGCCGGTGAGGTCAAGAAGAGTGGTGGCATCTCGGGTGTCAGGCAGTGAATGGAGCCCGTAGAACATTCAGTGGGGTCCCCCCAAGAAGATTCGTCCCCCCAGAACCTGGGAACTTATTTGGAAACAGGGTCTTTGCAGATGTGATGCAGTGGTCCTCCTCAATGAGGGTAGCCCTACATCCAATGACAGGGTCCTTCTAAAAGACAGAAGAGGAGAGACACAGACACAGAAGAGAAGCCCCGGGAAGACAGAGGCAGAGATGGGAGGAAAAGGCAGAGACGGGAGGGACGCGGCCACAAGCCCAGAGAAGCTGGAAGAGGCCGGAAGGACCCTCTCTGGAGCCTCCAGAGGGAACTCAGCCCTGGGACACTTTTATCTCACTCAGACGTCTGGTCCCCAGGACTGGGGGAGAATGAAGTTCTGTTGTCCACACTGTGTGGTCCTCTGTATGTACACACACACAATATCTACTGTTGATTTGAATCGTCTCCCCTAAAACAATAGATAAGTTCATATTCTAACAGCTGGTACCCGTGAATGGGATCTCACACGGACAAAGGGTCTTTGCAGACATGATGCAGGGAAGGGTCTGAGATGAGGTCCTCCTGGAGGAGGGTGGCCCTACATCCGGTGAGAGGGTCCTTCTAAGACACAGAAGAGGAGAGACCCAGACACAGAGGAGAAGCCCAGGAAGACAGAGGCAGAGACGGGAGGAAGAGGCAGAGACAGAGACAGAGAGACAAAGGAGAGACGGGGTCATGGGGTCTGTGGCCGGTAGTTACGGTATGGAAGCAGCTGCCTCTGCACGTTAGAGGCAGTTAGTTAGTGAATTAGGGCATGGTGACACTTCCACCGCATCCTGAGGGATTTGGGGGCCGGGGGGTGGACCTTTAGGGCAGCACCAGGCAGGTGATGGCATCTGGTCTATGGACTGGGGAGCTTCATCTCAGAGTCACTGGACAGTAACAGACATAAGGAACCTGCGCTTGGGATGTCAGATTGGGGCGGGGGTGGGGGGACACCCACCTGCTGTTTGTAGGCGAGCTCCATACCCTGTAAGAGAAAAGCAGAGCATGGGTGCCTGACCCCATCCCCAAGAAGGGCCCTCATTTGTCAGAGCATCTTCAGGTTTACAGAAAAATCGAGGATAAAATAATCAGTCATTGAGTAGAAATCATAAATAGAATAATACTTCTTTACACAAAAATAATAAATAGAGGTAACTGAGTATAACATATCGATGAACTAAAAAGTACCAGGGGGAGGGATAAATTAGGAGTTTGGGATTAATGGACACACACTACTATATATATAAAATAGATAAATAACAAGGACCTACTGTAGAACACAGGGAACTCTACTCACTATCTTGTAACAACTTATAATGGAAAAGAATCTGGAATATATATATATATATATATATATATATATATATATATATATACATACACAGTTAATATGTGTATATAACTGAATCACTTTGCTGTGACCTGAAACTAACACAACATTGTAAATCAACTATGTTTCAATTTTTTAAAAAATCTTTTAAGTACCTGGTCTTTTATTAAAAAAATAAAATTGATAGACTTGATTTTTTTGAGCCGTTTTGGTTAACAGAAAAATTGACCATACGCTAGTTGAGCCTAAATAATAAATATAATACATACATCAGTAGAGAACAATAGTAAATGTAAGTAAATCGTAGAGTATAAAATACCAACTACCTCAAAAATATTTGGTCTTTTTAATCAATAGATTTGACTTTATTTGAGTGGTTTTGGGTTTATAGAAAACTTGAATATAAGCAGTAATTGAGTATAAGTAATAAGTATATAAATACATTGACATAATGAATAAATATAAGTAAATAATTGAGTATAAAAATACCAATGAGCTCAAAAATACTCATTTTCTTTTAGTTTATGGACTAGTTTTTTGAGCAGTTTTAGGTTTATAGAAGAGTTGAGTATGAAATAATCAGAACATGAATATAAGTAATAAATATACACAAACAGGTAAATGCACATAAAAGATAAATATAAGTAAATAATTGAGTATAAAATGCTGATTAATGCAAAAATATTTGGTCTTTTAAATTAATAGATTTTTTGAGTAGTTTTAAGGTTGTGGAAAAATTGAGTATAAGCAGTAACTGAACATAGATAATAAATAAATGTAATAAATATAAGTAAATAATTGAGTATAAAATACTGATTGACTCAAAGTGCTCCGTCTTTTTTTAACTAATAGATTTGTTTGAATAGTTTTGGGTTTATAGAAAAATTGAGTAAACAGCGAGGTCCTACTGTGTAGCACAGGGAACTATATTCAATATCCCGTGATAAACCATCATGGAAAATAATATGAAAAAGAATGTATATATGGGTATAACTGAATCACTTTGCTGTGTAGCAGAAATTAACACAACAGAGTAAATCAACTATACTTCAATAAAATAAAAAAAAAGAAAAAATGAGTACAAGCAGTTTTTGAGTATAAATAAATACAGAAATAAATAAACAATAAATAATTACAAGTAGACAATTAAGTACAAAATACCACCTAGCTCAAAAATAGCTGGTCCTTTTTTTTTAATCTATTGACTCCATTTTTTTGAGCAGTCTTAGGCTTATGAAAAAGTTGAGTATAAAGTATAAATAAATGTAACACACACAGAAAAATAAACATAGTCACTAACTATGTCAGCCGTTGAGTATAGAATACCGGTGATCTCCAGCATATTTTTTTAATAGTAGCTTTATTCAGGTATGATTTGCATACAGCAAAGCACACCAGCAGAGCATATAATCTGCTGACTTTGGCAAACGTGTGCACGAAACCGGCACAATACAGGAAACGTGTCCATCACCCCCAAATCCCCTCCAGCTTCTCCTCCATGCCCTCCTCCCTGCACCCCTGACCCAGCCCTCAGATCTGTCGCTACAGAGCATCCTGAATTTTCCTGTGTAAATCGTTTCTTTCATAACACTTTTAAACATACACACGGGACCCTCCAGTTCTTGGCAGATAGGATTCCACTGTGTGGCTATATTTTGTTCATCCCTTCCCTAGGGTCGCGTCCTGTTTAGGGACCATTATACACGTAGGTGCTACAAACACTTAGGTCCCATCTTTGGGGGCTACTGGTTTCATTTCTCGCAGGGGAATTGCAGGCTCTGTGACATACGGTCAGAGAGAGTTTCACCAAGTGGCTGTTTCAACCTTTTGCTCTTTTTCTGTAGGGTTGTGTATCTTCTGAGTGTTGACAGGTAAACATCCCTCCTCTACCCCAAACCTGACGGAACATATGCAAGCATTTCCTTCCATATCCTGACTTCCTTTCCAATGTCAGCGGTGTCATTCAAACGGCCAAACACTTAGAGTTTTGCTAAAGCTCATTTATTTTACAGTTCCTCTTTTTTTTTTTTTTGAATGTTTCACCTACCCCCAAAGCCCCAGAATCCAGGGGGGTGTAAGAGTATAAGAGATGCCCACCCAGGAAGCCGTTTACCTTCTGTATCTGCAGTTCATACTTGAAGTCATCATTAAGGTGACTCCTCACTTCCCACTGCATGAACAAGTAGCTTTGGTTACACCACCTGCTAGTGATGTTGGGAGCAGCTAATACCTCTAGGGGAGAAAAAAACACTTTTATGAGTAAAGCACATCAAAAAAGAATCCCCCCGCCCCCCGGAGATACCTTTAAAACAGGCCTCCTACAAACTCAAGGGGGAAAAAGAGAGGAAAATGTCATTCCAAGGTTAAAAAGTATCAAGAGACAGAGACAGTGAGAGAAAACTGTTGGGATGGTTAGGGTCACTGAACCTGCGGACCAGCTCTCAGACACTGGCCCGGGGGGACCCCTCACCCACTCGGAGGCCCTCGCAAAGCTTTCTTCTTGTCTGTGCGGGGACACCCCTCAGAGCAGCCCTGTTCTTTTCCCTCTCGGCGATTCAAGTCCCTGGGGCTACGCTTCTCCAGCAGGGGGAGCAAAGCGCGGTCCAGCTGCAAGCTCCCTCCCTCCTGCCCACTGGACCAATGGGCTCTGCTCAGACCCCACCTCCAGGGCAGCCTGGCCCCCTCCCCGAGCTGCCCGGGGCCAGTCCTACCCCCATGACCTTGGCCGTCAATTCCACTCCCAAAAGTTCACCCGGAATCTTCTGCCCCAGACTTGGACTCTGACCGGGTCCCATCCCCTGCTTTCTTCTCACCTGCCCCCCCGGCCCAGCGTGGGACCCAGCTCCTCCAGGACCCTCAGGCCCCCCTCTGTGGGCTGTCCCAGGGCTCCGCCCTTTGCCCTCCCTGGGGTGCTCTAAATCCCTGATTCCAGCTCCATCAGTTTCCTGAGGGACCTCGTCTAGGTCTACAGGTCTGACCCCCCACCAGGACCCCAATGGTGTCTGCTCAGCATCCCACCTGGACCCCTGGCAGGAAACCCAGGCTCACCATGGGGTGGTCCCCAGTCCCGGGTCCTCCCATTGATGTGCACTCAAACCTCCGGCCACCTCCACTCCCACTGCCACAGGGACTGGCATCACCCCACCACCCCTGCTGGGAACCAGGCTGTGGACACCCCACATGGACAGCAGGGCTGGAGCGGGAGCACAGGTGCGGAGTCGCGGGCAGGGCTACACGTGTAGGGCTGCACTCTCCCAGGGGCGCTTGGTGTGTGAGGGATGTGGCATCAGAGTGAGGTTGGCTCCGGGCCGGGGGGACACCACAGACAAAGGCAGGAGCCCCATCCCGGCTTCTGAACCGGAGGCCCCCATCGTCTCCCCTTTTGCACCCACCTCTCTGCTCATATGCTTCCCGGCTACACGTGGACCAGCCAGGGTGGCGAGGGGCCAGGTTTCATGGGGCTTGAAGCTGTCCTAATGTGGGGGGCAGGGGGGGTCTAATTTAATGTAAAAAGTATTGACAGAGCTTCGCTAAGATGGGTTTGGTGTTCTGAAAACCTGCAGTCGATAGATTCAAACAAAAAGAACAAGTATTTTTGAGCTATTTTTGAACACAGGGCCTGGAGAGGGGTGACCCGTGTGAGACCCCCAGCCTCACGGTGCGGCTGTCCTCGGTGGATGGGGGGTACAGAGCCGCCTGCTAGGTGCGTTCTGGAGATGCTTCCTTAGGTCCAGGGAACACAGAACAGCTGCTGTGAGTTGGTGTCTGTGACTCCCCAGATTCACGTGCGGAAGCCCTGACGCCCAGTGGGACGGCTTTGGAGGCAGGGCCTTGGGGACATACTCGGGGCTAGATGAGGTCCTGAAGGTGAGGCCCCCACGATGGGATCAGTACCCTTATAATCAGAGCAAGGGGGTGTGGGATGAATTGGGAGATTGGGACGGACATACGTACACTAAGGTGTGTAGCATAGATACCGAATGAGAGCCCGCCGTGCAGCACAGGGAACTCTACTTCGCGGTACAGCAGAAACTAACACAACATTGTAAAACAACTCTACCCCAGTAAGAAATAAGAATAAGAAAGAGGGCTTCCCTGGTGGCGCAGTGGTTGAGAGTCCGCCTGCCGATGCAGGGCACACGGGTTCGTGCCCCGGTCCGGGAAGATCCCACATGCCGCGGAGCGGCTGGGCCCGTGAGCCATGGCCGCTGGGCCTGCGCGTCCGGAGCCTGTGCTCCGCAACGGGAGAGGCCACAACAGTGAGAGGCCCGCGTACCGCAAAAAAAAAAAAAGAATAAGAAAGAAGCGGGGGGAAGAGGCACCAGAGCTCGCTCTCCACTGTGTGAGGACACAGCAAACGTGGAGCCACCCGCAAGCCAGGAAGAGGGCCTCGCCAGGAACTGACGCGCCCACGCCGCGAGCTCCGACTCCCAGCCCCAGGACTGTGGGAGAGAAGTGTGTAATCTAAGCCCCCAGCCTGGGGTATTCGGTTGCAGGACAGCACGCAGCATCTCCCAGCCAAGTGCGGCACACGAAGAAGGTGCCACATCGTCTTACTCACCGATTTTGGCTAATCTATCGCTCGTTTCAGAGCAGGGGATTTCGGAGCTACTGCTGGTGCCGTTCACCAGGAAACGCGTTTGATCCTTGGACAGCACAGAGATGTTGTGAAAACGGCACTGGACGTTCGTCCCTTGCTCATCTGCCGTGTACTGGGAGCACGGCCACTTCTCATAGGAGCTGTGAGGGGTGGGGCTGCGTCACGACCGGCCCTGGAGCCCCCGCTCCAGCCCGGGGGAGCCCCGGCGAGCCCCAGGTCACACCTACTCCAGGTTCTCCAGGTACAGACTGTACTGCACGTCCCCCGGGGCCTCCCGGCCCACCGCCCAGCTGCACGTCAGGAAATCCACGTCGTGAACCCAGCAGGTCAGGTTTTCTGCAGCCGCCCTGGGATTCCCTTCTGGGCTTGCAAAGAAGAGGGAAAAAAAAAAAAAACTGAGTCCCGGATAAACACCAAGGTCCTACTGTAGAGTCCAGGGAACTCTATTCAATCTCCTGGGATAAACCATCATGGGAAAGAATATGAAAAAGAAAATTTATGTATAACTGAGTCACTTTGCTGGACAGCAGAAATTAACACAACGTTGTAAATCAACTATACGTCAATAAAATTAAAAAAAAATTTTTTTAAGTGAGTCCCTTTTTAGCGATCCTTATGAATTCTCACGCGGTTCTAAGAAATAATAGAGGGGCTTCTCAGGTGGCGCAGTGGTTGAGAGCCCGCCTGCCGATGCAGGGGACACGGGTTCGTGCCCCGGTCCGGGAGGATCCCACGTGCCGCGGAGCGGCTGGGCCCGTGAGCCATGGCCGCTGAGCCTGCGCGTCTGGAGCCTGTGCTCCGCAACGGGAGAGGCCACAACAGTAAGAGGCCCGCGTATCGCAAAAAAAAAAAAAATAAAATAATAATAATAGAGACATCCATGTAGCGCTTACCATTTCTGCAGTGGTAACAACTCCGGTCCCTGCAAGGCTCCCCGCCCATGGCCCGCCCCCCCATGACCCTATATACCCTCACCGGACCCCTCCTGCCCCCAACCCTGCCCACCTAACCCTAAGCCTAAGAAACACCCAACAGGGGCCTCCCTGGTGGCGCAAGTGGTTGAGAGTCCGCCTGCCGATGCAGGGGATGCGGGTTCGTGCCCCGGTCTGGGAGGATCCCATATGCCGCGGAGCGGCTGGGCCCGTGGGCCATGGCCGCTGGGCCTGCGCATCCGGAGCCTGTGCTCCGCAACGGGGGAGGCCACAACAGTGAGAGGCCCGCATACCGCAAAAAAAGAAAAAAAAAAAAAAAAAAAAGAAACACCCAACAGTTTTTTAGAAACTATCTTTCTCTTTGCCTACTCCTCAGCTAAAGTCCGTTGCCATCAGAACCCTATTTTTAAGAAGTAACATATTTTGGATGAAACCTGGATCAGCTAGAGTCACGAAAGACACTTTTTTTTTTTTTTTAATGAAAGGGGAAAAGAAAAATCCAACAACGTAAACTGCATTTGCAACAATTTGGAGCCAGAGTTTATCTTCCTCGTTTTCCCATTCTCAGAAGAGCACAGTTTTGTGATATTACAACTTCCTGACAAAGAGCACAAGGAGTGTTCAGACTTGCTACTGGTGTTCTCTTTGTCCAAGCTGTATATGGGATCAGCCAATTTGCTTGCTTGGCATGAGGAAAATGATAAAACTCTGTTCTCAAACTAAAAAGACAGAACAAAACAAAAAAGCAAAACCACCACAACAACAAAACTGCTCTGTGTTTCTACAGCTCTGTTCACTCAGGCAGGTGCCATGCGTGAAACTGCAGGAGACCCTCCGAGATGGTCTTTTTTCCACGAAGCTATGTCCCTGGATACCCATCCAAGGTAAAAGCCATTATTTTGGTATTCAGAGCACTAACGGATGATTGAAAGCAAAGGAAACCCTGAAAGAGCATCTTCCCCTCACCTTGACTAGGATACTGAATCCACGTGGAGAATGGCTGACCTTTGGTCACCTTGATGCTGTAGTTTGTAGCTTGGCATGACAAGTCAGGAATACTGCAATACGTGCTTTTCCGTGCCTGAGAGAGACAGAACAATCTATTCATAATTAGGGGAGAACTAATAAGACACTGAGACTTTAGATTAAAAAAAGAAAGAAAGAAAGAAAGAAAGAAAGAAAGAAAGAAAGAAAGAAAGAAAGAAAGAAAAAGAAAGAAAGAAAGAAAACTATAGGTTTTCTTTAGTTTTCCTCAACATCCAAAGCCGGAGGCTTGGTATTCATGCAGAGAGAGAGAGAGAGGGAGATGAAAATGAAGAAATCACTCACCAAAAGGAAAAAACATCCTAGAAGGTTCTAAGACAGAGTTGGCAGAATGCCTTGATATTTTTAGATGATATTTAGCCATTTGGCCAAGAATGTGATGGTAAAGTAGTGATGGACAAACTGGGCAAACAGATAAAACCTTAAGGAAACGGAAATTATTAAATTTAGGAGAAACGAACATTTGTATAAGAAAGGAAAGAAAAATCCCCATTAACCACATGGCTCAGGTGTGAACAGTGTTTATATGGTTATAATAAACTGAATATTTGTCGAGAGAGGAGAGAGTGTGAGCTGAGGATGGCAACTGCTGGGGAGGTGAGTTGGGGATCACTTAGGAGAAAAATCAACACATTTTGGCTAAACTGAATGAATCAAGAATGTGTGTTATAGAGAGATGCAGAGGTCTAGAACAACAGCATCAGGTGTAAAAAGGGAAAAAGTGATGTCTCACTGAAAAGTTGCTATTTTGTCATAATGAACCCCGTACGACTATTTTCCTCTTTAAACTCTGTGCAGGTATTGCTTTGATTTGAAAACAAAAAAACAAAAAACAGGAAAAGAGGCAGGAAAATTTGAGAAGCAAAAAGAAGGTTTGAGAATTGAGTGGTCCTTGTCCTCAAGGGAGCAAACTGTGGTCACTGCCACCCAAGGATGCAGATACAGCATACGAGGGAATCCCAAGAGGGTCCCATATTTTGAAATTGTCCGCTATATTGGCTTCTACTTCAGCCGTTAGAAAAATAGCTAGATATTTTATATATTTAATATACATACATTTAAATATGTATTTAATATATTTGATTTCTATTGATGTCGTGTGTGAAGGAATCATCCAACTTAACTTTAGTCCTATTTATTTATTTATTCTGGCTGCGCCGGGTCTTAGCTGAGGCACGTGGGATCTTCGTTGCGGTGTGAGGGATCTTTAGTTGCGGCACGTGGGATCTAGTTCCCCGACCAGGGATCAAACCCGGGCCGCTGGCATTGAAAGCATGGAGCTTTACCCACTGGACCACCAGGGAAGTCCTCAATTTTAGTCCCTCTGGAAACTGGGCAAGTACCGTTTCTTCTATAGACTGTCATTTCTCCACTGATCAGAACTATTTTCTTAATGATGTAGAAAATTCCCCCAAATGCCTGTTTCTGTTTTTGGATTGTTGTGTTCCTTTAATCCACACCACCCCTTTCAAGCCAATACCTCTCTTTGGACGATGGTAGCTTCTTAGTACATTTTGATACTTGGGAGGGCAAGTTCTTAATCGCTAGCCTTCCTTATCAAAATTTCTTGGTTCTGGGCTTCCCTGGTGGCTCAGTGGTTAAGAATCTGCCTGCCAATTCAGGGGACACGGGTTCGAGCCCTGGTCCGGGAAGATCCCACATGCTGCGAGCAACTAAGCCCGTGCGCCACAACTACTGAAGCCCGTGTGCCTAGAGCCCGTGCTTTGCAAGAAGAGAAGCCACCGCAATGAGAAGCCCATGCACTGCAATGAAGAGTAGCCCCCGCTCGCCGCAACTAGAGAAAGCCCACGCGCAGCAACGAAGACCCAATGCAGACAAAAGTAAATAAATAAATTAATTTTAAAAAATTTCTTGGTTCTTCTGCAACATTTGTTCTTGCAGATAGAGTTTAGGGTCAACTGGCCAAGCTCCATTAAAATCCCATAGGGGTTTGTCATGAACTGGATTGTGCCCTAACCCCCCCCCCCCAAAAAAAAAACCTCATGTATTGAAATCCAAACCCTTAATGGAAATGTATTTGGAGTTGGGGGTCTTTAAAGAGGGAATGAAGGTAAAATGAGGTCACTAGGGTGGGTCCTGATCCCATAGGACTGCTGTCCTTGTAAGAAGAGGAGATCAGGACCCAGACACACACAGAGGGACGACCACGTGAGGACACAGGGAGGAGACGGCCGTCTACAGGCCCAGGAGAGAGGCCTCGGGAGGGACTAGCCCTGCCCACACCTGGATTTCAGATTCCAGCCTCCAGGACTGGGAGAGATACATGTCTGTTGTTTAAGCCGCCCCGTGTGTGGTGCTGTGTTACGGCAGCAGCCCAAGCAGACTAACATGGGGTGTGATTTGGATGGTACTCAGTTGGGAGTAATTTGAGGGAACCAAGGTTCTTCCCAAGGATGCTGATAGGTGCGTCCTTCTCATGAAACTGCTCAACGGTTGGAATTCTCACCACGGCCTTCCCGTGAGATGTGTCACAGTTCTCACGCCCTCCGAACCCTCTGATACAGGAGGGGATTTGAGTGGGGGGCAGGGGATGGTGGAGGGGGACAGTGTTTCCCGAGGTCTCACTTTCAACTGGGCTCAGCTCTCTACCTGCAGTATCTCAGCCCATTTCCACACCAACCCTCTCCGGTGGGTACCATTCTGGATGTCTTACAGATCAGGAGCCCCAAGCCGCAGTGCCCGTAAAGGACCCCACATTCCACAGCTGAGCCCAGGAGTAGAACCCGTGTCTCTGTGATGCTAAGTGCAGAGAAGACGGTTTACCTTAGTGAAAACTTTTGAATTGATGAAGCACATAATTTCGGAAATGTTTCCATGGAGGTCCCAGGTCAATCTTTTTCTTTCTGGCTCCATCCTTAGGTTCTTAACTGGTGGGTCTGGATCTGAAATGTCTATAGGGTAAGAGTCTGGGGAGAGGCACACAACGCTTAAACTTTGTCCTACCCACTTACCCCTTGGGAAGTTGAGTTCCACATGGAGAAGTGGTTGCCTGAAGCAGGCAGAGGCCCCGAATCTGTAGGACCTTAGTGAGCTCACCAGCTCACCCTCCCAACAATGGGGGAAGAAAGTCAGAAAAGCAGATCACTTCTGCCGTCCGCGTTGATGTGAAATGTACCTTTCTTAACCATGTAGGTCAAAGAAGGTCGTTTTCACTGAAAACCAATTCAGGCTTAGAGAGTTGGCTCAGTGTCTGCTCTACAGACTGAGATTTCGGAATGCTTTGCAAGTTGCAATAGAAATTTTAATGTAGGGACTTCCCTGGCTGTCCCGTGGTTAAGACTTCGCCTTCCAATGTAGGGGGTGCGGGTTCGATCCCTGGTTGGGGAGCTGAGATGCCACATGCCTCGGGGCCAAAAAAACAAAATATAAAACAGAAAAAGTATTGTAACAAATTCAATAAAGACTTTAAAAGTGGTCCACATCAGAAAATCTTAAAAAAAAAAAAGAAATTTTAATGTGATATATTAAAAATATATAAATTTTAATGTAATATATTTCTAAATGTAATATATACCATGCATATATGAGATGTAATATATAAAAATATACAAACTTATATACAAGTATATATAATGGAATATATATTTTCATAAAGTAGGAGACCTGATCATTACACAATGATATTTATGTTCTTATACAGAGTGCCAGAGGAATTCTCATCTTCTTGGAAAACCACCCAAAATGCATACATCTAAATACATTTTGAAGTGTAATCAAAGCACATATATATTTGTATAATGCTGTCAGTGGGGACGGAGGTCAGAGTTTGCAGACCAAAGGATTCCACGTGTTTTATCAATGACTTGCTTCATGAAGCAATCACATAGGGCCAACAACTCAGAGCTATAAAGGTCCATCAGACATTTCTTCAGCTGTTATCTGTGACCCCTCATTTAGAGGATTTCGCAGAAATGACTGTTTATAAACCGCAAGCACTGTGATCAGTTATCAGGATCAAAAACCTTAGTTTGACAAGTAAGACCAAACCCTATGAATATCCTGGTTTCTGGCATTATGGTCTCCCAAACTATAAGGATAATTTATTCCTTAAAAAACAACTTCCCTAGGGAAATTTCTTACAAGTGAAAATGTAATTTTTAATGGATTCTTATGCCTCAGAACTTATATTCACTTCTTCCAAAACAACAGTAAATATCATTAAAACAGCTATGAGTGATGCAGTAGAAAATATGAGTTTTAGTGTATTTTTATTACATTTCAGTTTGTTTTTAATTTTTATAACTTTACAACTTTAACTATTTTAAAATTAAAATTTTTAAATAATCTTCATAATCTAATATGAAATATACATATATAAAATTATATATATTTATATAAATACGCCCATATATATTTAACTAACGTAACAAGGGATTTTTCTGTCACTATGTTTTCCATAAAATCTACCTATGGTCCTTTAGAGTGGTTATTATCCACCCAATTACAGTTGTGCTCACAAATAAAAAAGAACTTTAATGCAAAAAGAAGAAAGTAAAAGCAAATCTGTAAAGATAAAATGAAACAAAATCAATGCAAATACACATAAGAGTGTTTACTGCAATATACTCGTGACCGTCCAGTACTCTGAAAGAAAAGGGACATAGTGTTCTCAACCCTAGAGCTTCTGAAAAACTATAGTTGGTGGGAAATACTCTTCCAGTCATGATAAAGTAGTCTCAGATGTATCTCTCACCATAAGCCCCTAGAAAACTGGGCCAAATATATAAATCAACTATTTTTAGGCTTTCTGAAAACTAAGACGAACAATTCTGAGAGTGTATTTTGGGGTGGGAGACATTCGCAATCCAACGGGACAAGGTGGAGATTCCTTGCTGAACACTGAGAAGTCAGTAAAGACCCCAGAAGAGTCATGCCTTTGTTGTCGGAGAGAAAAAACTAAAGGTGACTCACCTTGAAAAAGCTTCAAAACAAGGTGACCCACCAATAAAGGAATGGCCTGTTGAAACAAAACTCACCATCTTTAAAGAAGGCAACCAAAGCAGACCCTCACCAACCCATCCTTCACAATATCCAGCACCCAATAATTACTAGACACGCAGAGAAGCAGAAATGTGTTCACTGTGACCAGAAGAAATATCAGGTCATAGAAATCGTCCCCTAAGTGGCCGACGATGAAATTAACAGAGAAGTCCATTAAAACAGCCATTATAAATATGTTAGAGGACTTGAAGGAAAACATGAACACTATGCAGTGAGGAATGGAAGATATAAAGGAAGAACCAAACAGAATCTTTAAAGGTAGAACATATAGCATCTGAGATGAAAAAAGTCACTTGGATGAACTGGAAGACAATGGAAATGATCTACACTGAAGCCCCCAAAGAAAAATATTTGAAGAAGTTATGGCCAAACATTTTCCTAACTTAATGTAAATTATAAACCTACAGGCCCAGGAAGCTCCAAAACCCTACCTAGGATACACAGACACACACGTACCAACAAACACAAACGCTAAGACACATCATCCTCAAATGCCTTTTTAAAAAGTGGTATCAAGAAAATCTTAAGAAACCAACGGAAAAAAGACACAGCACCTATGAGAGAACAAAGATAAAAATTTCTGCTGATTTCTGTTTAGAAACAGTGGGAGACAGAAGATAACAGAACGACTTCTCCAAATGCTGCAAGAAAACAGTACAAATCCTGGTCAACCTAGAATCTATATCTTAGCGATAAATGGAAGGTGAAATATAAAGACTTTTTATAGTAACAGAAAGTGAAAGGGTTTTTTTGTATTTTTTAATTTGTTTGTTTTTTTGCCAGAAGAGCAGGTCTGTAAGAAATGTTTTCAAAAAAGGCTTTTCTGTCTGAAGGAGAAATCACCAGATGGAAACTCACGAAGGAATGTGGAAACACGGTGAGCAGAGATGCAACCAAAGCATACCAGAAATAGTAAAAATGTAGGCAAACATGGAAAGCTTTCCCATTTTTTAACGTTTTAAAAAGATAATTCTTTAAAAGAAAAATATTGTATTGTGTACCGTGGGCTTATAGAGATATAGAAGTACATGTGCGACAGGGCATAACGGATGAGGCAGGAAGTAAATGTATACTGTTTTGAGACTCCTATGTTCTATGTGAAGTAGAATAACATTATTTGAAGAGAGTATGTACTGAACGAATCATCCCAGAGGAGCCACACAAGCCACGGAACAAAGAGGGCTAGCCCCAAAGCCAATGGTAGAGAAAAACACAAAAACAAAAAAAAGCACTAAAAAAGTAACTGAAAAGAAGTCAGGAAAGGAGGGGGCGAACAAAAAAGAAAAACTGAAAGAAAAAAAAAACAACCAGCAAACAAATAGCAAAATGGTAGAATTACATTCCATCATATTAATAAGTTCATTGCATGCAAAGCGTGTAAACACTCCAGTGAGAAGGAAAGTTTGTCAGCCTAGATTTTAAAAGTACCCCATGGTATACTGTCTGCAAGAAAGGTACTTTCAATATAGTTTAAATGGCAATAATAGGAAAGCATATGTTATGCAAACTCCAGTTGTATAAAACCTAGGATTTTATCCCAGGATTTTATTTCCGGGGGTAAGAAGGGACCATTTCAAGTGATTAAGTGGCCAATTCATCCTCATATATGTGCTCTCAATACTCATTTTCAAAATACATGAAGGATAAGCACCACCTCCCTCTCTAATAGAACAGACAGAAAACGGGCAGGACTTGAAATATCAACAATTTGACCTAATTAACATTGTTGGGACATTCAAACCAATGATGGCAGGGTGCACATTTTTTTGTTGTTTTTTTTTTGTGGGGGCCGAGCCGCACGGCTTGTGGGATCTTAGTTCCCTGACCAGGGCTGGAACCCGCGTCCCCTGCAGTGGAAGTGCAGAGTCCTAACCACTGGACCACCAGGGAAATCCCAGGATGCACATTTTTATCAACTACAAACAGAAGATTCATCAAAGTAGACCTCGTACGGGCATGGGGAGTGTCAGTCCTTTTAAAAAGGTTTAAATCATTCACTGTGTATATATTCTCTGACTACAGTTCTCTCTTCATTAAATTCAAGATCAGTCTTTTAAAATCTGGAACACACCAGATATTTGCAAACAAAACGACATACTGATAAATTACCATGTGCATCCTAGAAGAAATCACAGGAAATGTAGAAAATATTTTGAACTGAATGAAAATGAAAGCAAAAAAAAAAAAAGAAAGAAAAAAGTGTGATGCAGATACAGCAATGCTTACAGGGAAATTTTTAACATTAAATGTTTATGTTAGGAATAGAGTTTAAACTCAAGAATCAGTTTCCATATGAAGATGATAGAGAAAGAAGAACAAATTAAACTGAAAAGAAATTAAACCTAAAGCAAAATCCCTAAAAAAAATAAAGGGAACAAAAAAAAATCAGTGAAAAAGAAAATGGAAAAACTATATAGATTGTCAAGGAAACCAAAAGCTGGTTCTGTACAAGAGACAATATAATTGAACAGCCTCTCTCTCGCTACACCGATCAAGAAAAAAACAAAAAAAAAGACCAATTTTAGGAATGAAAGAGGGGACACTGATACACATCCTGAAAGACACTGAAAGAAGAATTGGGGGTAATCTGAACAAAAGTTATGCCAATACCTTCAACAACGTATGACATGAACCAACTTCTTGAAAGACACACATTAGCAGTACTGACATACGTAGCAAACCTGAATAATCCCGTTAAGTTTTAAAGGAATAGAAATATACAATGAAAACGCGTCCCCAGAAGAAAGCATCAGGCACAGACGGCTTCGCGGCTGAATTCCACCAGCAATTTAAAAAAGAAATAGTAACAATGTGCACAAACTCTCCAAAAACAGAGGAAAGGCGGGAAACATGTTCTGACTCACTTTATGAGGGCAGCTTTATCCCGATACCAAAATCAAAACATTGAAAGTAAACTGAAGCCCAATACGCCTTATACTCCTAGACACAGAATTCCTTCACAGAATACTAGCACATAAAATCAGGTAAAGTATAAAAGTGGTAACACCTCCTGACTCAAGAGATTTACTCCAGGAATGCAAGGTTATTTTAACCATCACTATAATTTGCCCCTTTAACAGAAAACCGGTGATCTTCTCAACAGAAGCAGGAAAACATTTTGACAATGTTTAACACCCCTTTGGGATTAAAAACTCTCAGCAAACTAGACATGGACGAAAACATCCTTCCCCTGATAAATCTATGAAAATCCTGGCGCTAATTCAGACTCAGTAGGGAAAGACTAACCACTTCTTCGTATGATTCGAACAAGACAAGGTGTCTGGTTTCAACGCTTCTATTGCATGGTGTCCTGTACCCACGGCCCCTCTAATGCACTTTGACCAACGTTGTAGTTTTAGGGCGCTTTGGGGGGAGATGTTAGAACTGTACAACATGCTGACTGCTTCCTTCAGCTTTTGGCTCCTAGAAAGCTACTCACTTCCTGCCTGTGGTCAGTGACCCCAGAATACCCATGGGCCTGAAGTCACCACAAAGGTGGCAGCGGCCTCAGCCCAGAACAAGAGGGGCAGACAAAGACAGGAGGCGGGGGTGGGAGCCTCAGACGTGGAGAAAGCCCCCTCCCCTCCCAGACCTCCCACATCTCCCGGCCCCTCTGGTCACCAGGTATGGCCACGTGACTGACTTGGAGTCCAGGAAATGGACAGAAGCAATGTGTGGTCCTTTTAGCTCAGACCTCTAAAAACTCCCGTGTGATCCTTCTACAAACTCCTCCAAGGAGATGATGGAGCTTCCCGGGTCCATCAGTATGTAAGGATCCCGGGTCTGTACATGGAACAGAGCCACCTGGGATGGACTGAGCTGTGTCCTTTCCCCAGCCCTCCCCAAATCATGCTGCATTCCTAACCTCAGAATGGGACCTTAGCTAGAAATAGGATGAATGCAGATGTAATTAATTAAGATGAAGTCCCGCTGCCATACTGTGGCCCTAACCCAATCCAACTGGTGTCCTTATGAAGAGGGGAAATTTGGGTACAGGGACACACCCGGGGAGAACCCCCTGTGAAGACAGGAGGGAGGCGGCCCCAAGCCCAGGGACGCCTGAGCCCCCAGAAGAGGCAGGAAGGACCCTCCCCAGGAGCCTCTGGAGGGAGCACGGCCCTGGGACAGCTTGACCTCAGACGTCTGGTCTCCAGGACTGGGGTAAATAAATGTATGTCACTTAAGTCCTCCCGACTATGGTATTTTGTTAAGGCAGCCTGAGCTGAGTAAGCCAGCAGTCCCCAGAAGAATGATACCTATGCCCCAACACACACACACACACACACACACGCACACGCACACACACACACTCACACCATCTGAACTCCACGACTCTTTGAGGAAGGAAGGAACTTCTTGTGCTTAGGCAGTGCTGTGGCCGTCACGGCAGCGCAGGGCACCGTGCCTGATGCAAGCACCCAGCATCCATGGTGTGGGGGGAACCAGCTCAGCTCCCGTTGCCTGAAGCTGTGCTCCACATGTGCGCGTTGTGCGAGCTGGACAGGAGGCTTGGTCACTGTCCCGGGTCAGCGCAGCCCTGATGGGAGGGGCTTCCCTGCAGACCCTCCCCAAGGCAGCATGCCCGCCTGGAGGGCACCATATCTCTTGTACTCCTGTAAGCATCCCGGTCTTTGCACCCCGAGTTGGGTGCCCTCACTACTGGGCGCCCAGGAAACGTAGACTCCGTACCCCGGGGCCGAGGGCGTGGCTTCCCTTGGGGGTTCTGCTGCCTGGTCGTGGGCGCTCTCCACCAGCAGCAGACTGGCTCTGCACCCCGCCCCACCTGGGATATTCTCTCCCAGCCACACCTGTCACCCGAAGTCAGCCGGACACTGGCAGTCAGAGGCGGGCACGGCAGCTTCAGAATCTATATCACTGTCTTTTCGCCTCCTTAACGCGTGTCACGGTCGAACTTCACTATCACGTCGTGAATTGTTTCCTATCCATCACCATCGTGCTTGAAGATGGTGGGAACTTCCTGGACGCCACGGACACCCTGGTTTGCACCCTATCCCCCATAAATCTCCGTTACGAACGCGAGAAAAACAGGATGGAGTTGCCCCAAACGCATCTTACGTGTTGCTCATCTGCCTGTCCAAGCTCCAGACGACGCATCTCTCATGACACCTGGATTTATATCTCCCAGTCCCGGAGGCCAGGATGCTATAGGATTGGTTCCTCCCAGAGGCTCAGGGGGAGAATCCCTTCCAGCTGGAGAACCTCTGCAGCTTCTGGGGGCTGCGCCACCCCAGTCCTAGGCGTTCCTGCACTTGTTCCTGCACCCCAATCTCTCCTCTATCGCCACCTGGCTTCTCCCTGTGTCCATGCCTGGGTCCAAATCTCCCCTCCTGATAAGGACACGCATTGTTCTGGACGGGGATCCACCCACATGACCTCATCTGAACTCAGGGACGTCTGTAAAGATCCTATTTCCAAGTAACTCCCATTGACAGGTTCTGTTCGTTAGGACTTGAGCGCATGAATCTGGGAAGGACAGAGCTCAGCCCATCGCCCTAATGTCTGCTCGGGGTTCTTCTGACCCAGAGAGAGGGTGACGATAAATCCAGGAAAACTGATGGGTCCCAGCGCCCTAGCTACACCAAGAGCTCTGGATGTAGTGTCTTGACCGTATCAGGATGAACATCCTGTCTGTGAGGTACCAGTTTTGCAAGATGAACCCGCCGGGGTGACTGAGGGGAAGGCTACATGGGAGGTGTCTGCACTATTTCTTATGGCAGCCGAGTGGCTCGACCGTGACCCCAACGTAAACAGTTTCACTGAAAAACAACACAGCCCCAGGGACCCACAGACCATACGTGGTTTTCCTCCGGCTTTTCCTACCGTGGTCCGGTGGCAGCAGACTGGAGACGGGCACCAGGAACACCGCCAGCCAGACGAAAGCCATGGCCAAGGCAGCTCCCACAGGAGGGTGGGCGCCAGCTGGAGGAGAAGAGACAGTGGCCGCATGGGGTGGCTGCAGGGAGGGAGCTGAGCCCCCCAGGGGGTGTCTTGCTCAGAGGGCAGGGAGCTGCTTCTGGGAGGAGAGCCTCCCGTGCGTGTGCACGTGTGTGTGCATGTGTGCATATGCGTGTGTGCACGTGTGCATCTGTGCATATCTCTGCGTCTTGTATATGCATCTGTGTGCACTGCATGTCTCTATATGCATATGCATGCGTGTCTGCACACATTACATGTGTTTGTGCATCTCTGTGTGTGTGCATACGTGTGTCTCTGTGTGTGCGCACATGACACAGGTCTTTGTGTGTGTGTGCATACATGTGTGTGTGCATGTATCTGTGTGTATTGTGTGCACACATGACACAGGTCCGTGTGTGCATGTGTACATGCATGCCTGCGTGTATGCAGGTCTGCACATATGTGTCTGCATGCCTGCATGCCTCTGTGTGTGTGTGTGTGTGTGTATGTGTGCTCCCGCCCTGGGGTCTGAGCTCACCCTTGGCTCCCGCCCCATCCCGGAACCCAGAAAGCACCCTCTACGCAGCACCAGGAAACGCTGGGCTCACAAAACAGTGGAAGGAAGTTTAGTTAAGAGCATGAAGTACGACGCGGAGTTTCCTGAACAGACGAGTTACGGTCAGTAAATCCCACGCTGTCTCCTCGCTCCTGCCAGAGTTTTTCCCCAGGTCCCCATGAAGCCCCCCTCTGCAGGCCGGCTCTCCTGGACCCTCCCCCGGGGGTCCACCTCCTGCACCTTCCGGGCCCCAGCGGCAGGGTCTCCTGACAGACCCCACCCATTCCCCCCCAACCCGAGTCACTCATGCAAATGCCCTTGGCGCCTAGAGGCCGGCCCGGGGCTGCCACCCAAGCAGAGCCTTGGACCCTCAGCTGCCTCGGGGGCCACACCCTCAGCAGGGCCGCAGGCTCTCTGTGCCGGTCAGGGTCGCCCAAAGACCTGACCGCCACTCCCCGCCATCCCACCTGGAGCATCTTGGCTGGGATTGAGGAGGGGGCCCAGGACGCACCCTACCTCATTTAGGGCCTGTCCAGCACCCCCATCATGAGACCCAACCCGGACTCCGTCCATCTGGGGTCTCACCTGCTCCCCCATCCAGGGCTGGGGCTCCCACCAGATCCCCCAGGACTGACCTGGTCCCCCAAAAGAGCCAACTTTCACACAAATTTGACACCAGAAGCCGACACCCAGCGTCCTTCTTGCTAAACTGGGCGGAGGGAAGCCCGAGAGACCCCTTTCCAGGACCAGGCAACGGGTCAGGTCCAGAACTGTCCATCACGGGGAGGCATCCCGGGACAGATGCCACGCAATCCATTTGTAATACAGGGATTAGGGTGAGGAGGGCAAGGCGTCGGGCACAAAGCGTCAGAGGAGGGTGCCTCCAAGCCGAGCCCCACGATCCAGAGCAGTTTAATGCCGTGCTTACAAAAGGCCCAAGCAACAGATCCACGGGCAGGAAAAGATCAGAACTGTGACCAAGTATCAGATGAGCACAGCCTCGGGCTCCTCTTTAATGGATGAAGACAGGCCCCCGTGGGTGTCGAGGCAGGGGTGGGTGTCTGTTCCTGGCGTCTGCTCAGGTGAGCCGAGCCCCACAGGTGCAGACGGCTCCAGCCTCGAGACACTGCGCACCACCCGCAGGCATCTCTCCCCGCCGCTCGGAGAAGCTCACGTCCTTTAAAGACCCACACTGCATGAGGGTCATCGTCGTATCCTGCTGCCCCCAGATCGCGACGGGAAGGGGCGTGCCTGGGCAGAGCCACGCCCCCAGAGGCCGGGGATGGGGCGGGACTCAGCAGGAGCGGGGCGAGATAAGGGGCCTTGGGGTTCTGCGCCCCGGCAGCTCGCCTGCCTGCGTCTGGGGGCAAATGTGAGCCTGCAAGAGTCGGGGGCACTGTGATGAGGGGGAAGCCTCTCGTCCGGGGAAAACCACTGCGTACCGTTCATCCATTCGGCCAACGCATAAGACCCGGCGCGAGACACAGAGGTGGTCAAGACGCCCCGGGCATCCAGCCTGGTACCGGGTGACACCGCTGTCGGATCCCGTAACCGGGGTCAGTGAGACACTCAGCGTCCTCCTCGGGCATAAAGGCTTTGAATCCGTTGTGTGGTGCCCCGGATGACACATCTCAGCTGCCATGAGCTGTGTTCAAATCCTGGGGGTCCCCTCCCCCGCCCCCGGCGCTGGCGGTCAGTACTGAGTCTCGAGGGACAGCAGTCGATGACGCTGCCTGCTTTCTGCCCCCCAGCCCGGCCCCGGGGTCTCACCTGGGATGCAGAGCACGGTCTGGCCGGAGAGAGGCAGCCTCTCCTGGTGCTGGTCCAGCTGGCCTGGGGGTGCCGGGCCCCGAGCTCTCCTCGCTTCTCGGCTGTGCTGCAGGCAGTCTCCCGAAAGAGAAAGAACCTTGTTTCTTCTCTCACCAGTATTTTTATAGCCTCCGGGGTCAGCCCCACCCCTAAAAACTAAGCCCCAGTGAGCCCGGGAGGAGGGCAGCCTGTGTGGGGGGTGTGACCCGGTCCAGGAGCCCTCTCCACCCCTCAACTCAGAGTGACGGTCTGGGGTCAGGAGCATGACTGCAGCTCTGTGATCTCCTGGACGCAACACACTCTCTTCAAAGTCTTCTTTTCCTGTTCTCACTTCTGTTTGTAGGTTCCTCTTTGTCACAATCCTAATGGCTTCCCGCCATTCACCCCCGCTTGGGCAGTTTCCTGGAGCGGTGTCGTGGGTAAAGCCGGTCAGCATGAATGGCCGGGGCCCTGGCCCCCTTCCTTCGAGGTCCCATTGGAATGACCGCTCGTGCCCAAGGGGACAGGGAGGTGACCCCGGGCCCCCGATGCGCTGGCTGCACGGGACTCACGCAGCCCTCAGCCTGGCCCCTACCAACCTGCTCCCAGGTGGCCTCCCCTCACCCGGGCCCTCCTGGGCATCCCTTGCCCTCGCCCGACACCCGTCATCCGCCTGTCACCGCTCCCAAGCTCCAGCCCCACGTGTCCGTCCCTCCACCCTCTCCCTTGAGGCAGGTCCTCTTGTCTCCTCCAGTGTTGCCTGTCTACTCCACAGCCCCAAGGCACATCCACCTGGACTCTCAGAGCGCGACTTATTTAGAAACAGGGCTGTCACAGGTGTAGCGGATTAAGGTAACACAGACTCCCCCTGGAACAGGCTGGTCCCTATGTCCCACGGGACTGCTGTCCTTATGAGAAGGTGGCCCCTGGGAGACAGGGACACAGGGAGGACACAGCCACATAAGGACGGAGGTGGGAGGGGGGCGGCCACGAGCCCAGGGACGCCTGGAGCCCCCAGAAGCTGGAAGAGGCAGGAAGGACCCTCGCCTGGAGCCTCTGGAGGGAGCGCGGCCCTGGGACACCTTGACCTCAGACGTCTGGTCCCCAGGATGGGGGAGGATGCAGGTCTGTGGATTTAAGCCGAGCAGCTTGGGGTCCTTCGTGACGGCCGCCCACCTCCCACAGAGCATGAGTCTTGGTGGCTGACCAGCCCCTCTGAGAGACAAAAGCCGTGTCTCCGCAAGGGAAGGACCAGACGCCCATCCCCTCAGCCCTCTTCAGGGCTGATGTGCATCCTGCTAAGAACTGAGGCAATTCTGAAATGCATGCTAGGCAGTGACCACTCTTGGTGGACACCTCTTGTCTGCCCAGGGTCCCTCTTCGTCTGGGGCTGAAGCACAGTGATGCCGGGGCAGGGGGTGTCTAGGCAGACGTGGTGCGGGGCAGGGGTGGGCATGGATGACAAAGCTGAGGAACGACAGTCAGTCCAGAGTGGACTTCACCCACGGGGCTGAGCCCAGGCTGGACCCCTTTCCTGGCAGTGTGCCCCCAGATGCTGAGGGGGTGATGTTCAGATGTGGATTCTGACCCCTGGGTCTGGGGGGGATGCCCCACGACCCTTCTTTCTTTCTTTCTTTCTTTCTCTCTCTCTCTCTCTCTCTCTCTCTCTCTCTCTTTCTTTCTTCCATTTCTTTCTTCCCTCCCTCCCTCCCTTCCTCCTCTCCTTCCTTCCCTTTTAGTTTTCCCTTAAAAGCCCAAAACCCCAGTAAAAAAGGAAGACACAACACAAAAGCACCGCGGGGCCTCCAGGCCAAGGACGGGTGCTCATTGGCTCCGCCGATCCAAAAAAGCTGAGCCCTGACTGTCCGTGGGGAGATCCAGCCCCAAGGCAGCCCAAACGTGCGGGCACAGCACAAACCCCGGGAACCTTGCCAACGGGAGGCCCTGGGCGTGTGTACGTGGGGTGAGAAGGGGACAAACAGGGGCCACTGGTGACAGGTCTGTTTCATGAAGGCCACGCCCCCATATCCGCCCGCAGCCCCGGCAGTGTCCCTATAACCCGGGGGAAGACTTGAGGTTCAGTGTTTGGGGGGGCTGTCTCTGGATGGGGGGGTGGGATCGGGCGAGGCGGAGGATGGCGCTACCCAGAGGAGGCGACAGAGGCCCAGGGGCGCATGCGTGCTGAGCCGTCTCCCTCAGTGGGACCGCAGACCCCTCGGCCACCCACTCCGGGGACCCCGGCTCCGTCCCCATCAGCGGTTTAGTGCCGTCAGACAAGCAATGACTAATTTCAGAAAAGCCCACACGCACCCGGGGGCTGGCGGCGCGGGGAGCGTGCGTTGTGTGCCTGGAATCCAGCCCTCCATGTGGGGAAGGAGCTACGGGGAACAGAAACGGGGAACCGGGAAAGGGGCTGGGCGAGGCCAGGGCACGCAGCAGCTGGGCCGGGAGAGACAAGAATAGCAGCCTGTCCGGCCAGCGCCTGGCACCTGCCACGCGGCCCCGGGGGCATGGCCGGCTCGGCGAGGAGGGCGGGGCCGGAGCGCCTCCGCCCAAGGAAACCCGTGGCCCCGTGGACGGCAGACGACAGCCCAAGGCCGCATGCCCGTCGGGCGCCCAACGGGGCTCCTAGGGACCTGCCGAGGGGCTGGACGCCCCCCGCGGGATGCAGTGGATCAGTTCCCGGGGGGCTGCCTCCCTGTGGCCACGGTCACTGCCCAGAAACGCAGCCGCTAAACCCCTTCCCACGCGGCCTCCGGCTGGACCCGTGTAACCAGAACGCAGGCCTCGGCACAGAGCTTCGACCTGCCCGTGGACATAAAAGTGATGGGCTCCCATCCTTATCATCCAGGCGCCCGGGCTTCCCATCCTCCCAACAACGTTTGTGGGGCAGGGTTTGGCCATGAGATGATGCTTTTTTGCTTCATGTCCTCCAAACACCACAGTAAAATGCTAAAAGTACTAGTGACTGATTCTATGATGAAACAGTTGCAGGACCACCTTGTATCCAAGTAGGCTCACGTATTTAAGAGAATATGTGTACACAGTGCTATATATAGGATGGATAACCAACAAGGACCTACCGTGTAGCACATTGAACGTGTATCGAATGCTATTCAATATCTTGTAATAACTACTAATTGGAAAAGAATCTGGAAAAGAATATATATAGGTAACTGAATCACTTTGCTGCACACCTGAAACTAACACAACACTGGTAATCAACTACACTCCAATATAAAATAAAAAGTTTAAAAGTGGGCTTCCCTGGTGGTGCAGTGGTTGACAGTCCGCCTGCCAATGCAGGGGACATGGGTTCAAGCCCTGGTCCAGGAAGATCCCACATGCCGCGGAGCAACTAAGCCCGTGCGCCACAACTACTGAGCCTGAGTGCCACAACTACTAAAGCCCGCACGCCTAGAGCCCGAGCTCTGCAACAAGGGAAGCCACCGCAATGAGAAGCCACCGCAATGAGAAGCCCGCGCACCGCAAAGAAGAGCAGCCCCCACTCGCTGCAACTAGAGAAAGCCTGCGTGCAGCAATGAAGACCCAACGCAGCCAAAAATTAATTAATTAATTAATTTAAAAAAAGGTAAATAATAACTAAATTAAAAAGAGACTACATGTATATAGTATATTATTATAATCATACAGGTCCATTAATGTATGACTTACATGGTGTACATTAATTAATGTTTGCATCAATGTTATATAGCACTAATGCCTATTGATTAACCCTGGTGTATAAGGACATTCATATACATTAAATATTAAATGTGTGTTTATTTATTTAAGGGCAAACGTTCCATCTGTCTGTCGCTACAGACACACGCGTGTTTCTGGCGGGGTTCAGCCCGTCACCCTGTGGCCTGCGTCTCACACACCCTGTTGTGTCCAGCGGGTCCATCCAGAGGGCAGAACCTGACCTTCCTGGGGCCACCATCCCCACCCCCTGGGGGACCCCGGACCCACTTCAAATCCACTCTGGTTTAGACGCCAACACCCACCCCTGCTCTGAAGTGTTTCAGGAACCTCTCTCTCACGGGCAGACTTGTATCCAGTTTTCCGTCCAGAAAAACGTGCAGAGAGAAATTCATGTCTCCGGGAAGTACCCCCACCCCCGCCTTCCCCCTCCCCCCACGCCTCTAAACCGGAAGTCCCTCGATCTTGCATGTGTTCTCCATACGTAGGTGGTCATCACCTGGTCCGAGAGCAGGACCTTCGGGGAAGCCAGGGTCGGGATGCGAGGGGGCCCCCTCTCCGGGGAGGGAGAACACAGCTCTGGGCGGGGAGTTGGGGGGAGAGGGGGGTGTGTCTCAGGCAGGAGGCTCCGAACCGCAGCTCATGACCTGGGGCGGGGGACCACCCCGCACCCCTGAGCTGCGCCGCACCTACCTCGCTGGCCGATGCCCAGCTCTGCAAAGCTGCAGATGGGAGGGCTGGGGTGCACGTCGGGACCTGCAGTCCTGCCAGTCTGAGAGCCCAGGGCAAGAGCGAGAAGTGAACATCACAGGCTGAGGGGACTTACCTGGCCGTCCAGTGGCTAAGACTCCGCGCTCTCCATGCAGGGGGCTCGGGGTCGATCCCTGGTCAGGAAACTGAGATCCCACACGCGTGCCGCAACTAAGACCCGACATAGCCAAATAAATAAATAAATATTTTTAAAAACAAGAAAGAAAAATTGGGCTTCCCTGGTGGCGCACTGGTTGAGAGTCTGCCTGCTGATGCAGGGCACATGGGTTCGTGCCCCGGTCCGGGAAGATCCCACGTGCCGCGGAGAGGCTGGGCCCGTGAGCCATGGTCGCTGAGCCTGCGCGTCCGGAGCCTGTGCTCCGCAATGGGAGAGGCCACAACAGTGAGAGGCCCGCGTACCGCAAAAAAAAAAAAAAAAAAGAAAGAAATTAAATAAATTAAAAAATAAAAAAAGAAAGAAAAATAAAGAAATTCGCAGGCTGAGATACAGGGTACCCCGTGCGGTCTGAGGTCCCCAGAGACCCTCCAGGGCCACTTCCCGGCACAAGGCTGGCCGTGCCCTCGGGGTCGGGCCAGCCTGGTCTCCGTGACTCCGACCGCTTCCTGGATTCTCCCGAGAGGAGAGGCTGCCCTCATGACCTTTCCCAGCAAAAGCACTTCCGGCCGTGGTGGCGGAGCGTCTTCCTGGAGGAGGGGACACGCCTTGCTCTAAGATTCCTGGCCTGGTGCTCCGGACACGGCTCAGGTGAGCTGCGCCCTCTGCGTCCTTGGGGAGCCTGCAGACCTGTCCTCCCAGCTGCTGCTTCTGGGGGCCCCGGCACTTAGGGGTCACCAGCTCCCTGTCCGCTGGGGGTGTGGATCTTCGCTGCACTTTTTAATAACTGTACTCAGTGAATGGTACTCTCCAAATTCACATCCCTTAGAGCCTCAGAACGGGACCTTATTAGGAAACAGGGTCTTTGCCGATGTGATAAAGTCAAGGATCTGAGATGAGGACTCCCTGGAGGAGGGTGGCCCTACATCCAGTGACAGGGTCCTTCTGAGGAGAGACACAGACACAGAGGAGAAGCCCCGGGAAGACAGAGGCAGAGACGGGAGGGACGCGGCCACAAGCCCAGGGACGCCTGGAGCCCCCAGAAGCTGGAAGAGGCGGGAAGGACCCTCCCCTGGAGCCTCCGGAGGGAGCGCGGCCCTGGGACACCTTGACCTCAGGCTTCTGGTCTCCAGGACTGGGGGGAGGATGGATGCCTGTGGTTTTAGGCCCTCAGTCTGTGGTTGTTAGAGCCGCCCTGGACTCTGCTATAAAAAATAACACTCTTCTCCTGACACTAACCAGGCACCCCTACCCCCTCCCTCGGGCCTCCTGAAACCTGCCCGGGTCCCCGGCCCCATGCCAGGGAGCAAACTCACCCTTCCCATAGGGTCCCTGTCCCACTGGTGCACAGGTACTCTCTGGAACCTGCCGGTAGCCAACCCAGGCTTGGGCTGACTTGCCAGGTTCTGATTTTTATTGTAAACCCATCCGTGTAAATAAGAGTCTGACGGGCCCAAGCCCATCTGTAGCCAGAGCTGATGCTCCCACGAGAAGCCCATCTTTCCAGGTCCAGGTTGTCTCCGGTGGCGCCTTGGCCAGAGGCTCTCTGGGGTGATGACTCAGGGTATCTTGGGGTCACGGGTTCTTCGGCCACAGCGATAGCGTGCGTTTCCTCAACTTAGATCTCATCTTTTCTCTGAAGCACCACACGTCTTTCGAAAGAGGTGGCTTCTTAGCTCTGGTCCAACCACAAACATGGAAGTTTCTAAATGAAATCTTCCTTATCAGCGGCCGCGGCCTTTAGTGAAACGCCTGTTTCTTCGTAGTGTTGACTTCAGTTGGGCTCAGGGCATCGCAGGAAATCAGAGTGGGCATCTCCCTCTGTGTCTAGGGCGTGACTCTGCTGTTCGCTTCCCTGGCCAGCAGCCTGAGCGAGCCCCGCCTGGGAGATGGGTCTCTTCTGGGTGTGGACGGAACCCAGCCCGGATATTTAATGTGGGGTTGTAGAGACGTGCCACCGAAGAGAACTGTCCGCAGCTGGGCGTTTTCCATCCTCATCCTGTCTATACTCCCTTTTTCCTTTTTCCCTCCGTGGCTGGAACATGGGCAGGGAGATAGGTGACTTTGTTGTTCATATCGAGTTTTGGGGGTGCCCCGTGTTGGCCACCTTGGGGGGCAGTTTGTGATTATTTTCCTCAATGCCTTCGCTCATTCTTTCTTTTTTAAAAAAATAACTTTATTTATTTATTTTTGTCTGCATTGGGTCTTCGTTGCTGCGCGTCGGCTTTCTCTAGTTGCGGCGAGCGGGGGCTACTCTTCGTTGCGGTGCGCGGGCTTCTCATTGCGGTGGCTTCTCTTGTTGCGGAGCACAGGCTCTAGGCTCGCAGGCTTCAGTAGTTGTGGCGCGTGAGCTCAGTAGTTGTGGCGCATGGGCTTAGTTGCTCCGCGGTATGTGGGATCTTCCCAGACCAGGGCTCGAACCCGTGTCCCCTTCATTGTCAGGTGGATTCTTAACCACTGCGCCACCAGGGAAGTCCTGTCACTTTTTAATTTTACTAAAAATACACCACGAATATCTTTCCTTAGGTGCAGAAATGAATCTACGTCTCCTTACAACTTCTACAGAGCCCACACCATTGCATTCATACAAATCCGTGAATAAACATCCAGGCAATTTTTCGTTTTCTTTACTTATTATAAACAGTTTTCCCTGAAAGGGAAAGAGGTCACACCCCGACAGGGGAGGGTCAGGGCGGAGCACAGATGCCAGCTCCAAAGTCTGCACATGGTAGTGTGACGGCAAGGATGGGGCCATCTGTCGTAAGTCGGAGGCTGTCTGTCTGTCTGCCCTCCAAGAGATGGCGAAAACCCATCCCTCCACCTGGTTTGCAGGCATCTCGGAGATGAAGATGCCCATGATGTGTTCGTTCTTTTCTTTTTTAAAAACAGCTTTATTGACGTTTAACTCACAAGCTGCAGAATTCATGCTAAGTGCACAGTCTGAGGGCATTTAGCACATTCACAATGTTGTGCAGCCATCACCTCTGTCTGGTTCCAAAGCACTCTTATCCCCCCAGACGGAGACCCTGGGGACCCTACACATTCCCAAGCCCCCCCCCAGGACTCCCCAGGTCTCTCCAGATGTCCCCCAGGGCTGCATGCTGTAGGATAACCCCAAGACGCTCCATCAATGATTTTGGTCCTTGTGTATGCAGTGGTCCACAGACGTCCGCAGCGGGCATGGGATGCCCCCCACCTTCCTCCACACGCCCACAGCCCCCTGCCTGGGTGGTCTCCTAGGGATGCCCACGCTCCAGGCCCTCCAGGTGGTCACCTGGCATTCAACACATCCTGCACAGGTGTGGAGAGCCAGCTGGCCAAGGGGACAGAGCCTGCATCTGCAGCCAGGGCTGATGCCACCACCCTGAGTCGACCCCTCGGGCCAGAGACCACCCCCCTCTGGGCCTGGGAAGCTGAGAAACTGGGGCCGGGAAATGGGCGGGTCGCTCACCGCTGCCCCCGTGTGGTGGCTGTGACTATAGCCGGCCTCCATCGCCTGTGCCTGGACGGTCACCCAGCAGGTGGTTCTGAATTGTGACACCAGGGACAGCCCCTAACCGGTACTGAGCTCACAGTCACTTTGTCTGGTGGCGTCCTCAGGACCCGTCTTCCAGACACACGTGTGCTCTCTGCAGAGACCCCTGGCTTTGCCTCTTTCTTGAAAGCCTCTTCTTTTTAATCAATACACTAATTTATTCATTTTTTATTGGCGTATAATTGGTGTGTTAGTTTCTCCTGTACAATGAAGTGATTCAGCTATATGTATACATACATCCCCTCCCTCTTGGACCTTTCTTCCATCCCCCTCCCCCATCCCACCCACCTTGGTCATCACAGAGCACCGAGCTGAGCACTATGTGCTATACCGCAGGTTCCCACTGGCTATCTGTTACCCATGGTAGCGTGTTTATGTCAATCCTAATCTCTTTTTAAAGTTTATTCTTTCAGGCACAAAATAATGACTGCCTTTTTCAGGAAGCGTCAAGCCCACAAGCACACGGGAAAGTCAAACTCCCCCCTGACCCGGCCATCAGGAGAGAACCAGTGCGGGTATTGGGCCACGTATGGCGCTCAGGCAGCAGACGGGCCATCCCATTAGCAGCCGCCCCCCACCCTCATTCCCCTCCCTCCGCCCTAAGCAACCTCAAATCTGCTTTTTGAATCTGGGTTTCTGGCCATTCTGCGTGCACAGGGTGACAGGCGTGGGCCCTTTTGTGTGTGGCCTCCGTCATGCTGTTCTCGAGTTTCTTTTTTCTGGGGGGGGCGGTGGGTGTTCCCTTTTACAGAGGAACTTCAGGTCCATGCTGGGCAAAACCGCTGCCCTCACCAGCAGCCCGATCGGACCACAAGGAAGTTCTCTGGGAAACCTGCTGCGGCAGAGGCGCAGAGGGTCAGGAGTGACCGGGTGGTCAGGTTTGCACACATCGGCTGCCAACCCGTTATCAGACTATGGGGTGGGGGAAGCAGGGCTGAGCAGGGGAGGAGAGAACTTCCAGACACAGGGGCCTGAGGAAGGTGGGAATCTTGGCAGTGAAGAATCGATTCTTCTGAGATCCTGTCCCACCCCACCCCACCCCTTTTCACTGTCCCTATCTTTCCCACCCTGCTGCTCACAAGAGAGGACCCACCAATTACATTTCCACGAGGACACAGCTAATACCACACAATGCCTTCCTTCTCAATGGATATTAACTTCCAATACTGCACTGCATAGCCAAAGGAATGAATGTGTAATTGTGATATGTCAAGGATGAGAGAAAGATATGTGTGTGTGTGTGTTGTTTTCATTTTAATTGCAAATGAGGCTTTTCTGGGGGAACTCTGACTTGACTCGTGTAGCCTGGACCCCTTCTGCAAGCCATGAACCCACTGCCTATGGGGAAGGAGGCTCAAACATGGATTTGGTAGCTGCTCTCTGGGGAAGGGTGGGCAGCCTGTATGTCTTTTAGGCATTCAGCAGGTGCATACTTAGAGCTCATGCCCTGTTGGCTCCCAGTGAATCCCGAGGGAGTCCTGCAGGGAGGGACTGGGTGGATCCCGACCTTGTGGGGCTTCTGCTGGTCCTACAGGACAGGCATGAGGCTGCATGAGGTGCCCAGTGGGTCTGCCAACCTTGAGCTTACGGGGCCAACCCTTGGCATTTCCTGCCCGGAGCCAAGCCAGCCGTGCTGACAGACGGCGGCTGTCAGATTTTCAGGCAACTCACTTTCTGATACCCCTCCCGGCCCCCTGAGGGAGGGAGGCACTCTGGAGGTCAGAGCCCCCTCATGTGGGGAGAGAAGTGGGGACACCCTGGCTGACCCCACAAGGATGACATCCCTGGGGTGGGGGGTGACCGGCAGCCAGAGCCTCAGAGACATCCCAGTGAGACTGAGGCAGGAGTGACCCAGAGCAGCTTGTGTCCTTGTGCTTGCAGCTGAGAGGGGCCCTCCCCATAGGGTGACCCCAGAAACATGGGAGGGGGCGTAGGGCCGCAGGACAGGCTGCAGATAATGTGTTTAATCAGAGAGCTTGCGGGACCCACCCTGGGGCCCCTCTGCTGGGAGGGGCCCTGCAGTTGGCTCAGTGGACCCCCGTAAAGATGTGTCCCCATCCTATACCCTGGGAACGGGACCTTATTTGGAAACAGAGTCTCTGCAGACGTGATGCAGTGAAGGGTCTGTGATGAGGTCCTCCTGGATGAGGGTGACCCTACATCCAATGACAGGGTCCTTCTAAGACACAGAAGATTCTTTCCTACCAACCAACCTCTGTACTGTGACCATTCCATAGGAGGATGGTGTCCAGGAACACATAATCTTTTAACAGTTCAATTATTAATGTGCAAGTTTTTAATTTATAGAACAAACATTAAAATTGCACTTACAGTTACCTCCTCGCAAAATGGAGATTAAATGAGATAATGCATATACTCGACCGTTTTGTAAGCTCTTAATGAAGGTGAAACTATTTGAAATAAAAGAGAAACTGCCCCCCCCCAAATAAAGAAGGAGGGGCAAGCAGTAGGATTCAAAGGAAGGGCCCCTGTTTCCCTCCCTCCTGGCCAGGCATCGGTGGCCTCGGGCGTTCCCGGGAGACTCACCGAAATGCTGCGTGGAGCTCCATTCTCTCCAGATTTTATAGAACACGAGCTTCACCTACATGCGGACGGTGTGCTCTACCGTCACGGCAGAATCGGGCATTCGGTGCTCATTTTTATCTCCTCCTCTTTGGAAAACCTTTAAAAGAAAAGAGGATCTTGTGATGGACTTTGGTGACAAACGCCGGGCTGGGAACAGGGAGAAGGTAGAGGGTATGCACCTCGCAGGAGAGCATCCTGACACCGGGCGGACACAGGGGACCCGCTTCCTCGGTCCATATCCCCCCACCCTTCCCCGCAGTGGCGGGGCCCTAAGGGGCTTTGCCGTCTTGCACCTGGGTCTCACAGCTGTCCGTCTGTGCCCACATCTCGGGCAGGGTCCCCATGCCCTTGGGAAGGGAGGTTGGGGTTATTCCGACTCTTTCTACACAGAAGACAGACCCTTCACTTCATCACATCTGCAAAGACCCTGCTTCAAATAAAGTCCCATTCTGTGGTTCTGGGTGGAATGACTTTTAGGGGGACGCTTTTAGGTCACTACACTGTGTACTGAGAAGGTGTCCGAAGCTCCATTAGGAAGAAGGACGTTGCCCTCTCCTCGGGGCGGGTGCCAACCGGCTCCTTGAGCTGAGACAGAGGCATTCGGGAAATCGCAGCTTCACCATCAGAGACAAAGCCCGGTGACCCCTAAAGGGGCTCAGTGGGACCCGGGGCTGAGCTGAGCCTGCTGCCCGCTGAGGGCTCAACTTTGAGCATCTATGACCCAAGCAGGGGGGCTGCAGAGAAAGGGAGCGGTGCTTACGGGGTCTCTCTTAGAGAGGCCGCCCTGTAAAGGCAGAACAAAGGGAAGATGGTAAGTGGCTCTCTTCTCAGCACTGTCTGCAAATGTGGGAACCCCCTCGGAACCCCAGGATGGGTATGAAATTATTTTAAGCGGAAGATATTTGGGGTTCACCAGATGCAGGAAAACAAAGGCTTCTCGGAGTTTCTCTTATCAAACTGAAAGCAAAAACTTCTGGGAGGGAGGCATGCCATCAATTCCCTCTGGGGACACTTCACTCCCAGGAAAGAGTTGAAACCATCATAAATTCTGTCTCCAGGGAAGTTTTATGGCCTCGAAGAAAGTACCACTCGTACTGGCATAAACAAACATTATCACAGATTTTCTTTTGCACCATTTGTTCTCCTAGAAACCCATCTGTCTTTCCTAAAGATACCCATCTGTAGGAAATTCCCTGGCGGGAGCTTTCACTGCCATAGACCCGGGTTTGAAAGAAACCCATTTTTTTTTCCCCATTGAAGCCTCTTCTTCTTTCTTTCCTTTCCCCTCTTCATTTAGGAAGAAAAGTCCCTAAGTTCAGCTATTTAAAAGTGACTTCTTGGGGCTTCCCTGGTGGCACAGTGGTTGAGAGTCCGCCTGCCGATACAGGGGACAAGGGTTCGTGCCCCGGTCCGGGAAGATCCCACGTGCTGCGGAGCGGCTGGGCTCGTGAGCCATGGTCGCTGAGCCTGCGCGTCCGGAGCCTGTGCTCCGCAACGGGAGAGGCCACAACGGTGAGAGGCCCACGTACCGCAGAAAAAATAATACAAATAAATATGGCACCCGCTCCCTCCAGACACCTGGGAGTTAGGGAGTAAGACCTCCACCCAGATGGTGACCAAGCTCCATCAGATGTCAGGAGCCAGAACGGGCAGGAAGGGATGCATCGGTCGGCATTTTAATTTATAAATTCCACAGATATGGACTGCAGATCTGTGCCGGAGCTGGTGCTGTCCAAGGCGCTGGGGATAAAGGAAAAAAGAAGAAGAGATGGACAAAGCTCTTGTTCTGACTGAGTTTACATTCGCACACGAAGGGTGACAAAAATGGAGAAAACCGTCACGTACGGTGGTGATGCTTAACCAGGACAAGTAAGGCAGGAACGAGGTGGGGTAAGTAGGAACGGGGCTTCGTGGTGATGCCACATAAGGATGCTCTGAGACGGACCTGCGGAGGCGGGGACCATGTGATCAGCAGATTTTCCAGTCATTCTGAAGACAGAAACCCTCACTGTCTTCATGATTAATTACACAACGTGTGATACAAGAGAAAATGACTCAAATAACGGCCGAAAATAAAAAAGTTTTTGTTCTGACAAGGATAGATGTGGAACCTATAATTTTTGGTCAATGAAGTGCCACTTTAACAACGCCCAGGTGGCCTGGGGATGGGGGACACGGTAGGGAAGAGTGTGTGGGCTACAAAGGGGCACCCAGAAATTGATGCGGTGATGCAGATGCTCACCATAGGGGCTGTGGTGATGATTTCACAGGTGTCTACCTAAGTCAAAACTGACTGCATTTCACATTATAATCATGTGTAATTCACTGTATGTCTATTGATCCTCCATGACAAGATAAGAAAACAAAACCCCTTTGGGGGTCACAAGAACTCTTGTCAAACCTGCACCTTCATCAGAGAGCTCGAACGACGTCCATTACGGGGTACCATCTGCTATAGGTTTTAGACGCACTTGATGAGCACACTGAATATACGGCAAGATGATTTTGCGGGGTAGGGGATGTTTAGGGTGTTATGAAAATTTAACTTCACACACAGGTATGGTATAGGATTCAAAAAGGTTTTTTATAAATTAAACCAGCAAAGTTGTAACCAAATTCCCAGGGAGGGCAGAGCCCATAAGACGGTATCACTGAGCAGAGAAATCATTCTTTCTTTTCAGCTAAAAGCTACTGACAGGGACTTCCCTGGCGGTCCAGTGGCTAGGACTCTGCGCTTCCACTGCACGGGGCGTAGGTTCCATCCCTGGTCAGGGAACTAAGATCCTGCAAGCCATGCAGTGCGGCCTAAATAAATAACTAAATAAAGCTACTTTTTGGAATCACTATTTTAGGCAGGCAGACGTTTTGATATCTAAGGGTAGGCATTCTATCAAAGCTCATAAATATATAGAAACAAGCAGCGGGAAGGTTATGAAAAGGATCATAACAAGAGCTGGTAAGGATGCTGACGACCCAGAACCCTCAAGCGCTGTTTGTGGGGGTCTAAAATAGTGCAGCTGCCTTGGAGAACAGTCTGGCATTAATCTGCTCGAGCTGCCATAGCAAATACCATTAGTCGAGTGGTTTAAACCACAGACACTATTTCCCACAGTTCTGGGGCTGAATGTCTAAGATCAGGGCGCTGGCATAGCTGGCCACCTTCTCACTGTGACCTCACGTGATGGAGAGAGGGGCTCTGGTGCATCTTCTTCTCTTTTAAGGACACTAATCTCATCATGGGGGTCCCACTCTCATGACCTCATGTAACCCTAATTAATCACCTCCTAAAAGCCTCACCTCCTAACACCATCCCATTGGGGGTCAGAGCTTTGGCATATAAATTTTGGGGAGGACACAGCAAAAAGCAGGCAGTTCTTAGACCTTATAAAGTCAGACATACAATTCCTATGCGGCTCGGGAATTTCACTCTCAGGTATTTACCCCAAATAAAGGAAGATTCCCTTCCACAGAAAGACTTGTACCCAAATGTCATACAGCGGCTTGATTTTTTGGTCACCCCAAACTGGGAATGACCAAAACGCCCATCAGTGGGAAAATGCACCTAGCAACTGTGACATAGCCATGCGCTGCGGTAGAGTGAGACTCATCCATGAAAAGCACCGAGCTACCCGGATACTCAAGGACGTGGACCAATCTCAAAAACACGCTGAGCTGAAAGAAAGCCCGACAACAGAATTCATACCGTGGGCTTCCCTCTCTAGGAAACTTGGGAGATGGTGCGTCTCATCTACAGGGGCCGGGGTGTCCCCTGGCTGAGGGAGGCACCGGGAATCCAGAGGGAAGCGTTCCACATCGTGCTTGTGACACGGGTCTGTCCACGTGCTAAACCTCGCGAGACCGCAGTCAGGAAGTTCAAATCATCCCCCCCATCCGGCAGGTTTTCCAGAAGACCTTCGAGCTGTTACCTAGGAGAGGTTGAATTAGGAGAGATGTGACTGCCCCTCCTCACTCACCGCCCTCCGCCCCAGGATTAGAAAAGGAGATCCCAGCCCTGGTAGATGTTTGTGCCGCCCTCAGCCATGGGGTCCCCGGCTGCCCCGAACTTTTAGGACCGCACAGGGTGATGCGGGCTGGGAAAGACCCCGTGCGCAGTGTCACCACGCAGAGTACTAACCCCACGGGCTGGCTGGTCCCAGGGACCCTGAGGGCTGCATCGCCCTGAAAGCTCAGGGGTGGGACGCCTTGAGAGCACCCTGGGGGAGAGACAGGCCCTCCCCCTGCAGGGTGGCCTGTGGGTCAGGGAGTGAGTCAACGAGTCCACGTGCCATTTCCCCCTCTGACCTGGCCGCCCACGATGGACCGGGGTCCCTGGCGTGGACCCCAGAGGCGGCAGACTCCACCCACGGCCGGGGTCTGTCCCCTGTGTCTCAATGAGGGGGGGGCCTCCCCGGGACCCTCAGGTCCTGCAGGTCAGCCACTGCCCGCTGGGGACTCCACTGAGAAAGACAGAGACAGAGAGACAGCTCCGGAAACAGTGCGAGTTGGCGGTGACTCAGTTTGTACTGCGGTCTGTCCGCAAATGACATTTCCTGAACTGTCACTATTCTGTGTTCCTTCTGTGTTTCATCACCTAAAAGAGAGAGTCTGCCGAGACACGGTTTTCCTTCCAAAGACCCTAATACGCTTTGGAGATATTCGCCTTTTGTTTTTCTGCTGTTCCCCTAGCCTCTCCCCCTTGGGCCTTTAATATTATTATTCTCCTCATTTTACTAACAGACAAGTTTTTCAGCAGTTTCGCTTTTCGGAGAGACGCTCAGCGCAAGGCACGGAGTTCCCATGGACCCCTCTCCCACCCTCTCCCAGTTTCCCCTGTTACCCTCCTCTTATGAGATATCCTGCGTTGGGTGGTGCGTCTGTTACCATGGATACGTTGATACTGATAACATTGGTCTTAGCTGGCATGTAGTGTAGCCACACAGAACCGGTTCCCTGTCTGAACCAGGGCTTCCAAAGACCCAGAGCCCACTTTTCAATTTCTTTTTTCCGCATATAAAACAGAGAAGTTGCAGTTGCCATGGGGAGAGGATTGGGCTCCAGACTCTACCCTCATCCCCGCTTTCCTTGCCCTCCTTCCTGCACCCCCAACCCATCTATGAATTTCTTTTTCTGTTTCAGCAAGAAGTGGGACCCTTTATTAATGAACTCAGCCGTGTTCCTTCCTTAGGGGGTTTTACAACCATCTGGTGTTTTGTGGTTTGTGGGTAGTGACTGTGCTGGTCACAGAGCAGGGTCTGTCTGGTCTGGGCGGCCGGGCTGGACTTCAGAATTTAAGCTGGCAGGGTGGGGAAGGGGCTTCTGGATTTGCTCCCTGAGTCCAGGTGGGTGGTCATGGGTCCCTGGTCCTGGACACCCTCCCACCGTGTGAGATGCCCTGGCAGGTCTTGTCTTGTAGGGCTGGACCCCTGCGTCCCTGTGGGGGGGTGATGTCTGGCCCCTCCTCCTGTGGGTGGTCTTCCTGTAGCACCCCAGCGTCTCCATCCCAGGGAGGCATCAGCCCCCAGAGCACTGGGGTCCCCGGTACAGCCCTGAGGTGGAATCAGTGTGCTGGGGTGAGGCAGGAAAGTGCATCCTCAGGGCTCTGAGAAAGTCAGGAAAATGCTGGTTTTATTCCGGGCTCTTCCCTCCCCACCCCATCCTGGCCCCTCCAGACCCAGTACAGACAAAACTCTCTGCGCAAGCCCCTCCCCTTCCACCCCTCCCCTCCCCAAGCCTCGGGGCTCTGTTCAGGGACTTTGTGGGCCTCCCTGGAATTCCCACAACCCAGTGGAGCAAGCACTGTCTTCAATCCCATTTCACAGATGCGGCCCAGAGAGGGCAAGCAGGCTGCCCAAAGTCACACAGCTGTGATGGCGTATCCCCTGTGCGCACCTGGGGACTGTTGCCTGGAGTTCCGAGTCTGCACGCAGCTAAACAAAGAAAGCATTGCTCTGTGAGCAGGTATGGCAAACACGCAAAGACCCTGCAGGGCGGGTATGGCCCAGTCACTCGGTGTCTGTGGGGATGTGCAGAGGGGTCCCTAGAACGGGGTGGAGGTCATTTATGACATTGGGGGATCCACGTAGCGTGATGCCATAGTGAGCAGATTCTCAGCCTCACGCTGTTGGGGAAATATAATTAACCCCAAGCGTCCTGTGAACCCAGAAAACCTTCCCACAATGACTGGAGGGGAAGAACACATTTTTATCACTGGAGGAGCCCAGCACCAGGAAGGGACGCCCATCACAGGCTGAGACCCGGCAGGGACCGGAAGAGTCCCACCCTCTCGCACAGCCCGGAGGGGACGACCAGCCCCAGCCTTGTTCTCTGGATAAACGATCTCTATTTCCTGAACCAGCAGGTCTTGACAGCCCCGTGGGCCGCGGAGGGTTTGTCCTAAACCCCCCGGTTTATCGGGGCCCCATCTACGTTAACCAGTTGCCTCTCTCCGGAGAAAAAAACCACGCGTCTCCCAGCTTTCTGCCAGTAGGTTCGCTTGCAGCTTGGAGCGAGGTCGTACTTGACCTAATGTCGCAGAAGAGAGAGTTTAAACGATCTTTCTTGGCCTCTCACCTTCTGAGGTGGCCCACACTCTGTCTGTGGTGTGTGTTTCTCTCTAAATAGAGAAAAACAAATATCATATAATATCACTTATATGTGGGATCTAGAAAAATGGTACAGATGAACTTACTTGCAAAGTAAAAACAGAATCACAAGATGTAGAGAACAAACGTATGGTTACCAAGGCGGGGTGGGGGGGGCGGGATGAACTGGGCGATTGGGATGGACATCTATACACACTACTATGTATAAAATAGGTAACTAAGGAGAACCTGCTGTACAGGCACAGGGAACTCTACTCAGTGCTCTGGGGTGACCTGAATGGGAAGGACATCCAAACAAGAGGGGACAGGTGTATACGTATAACTGATACACTTGGCTGCACAGTAGAAACTCACACAACAATGTAAAGCAACTCTAGTCCAGTAAAAATTAATTTTAAAGATAAATAAAATTCTTTTCCTTAATGTTAATTTGTGTTTTTCCTTACAATTCTCATTTACCTGGCCTTCACCTCAAAGAGGGCATGCACTGGGGTTACCGGACAAACGCTGGCCTGTGTTTGGAGGGCCTGTGAGCTAAGAATAAATTGTTACATTTTTAAAGGGTTGTTAACAACAAAAAAAGAGAGACTGGATCTGGTTGACAGATGCGCGTGGCCTGCGGAGGCTTAAGTGTCTGGTTTTCACAGGAGCGAACGTTTGCGGATGCTTGGGGGAAGTGGATGGAGGTAGGGCTGTGGGTGCAGGTTGGGGGCACTTTAGGGCAGGGCTGGGGGTTGGGGGTGCACACAGTCGGGAAGGAGCCTCTTTAGAGGGGCGAGTGGGCAGAACTCTGTTCCTTCCAAAGCGGTAAGTCCACCTCCTGACCCCCCAGAACCTCAGAATGTGACTTGATTTGGAAACAGGGACTCTGCAGAGGTGATGCAGTGAAGGGTCTGAGATGAGGTCCTCCTGGAGGAGGGTGGCCCCACATCCAATGACAGGGTCCTTCTAAGACACAGAAGAGGAGAGACACAGACACAGAGGAGAAGCCCCATGAAGACAAGAGGCAGAGACGGGAGGGAGGCGGCCATGAGCCCAGGGACGCCTGGAGCCCCCGAAGCTGGAAGAGGTGGGAAGGACCCTCCCCTGGAGCCTCTGGAGGGACCGCGGCCCTGGGACACCTTGACCTCAGACGTCTGGTCCGCAGGACTGGGGGAGGATGGACGCCTGCGGTGTTTCGCCCCCGGGTCTGCGGTCATGTGCTGCTGCTACCCCAGGACACTGTCCATGCTTCCCCCCACCCCGGCCCTCCCGCCTGTACAACCAGACTCAGATTCTCCTCCAAAGGTCCCCATTTCCCCCCCACCCAGCCATCACTGCCCCTGCTCCCTGGTCCCTGGCAGAGTCTGGACACCCCTCACCCTGCCTGTGCACGTGAAGACACCCGGAATCCCCTCTCTGGCCTCCACGAGAGTCAGCACTTGCCCAACTTTAGTTTTTCCTGGGAGAACCCTTTCCCCCCAGCACGGGGCTGAGAGCTCACCCTCAACTACAAGGTGTTTCTGAGTCCAAGCGCGCTCTGCCTGAAAACGAGGTACGACTGTATTTGGAAAGCCGGCAGCCTGGAAAGATGGCAGACGAGTGTCTATAAATAACCATCTATCTTATCGGGGTTTGGATGCCAGTTTCTTTTATAGCACAGAGAGGGGGAGGAGATGAGGAAGTAAAGTAAAAAGGCCGTAAGTTTTGAAAATATCCCCTGGAATGGCCAGCCTCGGGGAGGGGGTGCGTTCATTTCTTCTTTCTCGCAGCCATCCGCAGGTGGGCAGGGTCCGGATGCTTCCCTGAACAAAGACACTTTGGTTTAACATCCAGGCAGGGCAGCAGGGTTCCCCGAGGCAGACCACTGTGTATAGACAGTATCCTTTTCGTGAGAAAAGCAGCGGGAAGCAAGGGTTAAAGTGAAAGAAACAGATCCAACGTGGAGTCAGAATTGGCTCGTCCCTGTTACACCTTCACAAGACTTCATCGATCACGTGACTGCACAGGAGCCACCTGGGCACGTGAACTGGATGCTGATAGACATCTCAGCCCAGGTGTGTGATGGATGCTTCTCCCAGAAGCAGGTGGGGGTAGGGCCCCTGTTGTCAAGGTAAAGAAGCCCCGAGGAGCATGGGCTGCAAAGACAACGATGGCAACCATGACTGGGGCCCAGTCCCCGCCATCCCCAGTGGCACATCCCACGGCCTCTGCTGTGGCCCCCAGCCCCTGCCGTGGCCCCCAGCCCAGGTGGAGCAGAAGGAGGGTCAGGATGGATGGAGGGGAGGTGGGCCTTGGGCATTGCAGCCCATAGGGAAGGCTGCCCTGTGATTAAAATACAACATCATTGCCAAAAAAAAAAAAAAAGACTTTCCTGACAGTCCAGTGCAGGGGGCATGAGTTTGATCTCTGGTTGGGGAAGATCCCACATGCCATGCAGTATGGCCAATAAAATTTTAAAAAATAAAATAAAATAAAATGCGGCATCATCACCAGATGATTGGTTGAAGGAGATGTGGTGTATACATACAGGGGAATATACTGGGAAACCAAAAAATTCAAGTGACTTACTTTATGGAACTACTCGATTTATTGCGATGGTCTGGTACCAAATCCACAGCACCTCCAAGGTCTGCCTGTTTACCTGTATGGACAGGTATTCTCTGTTTTAAATAAGTTGAAATCTGGGTGCTCACAGCAACACACTGCTCACATGGCCCCAGCATCTTCACCTTGACTAAGTTTGTGTGGCCTTGGTGAAAATGATTTCTAGCTTGAAGTCCCCATAAGAGGGCAGAGCTGGACCAGTCTCCCAGGAGCCTTTGACAATCAGGGCGCTTCGTGTGCATGACCCAGGGAGGGGGCTTTGCAGAGACCAATCAATCAGAGAGAGAGAAGGTTGTGAGGGTTCTTGATCTTCCGGATGACGACTTCACCAACTCTCATGGTGTTATTTCGGGGCCACTGAAAACATCTCCTGAACAACAACAAAAAATGTGTCCAGTCCCTCGTCCCCCTGAATTTAAATTCCTTTAACGGGGACTTAGAATAAAATATGCCTGTCTGGGAGGCGTTTTGCAAATTCATACTAAAGTGGTAATGACTGATATGGATCTGCTCATAAATGCAGGAAGTCAAGATGTTAAGAAAGAATGGAGAAGAAAAGTGGAATAGAAAGAATCCTAAAAATAAAATGTCTCTAGTTCACCATGTCCTCCGCATGGCCCTGTACCCACTGTTTGCTGTTGGATAGCTGTTACCAGAAGTTGTTTTTTTTTGTTCGTAGAATTTTTTTCCCCCATCTGGACCACTCTAGGGCAAACTTTCAAAGCGGAAGGCAATTTCGAGTTCCTTTGTCCCCTCTCAACCCGGTGTGTGCCCTGATGCTGTTGCTACACTCCCACTGCACAGATATCCCCTCCTCTACCCTCGCCCTCGGATGGGCAGACGGACGTCTGGTCATTGGGGAGGGCAGTCTAGTCTCTCAGGCTTCTGGGCGGCACTTCCTTTCTGATGACAGGTCTTGACCTGAAGGAATGGCCCATAGGATGGGACCTGGGGCACTTGGGAGTGAGGGGGTGATGCACTGGAGGAATAAAGGGGAGGTGAGTTTCCCGGCTCACGTGCTTGATCTTACAGGTGGGTAGGTGGATGGGAACGTCAGCAGTGCTTCTCCTCATGAAGCAGGGGTGAGCTGCAGCCCCCTGGTACCGGATCTGAGGCCACCTTGACCATCCAGGAGATTTGGGAGCTGCTGTCAAGCCCTTGGTAGCTGCACTGGGAACCTTTACTCCACAGGAATCTGCGAATGCTTCAAATCAGGACTTTTTTTTTCCTGGGTGAACCAATTTAGGGGCACTTCATGCCTCTGAAGTCACGTGCAGGAGCTGGGAGGTCGCTTCAGGACCTGGACATACAATTTTTTTCCCTGGGGTTTTGTCAGGAGCAAATGCTGTGGGAGGGGACAGGTGCTGGGGGTACAGTTGTTGGGGGCAGGTGTCCATCTTCCTGGTGGGCAGTCTCCAGGAAGAGCACAGGGACCCACCGGAGCCTGGACGGCCCCATGTGAGGACATGTCGCAGTGTCCACCTGCTGTAAATATTCCTGTGGTGGTCAGTTCGTGTGTCCGGATGTCCAGGTGACAGCCCCACTCATTCAAACACTTACCTGGGGGTGGCTGGGAAGGTGTTTGCTAGGTGTGACTCAAGTCCACAACCAGCTGACTTGAAGTAAAGAGAAGATGCGCCATATGGTGGCGGGCCTCATCTAATCAGGCGACGGTCTTAACAGCAAACGCCAAGGTTTCCCAGAGAAGAAGGAATTCTGACTCATGATGGCAGCGTCAGCTCCTGTCTGAAATTCCAGCCCAAAAGAAGGAAAGTCCTTCTTTTAGAACCCCGTGGAGAGGGTTCATGCCAAAGTGAGATCATCCCTGGGACATGCTTCAGAGTTCCCCATCAGGCCATGGCTCTCCTTGGATACCACATTTCCTAGGATCCTTCCCTGGCAGCCCCTCCAAGGCCACACACGGCCCCGTCTCCCCTCTGCCCCCGGAACATGTCACTCACACGCTGTCCACGGCTTTCCCTGCTGTCCAGTGGTCGGCTGCCTCAGCAGGAGGGGAGCTCCATCGGGGCGTGAGTTTTCTTCAGTCTCCCCCTTCCAGTGCCCCTTGGTACCCCGTGATCCTAGGACAGAGCCCGGCGTGTGAACCTGTGCCAGGTCAGTCTCTGCTGACCGAGTGCCTCAACTGTCTATTTAAGGCTGCAACTTAGGCAGCTGCACAGCTGCCCCGAGAGGGGTCCCCAGGAAGCACATGCTCGCCCTCTGCCCTCCCACGGGGAGAGGATGCGGGGAGGCGGCTGGTGTCACTGGGACCAGTCCCACCACCCCAGCTGTGCCAGCCTCACACATCCTGTTGGGCAATGCTCTGGCCTGCAAGTTCCTGAAAGTCTGCCTCTGCAGCCGCTGACCCCTCGTGTGAGCACAGGGGCACCACTGTGCAAACCACACAGTCACCAGGAGGGTCCAGGCTGGGCCTCCCGGGTGGCAGAGACGGGCAGGCACCTGCAGCCTGAGCCGATCACCACCGGGGCCACAGAAAGATACAGGGGCGTTAGGTGCTTAGTGCCTGGGGCATCAGTCCAAGAACTCATTTTTTTCCATTAGAATGACCTTAGTTTCTTTTTTAATGTTTATTTTATATGGGAGTCTAGTTGACTTACAATGTTTTGTTGGTTTCAGGTGTACGACAAAGTGATTCAGTTATATATATATATATTTTTTTCAGATTATTTTCCACTCTATTACAAGATATTGAATATTGTCCCTGTGTTACAAAGTAAATCATTGCTTATCAATTTTATGTATAGTAGTTTGTATCTCTTAATCCCAAACTCAATTTATCCCCTCCCCCACTTCCTTTCTCCTTTGGTAATCATCACTTTGGAATCTAAAAAATAAATGAATTTATATACAAAGCAGAAAGAGACTCACAGACATAAATAACTCATTTCTCTTGAGATGTGACATCCGTGCCCTAAAATGCTCAGCTGCTGTGTCTTTCATGTGGGTGTGTGCGGTCTTCTGGGCCATTTTCCAACACCTACAACCGGCTCCCCAAGACTCCAGACCTTACTCCCTTCAGACCCCCAGTTGGGAGTCCCGGGCAGCCTGGACTTCCAACCGACTGACTATAAATCAGGGCTTCCCATGACCCGCCTCCGCAGGGTTGATAATTTGCTAAAACTGCTCACGGGACTCAGGCAAAGACTGGAATTGAAAACAGACTTTGCTGGTTTATGATAAAGCATGTAACTCAGCTGGTTTTGACTTAGGGTCCAATCAGATGGGAGGGATGCACAGGCCAGGTATGGGGAGGGGACACAGAGCCCAGGGGGTCAGGTGCGAATTCGGGGGAGTGAGGGCGGCTCTGAGCTCGCCCATCACAGCCGCTCAACCAAGCTTCCCTCCTTGGGCTCCGTGTGGTGCACAGAATAATGTCCCCAAGGACCTTCAGGTTCTGATCTCCGTGTGGTGCACAGAATCATGTCCCCAAAGAGGTCCACATCCTAATACCTGGACCCTATAAAAATGTTGCCTTCTGACAGAAGGGACTTTACAGATGTGACTAAGTCCCAGATCTCGAGATGGGGACTTGGTCCTGGATTACCCAGGTGGGTGTGACATAATCCACAAGCATCCCTTATAAGCAGGCAGGAGGGCTTACAGGCTATAACAAGTAGGCACCCTCTGTGTCGACTCAGTAATTGTGGTCCTGTTAGAGCAGCCACTGGACAGTCATTCCTTTCTAAACTGCAGCTAGTAGAGAAAAAAAGAGGATGTAAATCTTCTGCCAGTGGAAGCGGGCGGCGGCACAGGCCCTCATCCCAGCCCCAGCGGCCAGCAGCAGCTCGGACCCCTTCCTGTGAGGAAGGGATGGTGTTTCCCTGGAGGAGCTGGAAGGCGCATCACGTGGTCAGGATCGACGGGCCTCGAAACATCCCTCCAACTACAAAGCGTCTTTGCAAAACATCACATTATTTTTTAGAGTAAAAAAACAAAACAAAACAGAAAGGTAGAAAAATGCTCAAAACAATTTTAAAAAGCTACATTCAGGGCTTCTCTGGTGGCGCAGTGGTTGGGGGTCCGCCTGCCGATGCAGGGGACACGGGTTCGTGCCCCAGTCCGGGAAGATCCCACATGCCGCGGAGCGGCTGGGCCCGTGAGCCATGGCCACTGAGCCTGCGCGTCTGGAGCCTGTGCTCTGCAACGGGAGAGGCCACAGCAGTGAGAGGCCCGCATACCGCAAACAAACAAACAAACAAACAAAAACCTACATTCAAAAAAATTAAGCAAAACATTGAAAAAACATTAAAAGAAACTGTAAAAAACCCAACAACTTCCAGAAAGTCCCGGGGATACAGACATCTGGAATTCACGCATTCGCTGGGGCTTCTGTGACTTCTTCCACGGCTAAGACCTCTTCCTTGTCACCTTTTCCCACATCATGTGTAAACTTCTCCCAGAGGATCTGATGGGGAGAAGGATGGAGGTGTCAGGAGCCCCGTGAGCAGTGGCCACGGGGGGTTTAGCTAGAAATCGGAGACGGCTCTCTGTGTCAGATCTTGTAGCTGGCAGATGAGCTTGTGGGAGGGACATCTGAGCCTAGGGTACCACACACGCTAGGGCCACCCGGAGCTCAGGGGGAGTGGGACGTGGCTCATCCTGGCCCCCTGGGGTGGGCAGGACCCTGGAGGTCCCAGAGGCCCGGAAAGGGTGTGGGTCGGTGCTCCTGAGAGGAGAGATGCCCAGCTCAAGAAAGGGGGTGAGCAAGCTGAGAGCTGGGGGATATGCAGAGCAGACACTGGACAGCAGAGTCGGTAGACGTAGCCCCCGCCCCACGGAGAGGCAGACGTGATGGGTGCACCCAAGGGCGGTCTCACGTATGGGGGTGTCCCTTGTCCCTTGTCCTTTTTCATCCTGTCTGGAGCTGTCCCCTCCCGGAGGTCTGGTCAGAACCCTTTCAGTCTGCCTCCACCTCTCTCTTTCTCTTTCCCCATCTTCCGTCTCTCCTCTGCCCCCACCCAATTTCCCCAGACACAGCTCGCAGGTAAAACCCCCGTCCCTGATCCCTGAGAAGGCCAGGGAGCAGGACACGGGATGGCAGCCACTTCCTGTGGACCCCTTTGGGTGGACACAGTTGAGATTCTGGGGTCACTGTTCCCTCTTCTCCATCCTGGTTTGCCCCCCACCCCATATGTACCTCGTGGTCGATTTGATGGTTATCGTTCAATTTATCTTTGATCCGTGGAATTGGCGGGAATAACCTGTGCGTCCCTAGGAACCTGGTGAGACAAAAAATGTGTGAAGAGAAGACCTAGACGTCCAATTTCCTTCCTGCACCCAAAGGGGACACGTTGTCATGTCACGTGCAAACACGCCATCCAGGCTCATTTCTTCAGAACAATTTCCTTTCAGAATCACAGAAGGACCAACTCCAGGCTTAGACCATGGAGAAAATGATAGACTCTGTGAGGGTCTTTCTAGAACCTTCACTCACTCCCTTGGGCCCAGGGATGGGAGTGGGGGACATGTTCAGTCTCCAGCAGCTTGGAGGAGTCTGGGGTCTCTGCTGTTTAAAGACCAGGAGGCTTATCCAACCTTGAAACCCACGGGTTCCAGATTGGGCCGCCTTCTGTGGATGTCACGTATTTTCAATGCTATCTTTTAACCAGCATATTCCATGGTCCCGCAGCACCCTAGTCCTGCTGCATGTTCACAGGGGCGTTTATTTTCTTTCTCACCACACGAATGGTACCTCCAATCCTGTGACATCATCAGGAGAGGTTGTACTGAGTTGAAAGGTAGCCTCCAAAGATATATTCAACTCCTGACCCCTGAAACCTGGGAGCGGGAATTTATGTGGAAACGGGGTCTTTGTAGGTGTGATGCAGTGAAGGGTCTGAGATGAGGTCCCCCTGGAGGAGGGTGGCCCCACATCCAATGACAGGGTCCTTCTAAGACACAGAAGAGGAGAGACACAGACACAGAGGAGAAGCCCCGTGAAGACAGAGTCAGAGACGGGAGGGATGCGGCCACAAGCCCAGGGACGCCTGGAGCCCCCAGAAGCTGGAAGAGGCGGGAAGGACCCTCCCCTGGAGCCCCTGGAGGGACCGTGACCCTGGGACACCTTGACCTCAGAGGTCTGGTCCCCAGGACTGGGGGAGGATGGATGCCTGTGGTTTTAAGCCTCTGGCTTGTGGTCACTGGTTCCGGCAGCTACAGGAAACTCACACAGCTTTCCTTTAAGATAAGTCTTCCGTGTAAAGCATGAGATCTGTCCCTGTTACCACAGCCAGTGACCGGGCTGCCCAAACGCCCCTTTGCTCCCAGGTCCAGTGTCCCTGGGAACAGGGGTGCCTCTCAGTTGCTTTCACAAGGCAGACCAGTGTCTTGCCTGGTCCTGGGGGACATTTAGCACAGGACGCCCAACCAAGACAGGGGCATCAGGACAGGGGCCGCAGGTGGACTCCCACAGCATCCCCACATCCTGCAGGAGGGTCTCCAGGTGCAAAATCTCCCCATGCTTTGCAGAGTGCGTCATGCCATACGCATGCAACTTTAGTCTGCATGTTCATTGCAAAGCATTTGCCCGGTGGTCACAGACCCTGCATGATGCCAGGGTCACACAACAGGAAAGATGCCTGCAGAGGTGCCCGTGGACAGGCTGATTGCAGTGGTCTGGGAGCCAGGGCTGAATAACTTGTGCTGGGGGAAATGAAAGTCAGAGGAGGAGAGACATTCTGAGAACCCCAGAAGCTCCAGGGGCTGAAGGCAGGCAGAACTCGGAGCACAGCAGAGCTGTGAGGGGTGCCCGGCAGGAGTCTGGGGGCAGGAAAGACCCTTGCTGGTTGCCAGCCCGCCTGCCACTGACGGATGGAGCATCAGAGCTCTTTCTCTCCTGTGTGTTTTTCCATCTCTCCAACTTCCTTCCCTTTTTCCAGACAAGTTTTCCTCCAGAAAACCCACACGCCAATTGGCTGCTAGGACTGCCTGGGATGTTTGCAGGCTGCCCTCTCTTTTTTGCCAGCCGACTGGGCCTGCCTTTGGAATAAACACCGGCCCCCTCCGCTCACCACCGGGATGCCCACCTAGGACGACCTGGGGTTACCTTTTGAAAAGGCAGCTGACGATCAAGCCACAGACAAGGGTCCCCAGGACCACCAGCAGGTAGACATGCAGCAGGCTGGATTCTGGTTCCGCAGAGCCTGGGGAGTGAGAGGGGAACACGCCAAGTATGCCGGGGGCCGGGGCATGAGCGGTCACCACTCAGCCAGCTTATGTCCTCACTAGCTCACGGAGGAGGAAACATGCCCAGAGCAGGACGGACATCTAAAGAAAGGACCCAGTCCTGCAACTTTCACAAAAAGATGTTCGTGAGACAACACGACCCCGGGATCACGTCCAAAACACATAAAGTGATTTTAAGGCACAGCAACCCAAAGACCGAGAATTCAATTTAAAAACGGACCAAAAAAGGATGAATACACATTTCCAGGCGTGCGGTTTTAAACAAAATTGCGTCCCATCTATTCTTAAGCTTTAATTTCGCATGTCATTTAGAATAAGTGCTCTTTACGGTACATTATTTTTATAAAGCAATATGTTAATTGTCAAAAGTGCATACTCTGGAGGGGAAATGAAACCAAAAAAAGTCACATGGATGTCAGCCAAATCTGTTTAGAGCTCTATTCCGGGAAAAGTCTATTCTTTTTGTCTATTCTTATTTTGTTGGTGGTGGTGGGGGCATATTTTAAACCCATTTTTAAAGTGGGTTGTCAGTGTTTTTGTTCTTGGTTTCTCAGAATACTTTTTATGCTTTGGAGGCTTGGCCCTACTCAAATGATTTGAAATATTTTCTCCCCTTTCATGGGTTGTCTTTTCACTGTCTTGAGCGTGTCCTTTGATGCACAAGAGTTTTCATTTTTGATGAAGTCCGGTTTACCTATTTTTTTCTTTTATCTTTCCTGCTTTTGGTGTCACGGCTAAGAACCCACTGACAAATGCAAGATGGCAAATCAATTCCTTATTGTACTCAGCTCTCCCTTCCAGCTTATGAAATATTGCTGAATCCTTATTTCATTTCATAAATTCTACACCGGCAGGTATCAAAGGCATTGATCTTGGATCAGAAAAAAACAAAACCAACGTATGCATGCTATGCTTGCTAAAACACTGAAGGTGTTTGAGACTGCATGTAAGGGAAGGTAGACTCTTAAGTATCAGATTGGCTTTAGGGCCAAACCATTATATTCTTGCCAACTAATCAAAGTTAGAAGGAGGAAGGCAGTAAAATCTGTCAGGCTAGGGCTTCCCTGGTGGTGCAGTGGTTGGGAGTCCGCCTGCCGATGCAGGGGACACGGGTTCGTGCCCCAGTCCGGGAAGATCCCACATGCCGCGGAGCGGCTGGGCCCGTGAGTCATGGCCGCTGAGCCTGCGCGTCCGGAGCCTGTGCTCCACAACGGGAGAGGCCACAACAGTGAGAGGCCCGCGTATCACACACACACACACCAAAAAAAAAAAAAAAAAAAAAAAAAATCTGTCACGCTAGCCCTCCCCCGATTAGAAAGAAACGGAGCCAGTTTGGATGTGAGCTGTATCCTGACCAGAGGTGGACCGTGATAGCTGTCTGGCGTGACCAGGAGGGATGGGTCATTTCCTGGTGGGGCGGAGGCTTAGGAAGGCTCTTAGTTATTCTTAAAGGGTCCCTCTCACGAGCCCTTGCTGTTGCCAGGGGAACAGTGTTGCAGGGGCCGGTGGACAGGAACCCCTCCCAGAATGGCTCAGAGATGAATTCAGGATGCCAGGATCTGTCCAGTGATGATCTTTGGACACGTACCAAACTCAGCTGGCTGACTCCAGGCACCCCAGTGGGCTTTCCGGGCATCTGCTGTCCTGATCTTCACAGTATGTTTGGCTCTGAACCCTGGTCTCGGAAAGCTGTATTTATTCCCCGAGTCACCGGACACCACAATCTTTGGAGAAAACAGAAAGTTAGACAGAGTTGTTGCCTGTGTTGAGAAACAAAGTGCGGGTGTCTTTTCAGTTGCCCAACTGAAGAGAAAGATTCAAAGCCACACTCTCCCAATTTGGACATGAATGTGGTATTTTACGTCCTGAGAACTTGGGAGGAATGCTTAAGGGGATAATGACAATGAGTGATTCTGCCATTTTCCGAGTAACCACTCCTGGGGTTGCTAGGATCGTAAGTATAGAGGCAGAAATGATTCAAGAGCTACAGTGAGTATGAACCAACCCATGGATGGATAATGCCCCTGTAAAGGATGTTAAGAGGACCAAGTTCAACTTCCTCATCAGACAGAGGAGGACACTGAGGTCAGAGTGATGGTGAAACTTAGAAAAGATCAACAAAAAGTACTTTGATGATCAACCTCGAGAGGAATTTTGGAAGAAGACATCATCTCCTTGACACTCCAAGGAATATTTCCTTGACCAACATGGATAGAAGAGGGAGACCCCATCCAGGGGGCTACTGGGGGGTGCCCCTATATCACTGACTGGACGGTACTCTAGGGAACCTCCATCCTCTGGTTTTTACCCCATCCCCATCCTGGCCACCACTGGACCAAGTTTGCAGTTGGCATGTGTCCATTGCCCAACATTGTACACTTAAGCTACAAGGGTGATATTTTGGGTCAGAGTTGTAACTCACCAGTTGATTTCTACCGCTTCCGGTATTACTCTAGAAAAAAAAAACCCAAACCAAAATAGAATGTTTATTTCTCTCCATTTTGAAGGTTTTTCATAGTTATCATCCAATCTCTCCCTTTGAGTGCAGTCAGGAAAAACCGAAACAGTCAGGGCCCAACAAAGGGTTGAGCTCCTTTTGTCCCCCCTAACCTACAGTGGACTCCACATAGAAGGATGGAGCATGTCCACAGGAGGGAGGGTGCCCCTGTTCATGGCTCCTTCTAGAACCTCAGCTGGAAATGGATACTAATAAGAATTCAAGTGGGCTTGGAGCAGAGGTTCCTCCTTGTCTGCACTGGGTCCAGGTGGACATAGGGAGAGGGTTCCTCCTTGTCTGCACTGGGTGCAGGTGGGCTTGGAGCAGACCCTGAATTTTCCCAGATGTTCACCCATTCTGAGCCCACCTCATGTACCCCACATTCTCACGGTGGGTCATGGGGGTGGCTGCCAAGCTTCTTGAGGCATGGTGCCCTGCTTGTAGCAGTGTCCACTCACCTGTCTCTGGATGTCCAGCTGGTACTGGAACTCCCTGATGGACAGTGTTTTTCGGGTCCTGGGCTTTTCCCACCGGATGAAGCAGTGTGATTCGTTGCAGTGCACGGTGATATTGGTGGGTGGGTTGTATTGCTCTGTAATGAGAACCCAGCAGACACCTCTAATCCAGAATGCTTCCCCTGGACCACAGAGAGGAGACCCAGTTCTGCCTTCCCAACATTGATGGTAGCTCACCAAGGTCACTGGGAGGCAAGGGTGGGTCTGAGTGTTGGCTCTTGGGGAAGATGATCAATCATCAGGCCGCCATGTGCAGAAGGGAGGAAGTTTGGGTTCAAGAAGACCTGGGGAGACTTCCTTGGTGGTGCAGTGGTTAAGAATCCACCTGCTGATGCAGGGGACATGGGTTCGAGCCCTGGTCTGGGAAGATCCCACATGCCACAGAGCAACTAAGCCCATGAGCCACAATTACTGAGCCTGTGCTCTAAAGCCTGTGAGCCACAACTACTGAAGCCCATGCACCACAACTACTGAAGCCCATGCGCCACAACTACTGAAGACCTCGTGCCTAGAGCGTGTGCTCCACGACAAGAGAAGCCACCACAATGAGAAGCCCCTGCACCATAACAAAGAGTAACCCTCACAACTAGAGAAAGCCCACGTGCAGCCATGAAGACCCAACACAGCCAAAAATAAATAAAATTTTTAAAAAAGAAGACCTGAGGAGGTAGGTGGTGATAGGTTTGGAGGGCAGGAGAGAGGCTGGTTTGAGATGTTTTTAGCCTTAAGAGGCCTGGACTATCTTATGGGGTCAGGGAGCCTGCAGGTAGAAGGAGGAGGCTGGCATTCAAGAGAAGACATTGTTTGGCATACGGGAGTATCTTCAAGAGACCAGCCTGCAGCAGAGCGGTAGAAAGAAGAGAAAGAGCTGGCAAAAAAAAGAAGAAGAAGACGTGAATTCACAGTGGTCCAGGATGGGTGGAGGGGCTTGGACTGTCAGATCCTAAGGAGAGAAAGAGGAGGTGGCATCTGGGTAGATTCAACTGGGTGTACACTTGTCCTTGTAGCAGGTTACCCAAAGGGAGGGAAGGAGGGAAAGATGGGGGCTTGGAGGAATCGGGTCCACATGGAGCTAGCAAAGTTATGGTTTCCAAATGGGGGAGTTGATGCATGTTTGAAAAGGTCAAGGAACTTTAGTGGCCTTCATCGTTGAACAGATATCCAAACAGTGACCCCATGACGGTGCATGCCAGCAATCAACAGGATGGAAGTTCTGTATCTGACTGCATTTTGATGGGCGTCTGTTCCATTCTAAAAGCTGAGACTCAATTCTGTTGTGGGACCCTTTGAAGGTCTGTTTGGACAGCTTGGCTGTGTGAAGCTTCTCTTGTGACTGTGAATCTCATGGACTCCACATCCACATTGAGTAGATCTGATCGTCTTTAACTTTAGAGATGAGATGCTCTATCCCTAAGATACTTACACTGGATTTTCCAGCTCAGAACAAAGTAAGGGATATAACTCTTTGGGCCTATCATTGTGATCTGGACTTAGGATTCTGCACCCAGTTCTGATGTGTGGGACTTCCCTCTGACCCCCAACACCACCAAGCAATTCTCTGACACCAGCTGGGTGTCCTACAATTCAACTCAATTCTGACACTATCTACCTGGAGGTAGCGTCAGATTCCACAGGTGAAGGGCTCAGCCCTCCCACTTCAGATGTCAATCCCAAATCCAGGTCATCACCTGTGCTTCCAACTGACCTGCTATAGATCAAAGATTCCCCTGACCTCCTCCATGGGTTTGATTAATTTGCAAGAGAAGCTCACAGAACTCAGGAAACATTTTACTTACTAGATCACTGTTTTACGATAAAAGGACATAACTCAGGAGCAGACAGACAGAAGAGATGCATAGGGCAAGGCATGGGCAAAGGGTGTGGAGCTACCATGTCTGCTCTTCTCGGGTGGTTGTCTCTCTAATTTGTGGACATGTTTGATTGAGTAATTAAGAATCTTGAGATGAGGTCATTCTGAATAAGGTGAGCTCTAAATCCAATGACTGGTGTCTGTATAAAAGGAAGGAAGGGAGATTTGTGATATACCAGGAAGATGGACATGTGAACAGAGATTAAAATGATGCATCCATAAGCCAAGGACTCCTGGCCATCACCAGAAGCTAGGAAAGAGGCATGGGAGCAGAATTTCTTTCAGACAGTCCAGAAGGAACTAACCCTGTCAATGCCTTGATTTTGGATTTCTGGCCTCCAGAACTGCAAGAGAATACATTTCCATTGTTTTAAGCCTCCCAGTTTGTAGTCATTTGTTACAGCATCTCCAGGAAACTTATGCAGATTTCAATGCAAATTCTATCGGACCTACTAGGCAGTGGTTAAATCACAGGTGGTTGCTCTCACCTATTTCTTTTAACAACAAAACCGAATCGAAGAACTGGATTCCTGTTTCTTGGCTGGTACCGTTAACCAGGAAGTAACTGTACGAAGTTAATCCCGAGAGGTCTTGGAGGTGACATCCCACATGGGTTCCCGAGTCTTTTAGGTAACAAGGACATTCTCTTTCGATTTTTTTCCTGTAAGATTCCAAAGTGTTCAGAGGATAATCAGGGCATATTTCTTTCTTCACTGTATTTCTCAGGGTTGTCTACATGAGGTCAACACTTACTTTGAGTCTCTTATATACAAAAAATATTGAACGTCATTGGGCGCTGCTTGGCCCTTGGCCCAGGTGCAGTTCATGAAATCCGCATTGTAGATAAGACAGGAGAAGTTTTGGGCAGCTGTGCCCTCCGCACCTGGGAAGAGACAGAAACAAAATAATTTGTACGTGGAGTTTAAAGGGGGATGGACCGGATGGCTTCATGGTTCAAAGAAGAATCAATACCAATTCTTCTCAAACTCTTCCCAAAAAGAGAAGAAGAGGGAACACCTCTAAACTCATTTTCTGAGGTCAGCATCACTCATCACTCTGATACCAAAGCCAGAAAAAGACACAAGAAAAGAAAATTACAGGCCAATATCCCTAATAATCATAGATGTAAAAATCCCCAACAAAATGTTATCAAACCATATCCAACAGCATGTTAAAAGTCAAATTTATCCCTGGGATGTAAGAATGATTCAACATATGCAAATCAATCAACGTGATGAACCACATTAACAGAGTGAAAGTGATAAACCACATAATCATCTCAATAGATACAGAAAAAGTGTCTGACAAAATTCAACATCCATTCAGGATAAAAACTCTCAACAAAATAGGTATAAAAAGGATTTACTTCAGCACAGTGAAGGCCAAATATGAAAATCCCACAGCTAATGTCATACTCAATTGAGAAAAACTGAAAGCGTTTCCTCTAAGATACTGTACAAGGATGCCCACTCTCAACACTCCTATTTAACATAGTACCTGAAGTCCTAGCCAGAGCAATTAGACAAGAAAAAGAAATAAAGTTATTCAAATCAGAAAGAAAGAAGTAAGATGATCTCTGTTTGCAGATGATATGATCATATACGTAGAAAACCCTAAGACTAAACAAAAAAATTATTGAAACTAATACATTTAGTAAAGTTGCAGGATACAATATCAACATACACAAATCAGTGGCATTTCCACACAGTAACAATGACATAGCTGAAACAGAAATTAAGAAAAAAAAATCTCATTTACAATAGCAACAAAAAGAGTAATGTACCTAGGAATACACTTAACCAAGGAGGTGAAAGGCTTGTAAGTTCTATGTTACAAGACATTGATGAGGGAAATGAAAAAAGACACAGATAAATGGAAAGACACCCTGTGTTAATGGACTGAAAGAATTAATAGTGTTAAAATGTCCATACTACCCAAAGTGATCTATAGATCAATGTGACCCCTATCAAAACCCTAATGATAGGCTTCCCTGGTGGTGCAGTGGTTGAGAGTCCGCCTGCCGGTGCAGGGGACGCGGGTTCGTGTCCTGGTCTGGGAAGATCCCACATGCTGCAGAGCGGCTGGGCCCATGAGCCATGGCCGCTGGGCCTGCGCGTCCAGAGCCTGTGCTCCGCAGCGGGAGAGGCCACAGCAGTGAGAGGCCCACGTACTGCAAAAAACAAAACAAAACAAAACCCAATGACATTCTTTAAAGAAAAAGAAAAAGCAGTCCTAAAATTCGTATGGAACCACAAGACTCCAAATAGTGAAAACCATGTTGAGCAAGAAGAACAAAGCTGGAAGCCTCATGTTGCCTGATCCCAAGATATATTACAAAGGTACAGTAATTAAAACTGTACTATGATGGCATAAATGTAGACATAGAGATAACTGAAACAGATTAGAGAGCCCAGAAATAAATCCCCACACTTATGGTGTACTGATATTTGATAAACCTGCCAAGAACACACCAGGGAGAAAGGATTAGTGTCTTTACTAAATGATGATGGGACAACTGCATATCCAAATGCAGAAGAATGAAATTGGTTCCTTATCCCACACCACATACAGAAATCAAGTCAAAATGGATTAAAGACTTAAATATAAGATCTGAACCTGTAAAACTCCTAGAAGAAAACATAGGGAAAGAACATCTTGACATTGGTCCTGGCAATGATTTTTTGGATTTAACACCAAAAGCAGAGGCAACAAAAACAAAAGTAGAAAACTAGAATTGGATCAAACTAAACACTTCTGCACAGCAAAGGAAACAACCAACACAGCAGAAAGCCAGCCTATGCAATGGGAGAAAGTATTTGCAAACCATATGTATCTGATAAGGAGTTAATATCCAAAATATATAAAGAGTTCAAGCAACCCAATAGCAAAAACCAAATTTTTAAAAAACAAATAATCGGATTAAAAAACAGTCAAAGGATCTGAATAGACGTTTTTCCAAAGAAGACATCCAAATGTACAACAGGTACCTAAAAAGATGCTCAACATCACTAATTGTCAGGGAAATGCAAATTAAAACCACAATGAGGTATCACCTCACACCTGTCAGAATGGCTCTCATCAAAAAGACAAGAAATAACGAGTGTTGGCAAGGATGTGGATAAAAGGGAACCCTCGTGCCCTGTTGGTGGGGATGTAAATTGGTGCAGCCACTATGGGAAACAGTGTGGCGATTCCCCCCAAAATTAAAAGTGGGATTACCATATGATCCAGCGATCCTTTTTATGAGTGTATATTCCATGGAAATAAAATCTGGATCTCAAAGAGATATCTGCACCCCCATGTTCACTGCAGAATTATTCACAGAAGCCAAGATATGGAAATAAACTAAGTGTTTGTGTGGACAGATGAATGAATAAAGAAGATGTGATACACACACACACACACACACACACACACACACAGGAATATTATTCAGCCATGAAAGGGAGGAAATTCTGCCATTTGCAACAACATGGATGGACCTGGGGGGTATTATGCTAAGTGAAATAAGTCAGACAGAGAGAGACAAATACTATATGATTCACTTATATGTGGAATCTAAAGAAAACTCATAGAAACACAGAATAGAATGGGGGTTCCAGGCGCTGGGGAGGGTGGGGAAAATGGGGAGATGTTCATCAAAAGGTACAAATATCCAGCTATAAGGTGAGTAAGTTCCAGTGATCTAACGTACAACATAGTGACTATAGTTAAAATACTGGATTGTTCACTTGAAATTCACTAAGAGAGTAGATCTCCAGGGTTCTCACCACAAAAAAACAAAGAAACAAACAAAAAAACCTATGTGACAGGATGGATACGTTAATAGCTCAATTGTGGTAATCATTTCACAAAGTATACATACATCAAAACACCAAATGTGGGACTTCCCTGGGGGTCCAGTGGTTAGGACTGTGTACTCTCACTGCTGAGGGCCCACGTTCAATCCCTGGTTTGGGAACTAAGATCCCACAAGCTGCACAGCATGGCCAAAAAGATTTAAAAAAACACAAAACACCAAATGTACATCTTAAATATATGCAATTCCTATGTGTCAATTCTATCTCCATAGAGCAGAAAAAAGTGGGGGAATGTACCCTGATGCTCATGTGGGGAGGAGAAGAATCACCACCATGTTTTCCCTACCTGGGTTCAGGTAGACCAGTGTTTCTGAAATTCGTCTTTGGTTGATATTTACTTCGACAGTGAGCGTGACTCCCCCATGGAGAGAACAGTCCTGAAAGGTGCACTGACATTCGTTGTCTTTGACCTGAAAAGATGTCATCAGTCAGTGAATTAAGAACCAGTCTTCTTTCGTTACATCCTGATGTTGTTTGCTCCTACCCTGACCCTGTGATGACATCCACCTCCCTCTGTGACATCTCCCCCAGGTACCTTCTTTGGGAAGACACCACCTAGCAGCGTTCAGAAGGTCAGAATAGAGCTCACCTTTTTTTAAAAAAAATAAATTTATTTATTTTATTTATTTATGTTTGGCCGCGTTTGGTGTTCGTTGCTGCGCGCAGGCTTTTCTCTAGTTGCGGTGAGCGGGGGCTCCTCTTCGTTGCGGTGTGCGGGCTTCTCATGGCGGTGGCTTCTCTTGTTGTGGAGCACAGGCCCTAGGTGCGAGGGCTTCAGCAGTTGTGGCATTCAGGCTCAGTAGTTGTGGTGCATGGGCTTAGTTGCTCTGCGGCATGTGGGATCTTCCTGGACCAGGGATCGAACCCATGTCTCCTGCATTGGCAGGCGGATTCTTAACCTCTGTGCCACCAGGGAAGTCCCAGAGCTCACCTTTTAATATGAGAGCCCTCATCCCTTTAAACTGTATGGGAACTTCACACTCTCTTTTATGGGATTGACTTTTCTTGTCCTATCTCATACCCACCGTTCTCTCACAGGTGTCATGTTTACATTGTATCCAAGTCAGTCTGTTTACTTTATTTCCATTGAACAGGCAGAGCTAATGCTATTTCTCTCTCAGGATTAAGACTTGCAGATGGACTAACTGAGCAAAAGGCTGCCATTGCAAGCAGCCAGGAGCCCCCAGGTTAATTGGAATAGGGATGCCTGAGGGAGGAATGGGGTTCTCTCAGGGAATCAGCCCTCTGGACACATGTTGGACACGAGCAACACTTTGCTGGTACACTTGGAACCGTGAGTCTGTGATGTGTCCCAATGTCAGGCGTATGTTTCTTATTTGTCCTGCTTGACGAGAGCTCTACAAAGACCAGTGATTGAGCACACCCAATCCATCTTACCTTTTTTTTAATCTGACCCTTCTCCTTGTGAATCAACACACATTCCCCGTAGGTAGCGTTTTCCTGGCAGTCCCAAGTTAATTTTGTCGTCTTTGGGTCAAACTTCACATTTAGACTGGAGTTCTGTTCCACGGTTGGAAGATCTGAAACATACAGCCTCAGGAGTCAGAAACTACTCTTCTCGCGTCTCCATTCTCCCTTAACCAAGGCGTCTCCCATCTTGTGAGCAGAGATCAGGGCTGGGAATCACTGTCCCCCTACCCCTCTCACATCCTCATCACCCCCTACCCCTTTCCCACCTCTCCTTCCTGCCCTTTCTACAAGGGGAGATGTCAACAGAGCAGGAAGCAGCAAAGGCTATTTATTCAGATCCTGCCATAGTAAAGGGAGTCGGCCACCATCACCTGTGTCTGCAGAATGGGTGGGGGAGAATTCACATCCCCAGAAGGGGGGGGAACACAACAGGAGGCGTGATGCTGGTTGACCGTTGCATATGAGGATAAAATGAAATTAGATGCAGGCATTGGGATGTGTCCCCCAGAACCCAGGGTCGTGGGAATGGGAGCAACAGGAAGAGGTCAAGCACATTCATACGTTTATCCCAGTGCTCCTGGGTCAGGAGGAGTGAGGGGACCAGCAGCGTGGAGAGCAGAATGGCCATCGCCAGGGCACACATGGGGCTGCCCGAAGGATGTGGAAGTGCTGGGGGAAGAGAAAATCAGCTTTCATGGGGGTCTGGACATGGAGACCAGTGATGTTTCCCTGGGGGGATGTCCAGGGAAAAAACACAGGACTCTCTCCAGGGTGATAGTCAGCATGGTGACCTGGCCAGCCTGGGTCACTGTTGGCGACAGAGGGTCCTCAGGCTTCAGTAAGCCTCAGAGGTGGCCCCAGAACCAAGAGCCTGTCCTCAAGCCTGAGCACCAGGTCCAGTCTTCCCAGTTACCCTCTGAATCACTTTGAGCAAGCTGCCCACCTGCCTGGTCTGTAACCTGGTGGCAGGGGTGGGGGGGTGGGGGGATAACTCCCAAGTCAAAGGCAATGAAAGGCCATGTACCACGCCTGAGGCTGGGGCTCCTTCATGCAGTGGGAGATCCTTGGGAGACCCTCCACCTGACCCTTCAGCATCCTTTCTCCAGAGCCTGAGGATGAGGGTCGCTCCATGCAGTGCATTTGGGGAAACCCAAACCCTGAGTCTCCAGCGTGGTTATCAGAGTCTGTGGATGGGAACCCGTCTGTGCTGTGTCTTTCTCTCTGCCCTGAGAGACTGTAAGCCCCTGGCCATAGCTGTTTCTCTATCCCCAGAAATGCGTCCCCAGCATATGGGTATCAGGGCACTGGATACACATTTTACAAATTGAGTGGACTATTTCTCCAGAGCAGACTGTGCTAAAAGCAGGTATAGCCCCTGGAGCAGCTGCTGAAGTTGGGAACAGAATAGCAGGGATGGTCTATGTAAAGAAACTATGAGCCATTTATATACATATATACATTATTATATAATTCCCCTATGTATTAATTATAAAATCTATCTCTTCATTTATAATATATATCTTCATATAAAATTGTATATATAATGTGAATTATAGAGAAATAAGTCATGTTTGTATGAATATGAACAATTTTATAAATAATATTGATACTTAAGGACATCCTGTCCCTTATTTATATTATCTTTATGCTAGGAGACTTCACAGTTTGATCCCTTCATTATTCACACCCGATGAGGGAAGTTGATAAATGAGCAGAAGGACAGACACACAATCAGACAGATGTCATGAGTTTGTAGGGGCTGAGCCTGACGTGGATGTACAGTTCCCCACAGAGCGTGGAAACTGGGGAGATTTTCCTGCTCGCCAAGAAAACTGTGGCCTCTGTTACTTTTCTTGTGCTCCTGTAGCAAATTCCCACACACTTGGCATTTTATTTTTTAATTTTTTTATAAATTTATTTTTATTTATATTATTTATTTTTGGCTACGTTGGGTCTTCGTTGCTGCATGCGGGCTTTCTCTGGTTGCAGCGAGCAGGGGCTACTCTTCATTGTGGTGCACGGGCTTCTCACTGCTGTGGCTTCTCTTGTGGCGGAGCTCGGGCTCTAGGTGCGCGGGCTTCAGGAGTTGTGGTGCATGGGCTCTAGAGCGCGGGCTCAGTAGTTGTGGCGCACAGGCTGCTTAGTTGCTCCGCGGCATGTGGGATCTTCCCGGACCAGGGCTTGAACCCGCATCCCCTGCATTGGTGGGCAGATTCTTAACCACTGCACCGCCAGGGAAGCCCCAGACTTGGCATTTGAAAAACTCCACACTTAATCTCTTGCAGTGCTGGAGATCAGAAGTCTGACAGGGTCCCTTTGGGGTAAAATCAAGGAATTGGCAGAGAGCTGCTTCCCTGTGAAAACTCCACAGGGTAACGTGTTGCCTTGCCTTTTCCAGCTTCCGGAAGCCACCTCCTTCCTGGGTGCATGGTCCCCCTCCATCTTCAAAGTGCATTAGTCCAGCCTCTTCATCATCACAGCACTGCCTCTCTCTTATAAGGACACTTGTGATGACACTGAGCTCAACCAGATAATCCAGAATAATCCCCCATCTCAGTACTTTGCACTTAGTCCTGTCTGTCATGTAAGGTAACATAGCCAAAGTTTCTAGGGATTAGGACATAGGTGTTTTGGGGGACGTTTTCTGTCGACCATACGGGGATCAGGACGTGGAATTCGTGGCTCAGGTGACCCATGAAGCCACGGCTACCACATCACAGTGATTATAAGATGCTTTGGGGGGCTTCCCTGGTGGTGCAGTGGTTAAGAATCCGCCCGCCAATGCGGGGGACATGGGTTCGAGCCCTGGTCCAGGAAGATCCCACATGCCGCGGAGCAACTAAGCGGCCTGTGTGCCAAAGAGTGGCATTGCACTCTTTGCCTGTGTCACCCTGGGTGACTTTGGCATCTATTGTACAAGGGGGGCCTCCCGACTTCCGTGAGCCATCTCCACCAGCAAAGACCCTCCCCTGCACCCCAGCTGCCTTCATACATGCAGTCTCCCTGGCCTGTGATCACCTGGACACCCCCTCTCGGAGACGTGTTCATGAGTGTCCCAAGCCTGCTGATGCTCCACAAGCACCGGACACCCTCTCCTCACACCCCAGCTGCCTCTGCTAAGAAGCCGCCAGCACCTCCTACGTTTAATTCGCTGTTTCCATGAACGCGCCTCCTATCCCACCTCCTCTGTCGAAGGCTGGACTGGCTCATCTATTGGAGCCGGAAAGGGAGGAGGGAGGGAGGGAGGGAGAAAGGAAGTAGATTCCCTGAACCTTCACCATCTCCTCCTGGATGGATCCCAACAGTGGAGGACCCCACCCACTCCCTTTTTCAGGTGTGCACACCTGGGCCACCGCACACCTGGAGACAAGCACCCAGCCTCAGATTCCTGCCCCCAACTCCCCCCACCCCGCCCCCTGGGACCTCACTTGCTATCAGAGAGGAAATAAAAGCCACAGACCAGACCTGTTCCAACTTCCCCACCTGACTGACATCTCCTGCCCTCCTCCCACGGTGGGAAAGCACCCAGCTTCCTCCACCTGCGAACGGGACCCTGGACCACCCAGCTTTCATCTGGGTCTTGTCCCCGATCCTCTGTGCTGGGGCCAGGGCACCCTCCAGCTGCACCCCAGAGGCTCTGGGAGAGGACCTTCCTGGGTCAGTGCACGCCCACAGCGACTCTTGCCTTGCCTTGATTTTCACATCCGCAATTTGTGCAATGCCCTTGCAGTCTGAGCTGAGCTTCACTTAACAGGACGGGGGATGGGCCGCGGAAGGGCCACAGTCCAAACATCTTAGTCCTCAGTGGTTACAGCACCTGCGTTCATCACCGGACCCTCCGTCCCATCAGCTTCCTGGGTGCACTTTTCTCCTCCTCAGTGTCTCGCTTCGTCCCTGCCTTGGGGAGGGGGGTGGACACGCAGCGGGCACCCAAGGATACACACTATCTTAGACTGATCGACAGCCTACAGCCCGGTTCCCCATTCAGCTTCCTCTCAACTGAAACTCCCTTGGCTTCTTGCTCATTATGATGGGGCAAAACCAGAAACTTCTGTAAACTTGACTTAAAAAAAAAAAACCGAGTTCTCGCACACCACAAAGGGACACAGAAACCCACCCAAAGGTTGCTGCTTGCAATCGTCAGTTCATCGCAGCCCCCGGCTCTTGGTCGAGGATGCTGAGAAACCTCCAGAGGACAATTCTCGCAGAGTGTGAGATAATCAGTGCTATGATGTATCATGTTCAGACATAACCTGGTTTAATTCTCACCCCCGTCCTATGAGGCGGCTCCTGGTACCCGCACAGAAGTGGCTGGAAGACCAAAGCCGCCCAGTGAAATCTCATTCTTTTACTTTATTTGTTGCCTTGATTTTTTTTAAAGTCGAGGCAAAATTCACATGGTATAAAATTTGCCCTTTGAAAGCGTACAGCTCAGCAGCACTTAACACATTCGCAATGTTGTATATCCCACCACCTCTATCTGGTTCCAGAACCTTCTCATCCCTCCAAGAGGAGACCCCGACCCCATGAGCTGTCACTCCCCATCCCCCTCCCCCAGCCCCCGGACACCATGAACCCACTTTCTGTCTCTGTGGATTTGCCCGTTCTGGTTGTTTCCTATAAATGGAATCATGCCATATTTTGCCTTTTGTACCCACTTTCCCACTTCTTTTGGTTTTCACCAGGCTGGGTTTTCTTTCCTCTTTTAAAGATTTCAGCTTTCCACAGATGTCAGCTGGAAAGACCTTGTCTCAGAACAACCTCTCTCACATTCGAGGCACACAGGAAACGCCTTACAGGGGCGTGGGTCCATGGGTGACCCCTGCACAAGCTGGCGTTTTGATCTCGCTGTGGCTCTGGGGGTACCACGCACCACTGTGATCGGGCAACACACAGACACAGAATGCAACGCCACCCTCTTCAACAGCACCTGTAACCTGGCCAGGCTACCCGCTCCGCAGGACACACAGCTTCACGAAGGCGTCCCACCCGAGCCTTTGGACTAAATCCAAGCCGCGTCCCAGGCACAGGCTTGTGCGGGGAACTCCACAAACTCCCACTGCAAGCTGGCTCACTCCCCGGGACTCATTCAGATCTTAAAATGCAGCTTCACGTGCTACGAGACGTACCCATCACCGGTAACCATCTTCACCTGGGTGCCATTCACCCAGAAGCTTTTATTGCCCACCCTCAAGTTCTCACCCACCTGGAGCGCCAGCTGCCCGGAGCAGCAACAGAAGCAGGAAAAGGTCCCCTAGTGACTTGGCACTTTGGAGGACCCCAGGATCAAGGGGGCCGGACTACCCCACCGTACCACGCTCGCCCCTGCCAACCTGTGTTCCTCCATGCTGCTGCCTGAAGCTCCCACATCTGGCCGATCTGATAACTCAGTCTCTTCCTCGTCCGAAAGCAAGTGCCCAGATTGCACGACAAGAACGTTTCAGCTCAATATCTTCCTTTTTTTTTTTCCTCCTTGATTTCCTCCCCCGTCTGTGGTGTTTCTCATTACAAGGAATTGGGAAACCTTCGTGGTGGAGTTGCCCCCTTCACCGTAGATACAGAGAAGGTCACCTTCCCTAAAGTCCAAGCAGGTGGCCCATGAGGTTGCCCAGACCAGCTGCCAGGTGGGCCTCTCGTGTCACTGCCCATTTTCATCATTGACGTGGAGAAGGTCATCCTCCTAAGAGTTGGACCAGATAGTTCACCAGGTCTTCACAGAGTGGCCACCATGGTGGGGCTTCATGTCTTTGGTGGAGGACACCCCCTTGCTCACATTCACAACCAACCCAGTTCCGTTCAATTCAGTTCATCAGAACGTTCCTGAGTATCCCAGGGATTTAAAACCAGCCAGAGTGGGTAGGAAGTGGCTTTCCAGCTCATGATGGGACAAGGCTGAACAGAAGGGTCATGGGGGCTGGGGACACCAACGCAGCACTGGGTGTCCCCAAGGAGGGTCCATCACATGAGGGGTTGGACAAGAGCGGGGGTGGGGTTTCATGGGGAGTACATCCTGACTGTGAGGGAGAGATGATGTCTCCCAAGCTAACGGGGGCTTCGGGGCTTCAGAAATGCAGGAATGCTGGTACAGATCAGAGTTAGGGAAAGAGGAGGTACTGGCAAAGGGGATGGAGCTGGGGGAAGGCTCAGTCCTGCCATGTTTAAGTGGCTTCCCTGATGAGCCACGAAAGGGAGGCGTCCATCAGGGAGTTGGATGTAAGGCTCAGCCTCAAGGGAGACATCTGAAAATCTGAGCAGTGGACGTTCTCCTGAGCTTTCCTTCCGGGCAGGACTCCTGTTCCTGATTCTTACAGGATTTGAGTGGCTGCAGAATGAACACACTTGGGTAGTAAAGAGTTACCTCAGCAGCCCTGGGTGGTCCACACCCTGCCCACTGCAAAGAAAGGTCTGACCCTTGACCAGCTCCTAGGAGGTCACCTATGAAACCTTGGAACATCCTGCCTTGTTTGCCTAGAGCCTTGGGTCATGCCCAGTGGTCTGTGTTCCAATGTGAGTTATGATGGGACTGCGGGTCACGCCATATCCAGACCTCGGGAGGGGCTGAGTAACTCAGGTCAGCCATGTGGACGCTCCGTGCTATGTGACCGACCCCAATAAAAAGCCTAGACGCCAAGGCTGGCTGAACTTTCCCATTGACAAATACCCCATGCCTGTCAGCAGACATCATGGCTGGGAGAAGTAAGCCCTGTCCAGACAAGCCCACAGGGAGACGACACTGAGAAGCCTAGTCCCTCCTGGACCCTGCTCCTTGCATCTTTTGCCTTTGATGATTTCAGTCTGTATCCCTTTGCCGTATGAAACCAGAACTGTGAATATAACGGTCTTGCTGATTTCCGCAGGTCCTTGTAGTGAATCATAGAACCCGAGGGTGGTCTTAGGGACCCCGACACACTACCTGTTTACCGTCGTGCAGGCCGCTATGTCTGGTCAAGCATGACACACACGAGAGAAGGTGAATAACTAAAGGTCTGGACAAGCGACAGCGTGATGTTTCTCGGGACCCCCTGGTGCTCATCTTTTTTTTTTTAAACTAATTTTTATTGGAGTATAGTTGCTTTACACTGTTGTGTTAGTTTGTACTGTACAGCAAAGTGAATCAGCTGTATGTATACATATATCCCCTCTTTTTTGGATTTCCTTCCCATGTAGGTCACCACAGAGCACCGAGTAGAATTCTCTGTGCTAGGCAGTAGGTTCTCATTGGTTATCTAGTTTATACATAGTAGTGTATAGATGTCCATCCCAATCTCCCAATTCATCCCACCACCCACCTTTCCCCCTTGGCCTGCATACATCTGTTCTCTACGTCTGTGTCTCTATTTCTGCTTTGCCAGTAAGTTCAGCTGTATCATCTTTCTAGACTCCACATATCTGCGTTTCTCTTTCTGACTTAGTTCACTCTGTATGACCCTCTCTCAGTCTGGTTTTCATCTTCTGTGCTTTTCCCTGGCTTTTTCAGATTCGCTCAGAGTTCCCACCAGGGTGTAGACAAGGGGAAGGAGAGTAAAGGAGATGCTGCCTGGTCTTGGGTGTCTTGTAAGGGTCCTTCTGGGACAGCCTGGGGAGAGCATGCAGGGTGGGGTGGGGGCATGGGCGCCAGAGTCCTCTCTAGCCACCACCAACTTCACAGGGCTTCTCACCATTAGACTGTCACTTTGGCACAATGCACTGTGTGTTCTCATTCTCACTTTCCCTGTTTGGGGCTTGGGTATTTTGTTTTGTTTTTTTCTGACCCAATACATTTTACCCTTTATTAAAGGGTAAGTGTAACCTTTGTCATAGGTCACATTCTGAGAACTGAATGTGGACCTGGATGGGCACACTCCAGCCTTCCAGGAACTCACAAAGGAGGAGGAAATGTTAAACTATTCCCAACAGCTCCATCCCTCCGGTCCAGTGCTGCTCCGGGCATCAGGATGGGGTGGGTTGGAAGCACCTCAGGGCCCGGGGACAGGCCACCAAGGCTGGGGACTCAGCAGCCATCACGTGCTCCAAGGAAGCATGAGCCCTCACTCCTTCTTTTTTGTCGAGAATATTTTGACTCTTCTGGATCCCTTGCATTTCTGTGTGAATTTTAGGATCAGCTTGTCAATTTCTGCAAAAAAAGGCAACTGGGCTTTTTTAAGGGATTGCATTGAATCTGAAGACCACGCGGAAGATTTCAGAGGTGTCGGTGTCTTAAGATTAAGGCTTCTGATCGAACACAGGATATCTTTCTATTTATTTGGGTCTTCTCATCCCTTTCAGCAAAGCTTTGTAGGTTTCAGTGTATAAATCTTGCACTCTTTGGTTAAACTGATGTTATTTATTTATTTATGGGTAAAATTACTCATCAGTAAAAACGGATGTATTTTGTTCTTTTGGATGCTATTGTAAACGGGCTTGTTTTCTTAATTTCATTTTTGGATGGCCCACTGCACATGTGTGTTTACGTGTGCATCTCGTATCCTGCAGCCAAGCTGAATCTGTTTATTAGTTCGAAGAATTTTTTAGTGGACTCCTTAAGATGTTCATAGCCATCTGCAAATACATATAGTTTTACTTCTCTTTTCTGATCTGCATGTTTTAAAAAGATTTTTTTTTATTGGTTTACAATGTTGTGTTAGTTTTGGGTGTACAGCAAAGTGATTCGGTTATTATATACATATATATTCTTTGTCAGGTTCTTTTCCCTTACCGGTTACTACAAAATATTGAGTATAGTTCCCTGCGCCGTACAGTAGGTCCTTGTTGGTTATCTATTTCATAGATAGTAGTGTGTGTGTGTTAATCCCAAACTCCTAATTTATCCCTCTCCCACCCTTTCCCCTTTGCTAACCATGAGTTTGTTTTCCATGTCTGTGGATCTATTTGTTTTGTAAATAAATTCATTCATATTATAGCTTAGATTCCACCTGTAAGTGGTATCCTATGATATTGATCTTTCTCCGTCTGACTTACTTCTCTTAAGTGTGATCATCTCCAGGTCCATCCACGTTGCTGCAAATGGCAATATCCTCCTTGGCTTGCTCTCGATCTTGGGGACAAAGCTTTCACTCTCTCCTCACTGAGTAGAATGAGGGCTGTGGGTAGACGCCCTGTATCAGGTGGAGAACACACCCTTCGACGTCCCGCGTTTGTTGACTGTTTTTATCCTGCAGGGGTGCTGGTTTAGCCCTGGCTGTCCCCTCTGCCCACAGAGCCCGCTGTCACCTTCTTGCTCACTCAAGACACTGGATAATTTACAAACCCATCCCTGTCCTGAGGCCCTACACCTGCTGCTTTTCTCCACAGCGATTAAAACTTACACCTTCTATATAATTTGCTTTGGAAAACTTAGTTGCATTGCTGATTGTCTGGTTGCCCGGCTTGGGGTAGGGAATCTTGGCTGTAGGCACAACCCCTGCAAGGTGGCTGGAATATCATCGTGAGTGTTTATTTGCGGAAAGAATGAAGGAAAAGAAAGAGTGGATTACTGAATGAGTAAAAGAAAGAAACAGTGCAGCTGATTAACATTTGTGGAATCCGCGCACGGTTGTCCCATGACTGTCATATGATTTTCCTCATCGTTCCTTTTCAAAATATTCCAAATGTTGATGAGAAACAATAAAACATTCTCTTCTTAATCTTTTTTTCCTGATGAGAAACAGGTTATGTCTTTCTTTTTCTTTCTTTTATACTAAATTAAGACTTTATTGAATAAAGAATACTCTCCAGAACACACGATCAGATGGACTAGGTCTACCTTACATGCAATGAAGCTGAACGTCACAGCAGTTTAACATGGAAAGTCACACAAATGAGTATTTCTCATTGCACAAAACTGCTTCTGTAGTTGACGTGCAAGAAGAAAAGTATGATGCTCTGCATTTTCACTAATCATCTGTGGTGAATTTTAAAAATTTAAAATTTAAAAATTTAAAAATTTTAAAAAGACATTTGAAGAAACTGGTAGATAAAAATAAATAAAATTTTAAAAAATTCAAAGAAAACACCCCCCTCTGCAAAGCGGCTTTTTCTAAAGCACGTTTGGGACAGCCAGTCTGAAAGTCACAGCTGTAACAGAAATGACGAGGCGCTGCGTATCTACGTTGGGATGGTTTTTACTGACGTCACCCCCTGTAGCAGTTCCCCTGACACTGGTTGATCAACAGGGCCGCGGCGATGACTCATGGGCCTGCAGCCAGGTCTGCCCACAGCCTGGCTGTGAGACGCCCACACCCACTGAAGCCCGACGTCCCCCCCATAAGAACATTGATGTGTCAGGCGCTGGTGGGGAACCTGTGTCCATCGCCTCACCTGGCAACAGGATCCCACGGTGTGCCTTCAACAGGGACGGGTGCTGGGGGTGTATTTACCACCCAGTGTGGACACTCCTCTTCCCCACCCCGACATCGGGGAGCTTCATGGGGCCCCCAGCTTGCAAAGAGCTTCCGCGTCTAAAGCCCAGTTGCTGATACACAGAGCCGGAGATCACAGTTTTGACAGCAGACGGGTGAGGACCCGTCTTCCGCCTCCCTTTCCCGCCTTCCTGCAGGATTAAATTCTGCTTTACACTATTTCACACCAGACCTGCCCTCACACCCCACCTCCCATGGAATGTGTTCTTTAGACAGGTTTGCTGACGCTCCCAATGGGGGGGATTTTGCTTTCCTACCCCCAGGGGACACTTGGTGATGTCTGGGGACATTTCTGGTTGTCACAGCTGGGATGGGGGAGCTCCTGGCACATGGTGGGTGGAGACCAGGATGCTGCCCCACACCCCACAGGGCCCAGGACGCCCCATGTGAGAGAGTCATCCAGCCCCAGATGTCAGCAGTGCTGAGGCTGAGAAACCCTGACCGAGCATTAGAGACTATCTATCACCTATCATCTCTCTATCTCTCTATCCATCTATCCATCTATCTATATTCTCTATCATCTATCTACCTACCTATGTATCTATCTCTTGTCAATCTCTCTGTGTATCTATGTATCATCTATCTCTGTGTATCTCTTAATACATACCTAACTATCCATCATCTACCCATCGTTCATCTATCATGTATATCGATCATGCATCTATCTATCCATCCATCTATCACCTCTCTATCTGTCTGTCAGTCTGTGGCAGTGGTTCAAAATCAGACATGACTTTGCCCCCAGGGGACACCTGGCAACAACTGGAGACATTTTGGCTGTGAGACTGGGGACGCTGCTCTGCCCCACACAGGGCACAGGACGCCTCACATCAGAGAGTCACCCAGCCCCAAATGTCAGTAGTGCTGAGGCTGAGAAACCTTGACCTAGCATGAGAGACTATCTATCCATCTATCTATGTATCTGTGCATCCCTCTATCCGTCATCTATCCATCATTCATCTATCATCTCCACCGATCATGCATCTGTCCATTTATCAGGCTGTCACTCCTCTGTCTGTCTGTCTGTGGCAGTGGTTCCAAACCAGAGGTGACTTTGCCCCCAGGGGACAAATAACAATGTCCAGAGACGTTTTCGGTGTCACACTGCGGGGAGAGATGCTCCTGGCATGTGGTGGGTGGAGACCAGGGATGCTGCTGCACACCCCACAGGGCTCAGGACGCCCCGCATCAGAGAGTCCTCCCTCCCCAGATGCCCGTGGGGTGAGGCTGAGAAGCCCGCCCCAGGTGCTGGGTGAGCCTAACCGTTTGCCGACACCTGCCCCCGCCCCCTCAGAGTCACACTTTTCCTGCTTCCCCAGACTCTCCTCCTGGGCAGAGAAGGGGGGTGGGAGAAGCAAGTCAGTCACTCTTCCAGAGAAAAACAGACGTGAGAGCAGCAGCTACTTAGAAGCAGGACCTCTGTGAGTGAACATTCTGGGGAGGCTGTAGCCCGGCAAGTTGTACCATAGCTCCACTTCGTCCCAACTTCCAGAAGGAGCGTCTTCAGGGCACAGGAAGGCTGGGCTGGGCTGCTCTTTTTTTTTTTTTTTTTTTGCAGTACGCGGGCCTCTCACTGTCGCGGCCTCTCCCGTTGCAGAGCACAGGCTCCGGACGCGCAGGCTCAGCGGCCATGGCTCATGGGCCCAGCCGCTCTGCGGCATGTAGAATCCTCCCAGACCGGGGCACGAACCTGCGTCCCCTGCATCAGCAGACAGACTCTCAACCACTGTGCCACCAGGGAAGCCCTCTTCTCTTCTTATAATGACACCGGTTATACTGGGTTAAAGACCCACCCTTAGAAGCAACCTCAATGTCCATCGACAGACAAATGGATAAAAAAGATGTGGCATGTACATACAAGGGAATATTACTCAGCCATGAAAAAGAATGCAATTATGCCATTGGCAGCCACATGGATGGACCTAGAGATGATCATACTAAGTGAAGTCAGACACAGACAAATATCATATGATATCACTTATATGCGGAATCTAAAAAAAAATGATACAAAGGAACTTATTTACAAAACAGAAACACACTCCCAGACATAGAAAACAAACTTATGGGTACCAAAGGGGAAAGGGAGGGGAGGGTTAAATTAGGAGTTTGGGATTAACAGATACACACCACTGTACATAAAATAGATAAACAACAGGACCTACTGTATAGCACGGGGAACTCTACTCACTATCTTATATAAAGTATATAAAAACAAGGAATTACCATACAGCACAGGGAACTATTCATATCTTGCAATAACCTATAATGGAAAATAATCTGAAAAAATATATATATATATAAAGTTTAAGGTCGGTAGACATAAGCAAGACCCATTCTTAAAAACGTTAAGACTCTTCATCCCAGCCTTCTGCCTTAGTTTACAGAAAGAACTGAAAAGCCTCAGCAGAGATGAAAAGAACAAGAAAATACATCGACCAACATGGCAAGACAGAGTCAAAATCACGTAGTGCATAGTTTGGACCGAAGAAAGACAGGGCAGGACCCAGAGGACAGCATCCTCTGCCCAGACCGTTAGGAGAACGTGCTGGACACACAGTCAGAAATCTCCAAACAAAACCAACTGGGACCCACACCCTCCAGGATGCCTGATGGAAAATGTGACCTCCTTACTTTCAGGTCCTGCCTTTGAGCTACACTTCTCTCCAACTTCCTGAGAGGCAGGACTTAGTCTGGTGCTGGCCCATTACTCTGGGTCCCCTGGAGGGGTCGCTCCTGGGGGACGGCTCGGACAGTGTGCAGTGCTCCTGGGCCACCTCTGAGCTGCCCTCATGAGATATTCCGGGGCTCCAGACGTCCCTCCCCACCCTGGGGGCTCCCAGGTGTTGGACTGTGCCCCCCAGGCTCACAGCTCGGCCTCCCTCACCACTCCCACCCCCGACCACGGTGCCCAATTCAAGCTTCAGTTTCACTTTTGAGCCCAGCGCTCCTGCACCGGGCTTGCAGAGAGCGCTACTGGCCCCTAGTGACCAAAACTTCCCAATGAAAGCACAAACCCCAGGACACGATGCTAGCCAGCCGGGCTCCTAGCCCAGCAAGGCAAAAAGCTTTCAGCACAGACCGACCCTCCCAAGTTCCGCCCAGCAGGACCTGAGTGCAAAGGCCTTCCTTGTAGCTCAGGATTTTCTGAGTCAGAAGGTGCAGGAAGCCCCTGGATGCTTTGGTGGCTGGGTGGGTGGTCAGAGCTGCTCTGGCCAATGTCCCCTGGTGTGGGTTTAATTGTCCCCCCAAAGATATACTGAAATCTGACTCCCTGGTACCTGTGACTTTGACAGCAGTGGGAAATAGGGTTTTTGCAGAAGTAATGAGTTGCGATGAGGTCCCTAGGGTGGGTCCTTTATCTGACTGGACCAGCGTCCTTAAAAGAAGAGACAAATTCCGGTACGGATGCGTCTCAGAAATCCAGTGGAAGGACCCTGCTGACCTTTACGTCCGGGGTTCCCTCTGCACCCCTCCGTGCAAGGGTGGACAGCTCAGGGCGACCCCCCTGAATCTTTCTTGCCCAACTGTCTTGTTGGTGAAAGGTCTCTCTCGTTTGGGGATCCGTGAAAATATAGGGTGTTTTTTGGGGGGGTTGCATCTTCTGAAATACTTACATGTCACCCCTTAATTATTCAACCCCAAAGTCTTCAAGGGGACGCTGAGAACTGGGTTTCTATTGGGAATCGATCTGTTTCTTATGATGCTCACACCGCCATGGGTAGACCCTGGTCCCTGTGGACGGAGGGCTCAGGGGCTCAGGGTGAAGCTTGGGGGCAGGCGCTCTGGGCAACACCTTCAGGCGGGGCATCATATTTAGGGTGCTCTTGGCCCCCAAGGAATGGTAAATGTTGTTAAGCTGCCCGCCAGGGAGCAGGGCGGCATCCTGTCCTGGGGCTTGTGCCTTGATTGGGAAGTTTTGGTCACTAGGGGTCAGTACCGCTCTAGGCAAACCGGGTCCAGGCGAGCTGGGGTCTGAAGAGCTGCGGCCAGTGAAGGGGGCCTCCCTCGTCGCAGGACTTTGGCAAAGCAGGGCTGGTGCCCCATCGTGGATGGCTCGCTGTAAGCAGTGGGGGATTGGGATGTGCCCCTCCCTCGTGGGAGAGGTACCACTGGGCACAGGGGTCGTTCTGGGCCGGTGGGCTTCTCAGAAGCCCCAGATTGATTCTCTTTCGAATGCAGAAACTATTCTTCCCGGGGACGCCCTGGGATGCAACCCAGGAGAGAAATCGTTGGCCGTTCCGTTTTCGGGTTTCCAACCTCAGCCAGACACCGCGCCGCCAGGGGCTGGTACGAAGCCCTCGCCCAAATTTGGAGCCCGGGAGAGGCCACCGGGCCCAACGAAGGGGGCCTCCTTCTCCCATTTGCACTTTTTCTTCCACACCAGGCACTACCTCACCTGCAGGGGGAGCTGCAGAACAGGCTCGGTAACAGTTTTGGGTTTTTTTGTTTTTTTAATTTAAATAGGAGAAGGGCATGCTTATCTCCCGGGTTTATCTCCTTTGCTGCTGCAGTTTCGGAAACTCCCTCCCAGCCCCCGGGGCTGTGTCTGAGCGGAGCTTCTGTTCCTGGAAAAGCAGGTAACCCGTGGGCAGAGGTCAGATGCAGGAGAGATTGCGGGGTGACGGGGAGGGGTTCACAGTGGAGACAGCGCCCCGCACCCCTCAAGAGTGCGAAGCTCTGATAGGCGCTGTGACGGTCACCCCAGGGGTTCCCCCATTCACCCCAATTTCCATCCCTCACCCCAGAGACCCCCATTCACCCTACATTTCCATTCCTCATCCCTCAAAACCCCGAAAATCACCCCACATTTTTATCACTCAGCTCAGAGACCCCCCCAGGATCATCCCAAATTTCTATCAGTCACCCCAGAGACCCCAGAATGACCCCAAATTTCCATCCCTTATCCACAGTCCCTGAGGCTTGCTGACAACTTCCAGGATGGGAGGAATGGAGCTTTTCTACGGGGAGAGGGCTGCGTGTCAGCAACTCAGCGTTAGTCTCTGCTTGAAAAATCTCCTCGGTCTAGAGCCTTGGGGGCCCTGGGGTAGGGATGCTGCCGACACCCACTGTGGGTGGGAAATAAAACTGTATTCTCCACAAGGTGCTGAGGTCTAAGCGGAATTTAGAGACCACCACTCACTTTGCCCTCAATCCTTCTTTCTCTCCATCCCATAAACCTTTTATGACCTCGCTTTTCCAGGGGACGAGCAGAGCGGGGATGGAGGGGTCCCGGGACCAGGAGCATCAGCATCCCACGGGGCAGGTTAAAAACGCAGAGCCTCAGGTCCCAGCCAGATCCACCACTCGGAACCTGCATTTTCCCCAGACCTCCCCTCTGCGTGATTCAGACGCACCTCACTGTTGGAGAATCTCTGCTTATCCCAAATTAGCTTTCGCCTCTCCTGAATTCTGTATTTCCTGCCCAGCTTCTTTGCAGAGTTTCTATTTCTGTGAAACCAAAGCGGAGGATAGATTCCTGTGTCCTAGACGTGGTTGTAGAGACGCACTCTGTTGTTTCATGATCCCGGGTGGTGGATTACTAACCACTTGCTGTGTTCCCCGAGAGGGCTGCTCTGTGGGATTTCAAGGTCCTTCCTGGGGGACAGTGAAACGCTTCTGAGATGCGGACAAAGCATTGACAGAGAACGTCAGGGACTGCTTTCTTTGCCCACTAAAAAAGAAAAATAATAATCGGAGGAGGCAAAACCAGAAAAATCCATGTCTCCCTTTGCCAGACACACATATTAGGTTCTTTGGATGAACCCAGCTAAGCAGTGTACACAACCTTAACTGCGTTTTCCACCCGGGGTGCTTCCATGTAAATGAAATGGACAAGATAACTGGCAACCCAAGTACCCGAAGCCACAGGGATGTGGGTACCAGGGCTGTAGAAATACATCAGCAGCAAGTTCAGTGTAATTGCCCGTTTTCCACCTGCCATCCTACCTAAGGCACAATCTGGAAATGCAAAGGTCACGTTTTCTCCCCCAGACTCGGGGCATCATTGCACGGCCCCCGGAGGTTTTAGAATCCCGCGTTAAGGAAGCAAGGGATCACTTGATCCCAAGGTAATTTCTGCAGCCTTTCTAGGTGCTTAACTCTGGTTAATAGCCGTGGCGTTTCATGGTTCATACCTGCTTAGGTGCACCTGGGTCTTCGGCTCCAAGGAGCTCGAAGGAGACAGCCCTAGGACCAAGCTGGGGAGGTCTGTGTGTGTGTGTTGGGGGGTGTGTGTGGCGGGGAGTAGGGACACAGCCTCCCAAGTTTTCCAAACCAGGAGAGCAAAAGTTTGCACGGCCGCCCCGGGATTCCAGAAAGCCCTCTCTGAGCCGGTTGATTAAGTTCTCCGTGTGCTTCCAAAGGTTACAAAAGCTGGTTTCACTAAGTCAGCCTCCGGGGACGATCCCCTGGAGGGCTGTTGCTTGGGGTAAAATATCCATTTTCAGGGTAAAGAATTTCGGTGTCAGGAGGCCTACGCTTATTTTACAGTTACTGCATCTTGGGCTGTAATTTCAATCACTTCTATATACGAAAGTTGAAATGTATTCCGAAGTGTGTCTCCTGATCTTCTGGAGGAAGGGCTTATCGGTTTCGTTTTTTTTTCACGCCCACTTATAATGCTAATAAAGTCTCTGTAGCCGCTCGGAACCTGCTTAATGATGAGAGAGGAATATTATGGGCTGAATATATACGCGGTTGGCTGCCGCATCAGGGAGAAGGAAAGACCCACATAACGATCAAAACAACAGCGAAGAAAAGATGTGATTTTCTGGGGAAAGGAATGTTAGTTTTCATGCATTTTAGAGCATCAAACTGCTCACTTGCGGGGGGCAGGTCCAAGCAGTGAACATGCGACAGGAAAGCAGACGTAAATTTGGAACAGAGCGAGGGAGCACAAGCAGGGGCACATTTCGAAACGCTGACAGATTCCCAAATATCCCAGCGTCCGGGAACCAGGTCTGAAACTCTGATGGACAGGCTGCTGGGTACGGCTCTGGTGCCTCTTTCCACGCACCGGCTTTGGGCTCGGTGTTCCGCATCTTCACACATGCTCCTGGTGCATGTGCCCTGACACAGAGATGCGTGACTACCACTGACCCCTGGCCCCTCCCATCATGGGCCGGTGAGTCAGGACCGTGGGTGGTAGGGATATTCACAGATGACACCCCACTGGGCTGGCTAGCGACCACAGAGTTAGACACGACACAAGCTACAAACACCCACAAAGGCAGCCCCGCCCAGCTCCCTGCGGCCAATCCCAAAAGACACTTGCCACAAAAGGGAAGCAGGAGCCACGAAAAGTGCGAGGGGAAAGACACCACGGCTGAATGTGGCTTCATGTAACACAAAGCTCAGCGCCAAATAAGGGCCAGTGGTACCTAAGGCGCGACCTCTAATGTCACTTTTCTGCTGTTTTACAAACGTCAGAGACTTTAGGGTTTTGCCGGCTTTGCCTACTGTTGGCCCTGCCTTCCAACGTTGGGTCCTTCCTCTAAAAGAAAACTCTTTTTATACTTCAGAGGCAGAACGTACACTTGTAAAAATTTATTTTTAATTGTGATAAAAACACACAACATAAAATTTCCCATCTTAACCATTTTTAGGTGCACAGTTCAGGGGCACCTTGTGCAACCCTCCCCACCGTCCGTCTCCAGAACTTGTTCATCTTCCCAAACTGGGACTCTCCCCATGAAACACTCACTCCCCATCACCCTCCCCCAGCTCCTGGACCCACCATCTACTTTCTTTTTTAATAAATTTATTTATTTATGTTTGGCTGCGTTGGGTCTTCGTTGCTGCATGGGCTTTCTCTAGCTGCGGTGAGCGGGGACTACTCTTCCTTGCGGTGCGTGGGCTTCTCACTGCAGTGGCTTCTCTTGTTGCAGAGCATGGGCTGTAGGTGTGCGGGCTTCAGTAGTTGTGGCACACGGGGGCTTAGTTGCTGGGATCTTCCCGGATCAGGGCTCAAACCCGTATCCCCTGCATTGGCAGGCGGATTCTTAACCACTGCGCCACCAGGGAAGCCAAGAAAAAAGGATTAAGACTTTATTTATTTTTTTATTATTATTATTTTTTTTTTGCGGTACATGGGCCTCTCACTGTTGTGGCCTCTCCCGTTGCGGAGCACAGGCTCCGGACGTGCAGGCTCAGCGGCCATGGCTCACGGGCCCAGCCGCTCTGCGGCATGTGGGATCTTCCCTGACTGGGGCACGAACCCGTGTCCCCTGCATCGGCAGGCGGACTCTCAACCACTGCGCCACCAGGGAAGCCCCTAAGACATTTTTAAGAAGAAAAAAATGGAGAGATAGAGGAGTACCCTCCTGAATATTGAGATTAGGGTTATGAATAGGCAAACACACTAACAGAACAGAAACACATTCTTATATAAACAGAAACTCTGTTTATGGCAGAGAGGGCCACACGGTGGGGAAAGGTGGGTGCATTAGTAGAAGGCGGTAGACAATGGGCCATCCATAAAGAAAAAATAAATAAAATTAAATCTCTGTGATCATGAACATGCAGCTCCCGGACCCACTGGCACCTGAGGACTGATGACCTTAACCCCTGTGACCCTGTCCTGGTACCTCACCGTCAACCAGAGAATTGTGCAGGAGCTGATCACACCTCCTGGGACACGCCTACCACACTTTGCCTTTAAAAAGGCTTTGCCGAAGCCCTTCAGGGAGTTTGGGTTTTTTGAGCACCAGCCCTGTTCTCCTTGCTGGGCCCTGCAATAAAGCTGCACTTTCCCTCGCCACGGGGGTGAAGGAGATTGGCTTTACTGCACACAGGTGAGCGGACCCAAGTTTGGTTCCGGTACAGAGTTAGACCAAGAACCCGGGAAAGGAGAAATCAAAGAAAAAGCCAAAACACCATATTTTTAGGTTTTTATTCGTGTAAAATGCACATAACATAAAACTGACCATTTTAACCATTTCAAGTGAACAGCTCAGAAGCATTTAGGACTTTCACACTGTTGTGCAAACATCACCTCTATCAAACCTTCTCATCCCCCCAAGGAGACCCCGTCCCCATGAAAAGTCACTCCCACTCCCCCTCCCCCTCCCCCAGCCCCTGACAACCATAAATCTCCTTTCTTGTGTCTAGGGATTTGCCTGTTCTGGACGTTTCCTACCAACGGAATCACACACTGTGTGTCCTGGGTCTACTTCTCTCACTGAGCATCGTGTGTTCAACGTCCATCCACGTGGTAGCCTTGTGTCAGGGCTTCAGTCCTTTTCACGGACAAAGTTATCCTGTTTAGAGGCATCCACACCTGAGAAGGTAGAGATCCCTTTCCGAGCACCCAGGCTGGGTTCTGGTCCTCTCAGAATGTTTAGTTCATCCAATATTGTCCTATAAAGGATCCATTCCTTTAGGAACACAGGAAAGGTCCTACACAGATGGACCATGTGGTCAGTGGTGCCCAGGACATGAAGTGCTGGCCTTGCCCCGTCCTTGGAACAACTGCGTCAGCACAGGGGTATTTGGTGCCCTAGGAAGAGCCTTCAAGGGCTCCCGAGGCCAGGCACGGCCCCGATGACACCCTTGTGCTCAGGACACCCTTTTGGGCCCACAGGTCAGAGACGTAGTGTGGTCTCTGAGCCTGTGGCTGAGGGGTGAAAGGACTAAGAAGGAAATTGTGACCCCAGATTTCAGAGCCCTGGACGTTAACCCCTCAGGCTCTGGCAAACTGGGGGCGATGCGTTACTATCCCTGGAGACTTACTCCACATCCTAGGCAAGGCTTAGAACCCTAAATCTAGGCAGCATCCCAGAGAAAAGGTCCTGGACTTTGTCAGTCACCCCTCCACACCTGCAGCCCCTCTTTCTCTTTGCCAGTTCTCCTGGCTAACCCAGAACTCTAGAGGTTATGCCTATACAGGGGCTTCCCTGGTGGCACAGTGTGCTGTAAAAATGCTGCTGTGCTATGTTCATGGCTCCCAGGTCTCTGCTCTCTGGTGGGGCAGGGAAATCTGTCTGTTACGTAATAGTTCTCAGTACACAGTAAACCCTGACACGCGTTCGCTGAGGTGAATCTGATAGCAAAGCGCGCAGCTCATGGCGTTCGGCTGCGCCCCTTGTGCCTTTTTGACGTTACATCCAGCAGCGCTGGGCAGATTCAGAAACAGACTGGTGCCGGCGTAGAGGTGAGAGGTCGTGTCACGCTGCACATTCTGACACAATTCGGTACGGCAGAATCTTGACATTAAGGCTGGTGGAACCAACACTGTGGTTCATTATCATTGCTGTGAACACATCTTATCTTGACTTCATGTAAGAATGAACTTTTTTTGGAAATCACGTGGAACCTGATCAAACAGAGATCGCTATTGTGGAGAAATCTGGATGGGTGTGAATTCTTACAGCTCCTCCAAGGGGGTTCATTGTCGCTTGAGTCTGGGCTGGCCCGTGGCTTGCTTTGGCCAATCAAAGATAGCGGAAGTGGGCTTCCCTGGTGGCGCAGTGGTTGAGAGTCCACCTGCCGATGCAGGGGACACGGGTTCGTGCCCCGGCCCGGGAAGATCCCACGTGCCGCGGAGCGGCTGGGTCCGTGAGCCATGGCCGCTGAGCCTGCACGTCCGGAGCCTGTGCTCCAAAACGGGAGAGGCCACAACAGTGAGAGGCCCGCGACCCGCAAAAAAAAAAAAAAAAAAAAAAAAAAGATAAAGGAAGTGACCGGACCTTGTGGAACATTCCATGCAGTCAAGTCTTCCGGTCAGGGAAGGGACCAGTCAAACACCAGTCCAGAGGCCAGGTGTGTGAGTGAAGCTTCTAGAACATTCCCACTCAATCAATCCTCCCGTTGACAATGGATCCAGCCAACACCGAATGGAGCATCTGAGTCCCATCCAGCCTCTGAATCAGGAGACACGACAAGCTGCTGTTCATGGATGCCTCTAAGCTTTGGGGTGTTTTGTGCCACATCCATAGATCACCAAAATCATTCCCACATGCAAGGGTAGTGGGCAGAATAGAAGAACTAACAGAAGCACTGGCGTTTTCAGCTCCATTCACACCCACGTTTTATAACCTCCCTCCCCTTTGCTTTTCTCGCTTGCTGACTCACCCTGCACATCTGATACGGAGAAAAACGCACAGCACAGCATCCGCTTGTGGCTTTGAGCGCAGAGGGTGGACAGTGGTGGCCCGCGGGCTGATGTGTCATCTCCACGAGAGATGACCGTGCCTCCGGGATTCACGTGCAGTTTGTTTCCATTCTGGAATGCAGAAGGGAGGGGAGGGCTCGCCTGCTCGCTTTCTCCCCCCGCCCAGGTTTATGTGCCCGTGAAGGCAGGACCAGAGAACGTAACACCTTCCCGCTCAGTTCACCGGGGTAGCACAACCCCGGCCGTCATGCTTTTCCCACCGGGTCACCCTTCTCGGAGCGGTCCAGCGTCTCAGAGCCGTCAAAACATGGGGGGACAGCCTGTCACAGTTTTCCAGGAAGTGCTAGAGAGCACTGCGGACTCCGCACCTCTCTTTGTGCCTCTCTGGTCCTCCCAAAGGGCAAACTCCCTTTCACGTCATTGACCCGGGGAGCTGTGAGAGCCCATCTTCGGGGACCACCCGTCTCTGTTCCCATAAAATCCTAATCTCACAGGATCCCCATCCCTGCTGCAGAAGCGCCATGGTGAGGCTTGGCTTTCTTCTCCGACCTCAGAATGGCCTCCCAGGCCTTTTCTCCCCGTGTGGTCTGCCTGAGTATTTCCTTTTTTAGGTAAAATTTCTGAAACGAACAGTTCCTGCAGGGCAAGGTCCGCTCTGGAAAAGAGCTAGAAGCTCTAGCTGCCCGGGATGGCGGGAAGCAGGGAGCAGTGGGGGGAGATGAAGGGATAAGAGTTCCCCCCACAAAGGCAAGCTTGGGGATGCCTGGAGCCCTTTGGCTGTCCTGGCTGGGGGCGGGGGGATGGGGAGAGGGGAGCTCCTGGCACCTGGTGGGTGGAGACCAGGGATGCTGCACACCCCACAGGGCCCAGCACGCCCCACATCAGAGTCCTCCAGCCCCAGATGCCTGTCGTGCTGAGACTGAGAAGCCCTGACCTAGCATCAGAGACTTTCTATCAATTATCTATCTATCTATCTATCTATCTACCATCTATTGCACTATCATCTATCTACTTATCTATCATCAATCTGTCATCAATGTACAGGAGTATATATGCATGCCTGTGTCTCTCAATCTATCATCTATCACACTAAGGTGTCCACGTCATAATCCCTGGGTAGTAGACAGACTAATGTCCCCAAAGATGTCCACGTCCTAATCCCTGGCAACTGCAAATATGTCACCTTGCAGGACAAAAGACCTTTTGCAGATGTGATTAAGAATCTGGAGATGGGGCCTTCCCCAGCGGTCCAGTGGTTAAGACTCCGTGCTTTCACTGCAGGGGGCCTGGGTTCAATCCCTGGTCAGGGAACTAAGATCCTGCAAACCGCCACGGCATGGCCAAAAAAAGAATCTGGAAACGGAGTGTCCTGAGTTATCCAGGTGGGCACAAGGGCCCTTACTTGCAAGAAGGAAGCAGAAGATTCAGAGTCAGAGAAGCAGAGGTTGGTGTCACGTGGGGACATGAGCTGAGGAATGTGGGCGCCTCTAGAAGCTGGAAAGGCAAGAAGACAGATTCTCCCCTAGAGCCTCCGGAAGGAGCCAGCCCTGCTCACACCTGGACTTCAGCCCAGGGACAGCAGTGTTGGACCTCTGACCTCCAGAAGGATGCCCACGGTGGAAGCACCCCTGATCTGGGGCCAGGAAGACCCGAGTCTCAGCCTGCCCTGCAATACGCAACTGGAAGTCAATCGGCCACTGTCCGCTTCTGGGAAACTGAGTTTTTAACTCTACAGTGGAGCAATTCGTGTTTATTCCGCCCATCTTCTGCTGCCCACAGATTCTGTCAGTGGATATCTGTGAAAGGGCTTTGTAGTTTTGACATGATTTGACAAGCACAGTTATCACGGTGGGTGTTATGTTTCCTTAGAGTCACCCACTCCCGGGGGCACATTTGGGGGCAGACATGGGGGCCATAAACCGGCCGCTGAGGATCAATCCAGGCTTTGCTTCTGTGGGAAAAAGCCCGTCTACAAATCTCCCTGGTAACATCTGGGAAACGATTCTCCTTGGGATTCTGCAAGTCCCCAAACTTTGTCCTTTATAGATACCATGCTGTCCCCTGCTTGGCTTGAGGCCGTTGGGAGGGGGGCCAAGTCTCCCTGCTTCTGGGTGAGCAGCCAGGAAACCTCAGCAAGATGAGGGCTGCAGGATGGCGCTTGGACCTCGACCTCCAAACACAGGATTCTCACAACCCACCATAGTGTGAGAATCCTGGGTGTAGATCATATCTGATAATGTTTCAAGTGAGATGTATCCGTTGGGGCTGCAAAAGTGCTCGGCGGGGCTGAAAAAATGATCCTGCACTTTTTTTTTTTTTTTTTTTTTGACAAGAGTCATCTTTTAAAATAAAGCATGGCTGTTTCCTGTAGTCATTTCCCTAGTTTCTTTTCCTCATTTTAAAGACGGCGTGACCTCTGTACGATGAACCGACGCGCTGACCTTCTGCTCTCTGCTTTCTCCTCCTTCAAGCATGAGGCGTATCTTTCTGCCCTGGGCAGCCTCAGCTCTCTTCCTGCTGGGACATTTGAAGGCTTCAGAAGAAATGGAGCTGGGTAAGTCAACGCTGGCAAATGTAGCCATTTGTCTGCCTGAAATGCCCTTTCTTTGAACATCTCTGCTCTTTACTTTTTATGGTATCTTTTGCAACTGCACTGTTTTCTTTGTGAGGGTGACAAGGGCTTACACAGGTTTCTGAGTCTCCGGCAAAGCTCCATTTGCCTGTTGCAAAGGACCCACTCTTTCTTTTTTCTTTCTTTTTTTTAAAAATTTATTTATGGCTGTGTTGGGTCTTCGTTTCTGTGCGAGGGCTTTCTCTAGTTGTGGCAAGCGGGGGCCACTCTTCATTGTGGTGCGCGGGCCTCTCACTATCGCAGCCTCTCTTGTTGCAGAGCACAGGCTCCAGATGCGCAGGCTCAGTAGTTGTGGCTCACGGGCCCAGTTGCTCTGCGGCATGTGGGATCCTCCCAGACCAGGGCTCGAACTTGTGTCCCCTGCATTGGCAGGCAGATTCTCAACCACTGCGCCACCAGGGAAGCCCCAGGACCCACTCTTGACTGAGCTCAGGATTAGGTTTGAATGGAAAAAAATCAATAGAAGAGCCCTTGTCTGCAGAACTGAGAATCTGGGCTGCTTTGCTGTTCTGTCTGCCTCCAAAGAGGTGAAAGGCTTTTGTTTAAATTAATATTTACCTTCCCGTGGTGAGATCATGCCGCCACAGTGCCCCCGAGAAAGACAAGGGCTTCCCCAGTCACCCGTCGGCCCGCGGGGTCATCCTTGAATCCCATGGCTGGCCGTGCCTTCTGAGAATGATTATCAGTATCACCTTGCCCTCTGTCCTCAGAGCCTGGCTCCTGGGGCTTTTCCAGAGAATTCTTTCCAGGCTGCATGATCACCTTACAAGCTTTGTCAAAAGGCAGCAACAGGAGGGGGTGGGCGGGAGGTATCTGGTCCCGTCTTGCACTAGACAGCTTCGATTTGCTTTCCAGCTCAAGGGAGGCCCGGATGGGAGCGGTTGGTGGCACGTTCGTGACATGTAGCTTCTGAACTGTCCCCAGGCATCACCCCATGCTTGACCGTCCACGTCCGAGCTGGCCTCTCGCCTACCTGGTTTGGAAGGGTCCCTAGGGGCCTTCTTTGCTGCAGCCCTGGGCTTGCAAACTGGGTATCAAGTGGACATGGTGAGGAGGGTGAGAGAGCCTGGATGTGGGGTGTCCCCAGGGCTGGCACCCACGTAATTCCCTGGCTCTGTGCAATGCCTCGTGCTCCGTTTTCACGTGGCCGAATCCAGGACTCCATCTGCCAGCGACAGAAGGCAGAGGGAGTAGAGATTTGGCTGTGACTGGAGCTCCCCATGGCCACAGATTCCTTGAGATCCATAGCTTCCTTCTGACAGCCCCCCTATACCTGCCACCACTGCGCACGTGGAGTTTGAGTGAAGAAAGAACCCTTTAGACCAGTTCTGGATTCTGACCCACTTGAAGCACATCCGTGCGCAGAAGTAGGGGTTAAGGTTGCGGTCTTTTTGATGATGGCCATTCTGACAGGTGTGGAGCCTAAGTAACATCTAAAGCAAACATTGAAGGGCTCACTTGACCTTGAGCTTTTCCTCGACTCATCATATGTGGTGTTCTGAGTAAGACAGTGACTTTGGTGGATGGGGGACAGTGTCCAGTTCCTCTCTGTGTGCCCACAAAACATGGTGCCGCTGGACACACAGTCGGCACTCACTGTTTAGTCTTCACACTAACCGATGATCATTACCTCTTGCCAACGAGAGAAGAAAGTCAGCTGTAATCTTGCACTGACTGTTATCTCTCAGAGTGATTGAGTTTTCTCACCGACACTCATAGATCCTGCAGTTCTTTCTGACATAAGTCATGACCGGTTTGTTGGTGAAAATCTTGGTTTTCTCTGTCCCTTTAAAGCACTCTATCATTCTTGTATTATAAGTGTGAAACACATAACAGACTCTGGACACATAGTAAGAATATAAAATACCTTGTTGATAATTACAGATAGATGACATAGGTAACAGATAGATGATGATAAGATACATGATAGGTAGGTAGATAGATGATATAGATGGTAGATACATAAATAGATAGTAGATAAATAATAGCTAGATGATGATGATGATAGATACATAGATAGATAATAGAGATAGATAGATAGATAATAGAGGTAGATAGATGGATAGATAGATAGATATAGATATCATGTTGAAATGATAATATTCTGGATGTATAGGGTTAAATAAAATATATCATCAATTTTTTTTAAAAAGGTGCTATATCGTTCTTATAACATGAGTGCTGACATCATTTTACAAATTTCAAACTCTTTCCAGCATTGCCTCAAAGTCTACTCTATTTGTCTCTTTTTACCCAGGAGAAGCATTGCAGCTTCAACTCATCAACTTTAATTTCGAAACTGTGAAGGTTACATGGAATGCAAATGAATACTCTGGGACTAATTTGACATTCCTCCACAGGTACGTGCCCTGAGGAAGGGAAAACCATGCCTATGGCTAAAATATTTCCTCTTATAAGATGTCAACAGCTGGGAGGCCCAGGACGTGAATGTGTGAAGGATCAGAATGTGCAAGTGTGAATGTGTGTGCCCTCTTCAGCTCCCAGACCTCACCACAGCTGCAGCCACAGCTCCCAGACCTTCTAACGGAGTGATGACTGACTCATGCTTGAAACCACCTAGATTCTTTTTTTTAAATAGATATTTGATTCTATCTTTTTTCTTTTTTTTAATTACTTAATTAAGTTATTTTTGGCTGCGTTGGGTCTTCCTTGCTGTGCATAGGCTTTCTCTAGTTGCGGCGAGCAGGCGCTACTCTTTGTTGCGGTGCGCGGGCTTCTCATTGCGGTGGCTTCTCTTGTTGCGGAGCACGGGCTCTAGGGGTGTGGGCTTCAGTAGTTGTGGCTCGCGGGCTCTGGAGCACAGGCTCAGTAGTTGTGGCGCACGGGCTTAGTTGCTCCAGGGCCTGTGGGATCTTCCTGGACCAGGGCTCGAACCCGTGTCCCCTGCATTGGCAGGCAGATTCTTAACCACGAGGGAAGTCCCGCATCTGTTTCTTTAATCATAAAGGAGATAATTCTTGGTCTCGTCACTGCTTGGGTTTGAGATCTTAAGGATGAAGTATAAGCTGGTCACACACTGGGTCCTATAGGCTTCTTCTTAATATTGCAGGGAAGCCTCAAAGATATACCCAATCTTGGGACATCCCTATTAAAAGTGTCTCCTGGAAGGGATAGTTAGGGAGTTTGGGATTGACACGTACACACTGCTACCTTTAAAAAGGATAACCAGGGACTTCCCTGGTGGCACAATGGTTAAGAATCCGCCTGCCAATGCAAGGGACACGGGTTCGAGCCCGGGTCCGGGAAGATCCCACATGCCACAGAGCAACTAAGCCCGTGCACCACAACTACTGAGCCTGCGCTCTAGAACCTGTGAGCCACAATTACTGAGCTCGTGAGCCACAACTACTGAAGCCCATGCGCCTGGAGCCCATGCTCCACAACAAGAGAAGCCACCGCAATGAGCAGCCCACGCACCACAACGAAGAGTAGCCCCCGCTCGCCGCAAGGAGAGAAAAGCCTGCGTGCAGCAACAAAGACCCAATGCAGTCAAAAATAAATAAATAAATTTTATCTTTAAAAAAAAGGATAACCAACAAGGACCTACTGTATAGTACAGGGAACTCTGCTCAATGTTATGTGGCAGCCTGGATGGGAGGGGAGACTGGATACATGTCTATGGACGGCTGACTCACTTTGCTGTGCACCTGAAGCTATCACAACATTGTTAATCAGTTCTGCTCCAATATAACATAAAAATTCCTCCTTGAGTCAAGGGCTGGGTTACTCTGCAGGTCAGTTACTTTCCTAGGGCGGCCACAACAAAGTACCCAAGACTGGGCAGCTTAAAACAAGGAAAATTCATCCTCTCCAGTCCTGGAGACCAGACATCTGAGGTCAAGGTGTCCGAGGGCCACACTCCCTCCTGAGGCTCCAGGGGAGGGTCCTTCCCTCCTCATCCAGCTTCTGGGGGCTCCAGGCATTCCTGGGCTTGTGGCCGCGTCTCTCCCGTCTCTGCCTCTGTCTTCCCGGGGCTTCTCCTCTGTGTCTGGGTCTCTCCTCTTCTGTCTCATAGAAGGACCCTGTCATTGGATGTAGGGCCACCCTCCTCCAGGAGGACCTCATCTCAGACCCCTCACTTCATCACATCTGCAAAGATCCTATTTCCTAATGAGGTCATGTTCCCACGTTCTGGGGTTAGTACTGATCCACAGACATGCCATTTGGAGGGCCACAATTCAAGCCCTACATTCAAGGAGTGTAAACATTTGTAAACATTTGAGAGAGGGCTACTTTTCTGTTCCGACAGGTCTTGCTGTAGTTGTAAGGGGAGGGGGTCATTGAAGCGAGTGACGTGGTACCAAATCTGAGTCAGTGACAGAGTCATGGAGCAAAGGAACGGCCCTTAAGATGTTATTTTTAAGATGCTACATAGCTGAATTTTTCTCTTTTTAAATCACAGGTTAAACAGCAATGAGGCATACAGACCATGCTCCAAGTATACCCTTCAACAAGGTTACACTGCCGGGTGCCTCTTGGAAGTAGAAAAAGATGAAGTTCTACAGTTTTCCATCAGGAATGGAACACACACTCTTCTCAGCAAGAGTCTATGGATTAGCAGTTACTGTACGTGCTTTAGTACCTTGAGGGTTGACTGTCCATTTTGGATTAGGATACATCATACAAAGGTAGTGAAACCCTCTCTCCAAAGATTCATGTTTTGGTCTGGATTTCTGTGAGGCAGTGTTTCTTTTTTTCCCTCCCTTTTTTGAGGGATAGGATGTCACAGGTGCATCTCAGAATACCATGAGAGAAAAAAAAATTCTTCTCTCTCTGTATAAAAGAGAGATATTAAACTAATTAGGTTTATTGGATATCTTAATTTACATGGGAGGTATTATCAAATAAAAACGAATACTAAACTTAAAAAAAAAAAAAAGAATCCCATGAGAGCTATGGACCCCCTACTGAAAACAATCCCTCATAGACATTGTATAAGTCTCCTCGGGCTGCCATAAAAAACTATCAGAAATTGGGTAGCTTAAAATAAACGTTATCTCCCAGTTCTGGACACCAGAATTTCCACAGTCGAGATGTGGGTAGGCTTGGTTCCTTCTGGAAGTTCTGAGGGAGAATCTGCTCCAAGCCTCTCCCTGAACTCCTGGGAGCTGCTTGTAACCCTGGGCATCCCTGGGCTTGGGGCCGCCTCCCTCCCGTCTCTGCATCCATCTTCTTGTGGCTTCTCCTCTGTGTCTGTGTCTCTTCTCTTCGGATAAGCACATCCCATATTGGATTAGGGCTCACGCTACTCCAGGGCGACCTCATCTTATCTTAAACAATTACACCTGTAATGATCCTCTTTCCAAAGATTCTGAGGTGCTAGGGTCCAGGACTTCAAAGTAGCTTTTCCTGGTGGGACACAATTCATCCCATAACAGATACAGAAAAGTTTTTCAAGCAATTTCAGAGAGCTCCTTCCACGAGACACCTAAGGGTCCTTGGAGAGCTGGCTAAAAGTTCTATTGTCAATGTACTAAAGACAAGGAAGCCCCAAATCTCATAAGGTATTAGAGGAAGGATTGGAACAGAGGAAAGTGAATCCAAGCCCAGTTACCACTGTAATTTTAGACATGTGGAATGTTTATCTTTGTAGAGGTGTTAGTCATTGTGCTCTTTCTCCTTCTTAGTGAAACCCAGATCCCTGAGTGATCTGAGCTTCCAGTGGCATCAGGGAGCAGTGACAGTGACTTGCTCTGACCTGTGGTACAAAGATCTCGTGTATGAAATCCAGCACAAGAGCACCTTTGACACTGAGTGGCAGGTGAGGGCAGGGACGTCTTCTCAGGCCAGGTGTATGTAAGTATCCCCAAGATGCGAACGGTGGAGAAAGATGGAGAGACACAGAGACAAAGATATTGAGATTTATTTTAAGGACTTGGTCATGTGATTGTGGAGCCCGGTGTATGTGACAGAAGCAGGGGGCACTCATCCAAAAAGGGAAAAGACGGACAAATGGCTGGAATCAGTAGAATAGAATCACGGCTCATCAAAGAAATATACATTAAAATAGAGGGATACTCGGCTTCCCTGGTGGCGCAGTGGTTAAGAATCTGCCTGCCAATGCAGGGGACACGGGATCGAGCCCTGGTCAGGGAAGATCCTACATGCTGCAGAGCAGCTAAGCCCGGGAGCCACAACTACTGAGCCCACGTGCCGCAACTACTGAAGCCCGCGTGCCTAGAGCCCGTGCTCTGCAACAAGAGAAGCCACCGCAATGAGAAGCCCGCCCACCGCAACAAAGAGTAGCCCCCGCTCACCGCAACTAGAGAAAGCCCGTGCGCAGCAACGAAGACCCAACACAGCCAAAAATAAATAATATAAATAAATTAAAATTTAAAAAAAAATAGAGGGATACTGGAGTTCTCCTAAATAGCTGGTCATAAAATGTGATCATTCTTAATGATGTTGAACATCAGGAAACTTTAAGACCTCCGTCATGGTCCTTGTTCTGATCAATTAATTCCCTTTGCAGAAATCAATCCTCAGGGAATAATTCAAAATGTGGCTGAGGCTGTATGCACAAAGACATCTATCAAAGCATTATCTAAAATAAACACATGGATTTAGGGACCACCTATGTGGCATACAGCAGGAGAATAGTCAAACAAATTATGGTACATTTATAATAAAATATTTAAGAGCCATCAAAAGGTATTTTAAAGAATATTTAGTGATAAGAAGCAATGCGTACATTAAATATTGTGTTCAAGGAACACCATACCCCCGGAAGGAGAGAAATGATATCAATTTGTTAATGGTGATTGTATTTTGGAGCTAGAATAAAGACAGGTTTTAAGTGTCTTATTTTGCCTTTGTGTGTGTGTGTGTGTGTTTTCTAAAGTCTCAAATGTAAGCATGCATTACTTTTCTTTATTTTTAAATTAATTAATTAATTAATTTTTTGGCTGTGTTGGGTCTTTTTGCTGCGTCCGGGCTTTCTCTAGTTGCAGTAAGCAGAGGCTACTCTTTGTTGTGGTGCACGGGCTTCTCATTGCAGTGGCTTCTCTTGTTGTGGAGCACGGGCTCTAGGCACACGGTCTTCAGTAGTTGTGGCACGCGGGCTCAGTAGTTGTGGCTCGCAGGCTCTAGAGCACAGGCTCAGTAGCTGTGGTGCATGGGCTTAGTTGCTCCATGGCATGGGGGATCTTCCCAGACCAGGGCTCGAACCCATGTCCCCTGCATTGGCAGGCAGATTCTTAACCACTGCACCACCAGGGAAGCCACAGCATACATTACTTTTATATTCATAAAAAAAGTTACTTGGGAAATATAGCCAATATTTTATAATAACTGTAAATGAAGTATAACCCTTAAAAATTGTGAACCACTATATTGTACACCCATAACATATAATACTGTACAGCAACTATACTTCTATTTTTAAAAATTACATTTTTTTAAAAGAAAAAACTTAGTAATTCTTCAAAAGTGTCTGCCATCATGTTTGTCATAACGAATTTTTTTTCCTTTTTGGAGAGAGGTGTAGAGGTGCTTCCACATTTGTTTTTGCTGTTGTTTGGAGGATAAAGTTCTAGGCAGAGAGAGGAAGTGAAACAAGAGAGGGAAATCCTGCAAGGAGGAATCTTGTGTGAATCCCTGGTAGAAGATGAAAAAGTCTGGGTCAATCATGGGTCATCGTGTCTGTTTTTCCCACTAGTCCAAGGAGGCAAAAACCTGCAATGTCACGCTCGACAGTTTGGATGCTGAGAAGTGTTATTTCTTTCGGGCCAGAGTGAAAACGCTGGAACCCAGCTACGGCTCTGACACATACCCAAGTGACTGGTCAGAAGTGATACACCAGCAGGGTGGCAAGCTAACAGGTAATGTCACGCAGCTTCGCTGCACAACATGGTCTGGCACCCTACGTTGGGGGGAGGGTGGAATGGGGCACCTGAAAACACGGATGACCCCAAGTCCTGCTCCAGAGGTCACAGTGGAAGCAATTCCTCTTCTGGATTCCATCATTATTGGACTAATTTTCATTTTTATTTCATAGCAAGAATAATGTGTCATTTATGAATGTGATTCCATGGATATAGGTATAGATGCATAGAGAGATCTATAGATAAATAGGTGATAGATGGATAGATTGATAGATGATAGATGATGATAGATAGATGACAGATATAAATAGATGATAGATAGATGACAGATATAGATAGATGGATAGACATGGATGGTAGGTAATAGATAGATAGTTAGCTAGATAGATGGATAGGTAAGTAGTCAGATATATATCATAGATAGATAAGTAGATAGATAGGTAGGTAGGTAAATAGATGATAGATAGATAGATAGATGATAGATAGATGATAGATATAGATAGACCAAAGCAAGCCCTGATATCCTCAAATACCCCTGGCAGTGAGTTAAATCTACACTCCCTCCTTCCTGATGTTTGCCTGTCCAGTGTCACCATCTCTCTTTCCAGGATATTTCACACCAAAATCAAGATTTGCTGACCCTGACATTTATAAAGGAAAAAAAAAATGGGGGTGGCAGGGTTTGGAGTGTGATCTAGTATTATGTTGAAATTATCTTGATAACGTACAGCCCTCATTCTGTTTTGCTTTAGATTTGTGCCAGGAAAACAGCCTTTTCCCCAATTTTATTTTAATTGCTGTCATGGTCACCTTCCTGATAGCCTCCCTTCTCCTTCTGCCTTTATGGAAACTACGGAGGTAAGGATGACCCTGCCAGAATCCTCAGACACATGGGCTTTGGTTCCAATATGTCCATGAATTTGGGGAAAAAAAAAAAGAATTGTCTGCTATGATTATTTAGCTGAATATCACTTTCTCTATAACACACACTTTGCCAGTGGTATATGACAAGAAAACTGAGAGGGAAATAATGCCAAAGGTGCAGAGATATCTGCAGAATTCATTGACAAATATTCTCTTGGGGACAGTAGGATATAAGAATGCTCATTCCTATGGGAGCGTTACCTTGCTTCAAACACACGCCCCATTGAGCTGTGTCCTCCTGTCATGTTACAAAGGCAGGTACTTAAAACACCTTTTAATTTTTATTGAGATTTATTAAATGAGACAATTTGGTGAGTGACGTGAGAAGAACTGGACAAGAAGAAAGCTTGTCTGGTTTGTAAATCCATTTACAAATACAACAAAACAATATTCTTTGAGACCATAGAAAGCATTTCAAAAATATGATATTAAATATTTCTCCCCATTAACCTTCTGTGCAATACTTTAACAACCGCTATTTCCATCTTTCTTTAAACATACTTGCGCCCGGGCCTTTTACTTCTTGATGATGTTTGAAGGCACTGATGCCCAGGCCCGTGGGTGTCATCTTTGTTTCTTAGGATGAGGTTTCCATAGCAACGACTGGAGTGATGCATAGAGAAACATGGACCGCCATTCTGGACCACTCAGGCTGGGTCTGAGCTAGGCTAAGTTAGACAATTTCAAGGACGTCCCATCATGGTTGGATACAGTATGGAGCAGCTTCCCTTGATTCTTGCAAATCGCCCCATTTTTTCTTCAGTCTGCTCTTCTCTCTTTGACCAGCTCAAACAGATGCCTGCAATATGGTTCTCTGCAAGAGAGTAGATGAAGCAATCAGATAAGCTTGTTGACAGGTGACATGTCTGATGTTTTTAAGACAAAACTGAAATCACCCCTGAGGGAATTGGAGGGGTACACTTCTTGGAAAAAACGAACACTTGTCCTGTCTTCAAGGAAGTCCCTATTCTCGACGAGTGGTGAAATCAACAGTATTATTTTCCTGGGGCTGCCATAACAAACCACCCCAGACTGGGGGGGCTCAAACAACAGACATGTATTTCTCCCAGTCCTGGAGGCTTGAATCTGAGGTCCAGGTGTCAGCAGGGCTGGTTCCTCCTGAGGCCTCTCTCCTGGGTGTGTAGACGGCCCTCTCCTCCCTGTGTCCTCACACGGTCATCCCTCTGTGTGCATCTGTGTACGAATCTCTTCTTTTAAGGACACCAGTCACATAGGGTTAGCATCTTATTAGATGAGAACCTCTTAGGTTCTGTATCTGGGGGCCTGCGAATTAAACTGACCAAAGACAGAGTAACATAAGAAAATGCATGTTTCTTTACCGATGTAATATTTTCAAGCACATGGAGATTCGTAGAAAGGAAGTGAACACCTAACAAGGCAGTTAATTCGGGGGCTTCTATACCATTTTAACAAAAGGTAATAATTTGTGGAGAAGTGGAAAAGGAAGACAAAGGAAAAGGGAGTTTGGATGTGGGTAAATTGTAGGAGGGTGACTAAGAAATGTGTGGGGGAAACTACAGGCAGATAAAGGTTGTCTATGTGGAAGCATCTTGGTGCCATCTCAGTGATGTGACTCATTGTCCATGTCCCGGTAAAGGGGGGGGGCACCTTTACAAATGGAATTTTTTTTTTTTGTAAAGAGGGAAATTTGTGCTCTGCTTTTAGGTGGATGGGGGAGGGCAGAGGGCTTCTCCTGTCTCTGCTGTTTCTCAAGTGCCTTCACCTCCAAATACACAATATCCCCAAGTGGCATATTTTCGGGGTGGTGTATCCTGATCACCTTCATACCCCATGTCTATGACCTCATTTCACCTTAATTACCTCCTAAGAAGTACAACCTCCAGATATGGTCAGATTGAGGGGTTAGGGTTTCAAGCTATGAATTTGGGGAGGTGGGGACACAATTCAGTCCATAATGTCAACAGAAATAGTGATTCCTAGGTAATAAGAATTGCTCTTTTGCAGAGATGGGCACCATGACCCTAATATCACATTCCTGGTGAGGGCTTGACGTGGATGCTGGGAGCAGGGTACCTGAGGGGGTAGGAGTGGGGCACATGTTTTGAAATTGGGGACGCGGTTCTGCCAAGGTGTGCAGCCTCTGGGGTCAAAATCTGCAGCCATCCTGGCCCCCTCATGGTGGGGCGGTGGGTGGGGTCTGTCCGCCTGGACGTCCACAGCCCTGCTCAGGGGCGCCCGCCTGTCTGACCAGACTCTCTATGCCCATTTCAGGGTTAAGAAGGTTCTTATGCCCAGCGTGCCGGATCCCAGATTCACCTTCTCTGGGCTCTTTGAGTCTCACCAAGGTAACTTCCAGGTAAGCGCCATCTCTTTGGGCATGAAAAACAGGCTTGCTTTGTGCTGTCCTAATATCTCCCCTATGCACCATTTAAAAACCCGCTTTTATTCCAGCGGCCTCTTTAAATGCCTGTGAGCCTTTTTGCATTTGAAAGCAGCAGCATGTTCTTTTCTCTTTTGGTCTTAGAAAGTAGATCCAAGGGCCTCCGAGGGTGGCTTCTCTTGAAATCAGCCCCAGAGATCAGGGGCCCCCACTACGGGATTTTCCAGCCTAATTGCTTTCTGATCTTGTCAGGAAGTTGTGTTCTTAATCTGTTCCCCCCACAGGGCTGACAGCAAAACCTACACTTCCTTTTTCAAACTTTATGGTTGTTATTTCATTCACATGATAAATGCTTAAAGGGGGGCTGAGGAGGAGTTGGGAGGAATGAGAGAGAGGGGATCAGCACCCCTGTCCCCAGGAGATTGCCAGGCAGTGGACACCCAGGCGTAGATTTTATAGGATCATGGGATCAGAGTTATGCCAGTTCCCTGCGGTTGCCACAAACTGCGGGGTTCAAAACATCACACATTCATCCTCCTCCATCCTGGAGACAAGACATCTGAGATCAAGGTGTCCCAGGGCTGAGCTCCCTCCAGAGGTTCCAGGGGAGGGTCCCTCCTGCCTCTTCCAGCTTCTGGGGGCTCCAGGCGTCCCTGGGCTTGTGGCTGCATCCCTCCTGTCTCTGCCTCCGTCTTCACGTGGCTTCTCCCCTGTGTCTGGGTCTCTCCTCTTCTGTGTCTTAGAAGGACCCTGTCATTGGATGTAGGGCCACCCTCCTCCAGGAGGACCTCATCTCAGACCCTTCACTACATCACGTCTGCAGAGACCCCATTTCCAAATAAGGTCCCGTTCCCAGGTTCTGAGGGTTAGCACTTGGGCATATCTTTATTTTGGAAGGGATGCACTATTTAACCTTCCACAGGAGCAAGGTGAATTTTAAAACTACGTAGGTGTAGGAGAGGGGAAAAAAATGGAAAGAAAACCCCCAAAACATTCCTCTATCCTGTTAAGTTTTGTCCCTGATACCTGCAAATTAAATGGACAAAAAAAAAAAAAAGATTAAGAAAAGGTTTATTTTGTATGCACGTGAAAACCCCCAAGAAGTAGTTACAGACCTGGAGGGTGATGTGCCATTTTAACAAAGGGTGATAGAGTGTGGAGGAGAGACCAGGTAAAAGAAAAGGGGTTGGGGACTTGTGGGTGGCAGGCAAGATATGAGAAGGTGACTAGGAAATGCATGAGAAATAAGGGTTCTTTAGTAAGATTTTATGCAGACTCAAGTTCTCCCAGGTGATAAGTGTTGTCTCTGGAGTTGGAAGGGTCAGGGTGACCGTTTACAAATGTACATTTCCTTTCCAAAAGGGAGATTCATGCCCTGCTTCTAGGGAAGATAAACGGAGAGCAGAGAATCCTCTCCGTAGTGGTTCATTCTCCATTGCCTGCAGCTGAAAATAATCCTTGTGCCAAAGCGGCATATTTAGGGGTGTCCCAGTTCCTTTCAAGGGAGAAGAGAGGGGGGTTACAGCAGAGTTTAGGACAGGAAATCTGAAGTTTTTCAATACTTGGGGGCTAGAAAAAGAGATGGGGGAGGCTGGGCCAGGGAAGGGAGATGTTATAGGGATCAGAGGAGTCACCTGGTGGAGGACAGTCCCGTGGAGCACCCTATTCCAGATGTGCCCCCGGCTAGCTTCAGGAAATCCCAGGGCACTTGTTAGAATTCAGCATCTGGGCCCCCTGGACCTGCTGAGTGATAATCCTCCTTCTGAAAAGTCACCCCCATCTCAGAGAACATACCTGCAGGGTGGGGGAGGGTGAGGAATCTGTGTTTCCTGTTTTGGGTTCTGGAAAAGCCCCTCAGGCAGTCCTCATGTGTGAGGAGTGACCACAGGCCAGTCGCTTTGAGGGTCCCGGGGATGCACGGGCCCCGAGGGGAGGGGTTTGTTGCACGGAGCCTGAGTCACAATGTTTCATCATGGCAGGAGTGGATCAAGGACACGCAGAACGTGGCTCACTTGAATAAGATGGAAGACGGAGAGCAGGAGTCCATCCCGGAAGAGGCTGTGGTGGTCCAGCTGGCCGAGATGCCCAAGACAGCGGTGACGAGCCCTGTGTACTGGCAGACAGAGGAGGAAGAGGCCACTGGGGAGCCCGACCAGCTCCCTCGCCAGTCCCCCCAGGGCGGAGAGGTGGTCTCTCTCGGGGATTTTATGTTTGTGATGAGTGACAACTCATATATGATGTTCTGAGGGGGTGCAAACTCAAAAGCCAATATCAAAATCTACGTTGACATTGTAGGACCCAGGACAACATCTCAGGGACTAAAAACCACTGTGAAGGGGACTCCCCAGAGCTGAGGATGCTGGTGTCTGGGGCCACCCAACACCCCCACCATCCAACCAATGCATCTCATCCATGTCGGTATCCAAGGGCTTGAATGCGGATCCCCTATAGGTGGCAGACCGTTGGTTGGGCTTTTTCTTGCTCTCACCTGGCACGTTGTCACAGTTCACTTAAATTGTAAGGAAGGACAGCCAGCAGCCTGAGACCACCTTCCTTCGCACGTGCCCACCCAGTCCCACCCTTACGCCATTACTACTCGCACCTGAGTGGTTCCTCAGATCTTTTGCTACGCGGCACATGTACCCAGCAGGTGAGGCACGGCACCCCCAGGTACAAAAGGAATTCTGCGTTACCAACAAAAACCAGCCACCCGGCTCTTGCTCCAAAAGGGAAAAACCCTGTTTGCAACCATTGAGGCATTTTATTAAGCAGACTCTGTTTTAATTCCTGAGTCCACACTCAGGACATCATTCCTAAGAGATATTTGAATGTAAAAACCCTGCATGAACATTTGAAACATTCCCCGCTGAGTGTGCATTATTATTATTTTTTATATTGAAATAAAAAGAAAAAAAAAGAGTTGGCTTGAGAACTACGGTGAGATGTAAACAGCTTGCTGATATTTGTGGACAATGTTAGTTTGATGCCGTCAAGCTTCACGTACAGGATGTGTCTAGATTTCTAGATTATTGAGATCTAGTTGTTTTTTTCTTTGTTTTTTTTCAGACTGGCACTGAGTTTATCTTGTCTCTCTCTGCAGGGTGCAGTAAATAAACTTGATCAGATATACCTGGAGTCGTCTCTGTGTGTGTGTGTGTGTGGGTGTGAGTGTGTGTGTGTGTGTGTGTGTGAGTGTGTGTGTGTGTGTGTGTGTGGTGTTGGGGATTTATAATTGAACAAAATCTCTCCCCACCCCAGAAAATTCCTCCACAAAGATAGAAATGGAAAGAAAACACTTTTATTAGTGAACAAACACCAAGCCAGAATACAACACACATCCCAGGCAGCCCGCTAAGGGTTTGCAAACATAGAAGGACTCTCTCTGTTTTTGAGCTCAGCAACCCGTTCCCCCTGCATTCTCATGACAACATTGCTAATTGTCTCCTCTCTGTAGGATGTAGGTGTTGCAATTTGGGGCCAGGTTTCCAGCTGCAGTAAGGCCACTCTCTTCCGTGGAAGCTGGGAGGTGGGCATTATGTGATTGTTCCCGTTTGGGAAGGTCATTTCTGGGTCAGAGCTGTGGTGCAGGGTTGGAAGTGGGAGAGCAGGAACCCCAGAAGTCACCTTTCCCCGAGGAAGATTTCAGGGTGGGCTGCACGCCTGGACCTGGGACCTTGTTTCTGGGCTGCGAGAGGGTTTTATTTATTTATCTTTTTAAAGTAATTAATTAATTTATGTTTGGCTGTGTTGGGTCTTCGTTGCTGCGTGCAGGCTTTCTCTAGTTGCGGTGAGCGGGGGCTACTCTTCATTGCGGTGCGCAGGCTTCTCATTGCCGTGGCTTCTTTTGTTGCGGAGCACGGGCTCTAGGAGCACTGGCTTCAGTAGGTGTGCCACATGGGCTCAGTAGTTGTGGCCCGCGGGCTCTAGAGCACAGGCTCAGTAGTTGTGGCGCACAGGCTTAGTTGCTCTGCGGCCTGTGGGATCTTTCCGGACCAGGGCTCAAACCCATGTCCCCTGCATTGGCAGGCGGATTCCCAACCACTGCACCACCAGGGAAGCCCCACCCTGGAGGTTTTAATTGTATCTCCACCATTGAATCTTTCGTGTCCTGGTCCATGTTTCATTTCTCCAGAGTCCTTGAGTTGGGAATCATGCAGTGTTTCTCTTCTCCTCACTCACTGGAGTGAAAAGAGGGGGTCTCACACACTGGAGCCCCCCGGAAGCCTTGTGTCTCCCTGCCCAGAGGTTCTGATTCAGCAGGTGCCTCTGCAGTCAGAGCAGCTGCGTTTCTACAAGCTCCCCCAGGAGTGGTTAGAGGGGAGCTGACCTGGCCGGCGTGTGCACCACACTCTGAGAAGGAGGATGTACAGCAAGATGCCCACTGAATCCTGGAAGACAGAGGAGGGCTAGTCTGAGCTGCTTGGACGCTTAGGCCCCCTTCTTGGGAGCAAGGGGCCAGCACTGACTAGGGAGGCAGCCCTCCGTCTCCCGGGGACCTGAGGCTGCAGACGATCCTCCCCTGGGGTCACAGAGCTGAGATGTGTGGTCATCTGGAATCCGCTTCCTGTATGTTCCAGGTGGGCACAAGGCCCTCTGCTTCACACCAGGCTTTTCTGGGGGAAGTGTGTGGAGATTTCCAGAATCTAGTCCCATCAACGGGGTAAGCATTACTTGCCCCGTGCGTCCCTAACATTTAGCTGAAGTGTGGCCAGTCTGGTGGGGCTGATCCTTTACCCTGAGGGGTCTGCGCTAACCCCGGGGAACTCAGGGTCACCAAGGATGCTGGGATACCGCCTGCTGTCCACAATGAATCGGAGAAGCTCTCCGTGTGGAAGCCACACCCCCCTGGTGTGAGAAGCGTTGTGAGCACAGAAACAAGTGTTTTCTCTGGGGGAGGCTCAGAGAATGGCACCTCCATCCTCCACTTCCAGGGGATGGAGAAACCTCCGCCCACACTCTGAGCAAATTGTGAGACGTTTCTTTCTCTGCAGCACAAATGTATCTCATGCATTGCCTTTCCCAGGAGGGCAGAAATACAATAGTGCGTCATTTTGTATCATTTTTTTAAAGAACAGAAATAGACCCACCCATAGACATAGAAAACAAATTTAGGCTTACCAGAGGGGGAAGGTGGGAAGGGATAAATTAGGAGTTTGGGAATAACAGAGAGGTACTACGATATATAAAATAGACACACAACAAGGTCCTACTGTATAGCACAGAGAAATATACTCAGTATCTTGTAATAACGTATAACGGAAAAGAATCTGGAAAAAATGTCACTGAATCACTATGCTGTACCCCTGAACCTAACACATTGTAAATCAACCATAGTTCAATTAAAAAAATAGCGTGTCCTATTCAGTTCTGAGTAGGTACAGTTTTGGCGGTTCATTTGGGAAGATCCCATGGGTCTTCCTTTCTTGCCCCTTTGCACAGGGCAGGTGACAAAGCTCCCTGGCTGGGGTTTCGGGGCCTCCTGGTCCAGCAGAGAGCAGTGCGCTCTCCTGTGGGTTTCCACACTGGCACCCGTGGGCTTGTCCAAGGTTGCAGCTGGTCCTGGCTGTGGTTGCCCTTCCATGCGGACACCTGCGGCTGTGGCCATGCTGCAGTCCTGTCTGTGGGCGCTGGGTACTCCTGGTGCTGCGGCAGAGCCCAGCCCTGCATCATGCCCTGGGCATCCACATCCCTCAGCTGGGGTCTGCGCCCCCCTGCGGGATGAAGGAACAGTGTCCGCTTTCCCCGGTGCTTCTGGGCCACCCGCGGAGGCTGCTTTGGGCTCTGTCTGCCCCCTGGCCATCTGGAGACACTCCTGCCTGCTGCACTCCAGGGGTGGGGAACCTCAGGACTGTGGGCTCCCAGAGGTCACAGCTAAGAACCCCGGCGAACGCCCCTCCTCTCAGCTCCCCCAGACAAAGGTGCCAGCTGATGCCAGCCCACCAGTGGTCATGACGAGCCTCAGGGACACAAATCTCTAAACTCATGGGGAGAAGCTGTGAATGATTCTGTCCATGGGAAAAAAACACAACCTAAAAGTTGAGAGTTATGTTTTAGTCGGGGCATTCCTGAGGACTCAAGCCTGGGATACAGCTTTCCAGATGGCTCTGAGGGACAGTTTCAAAGAGGTCGGGGAGGAGCCTGGAAGCAGAATCTCTTGTATCCTATCACCCATGAAGCGAGGAGTGTCAGATGCTGTCTGTGGGTGCTTCTGTGATACAGGGCAAATAATTTGGTTTTTAATAGAAAAAAACAAAAACAAAAATTCCAGACATCTGCCAGGACTAGCAAGGGGCCTCTGGTTATTTTGGAAAAATACATCATAAAAATGTCTATGTTTTGTTAACATCACCGCTTACTACATTTTCACATTTTCTTCAATTAAAAAAAAAATCCCCTAAGAGGCATATTTGAAGGCTCCACAGGCAGGTGCTGCATGCCTGCCAAGAAAACCCATGAATTTAAGAGGTGTTGAGTTTCATGAATTCAGAGGCTCCCAGTCTTAAGTCAAAATCACAGTTTTTACCGAGTTCGTCGATGCAAAATCAATTTAAGACACACATCCTCACATATTCACGTTCTAAAATCCCCAGATCATAGCGCAGGCATTCTTGCAAATAGTTAAATTTTATAACAAGCAAGCGAGGGAGTTCCCCCTGTGTGACTGCTGACCCTGCTTTCTTGGTTTAACCTTCCCAGGGCTGTAAGACCCAGAACTTGATAAAGAGTGAATGTTTTGATTTTCTTCCACTCCCCCCCGACCCCCACCACCCAGATTCTCACATCTGGGTGGTCTCCACTTATCCTACTGGAAATGTGGGATTCAGGAAGCTCATTTCAGCAGAAGTGAGGGACGTTTTAATCTGTGCATCATTTGCATCCATGAGTTTTTTCATCTGAAGCTCCTTGGAGAAAAAGGGTCATAAGCGTCCCCTCGGAAGACGGTGTTTCTCATACAACTACTTTCATTAGATATCTCTCGGGCTCACCCAGGTCTTAGGAATTCTGGCCGGTTACAGACTTCTCTGGATTCTTTCAAACATAAAATCTGAAGGCTGATGATTGATGACCTATGTTGAAATCCCTTTACTGGTTCACGTGTAACAGAATATTTTTACGGACTCACTCACCTGGATGCTTACAACACTTTTGGTTTCTAGGGTGAATGTCTGCTGTCTTGTTCATTTTTATCTATTTATTTTTTATTAATTTTTATTGTAGTATAGTTGTTTTACCATGTTGTGTTGGTTTCTGCTGTACCACGAAGTGAATCAGCTATATGTATCTATCTATCTATCTCTCTCTCTCTCTCTCTCTCTCTCTCTCTATATATATATATATATATCCCCTCTTTTTTGGATTTCCTTCCCATTTAGGTCACCCCAGAGCATTGAGTAGAGTTCCCCATGCTATACAGTTTGTTCTCATTAGTTATCTACTTTATAGGTAGTATAATAGTCTAGATGTGTGAATCCCAATCTCCCACTTCATCCCAGCCCCATTTCCCCTGCTGGAATCCACATGTCCATTCTCTACATCTGTGTCTCTCTTTCTGCTTTGCAAATAAATTCATCTGTATCATTTTTGTAGACTCCACATTAGTGTCTTGTTTAAACAGTCATTTCCTATCCTGATGTCATAAAGAGAGCTTCCTATTTCCCCCAGAAGTTGTAATAATTTCCTACTTGTAAGTTTGCGTTTATTCCATCTGGATAGGTTTGCATGTAAATTCTGAGTTAGGGATTATTTTAGGTAGCTATGCTGCATAACACATTATGACAAACATGGTGGCACCAAACCATAGACGTTGCATCTCACACTTCTGGGTGTGCACAAGCACATTTCTGAGCTGGGTTTTCTGCTTAGGATCTGTTTCCACAGCTGAAATCAAGGTGTTGGCAGGACTGCGTTTCTCTCTGGAAGCAACTAGGTAAGAATCCACTTCCAAGGTCATTCAGCATCCTGGCAGAATTTATTCCTTCTCATGCTTTGAATCTCTCTACCTGCCTCTTCTTCTTTGAAGGGCTTTTGTGATTATATAGCACAGGGTCCTTTATCTTAAACACAACTGAGTAGGACTCTCATTTACCTCTGCAAAGATTTCTGGCAAGCAATGGAACATATTCATGGGTGTGGCATCAGGGCGAGAAGAATCTAGGGGCCAAAATTAATGCCTATCACAGAGATTTAATTTTATTTATTTTTTCTTTATGGATGGCCCATTGTCTACCACCTTCTACTGATGCACCCACCCTTTCCCCACCGTGTGGCCCTCTCTGCCATAAACAGAGTTTCCGTTTACATAAGAACTTGTTTCTGTTCTGTTAGTGTGTTTGCCTATTCATAACCCTAATCTCGATATTCAGGAGGGTACTCCTCTATCTCTCCCCATTTTCTTCTTCTTAAAAATGTCTTAATCCTTTTTTCTGGGCTTCCCTGGTGGCGTAGTGGTTAAGAATCCGCCTGCCAATGCAGGGGACATGGGTTCGAGCCCTGATCCGGGAAGATCGCAGCAACTAAGCCCGTGCTCCACAACTACTGAGCCTGTGCTCTAGAGCCCGCGCGCCACAACTACTGAAGTCTGTGCACCGAGAGCCCGTGCTCTGCAACAAGAGAAGCCACTGCAATGAGAAGCCCATGAACCACAACAAAGAGTAGTGCCTGCTTGCCGCAACTAGAGAAAGCCCGTGTGCAGCAACGAAGACCCAATGCAGCCAAAGATAAATAATAATAAAAAAAAAATGCTTTTTTCTTTTGTATGAGTTTCAGGGTCATCTTTCCAAGTCACTGAGAAACTCTACCTGGACTTAACTAGAAACTCATTCAATGAATCTATAAGCTTCCTCATCCTTGGATATGGTATATCTTTCCATTTGCGTAGATCTCCTGTAGAGACAGGTAATTTTCTCAATAAAGGATTTGTATGCCGTTTGTTAAATTTCTTCCTGGGCACCTCTTCTGGCTCAGGGGAGTTCATGCTTTTGTTCTATTCAGCCTTTCAACTGATTGGACGAGGCGCACCCAGCCCCGTCAGCCACTGGCTCCTGGTGAGTGATAAAGTGACAAAAATATGGCCACATCAGGGCCCCTGGAATCCAGGCTCCCCTCTCCGAATATTTATAGGTTTTGCTAACCTGTCCTGATTCTAACAAGGTCCCCATTATGGACCCTCCTGCTGCCCTGGGTACATTCTTAGCATGGCAATCACACCCCAAGCCAACTGGGCACATGGAACAGATGAAGTGCTGGGAACAAGACCCCAGAATCTGGTCTAAGGACTGGATGACTGCAGAATTCTCTGCTTCCAAGTGGTTCTTTTTTTTTTTTTTTTTTTTGCGGTACACGGGCCTCTCACTGTTGTGGCCTCTCCCGTTGCAGAGCACAGGCTCCGGACGCGCAGGCTCAGCGGCCATGGCTCACGGGCCCAGCCGCTCTGCGGCATGTGGGATCTTCCCTGACTGGGGCACGAACCCGTGTCCCCTGCGTCGGCAGGCGGACTCTCAACCACTGTGCCACCAGGGAAGCCCTCAAGTGGTTCTTAAGAGGACTCTTTATGTAATGATCGTTCCATAGTGAGGTTTGAACTGTAGGGGAAAAACATTTTTCCCCTACCCTTTTAGGTTCAGTGCTTGGGGCCTATGAATTAAACTGACAAAAGACAGATTAACAAGAAGGGACAAAACACCAGAGGTGATTTATGCATGCAATGTGCATACTTAGAGGAGAGTTCAGTGGTGAGCGTACAGAGGAAAAAACAAATTTTTCCTGTACTCATTTTAGGTTCTCTGGGTGGGGCCTTATAACTGAGATTGGCCACAGACAGATTATCAGGAGAAAAACTGAAGTTTATTAGCACAGCATCTCGGTTACACTTGGGGGTACCCAGAGGCAAGTAATTCCAAGGGGTGGTTATATATACCTTTTTTAAGCTAAATAAAGGAAAACAGATTTGAGGGTTCCGGGGGGGAGAAGGCAAATTATGGGGAGCTGACTAGGAAACTATGGTGAAAGAGGGTGTTTATCAGGGCTTGTTATGTAGATTGAGTGGAGCCTTCTCTACTGATAAGAGTTCTTAAGCCACCTCTTTTTCCAGGTATGGGAGAGAGATACATCTTTACAAATGAGCATTTCCTTTATACGTGGAAATCTCCTTATCTGGAGTTTACCGTCTCTGTGTGGCTTTTAGGTGCAAATCATCCACAGGCTAAAGCGGCATACTTGGGGGTGGCGTGTTTTGAGTAACTGGAAAGGATTGTTAGAATTTGGGGGCTTCAAGGTGAAAGGGAGGCTGGCCAGAAAAGCACTGAGGGGAAAACAGGTAACTTTTTGGAAAGAGAAGTGGGTTTTCCGAGCACAAACAGGAGATGAGAAAGTTTGTGATGATGTTTGTCTGTATGGGTATGAGTGATTTTTCCATCTGCTTCTGGGGACAAAAACTCCCCTGGAGAAGGGATTTGGGGGGAGGTTTTTAATTTTTAGGTTTTTTTGGGGGGAGGGGAGGTTTTCTGGTGTTCTGAATTCTGGGAGTAGATCCATCTTGAAGAGGAATTTATGGAGCCTTATTTCCTAGCAGTTGCCCCTTTGGGTCAGAGGAGGGAAGCTCTAGAAAGTTGTCGTTGTTGTTTTTTCTTCCCAGCATCTGTTGAATCTCAAATGTCTTCAGCTTAAACTATTTTTCAGGCCAACTCTGAGTCCCCACGGGGTGAAAGGACACCAAAAAGAGGCGAGAAACTCAAGCCAACGATTAAGCAAAATTTGTGTTTAGGTATCTTTATGCTTAATGGGTCTGGCCACACAGATGTGAAAACCAACGGACCTTTCTGTGGAACCCTGTTTTCTCCTGCGCAGCAAGGCAGTGTTGCCTGACCGATGGTGCCTGGGGCAAGGGGTGGTGGTGGACCAGGATCATGCTCTAAATCAGCACATTTCTGTGACAGGCACAAGGGGCATGTGTCCTGACATCATGCCCAATAATCCCCCAAATACAGTAAAAATAATTCTGCCAATACTACAATGACAGGATAGCATAAAAAAATAAAATAAAACGATGCCCCAAGAAAATAAAAAATAAACACGCACACACCTGGAGAATTCTAGGAGGGTGCAAGAAATACGTTAGAAACACAATGGAGATGTCTGGAAGGGCCTTGGGGAAAATCCCAGCAGGAAATGAGTTTTCACCCTACCTCCCCGGGGTGCCTGGAGCCTTCTGGCAGGCAGAACTCGATTGATGCGTCTTTTCCTGCTTATTTTGTGCTTTTCACACTTTCGTATAAACAAATCCCCCTTCCCCGAGGTGATGCATCCGTCCTCCTATCTGAGTTTCTGAGCGCTCTACGGTTTAATATTCACACCGAGGTTTATAATCCACCTGGATGGAGATTCTGAGTCAGGTGGGAGTGAGGGACGCATATTTAGCTATTCCGAGGCAGCCGGTCCTGACGTGTCTACAGCGCCCCCTGCTGTCACGTAAGGTCTGTAACCCAGGACCCCGTCCCGGACTCTCTTGGGGTCTGCGGGGTTCATTCCAGACCCTGCCCCGTGGCCGGTTGACTTAATTTTGCAGCTTTATTAATAAACGTGGCGGGAGGGTGGGAGGGAGGGAGACGCAAGAGGGAAGGGATGTGGGAACAGATGTATATGTATGACTGATTCACTTTGTTATAAAGCAGAAACTAAAAAAAAAAAAAACAATCATCTAGAAAAAATAAAATAAAATATAATAAACGTGGCATCTGGCTGTCTGATACATTGTTTCGTGTTTTTCTCTCCGTCTGCCTCCCCCCCATCCCCTCTGTTTGGCGAATCCGAGCCCCTTTGAATTCCCACACACCCTTTATAAACAGCTTGTCAATAACAACGGAAAAAAAACGTGTTTAAATTCTAATTGGACTTGGGTGGGATTTCCAGATGATGATGGGCAGACAATCAGTCTCTTGAAAATACAGAGCATCTGAACTTGTAAGGGAGACAGGCTGGGACCTGGGACTCTTTGCTGCAGGGCGGCCGATGCTTGCATCTGGACACAACAAAATACAAAGAAAACTCTATGGGACCAAAAATAGCTGCGTGCATGCGCAGTCGGGACAAATCCTGGACCTAAAAGATACAAAGAGACCAAAAAACCCAGTTGCCCCTTTTGAAGAGTGTGGAGCGAAAGCAGGGTCCTGAGCATGCCCCCTGCACTCAACACCACCTAAGGGGTGGGCAGACCACCTAAACCTCCCCTCCTGCCCGACCCCTGGACCCACCGGTACCCTCACCCCGTATAAGGAGCCAGCTCGCCGCCCTCGCGCTCACCCTGCTGCATCAGGGGCCCAAATAAAGCCTGGCCTGAATTTTTTGTCTGCCCTCTGATCAATTTCTGTTGATTGAGGAGGCCAAGAACCCTGGTTGGTAACCTAAGTATGCTGTATTATATCACCCGATTCCATTTTCAGTAACGTTTTGGGAATTTTTCCGATCAGAAGTGTTTTACATCTTTGGTTGGAATTTTTTCTAAGCCCCTAGATTTATGCTCTCCTAAAGGGCATCTTTTCTTTAATGCTAAAAAAAATTTTTTTTTTGTTACTAGGGAGAAACAAGTGATTTTTGTATATTGGTTTTGTGTTCGGCTCTTGGCAGATAAACTCTCCTAGGCATTCACTCATCTTTAGATTATTTTCAGTTTTCTAGGTACATAATTATTTATCTGCAGATAATTATTTTATTTCTTCTTTCTTTCTTTTTTTTTTTTCGGGGGGGGGCACTCCTGCAGCTTGTGGGATCTTTTTTTTTTTTTTTTTTTTTTTTTTTTTTTTTTGCTGTACGCGGGCCTCTCACTGTTGTGGCCTCTCCCGTCGTGGAGCACAGGCTCCAGACGCGCAGGTTCAGCGGCCACGGCTCACGGGCCCAGCCGCTCCGCGGCATATGGGATCCTCCTGGGCCGGGGCACGAACCCGTATCCCCTGCATCGGCAGGCGGACTCTCAACCACTGCGCCACCAGGGAGGCCCTGTGGGATCTTTTTTCCCTAACCAGGGATTGAACCCTTGCCCCGTGCAGTGGAAGCGCAGAGTCCTAACACCTGGACAGCCGTGGAATTCCCTATTTCTTCTGTTCCAGTGCTGACACCACGATTTCTGTCTCTTCTCCTGGTTACGTTTCTGCGATCCGCTGTTTGCTCATTCTTTCTCTCTGTTGGTCTCACCGGGGGTTTATCAACTTTGTCACCTTTGCTGTAAAACCATGTCTTTGCTTTGGTTGTCTTTCTCCCCTATTTCATTATTTATTTATTTATTTATTTATTGGCCGCGTTGGGTCTTTGTTGCTGCGCACGGGCTTTCTCTAGTTGCGGCGAGCGGGGGCTACTCTTGTTGTGGAGCACGGGCTCTAGGTGCGCAGGCTTCAGTAGCTGTGGCACACGAGCTCAGTAGTTGTGGCTCGCGGGCTGTAAAGCACAGGCTCAGGAGTTGTGGCGCACGGGCTTCGTTGCTCTGCGGCATGTGGGATCTTCCCGGATCAGGGCTCAAACCCGTGTCCCCTGCATTGGCAGGCGGATTCTTAACCACTGCGCCACCAGGGAAGCCCTCCCCCACTACTTTAAAACTCTTTATAATTTCCTTTCCAATACTTTCTTTGAATTTATTTGACTGCGTTTTTTCCCCCTAACTCCTGTGTTATCTTTTTGTCATTGGTCTCTAGTACAATTTTATTGTTTTCAGAGAATACACTTTATTGGGTTTTAGCTTTTTTAAGCCTTCCTGAGATTCACTTTATCACTTGGTGTATGGGTTGTGAGAGAAGAAAGCCTTTACCTCTGCCCTGCTAAGTGCGATAGCTGGGCCTGCGAAATAAACTGACAACAGGCGGAGTAGCAGGAGGAAAGGTACACAGACCTATTAAGGTTTAACATTACAGTACACGCACGAGGGCCTCACAGGAGAAGAGGTGAGCACCCAAAAGAGTGGTGACGTTTGAGAGGTTACAGACCATCTTAATAGGGGAAGGGAGGGGGTGTGGGCCTCAGGCAGACTAAAACAGTCTACCCTCTTACGTTCTGTCCTTGGGGTGTGCAAATTAAACCGACAAAAGACAGATTAGCAAGAGAATAAAACATTACATGATGCATATATGCATAGGAGTTCACAGAGAAATCTGACTCACGGAAGTGGTTAGAATTTCAGGCTTTCTATACCATATTAATAGGGAATGAGGAGAAAAAGAGAGTGTTTCTGGGAGAACAAATGACTTCTTGGAAATGGGGAGAGAAAGAGCACTTATGGAAAAACAAATGACTCTTTGGGAAGATAAATGTGCCCTTAGGAGAACAGATGGGAGATACGATATTTGTGTAATAATGTCTGTCTGGGTGTGGTACCAACCTCATTGCCCAGGAAACAAGATTACAGTTGCTTCCACAGAGTGGATTTATGACAATTGGGTTTTGGCAGAGGCTCTGCGTTCAGACAGATAAAGAATTTCAGGAGCTCAAATGCCTTTGGCTCCAAATAATTTTATGCCACAGTGGCTAATCCTGGACCCCTTCCCTATCAACACAGTAACTCCTACTCTGCATTAATCAATACATTTTCATTACATGAATATTCACATCAATTGTTCGATTTTACCTGCAACCCACAGCTTTCAAAAGATGGTCCTAAGAGCTCACCTAACAGCTCTAACATTCTCACCCTCATCTACTCGGCTGCCCTCCGCAGGAAGAGGTGTGTCTGCACATCTGGACACATGAGCTAGCGTGGTGTACGGTCACCAACCAGCTCCACATTAGAGGGACGTCCTCTTTCCCTGCGGGTGAAGGGGAAAAGGGAACGTTTGGTGTTACCACAAATGCTCACCGAATCTGTGCAGAATTTGCACATGAGATCACACCTGTGTTAGATTCCAAGGTCTGGCGACGCAGCTGGGCAGGTGATGGTCCATTGGGTGAAGCCACGCCGAGGGCATCCTAACCTCTTCTAATTTATTCTCCTGGGGGGCACATTTCCTTGCTTCCGAACCCGGAGCCTGCCCCACTCCCCACCTGCAGCCCTCTCCCCTTGGAGGGGAGGGACCGTTTCTCCATCCTGGTTCCAGTTGTGGCTCTGGGTACCAGCCTTCCACGGTGACCCCTGATCCTGTGGGCGCCTGGGAGCACAGCCCTTGTTTCCTTTGCCCTCTGTCCCCGGGGGCGGGTCGCCACATGTGCAAAGCATTTTTTTTTTGCTGTCCCCAACCGTTGCCAATGCTCATTTTCTCCATTCTGCCAGATTCCTCGCCGGAAGCTGGCTTTTGGATGTAGCTGCAAATCCAGCCCCTCCTTGCAGCATCTGGGTACTGCTTTGCTTTCAAAGTTCCTTCCAGGGCCAGGGGCGAATATCCCTGACTGCTGTGCTCCTGCTTTGTGTTCCCTGGGCGTCGTAAATAGTGTGAATAAATTCCTTTTCTGAAAGGAATGCACCTGGCTCTTCACGCCCTGGCATGTACCTGCCTTCACTTCCTCCTCATCTCCCCAGAAGGTCAGCATCTCCCCAAGTTCCACCCTGACGTGTTGCTTCCTCTGAGCTGCTTGATGAGAATCATGTGTCTTCATGATGGAAAATCTGCTGTTAAGGCAGCAGGCGCCACCCCGCCCCCCTTTTATTTTTCTGTCCGTTTTCAAAAATGATGAAGGGGAATTTGCAAACCGACGTTTTGTGATCTGAACACACACGCCCCCCCCCACCGCCCCCACAGACCCTGGTGCCCTGCACAGCATCTCAAATGCTGAATTTCCCAGCATTCCCGAGGTGGGAAACGTGGACAGGACACCCAAAGACAGCAGCCGAGGTTTGAGACCCCTGTCCAATAGCCTCATTTGTTAGGGAGCCTGCTTCTGGGCGTGAGAAGGGAGGTGTCAGATGTGATGTAAAAGCTTCGTTTTTCTAATTATCATTTGTTTACACAAAAAGCCTCCTCTTCAAAGCCGGGCCATTCATCCAGTATTTATTTAGGCAAAAAAACAAAATACCCCCCCCCAACCCATAAGATTAGATATATTTTGTCCACTTTTCATTTCTACCTGAATGCATAGAATTAGATAGTTTTAATTCTACAATTCATTTTTGCCTAAATACACCAGATTAGATATAGTTTATTACCCTATTTCTGTCTAGATGCATAAGGTTGCACAGAGTTTATTCTACTATTTATTTCTACCTAAATGTATAAGGTTAGATAGCTTATTCTACTATCCATTTCTGCCTAAATGCATGAAATTAGATATTATTTATTCTGCTATTTATTTCTGCCTAAATGCATGTTTCCATAGAGTTGGTTCTATTAATTTCTGCCCCAATGCATAAGATTAGATATAGTTTATTCTACCATCTGTTTCTGCCTAAATGCATAAAATTTGATATTGTTTATTCTGTTATTTATTTCTGCCTAAATGCATAAGGTTCCATACAGCCTGTTCTACTTTTTATTTCTACAGTTATGTCCGTAATCCTGCAAAAGGCTGCTGCGAAGTGTCTGGTGCAAAATTGTCATCAGGTCACTTCTGCCCGGCTAGCACAGCCCCCGGAAGTAGGCCTTGTTGGTACCAATGTGTCTTGCCGATGTCGTGGGCCTTGAGGTGGCTGAGCGATGCCTGAGGCACGGACTCAGATGCTCACAAGCTCAGTTTGGGCGGCTGAGCTCTGATCACATAGTGAAGAGGGCACTGGTCCTCGCCTTCCCCTCTGACTGCATACCCACACTTGGGCGAGTGTGAGCTCTTTCTTTGCAGAACCCCGCTCTGTGATCCTACACTGGGTCCTGAGTTCAGCCACGCACTTAATTCTATGTCTAATGAGACCTGCCTTCCAAAGAAATGCATGTGCTCTCCTAAAGCAGCCTCCAGAAGGTAAACTGGCCCCCAAAATAGGAAAACATTACCTTCCGATGACACGGTCTTTGCTATCAAGAATAATACCATATTTGCTGCTTCACCCCATGCAAAATCAAAACAAACCCATTCACAAGTATTATGGCCCTTCCTAGAACAGATATGCACTGATTTCTTTTTTTTTTAATTGAAGTACACTTGATGTACAATGTTGTGCTAGTTTCAGGTGCACAGCAAAGTGATTCAGTTATATATACACATATATCTATTCTTTTTCAGATTCATTTCCCATATAGGTTATCACAGAATATTGAGTAGAATTCCCTGTGCTCTACAGTAGGTCCTTATCTATTATATATATAGCAGTGTGTATCTGCTAATCCCAAACTCCCTGTGTATCCCCCCCACCAACTTTTCCCCTTTGGTAACCCTAAGTTCGTTCTCTGTGTCTGTGAGTCTATTTCTGTTTTGTAAATAAGTCATTTGTATCATTTTTTTAGATTCCACATATAAGTGATGTCATATGATATTTGTCTTTCTCTGTCTGACTTATTTCACTTAGTATGATCATCTCTAGGTCCATTCATGTTGCTGCAAACGGCATGATTTCATTCTTTTTCATGGCTGAGTCATATTTTTTTTGTTAGTGTTTTATGGATATGATTCCAGCTGTCCCCTCTGTCTTTAAAATAAATTTTTCTTAAAAAAGAAAAGCTCTTTTCAGCTTCTGGGAAACGGCAGGTGTGGGAAGTTCCACTGATCACGGCAGCGTTACCCATAATTCTGTGCCCAGCGCTTCGTAAGCAAGCTGAACTCACTGGCCTTAAGGAATGTCCAGCTCCAAGAGCAGAGCCAGATGGCAGGGTTCCCTCATTTCTGGAGAAACAGGGACAAAGGAAATCACCCCTGTTTCGCTTATGAAGGAAGACATACAGGGTGCGTAAGACATTCCGGTGACAGGTAACATAGTGTGCTCGCTTTTAACGAAAAACAGCTCTTCCTGGAAGGAGGCCTGGAAGAGCTCTCACAAGGACTCAAGATTCGGCTTCATCGGGTGGTGTTTCCAGACCTGCGCGCACAGGGTCCCGACTGGTAATTAAATTCATCTAAAGAGTAAACAGGTTGAATGCCTTGGGATTTGGCATCCCCCCGCCAGGCTTGGAGAAATGATGCCTATTCCAGGGCAACCCTGAAGGACTACAGTGGCATTTGTGAGGGTCTTTTAGGTCTGGGGATGTGTGAGACATTCCTGCAGCCACCTGCCTGCTCTTTGGGAAGCGACAGGGGGCCAGTGGCCGCATCTGGCCCTAAATCACCCTGGGTCTGGTTGCAGAATAAAAGCAAGTCTTCTACTAGAGGGGACTGTTTTCTGGTTCCCTGGAACCATTCGCCACAGGGCAGCGCACATACATATGATGGTGTGGGATTAAGGAAGCGTCCTAAGAAGAATTGCACAGAAAAAAAATGAAAAGAACCGTGTGCCTTCTCATGCCTCTGCCCGGCCATTTCAGGTCTTAAAAAACACCCCTGCCAAGATTCATAAACTCAGGACAATCATTTGTATGAGGTTTTAACCATGGGTCACATCCGTGGAACCGTGGATACAACTTCAGAGACTTAGTTTGAATGATACTTTAAACCGGGGTGTGGTGATCCAGCGATGGGTAAAATGCAGGATGCTCAGGTGGTGGTGTCAAACTTAAAATCTGGTGAAAAACGGAAACCGCTTCTGAGTTGCTTCCACGCGCTCGGTACCCATCATTTTCCACCCTCACCGGAAGTCTTGGACGGAGTGCCTGCTTGTGGCGGAGGCAGAGGTAGGTGCTGGCTACCTTTACAGGATAATGCATTTCCCCACCTCCTTCCTGGAAAGGGAGGTATGCTAAGAGAGAGTCCAGTTTTTCCAGGACCTGGAAATGATTATACTAAATGAAGTAAGTCAGACAGAGAGAGACAAACATCATATGATATCACTTATATGTGGAATCTAAAGAATGAGAGGGATACATATACCCCTATGTTCATGGCAGCAGTGTTTACAATAGCCAAGACATGGAAGCAACCTAAGTGTCCAAGGACAGATGAATAGATAAAGGACATGTGGTACATATATACAATGGAATATTACTCAGCCATGAAAAAGAATGAAATAATGCCATTTGCAGCAACATGGATGGACCTAGAGATGATCATATTAAGTGAAGTTTAAGTGAAGTAAGTCAGACAGAGAAAGACAAACATCATATGATATCACTTATTTGTGGAATCTAAAAAAAAAAACTGATACAAATGAACTTATTTACAAAACAGAAACAGACTCACAGACTTAGAGAACTTGAACTTATGGTTATGGAGTGTGGGGGAGGTGGGTGGGGGAGGGATAAATTAGGAGTTTGGGATTGACAGGTACACACTGTTACATTTAAAATGGATAACCAACAAGGCCCTACTGTAGAGCACAGGGAACTCTGCTCAATATTCTGTAACAACCTAAATGGGAAAAGAATTTGAAAAAGAATACATGCATGTATATGTAGAACTGAATCCCTTTGCTGTATGCCTGAAAGTAACACAACATTGTAAATCAACTGTACTCCAATATAAAATAAAAATTAAAAAAGTAAGTTAATACATGGAAAACACTTAGATACATGTATATGTAAAAAAAAAAAAAAAGAAAAAGAAAAAAAGAATCCAGCTGGTGGCCTCAGTTTCCCACATGGCCTTATCCCAGACATGAATGCGTCCTGGTGCGTTTAGCGCCCTACCGTCTGGGCAGGTGAGGGCTGCTTACAGATTTGATCCACGTTATGAAGGATGAGGGCTGGGTTGGCTGCATCTCCGAAGGCGGTGATGAGCCCACGGGGGACGGGTCACTGGGGACCAGTATTTATAAGCATCCCCTCTGAGGGGCACGGAGTCCCCTTTGCCTTCTCACGAAGAGGGACACTCGTGGGTGGCCATCAGCACAGTTCTGTCCCTGCAGACGAGTCACGCTTGCTCAGGATGTCAGGGAAATTCCACTTCCTATTGCTGAGCCTCTTTATCCCGGAAAGCTGGGCTGGGCAGATGAATGAATCATTTCCTTTCCATCTCTGACAGAGAAAGCTCCAAACTAAGGGTCTACAAAAGATGCTCAGCCCTCTGCCGGAGACCAAGACAAGGGGAGGATATGCAAAAATGCAGAAACTCTGGGAGTTTCCTTGCATTTGTCTGGAATACCCACTTGGACCCCTCTAGAAATACCTCCCGTTTTTCCTTGAGTTTCAGGGTCGACTCCACAGGCAAGATGGAGGTGGGAGGTGTTTCTTCTCAGACCGAATCCTTGGACCACTCTCCCCAAGCGCCACTGGGGGGCAGCAGATGTCCGCGGCTTCTCAAAACAGCCTTATGTGGGTAAAAAAATCTAAGAAAAGTGCAAGCTCCGCTGAGAGCCCACTGTACACATCTCACGCCCCCAAACTCCATGGCGGGTGTGGTAGATGGACTCTCCCCGCCATGGGTAATCAAGTCATCCCAAACGAACCCAGTCTCTTCCTCAAAATCGACCTCGTTAGGATGGGACCGTTGTAGCAGTCGACAGCCCAGGGACACCGGACCGGGGCAAAGATGTCCAAATTGGGCGTTCCTGGTTCAGCCCAATGTCATCGAAGGGAAAACCGTGGTTTGTCCGTGGCTCTCAGGTAGCTGGCATTTAGCAATCGGCTCAAAAGATGTCCTGGAGCGCTTGGAACACCGCAGCATCAGGTTAAAAGTGGGATTGAAGAGAAGCAGAGAGCCAGGGACCTTCCTGTTTCTGACTAAATAAGTAGTTTAGAAATCATTGTGGGGATAAGGAGGGCCTGAATCTGAAGAAGAAAAAGGGACAGGTGTTGGGGACCCTTCACAGTTGGGAGAGCGTTTGCTGTTCCCCCACCCGGGTTTGCTCGGGTGATGGCTTATCCAGGTCTCAACGGGTACAGCATTGGAGTCAGCTTGCTTTCAGGAAGATGAAGTTTTAAGAGGTGGAGGCATGTTATTTTGTTCCCCAAGCCCCAGACAGCCCCAGAGCATGGAGGATCCCACAATCCTGCAGACAGACCGCGGGCCTGGAGGGTCCCCCCATCCTGCTGACAGCCCCAGAGCATGCAGGGTCCCCAATCCTGCAGACAGCCCCAGGACATGTAGGGTCCCCAATCCTGTAGACAGACCCAGGGCCTGGAGGGTCCCCAATCCTGCAGACAGATACAGGGCATGGAGGGGCCCCCAGTGTTACAGACAGACCCAGGGCATGGAGGGGCCCCCAGTCCTGCAGACAGACCCAGAGTGTGGAAGGATTCCAAATCTGCAGAGGGCTCCAGAGCGTGGAGGGCAGCCATGTGCACCTGGGCAGATGGACACTTTCTAATTCTGACCTGTGCCCTGGTGACCTCTCCCCCCTCCCCTCCAAGTGCCCTTGGCCAGGAGAGCTTCTGGGGTAAAGGCACCACCACCTCTGATGGGCAGGTGGGCGCTGCAATTAGGAGAGGTTTGATTTTACAGGTCAGTGCGTCCAGCTGGCCCCAGGCATGCATTAGGGTGTAAACGGTTTTGTTAGCATGATTCAAACTGAGCACCTTTGTTTGGGGCCACGGTCAGCTCAGGGGTGAGAAAAGCCACCAAGGGTCCAGAACCTTCACCAGGGTGTTTGTCCAGATCCCTGACCCTCAGGGGCCATTCCCGATGTTTTTCTTCCAGACTAAAGCAAAACCCAGAATTGACGGCTGTCCTTACACACTGGATCCGGAGCCCGTAGGAGGCTACGTGTGAGACGCTCAAGCAGGGTCTGTCCCTATGCTGACTCTGCACTTTTGAGCTTTCGATTATCCAAGCAAAATGGTCCTTGTGAAGAATTTTCCAAAAAGGAGAACATTGCAATTGGATTAGCCTCATAAAAAATATTATTAAAAACCACGTAAAATGAAATGTCATCTTTTCTGTATACTTAAATAATTCAAAGTCTTCTTGATTTTTTTTTTCCTGTTTCAAAAAACGCAACGCACAATTAGGTGTCAGGTAACCCAACAGTGAAGGGTGAGTTTTAGATTTCATTGCCCAAGTTCTGAAATTCGGGGCCTGGTGTGATTTACCCAGTACATGTGAAACTCATTAATGATCAAACTCTATAGGTGGGATTTATGATTATATAATTTCTTAATGCCCAAACTATTTCCAGTTAAAATGTTGCAGATTTTCTCCTGGTATTTTTGAGTTGATGGGTCTGGTGAAAATGATGTGATTACATTTCTAATATCTACAAGTTTCCCTTTTAGCCCCTTTGTTTCTGAAAATGTCCTGTTTTCTTGGCATAGGAAGAAGCAGCATCTGAGCCAGCCCAGACATTGCCTGGACATACAGAGGGGATGTGCGGAGCAGGTGTGATGCCATGGCAGGTTCTGGGTGGGTGCTTGGGTTGGGGTGATGTCAGGGCTGAAGTCAGGACTTTTTTTTTCTCTAGATAATAGGGCTTTGTGAAAACTCAAAACAGAACGAGCTGAATTCCTAAAGGTTAGCTACAGACATCAAGGTTTTCTATCTAAACAATGCCTGAGTTGACAACTCCAGCCTAAATTCTTCACAAGGCCAAATTCTCACAGGAAAAAAGATGGTTTCTATTATTCTTAAGTGAGATTTTATTACATCCTGAGGACAACACGGATTTAAGTGTTTGTTCATTTTATAGCCAAGGATATACAATGAAAGTCAATGAAAAATAAAAGAATCAAATGAATTTTAAAATATATTTATTTATTTATTTTGGGCTGCATTGGGTCTTTGTTGCTGCATGTGGGCTTTCTCTAACTGCGGTGAGCGGGGGCTACTCTTCGTTGCGGTGCGTGGGCTTCTCATTGCCGTGGCTTCTTTTGTTGTGGAGCGCGGGCTCTAGGCACGCGGGCTTCAGTAGTTGTGGCTCGTGGGCTCTAGAGCTCAGACTCAGTAGTTGTGGCGCACGGGCTTAGTTGCTCTGCAACATGTGGGATCTTCCCAGACCAGGGCTCGAACCTGTGTCCCTTGCATTGGCAGGCAGATTCTTAACCACTGCGTCACCAGGGAAGCCCTCAAATGAATTTTTGAGTGTAACAGTCTTCTTTTGTTGTGGTAAAATATATATAGCGTAAAATTTACCATCTTAATCACTGTTAAGTGCACAGTTCTGTGGCTTTAAGGACCTTTACTTTGCTATGCAACCATCACCACAATCATCTGTAGAACATTTTCATCACCCAAACTGAAACTTTGTCCCCATTAATGTTTTTTTTTTTTTTTTAAATCATGAAGAACCGTATCGAGGAAGGAAAAATGTCCATGAGATCTTAGTGGCTGGTGGAGTTTAAAATATATCCAACATATAGTCATGAAAGATTCTTGGAGGAATGCAGGCTTCATGGGTAAGAAGCGTTCAGGGTGAGATTAGAGCTTTCAATGAACTAAATACCTCACTATGAAGAGTAAACTCAGGTCAATAGAATTAGCTTTCTAATAAAAACACTCACATTTTATTCCCTTGGATATTATAAATCATCTCTATAAAGCAGCTAAAGGGGCTTTTAGATTCTTATGGGTAGAGAGTCCATCATGCACAATGTCAAGATGAAAACAGCAAATGCTTGGGTAGGTGCGGGAGTGGCTGAAGGTGATACGTGACCTGTAGGTCTTGGAAGTCAAGGTGGACACTTAACTGTGGGAGGGGTCAGAGAAGAAAAAAGTTCACAGCCTACAAACTGGCCAGTGATGGACACTCAGAATCTTAACTTCACACTGAAGAACGGCCTCCTGCCATGTTTTGTCACGTACCCGGCCTGTCTGCTGAGGCTCACCCAGGACGACGGTGATGCTATTTCATGTGCCTCTTGGAACCTGTCTACCTTGTTCCTTAGGACCAAAGGCATTGCTGAGCCATTGAGTGTGAGCTGATCCTCCCAAGAAAGGTAGTGCCCCCTCTTTCTCCAGGGACCTGCGGACATCCCATGTTATGGGCCACGAGAGGCACGTACTGTGCTTCCCCATGGTCAACTCCTAGGAGTGGAGTGTGACCAGGGCTCACTTCCATTTTGCAGGATGGAAGGTCCTCGGGGTGTGGGGGAGCAGGGGGGAGGGAACAGAGATGGGGGAGAAAGAAGAAACCTTGACACCTCAGCTGGAGGAGGCTCTGAATCCAGGCTGTAGGTGAGAATCACCCAGAGAGATTCAAAACATGCAGATGGATAGGAGGGAGGTCAAGTTGCCTGTGGGGCTGCAATTCCTATTCCCTGATTTCCATTGTGTATTTATTGGCTGGCTCTGATGGGGAAGAACTAGAGGCAGGGGTCACTCCGGAAGGCAGGACCCTGCTGCTGCAGCCCATGAAGCTCCCATTCCTGTACCGGTGAAAAGTCATGGTGGACACTGATTCCGTCCAGCCTGAGTTTGCAGAAAATCCATGCTGTCCTTGAGCCCCACCAGCTCCCTGCTGCAGCGGCGCAGAAAGAGAGCACAGTCATGCACGGCCGGCTGCCTGTCCTCCCCCCCGTTCTTGCAGCCACAGTAGCCCTTTTAGGGCCCCCCTGCCCTCCCCCAGGCCAGACAAACTGCCACTGTTACCGCTCTCTGCATCCCCAGCAGGAGTGGCCAGCAGAGACTTTTAGCAGCCAGACAGGCTTCATAATTAATGAGTTGACCACCAAGGTGAGAAGCCTGGGACGGCATTGGCTAAATAGTTTATTGTTTGGGGGAGAAAATAAATAAAGGAAGTGTTCTATGGTTAGCTTTTTTTTCCCCCTTAAAAAAAAGCCAAAGTTGGAGGCTATTAGTGAAAGGGAAGCTTTCTTTCACGAAGCTTTGGTCAGACTTGACTTTTCTACAAATCCTGATAGATGGTGATCTGTTAAGTGGGAAATTCACCCTGGGCATGTGGATCGTGTTGGGGAGAGAAGAATTATTTCCCAGATGGACATCGAGAGGCAAAGACGGACTGAGTCTCACTGTGGTTAAGAGGCCAACCACCATGTCGTGTTTTCTCGGTGCAAAAATTTAATTTTGGACCCAGAAGCAGGGAGAAAGAGCTGAGCCCTTCCCTTTCTTGGGTTTTAAATGCTACAGGGTATTCGGGGCTGCAATTGTGACCCACTGGTCAAGCATTTTGCGGCACCAAGGAGGCACCAGGGTTGGGGTGCCTTCCACACATCCACAATAGACAATTCTCTACAACAGGGGTTCTCGAATGGGGAAATACTCACCTCCTGGGGAAACCTAGCAAAGTCTGTAGACATTTTCAGTTGTCATGGCTGGTGGAGGGGGAGCTCCTGGCACGTGGTGGGTGGAGACCAGGGATGCTGCTCCACAGCCACAGTGCCCAGCACGCCCACATCAGAGGGTCTTCCAGCCCCAGATGTCAGTAGTGTGAGGCTGAGAACCTCTGGCCAATTCACAAGAGATTCTCTTTCTTACTATTTCTATCTATCTACCCTATCTATCTATCTATCTATCTATCTATCTATTATCTATTTATGTATATATCTGTAACAATCATCTGTCTATTTATCTATCTATCTAGCCATCCATCCATTTGTCTATCTATCTAGTATCTATTTATGTATATATCTGTAACAATCTTCTATCTATCTATCCATCTAACCATCCATCCATCCATCCATTTGTCTATCTAGCTATCATCTATCTCATCTATCATCTATCTATGTATTATCTATTTATGTATATATCTCTAACAACCATCTATGTATTTATCTATCTATTCATCTAACCATCCATCCATCCATTTGTCTATCTATCTATCTCATCTATCATCTATGTATTATTTATGTATTTATCTCTGACAATCATCTAGTATTTATCTATCTATCCATCTAACCATCCATCCATCCATTTGTCTATCTATCTATCTATCTATCCATCCAGTGGTTTGCAGTTGGGAAAGACTCTACCCCCACTGGGCAATGTCTGGGCATATTTTTCTTGCCCCAACTGGAAGGGGATCCCGCTGCCATGTGGTGGGTGGAGACCAGGGATGCTGCTCCACACCCCACAGGGCACAGAATGCCCACAACAGAGTCTTCCAGCCCCAAGTGTCAGTAGTGCTGAGGTGGACACACCCTGGTCCAGTCTATTTGGCTTGAGTGTGTCTGAGTAATAATCAGCCCTGTGTGAAAGGGGGTCTCTCTCTGTGTAGTCAGCCACACACCCAGTCTTTAAACACTTTTGCTTTAGAATAGAAGCGTCTCTACTAGAGTTAGAATCAAGGTCCGCTTTCCTCAGCTCTCCACAATTGTCACACGTGGATTCTATATGGAATCAATGATTCCCGTGGCCACGTGGACCCCAGCAAAATATCCCACTGTACTGGCCTTTCCATTCACCTCCCATGAAATAAATCCTTCACAGACAGCAGAGGGGCAGATGAATGGAGAAAAAGTGTGAGTAGGTTAACAGTGAAAGAAATCACTCACTCCTCCGCACGATTTGGAAAACAGTTGCCATTTGTACAGCATCAGGGAAGAACATAAACCGCGCTTTTAAAAAACATTTATTTATTTAATTAATTGATTTTTGGCTGCGTTGGGTCCTTTGGCTGCGTTGCAGACCTTCTCTAGTTGCGGCGAGCAAGGGCTACGTGCGGGCTTCTCATTGCGGTGGCTTGTCTTATTGCAGAGCATGGGCAGCCCCAAGGTGCTCCGTATTGAGGAAATCAGCCTCAGACGTTCCAAGGGTCCGGCCAGCATCGGGGCAGAGGCCGGCGGGGTGACATGCGTTCCTGCAGAGCGCCACATGAAAGCCCCACAGATCAGGGCCGTACATTACACAGACGTGACCCAGAAATGTCGGAGGCCTCTTTTGCCTGCACTGTATCCGATTAGCACCTCATCAGGCCTCGATCTGACAACAGATGCTAACAAGCGTGCAGAGGGCCCGGTCGTCTGGGGACCTCTCTGTCTCCCATTAGGAACAAATGCAGTTGAATAGGTTGAAAGAGGCAAAGCATAGGACCGGGCTAATATATCACCTTCATCGAAAACAAAGGTGGTCTGGGAAAGCAGGTTTATAGCGGGAGGCTGGCCGTGCCCCACCAAAGATGGGTGAGGTCGTCAGCTCCGAAGGACTCAAAAGATGGTGCCCCGCAGCGTGGAAGGATCCACTCACTTCCCCACTCACTCAGTTCCGTCCACAGACGTTGGGTCCTCATTGTGGGCCCGGCGGCTTGGAGTCAACAGAACAAAGACCCTCCTTCTCGTGAAACTGATACCGTTGTAGGGGGGATAAGCACCCTCCATAACAAATAAGGAAATTATATGGTGTGTTAAAATCGGTGTAAGGGCTATGGAAATACGGTTGGAAGGACGGGGTGTGTGTGTAAGCTGTTTGATCGTGAAATAGGGGGGCCTCTGGGAAAAGGGGTGAGTTGGAAAGTGGCTGGATTCCTGGGGAAGAATATTCTGGAAGAGAGAGCAGGTGCAGGCAGAGGGATAGGAGGAAGATGTAAACAGAGTTGGGTGGGAGGTTTCTGGAAGCCAAGGGTCCACTTTGCTGCTGGGTCCAGGATGGAATTGTCCTGGTGACTGAAAAAAAAGCACAACCTAAAAGTTAAGAACTCTTAGAGGAAAACATAGGCAGAACACACTATGACATAAATCACAGCAAGATCCTTTTGGACCCACCTCCTAGAGAAATGGAAATAAAAACAAAGATAAACAAATGGGACCTAATGAAACTTCAAAGCTTTTGCACAGCAAAGGAAACCATAAACAAGACCAAAAGACAACCCTCAGAATGGGAGAAAATATTTGCCAATGAAGCAACTGACAAAGGATTAATCTCCAAAATTTATAAACAGCTCATGCAGCTCAATAGCAAAAAAACAAACAACCCAATCCAAAAATGGGCAGAGACTTAAATAGGCATTTCTCCAAAGAAGATATACAGACTGCCAACAAACACATGAAAGAATGCTCAACATCATTAATCATTAGAGAAATGCAAATCAAAACTACAATGAGATATCATCTCACACCAGTCAGAATGGCCATCATCCAAAAATCTAGAAACAATAAATGCTGGAGAGGGTGTGGAGAAAAGGGAACACTCTTGCGCTGTTGGTGGGAATGTGAATTGGTACAGCCACTATGGAGAACAGTATGGAGGTTCCTTAAAAAACTACAAATAGAACTGCCATATGACCCAGCAATCCCACTACTAGGCATATACCCTGAGAAAACCATAATTCAAAAAGAGACATGTACCAAAATGTTCATTGCAGCTCTATTCACAATAGCCCGGAGCTGGAAACAACCTAAGTGTCCATCATCGGATGAATGGATAAAGAAGATGTGGCACATATATACAATGGAATATTACTCAGCCATAAAAAGAAACGAAACTGAGCTATTTGTAATGAGGTGGATAGACCTAGAGTCTGTCGTACAGAGTGAAGTAAGTCAGAAAGAGAAAGACAAATACCGTATGCTAACACATATATACGGAATTAAAAAAAAAAATGTCATGAAGAACCTAGGGGCAAAACGGGAATAAAGACACAGACCTACTTGAGAATGGACTTGAGGATATGGGGAGGGGGAAGGGTAAGCTGTGACAAAGCGAAAGAGAGGCATGGACATATATACACTACCAAACGTAAGGTAGATAGATAGTGGGAAGCAGCCGCAGAGCACAGGGAGATCAGCTCGGTGCTTTGTGACCGCCTGGAGGGGTGGGATGGGGAGGGTGGGAGGGAGGGAGATGCATGAGGGAAGGGATGTGGGAACAGATGTATATGTATGACTGATTCACTTTGTTATAAAGCAGAAACTAATAAAAAAAATAAAAAAATAAATTAAAAAAAATTTTACTTTTATTTAAACTTACTTATTTTATTTATTTATTTTCGGCTGCGTTGGGTCTTCGTTGCTATGTGTGGGCTTTTTCTCTAGTTGCGGCGAGCGGGGGCTGCTCTTTGTTGCAGTGCACGGGCTTCTCATTGCGGTGGCTTCTCTTGTTGCGGAGCATGGACTCTAGGCGTGTGGGCTTCAGTAGTTGTGGCTCCTGGGATCTAGAGCGCAGGCTCTATAGTTGTGGCGCACGGGCTTAGTTGCTCCGCAGAAGAATTTTGTTTTATTGGACAGAACTTCTGAGGACTCAAGTCCTGGAGACAGCCACTCAGAAGGCTCTGAGGGACGGCTCCAAAGACGTAAGGGAGGGGCCAGAATATCTAGGGGTTTTTGCAACAAAGACCAGGTAGTCTGAACATCAAAACATGACTGTTAATTAAAGAAAACCAGGCATCTCAAGTTAATGATTTTAGTGCTTTTCTATGTCTGGGAAAATGCAAGAGTCTGGGCTCATTGAAATCACTCCTTTGATCTGCACCTCAACTATCTGGGGCCAGTTTCCTGTTCTTCTCCATCCTGAATCCCCTCAGGGGCACAGTTGGGGGCAGCTGCAGTGGCTGAGGGCTTCTCCACAGTCCCAAGGCATTATCAGGGGTCTTGATAAGAGCTGTGAGACTCTGTGCGTGTGTGTGTGTGTGTGTGTGTAGGGATGGGGGTGACAGAGAACAAGATGGGGGAGCTGGAGCTGGTGGGATGAGAGCTACTTAACAGGGAGCCCCCTTTGCTGGAAGGAAGAACCAAGACACAGGGAAGTGGTTGGTGGGGAAAGCGATCAGATTTGTTTCAAGTGAAAAATAGAAGCCCATTTCTCTGCTGGTGGGAAGGATACAGTCAAGAGCAGAGACGGACAGAGAGGGTGTGTGAGGGTTCATTAAAGGTGTCAACTTAGCGGGGCCATGGGGGGCCCAGATACCGGGTCAAACGTGATTCTGGGTGTTTCTGGGTGAGATGAGCCTTTGAATCAGTGGACTGAAAAAAGCAGATTGCCTTTCCCCAGGGTGGGCCTCATCTAATCAGTTGAAGGCCTGACTAGAACAAAATTCAGACGAGGGGAGAATTATTCGATCTCTGTGCCTGATGTTCTTTGACCTGGGACATTGTCATCTCCTGCCCTTGGACTGGCACTTACACCATTGGCTCTCCAGCTTTTGCTGAATTCAGATTTTGGACTTAGCCTCCATAATCATGTGTACCAATTCTTATAATACATAGGAGATCTCAAAATCTATCTACTTCTACAACTACATCTCCATCTATCTCCATCTATCTCTGTATCTATTTACATATACGTCTACATGTATATCTATCTATCTATATCTTTTTTCATCTACATCTATGTATCGTGTATCTATGTTTATTTACATCTCCATCTCCCTCCATATCTACATCTACATCTATATCTATCTATATGTCTCTGTATGTCTATTTATATCTACAACTACACCTACATGTACATCTCCACCTATATCTATCTACATCTACATCTATCTACTTCTACATCTATATCTACCTATATCTAAATGTATATCTATCTACTTCTACATCCGTATCTATATGTATATCTATTTACCTCTACATCTACATGTATGTCTATCTATATCTATATCTGTATCTTTTTTCATCTCCATCTCCATCTATTTCTGTTTACATATATAGTGTCTTTATATCTAGTTACATCTCCCTCTCCATCCACATCTATTTCCATCTATATCTACATCTGCATGTATATCTGTATATACGTATCTGCATATCTATTTATATCTACGTCTACTTCTATATGTACATCTCCATCTATATCCTCATCTGCATCTATATCTATTATATATGTATATCTATTTACGTCTACATGTATATCTATCTATATCTATATCTGTATCTTTTTTCATCTACATCTATCTATAGTGTACCTATGGCTATTGACATCTCCATCTCCATCCATATCTGTCTCCTTCTATGTCTACATATCTGTATATCTATTTATATCTACATCTCTAGGTACAGGTACCTCTATGTCTCCATCTGCATCTATAGGTATATCCAAATGTACATCTATAGTTACATCTACATCAGCATGTACATCTCCATGTCATCTACATCTGTCTAGGTGTATACTTACATCATCTACATCTACATCTATGTGTCGATATCTATCTACATCTCTATCTACAGCTATTTATTTCTATCTATATCTATTGACATCTGTATTGATATCTCTATATATCTAGCGCCTATTGATTCTTTCCCCTAGAGAACCGAGACGAATACAGGGTCTTGCTTCAAATCGGGAGGGAGAAGGGATTGCTGCCCCAGAGAGTGCGGGTGTGGACGGGAGTGTCGGTGGTCCACCCATGTGTGGAGCACGGGTGAGGCCAGAAGCTCATTCGTGGGTGGGCACAAGGGGGGCTTCCCTCTGATGCCTTCAGATTTCTCCGAGAAAAGGAAGCAAGGGCATTGACCAGAATGAAGCAAGGGGGCTGTCACTGGGGGGGACTGAGAGGCGGGCTGGGTTAAGAACAGAGATGCCCAGCGAGGACCCCGTCAGGCTCACGGTCACAAATCCCGAGGGAGACCGGTTGCTGGGGACGAGTGCCCTTCTCCAGGTGCTGTTGGCTGCGCTGATGCACGAGTGGGTCAGATGTAAGTGACTGAAGTTTTGCCAAAGGGGAGAGAGATGGAGAGAGGGACAGGTGAGGCGGGGGTTTGCATGAGCCCACGATTTCAGCCAGACAACAAAGGGGTGAGGGAGGTGAGGATGTGTTTGGAGCAGTGGAGCTAAGGTTCTAGTGGGGTTTAGAAATTGTTCACTGGGGACCCCGCACTGGTGCACTGGCGAGATCACAGGTGCTGATGAAACAAAGGATTCAAATCACAAAGATGTGATGGATGCTGGTTGTTAGCGGGTGAATTGTTTCCCCCCCCCGCAAATTCCTATATCGAGGTCCTGACCCCTAGGACCTCAGAATGTGACTGTTTTTGGAGGAGTCTTTAAAGAGGAGATGAAGGTACAATGAGGTCATTAGGGTGGGTCCTGATCCCATAGGACCGGTGTCCTTATAAGAAGAGGAGATCAGGGCACAGATACACACAGAGGGACGACCACGTGAGGACACAGGGAGAAGACGGCCGTCTACACACCCAGGAGAGAACCCTCGGGAGGAACCAGCTCTGTTGACTCCTGGATCTCAGATTCCAGCCTCCAGGACTGGGAGAGGATAAACATCTTTGGGGATATTATTCTGTCTACCACACAGGGATCAGGACGTGGACATTTGGGGACATTATTCTATCTCTGAATCATGGGGTCCCCCAGATTTTCCTATCCTCTGAAGGAGAAGAACAAAACATCTACCCATGTTCCTGTTAGATTTGGATAGTTTCTCTGCCGGACTGTGTGAGTTGGAACATTGGTTTTTCTCCTGTCCTTCGACTGGGACGTACACCATCCACTTTCCTGGGTCTCCAGCTTCCCAATGGTGGATGGTGGGACTTCTCAGCCTCTAATCATGTGAGTCAATTTCTTATAATAAATCACTTTCTATACATATATGATATAGCCTATTGGTTCTGTTTCTCTGGAGAACCCTGAGTAATACTATATATCTCTATCTCTATATATCTATCTATCTGACACCTATCAATCTACCTGTCTATCATCTATCTACCTACCTATCTATCTATCCTTTTACCTATCTGTATATATATATACACACACACATATATTGAACTTGAACATTATAAAGTTTAGTATATATGTGTGTATATGCATATGTATCTCTATATATGTATATATATGTACTAAGCTTTAAAATATACATGATATATAATGTATACAATATGCACATATGCATCATATGCATGTATATGTAGATATATGTATATCTGTTTGTTTATCATCAATCATCTATCAATAATCTATCATCTCTCTTGTCCATCCATCCATCCATCCATCCATCCAATCTTTTTCTATCTATCTATACATCCACTCCCAAAGGTTTAAATAAATCCCAAATGACAGAACCACCATCCAAGTCTCTCTGGCCAGTGTTAGCTGTGTGTGTCCACCATGACCTGTGAACAGATCACCCAACAGCTCTGCCAAATCCTCCTTGGATGCCCCCGTCCACAAAGGACCCTGTGTCTTCTGCCATCTGAGAACGGGTATTTTCCACACCACTGTGGTTTTCTGCCATTACAAGAGAACACCATCATTGTCAATTTCGAGGGGTGGAGCTCTCTGAAGTGCTTGTCCTGTATGACATTACTGATATTTTTGTTACCTTTTAAAACATGAAGACCTGTACATGATATATAATATGAGATCAGAGCAGTGTTTTTTTTTTCTCTCTTGCCAGTGGTCGAACACTCTAAGTAGATGGATGTGGTGCCACAGAGGGAAACGGGGCCCCAGAAGCCTAGTGCTCCATTTCAGATGGTCTCTGGCGTGTGCTCGCCATGTGTGTCTGAGGCTGGGCAGAGCCCTGCATTTGCAGGGAAGATGGGGTCCCCTGGGCTATTGGTTAAGTGTGGATATCACTTAAACTTGATCCATCGCAGAAGAGGAAAAACGCCCTTCCTCAAGAGTCCTCGTGAACAGGGGCGGTATGAGCTTTCTTTCCTTTGTCCTCTTGCTAACTCCAGATTTTTAATTACAAATGCACAAAAGAAAAGGAAATGAAACCCTAACCCCAACCCTACAGCCCAGAACATTAACTCGACTGAAACTCATAAAAATGATCCAAATCAGAGACAAGGACGTTTCTTCCCAGGGTCTCAAGTCTTCCAGGGCTATACGCCAAGAGAAGGGTTTTCCACTCACAGTGGAGTTACCTTTGCTGGTTATTCTGGGTGGCATTCTGGTGTGTGTTCCTGCCATTTAGCTGTCCCTCTGTTCCAGTAGAATTCGGGTGACCTGCAGTTTCAAGGGGAGGATTCTACCCCCCAGCATTGTGGCCCTGGTCACGCCCCACCCCCAGAAGCACGCTCGCTTGCTTGTTAGGGCTCTTCGAAATCCAGAGGTGTTTTGTGGGTCCCCAGAAACGAATGTGTTTGGTTCAGGGGGGGCTTGGGTCTCCTTGGGTTGCACCTGCCACTCTGACTGGCACGGAGATTCTCCTGTAAGGGTCTGCTCCCAAGTTGGTTTCAACATGCATTTGTACACAGGTGCATGTGCACGGGATGGCCCGCGTCCGTGATGTCTGGGGAGGTTAATGCTGTGGTCTTGGAGGAGCGGGGTGGAAGTAGGGAAACCGCTGAGGGAAGGAAGTGAAAGCTTGGAACCTTCTGGACACTGGCTCTGGCTCTGCTGGGAGCAGCGATCCAGGAGCAGATTGGTGTCCATGCCAGCTCAGCCCTGTTCCCACCTCAACGGTGTCCTCTGGCTCCTCCTACACTGACCGCTTTGGTTCAGCCCCTTCTTGGGTGGGTTGATGTCCACTGTCTGATGTCTCGAAGCCCCCTGATGGTGAGTCCTGGGTGACAGAAAAGCCCCCATGGGTCAGCCTGGCAATGAGGGTGGTGAATTCAGTTCAGAGATGTATGTGGTGAGCGACATAATGTCCCCAACGACGTCCCCGTCCTGGTCCCCGTGTGGTGGACAGAATAATGTCCCCAGAGATGTCCACGCCGGGGTCCCTGTGTGGTGGACACAGTAACGTCCACAAGGACGTCCACATCCTGATCCCCTAGAATTTCTTAGGGTTACCTTATGGGGCAAAAGCAACTTTACAGATGTCATTAAGGACTCTGACATGGGAGATGACCCTGGATCCACCAAGTGTCATCCCAAGCATCCTCATATGAGGGAGGCAGGAGGGTCAGAGTCAGAGGAGATGGGAGGATAGGAAGAAGGGTGCAATGATGCCGTTTGAAGAATGCTGGAAAGGGAAAGGAAACGGGTTCTTCCCTGGAGCCTCCAGAAGGAACCAGCCCTGCCTACACTTTGTCTTTAGCCCTTTGAGACTTCTCACTCCTCGAACTGCAAGGTGATAAATCTGTGGTGTTTAAGCTACTGTGTCTGGAGTAGTTCTTGCACCAACCCTAGGAAAGCAACGTAATGCCCATCCACTTATTCATGGGGACTGGGATGACTGGGACTCGGGGCTCGGTGGCTAGCAGGTATGGGGTCTGCTGGTATGTGGAGTTAGGTGTGAGCACCACCATCTCTCCCTGCATGGACCCCTTCTCTCTTGGTGCCCTTTAGGGTAAGTAATTTCCCAGTACCACCACCAACAGCCCCTGTACTTTACCTTTGCATTCTCAGTGGGTCCTGACAGCAGGTAGAATTTCAGGGTCAATCCATACCTGGGTTTTTCCCCTCCTCCAGCCTCTCTTAAGGAATGCAACTGGATCTTTGCAACCATCCCTTCCAAAGGCCCCAGGATGTAGGGATGTGAAAGCAAGAGAAAAGCTTCAGATTCCCCCAGCAGAGGGCATCCGACGAACACACATCCCCGTTTCCTGGCCATCCTGCAGAGGCTGACTCTGCCTGAACATGCAACAACTTCCATGGTCTGGGAGCCTGGCTCTGAGCTCAAGGACAAAACCACACCCTCTATTGAAATAAAAAGCGTGAAGGCATTTTTCCATCCCCAAGGTTCACAACCTGCCAGGTCATCAACTTCCCAAAATTCTGAGAGTCTGTGTGCAAAAACAGTAAAAAGTCAAAACCCACCAAAGCCTGTTAAATTTCCATCATCCTGTATGAAAGACTGAACCAGGACCCCCGCCCCCCAGGCTCAGAAGGCAGCACCCAGGGGCAGTTCTGAATGATGACTAGCACCAGAAATTGGGATGAGCGGTATCCAGACCTACAGGGTTTCTCAGAAGGGGTGTCTCAAAACACTCAGCTTTGAAACCTGGAAAGCCACATGGGAACTGAAGAATCTGCTCCAAATTCATGTAGATGGTCATTATGTTGTTGTTGTAGTGGTGAAGATGATAATGGTGATGATGATGGTGATGATGTTGGTGATGGTGATGGTGATGGTGATGTTGGTGGTGATGATGGTGATGAAGGTGATGATGATGATGGTGATGATGGTGATGATTATGATGTTGATGATGATGATGTTGGTGGGGTGGAAACCTTTACATCTCCAAGAACAGTCGCATTGATTTTATTGTTTCTCCTACTTCTTCTGCTTCATCTGGGCTAAGGATGAAATTTCCATCTTTCTCTCTTCCTTCTTTTTTCAACATCCCATCTTAGGGCTCACCCATCCTTCATATTCAGAAGAAAAGAATCCACAGAGAACATCCCAGAGATCAACTTATCCATATGAAATAAAAAACAAGACGCGTCTTATTTTACCAGCTTCGGAAAACCTCTTCCTAACAGTGTATTGGAAATCAGGAGCTAAGAGCGAAGCAAGCCCAAATCAGGGGTGGGGGGGAGAGAGAGAGAGAGAGAGAGAGAGAGAGAGAGAGAGAGAGAAAGGGAGAGAGAGAAAGGAAGGAGGGAAGGAAGGAAGAAAGAGAGATAGAAAAAAGAAAGAAAGAAGGAAAGAAAGAGGAGAGAAAAGAAAAGAAAAGAAAAGAAAGAAAAAAAGAAAGAAAAACTCAGAGTGAATGTGGGAAAAATGGAGAAGGGAAGTCATAAAACCAAGTTATAATGCAGGAGGGCTTTTATCAAGGCATCCAACGAAATTTAAGAAGAAAATATTATTAAGCAAAAATGAACATGAAAAATCATCCCAGATGCTCTCATTCTCACAGGCTGAAGAAATCAGCGCAAGATCGGATCCAGAAGAGAGAGAGAAAAAAGATAGCCACGGCGCTTGAAAAAAAAAAGAGATACAGGAGGGGAAATGTTTATTTTTATTACCTAATATCCAATTTAAGCATTAACAGCTACACTTGCCATCAAACGGCACGGCTGAAACCTCTTTCAAGACAAGTGCCTTTGGATGACGCGGAGAGAAGCATCTTAGCCGTTTCTGCACGGGTTCTGCAGAGCCCGTTTCCCCATCTGCTGTCCAGTCTCCGTGCATTTTCAAAGAATATTTTATTAGTGTCATTTTGAAACCCACAGACAACCTCGCTTTTCTTCACCTATCATCGGAACTGGGTAATCCGTTTTGGTTGCAGGGAAGAACACGGTTTCTATGTCCTGCAGCCTTCCGTAATGCAGAGAAACTTTATTTTAAGTTATCCTGATAGCTATTTAGGTTAGTCAAAGACAGAGTACTCTGGGTCCTTTTAATTATAGCTGTGCCACCTTCATTCCTTAGGAGATAAAGTGGTGTCAGCACTTTGGCTGAAGAACCCTATTTTTAGGGGCTTATAACTCAGCTGTTAAAATCCGCTGTAGGCTGAAATAAGGCATAAAATTTCAGCCTGGAAGCAAAAGAAACAATTAAAAAGAAATCAAGACAGTATAAAAAAAATAAATCTGGTCATTTCAAGAGATCATCAGAGTGCATTTCAATGACGTTTCAACCGGGAAGAGTGGCTGAGCACAGTCTGGGGTCTGGGTGGGTTTTCCCACGGGCCTGCCATTTTGTACAGCTGAACAGGGTACCATTGTCTGGAATTCTGTCTCCTGGGTCATTTGGTAAGAATGCCATGTGACCGGAGGCCCGTGGACATGGCCACTGGGGCACCAGTATGGCCAGACCACTGCCTTGCTGGATCAGCCAAAGGATGGGTTTAGAAGCAATGTCCCCTCCATTTTTCATCATGGGGAGGCCCCATTTCTAAATTCTCTTAACTTCCAATGACAGGAAATCTAAACCTTCTTTAGATAAAGACCTTGTGAGAATCATATGAAAGTACGGATCTCCTCTTAGAAAGACACACCTAAAAATTCCCCTATAATATCAGGATGCCCGTGATGTTTCTGGACATCTCTGGACCCAGGTGAAGACCCCAAATGTAGGGCATTCCTTTGACAAGATCCCCAACCCATGAAGCTTTCCAGCTAATGACACGTTGGGAGTGGAGTCAGATGTGGGACCAGCCTGATGAGATGTGCTCAGTGGGTCCACGTAGTTGGGGTCGGCTGTGGGACGACACCAAGGAGATGTGCCCATTGGGTCTACTTCAATAGGGTCAGCTGTGAGGTTGTGTCTTCTCTGTGCTCCTGACTGGGATCAGTTCTGGGGCCACCCTGGAATACTGTGAGACCTCTATTCACTTGACGAGGTAAAGTAGAGCAGCCTTACCTTGATGCCCCGTGCATTTGACATTCTTAGCTTAGGATCTAGGCCCTAGATGAATCCACATCTACTTCAGGACTATTTTGTCCAGGGCTATTTTGAACCTAAGGTATAGGGATTGACCATCACTGGCAGACTGATGCTTCATCCTTCGCCAAGATCTGCTTGTTTCCTCCCAGCTCCATCCTCCGCGGCTGCCCCACCACGATCAATCTTGACTCTTCAGCCACAGGATGCCTTGGAGCATCTCAGATGAATGGTGCTGCAGAAGATAGATTTGCCTCTGTATCGTCAGTCTTCCCAATGCAACGATGACGGGACCATCCATGGATTCACCAGCTGACTGCTTGATTCAGGGATGCATCTGTAAGCAAACTCGGTCGTGGTCCCAGCTCTGGTGGAGGCTACCACTGAGTGGTGAAGGTGGAAACAATGATAAATAAACAGAAGACGATATAGAATATTCATACCATCCAGTGGGGCAGATTCTTGATCCTTGGAGGAAAAAGAAAAGAAAGAGATCGTATATACTGATGCTTGAAAAGACAATAAAGCTATACTTATTGGTATGTGAACCAGCAAACAGAAAAATACTGAATCAGGGACATACCCAAAGATCAACAAATGTGAGTGTTTTCAACAGAGGAATCCAACTCTGAGTCATGTTATTCTATTTTTTGGTGCCATCTTCTGGGTTGCACAGAGTAAAACAAGCTGGTTAGAACATGGGGGACTTACAACATAAGCCTTATAACCTGGGTCAGTTTTGAGAATGTCTAGTATAACCATGAATCCATTTCTCCCTACTGAATCCCCGGGCTTCCCTCCTTGTTTTCCTCATCTACAGAGTGATGGGTTAGAACCAGTATTTCTCTATGTAAAGCAAATGAACGTCCCAGATGTGAGGGCACAAGAACTCTGACCCATGGTTCTCCAAACACAAGTTCAGACTGGGGTTCAGAGAAGATTCTGCAGATCTCCCAGGTCCTAATCTTTGCTCTTCTGATTCTGGGTGGATGGCAGGTCATAGTCCCATGTGGTAGCCTTGGGTCCTAAGAAGGTCCTGTTGCATTAGTTGGTTATTTGTCAGATGGGGTGGGTGGCCAGGAGACATGTGCACTTGGGTGGGTAAAGCATTCTCTGTGCTGAAAGTTTTCAGGGGTCAAACCACCTCGAGTTGATCTATGCCCCCCTCCCCTCCTCCCAAAGTCTGTTTGGAGACCATGAGTTTCCTGGGGTGACCATAACAAGCGACCACAACTGGAGGTCTTAGGACAACAGGAATTTGTTCTTTCCCATTTCTGGAGACCAAAACTTGGGGGTCAATTTGTTGGTGGGGCTGTGCTCCCTCCAGAGGCTCCAGGGGAGGGTCCTTCCCACCTCTTCTAGTTTCTGGGGGCTCCAGGCATCTCTGGGCTTGTGGCCACCTCCAGCCCGTCTCTGCCTCCGTCTTCCCAGGGCTTCTCCTCTGTGTCTGCGTCTCTCTGCTTCTGTGTCTTGTAAGGACCCTGTCATTGGATGTAGGGCCACCCTCATCCAGGAGGACCTCAGACCCTTCCCTTCATCACATCTGCAAAGACCTTTTGTCCAAATAAGGTCCTGTTCTGAGGTCAAGGTGTCCCAGGACCATGCTCCCTCCAGAGGCACCAGGGGAGGGTCCTTCCTGCCTATTCCAGCTTCTGGGGGCTCCAGGTGTCCCTGGGGTTGTGGCTGCCTCCCTCCCGTCTCTCCCTCACTTAGCCATGGACATGGGCCATGTCCCCCCAGATTCCTCCATGAAGACATCCCAGTTGGAGTTTCCCCAGAGTGGGCAAAAACGCCACTTGGCAGCCAGCACACAGTGGAGGAGTGTAACAGGGCTCACTTCACTGTTCTGAGCTCAGCCATTCTGCTCATAGGAGCAGGTAATTTTGCTAGATCAGTAGGATTTACATCCCACATCCAAACAATATTATTTTCATTAAACTCTTTTCACTCTATTTTGATTCTAGTTTAATTCATGGTTACCTTATCATTGGGGGAACTACTTCATCTCCAATTGTCCAGAAAAACAGGTACAGAGATTTTTAAAAAATGACACTGATTTTTTTTAAACTATATTTTGGGGTTAAGCTGTCATCATGCCTAGGGATGTAAGGGGACATTGTGTGTCAAATGCCTTTTCAAAGATGCTTTCAGTCATACAGCTGTTGCACAGCTCGAATGGTTTTTGATTACGTTTCAGTTTCTGGAAGATCTTTCCAGAAAACCCTCCTGGTGTGGGCGTTTCACGACACCCTGTGTACGACTTTAAACAGGGTATGGAAAGCAAATTGGTATTTGTAAGCATCAAGAGTTTCATGCAAGGACCTACATTTCAACCCAGCGCTGACAAGTTCGGTCTGCAGGGCATCTGGTTGCATCTCCGCCAACCTCTACCCCAATGGAAAGAACTGCGTGAAATATCCTCTCAACTTGCAAAGACCTCTCCCTCATCACCCAAACTGTCTCCCGCAGGGGGGACCCTTCTCTTTCTGTGCCCTCACAGTTGCATTCTTGTTGTTGTTTTTTTTTTTTTACTGGGGTATAATTGCTTTACAATGTTGTGTTCATTTCTGCTGCTGTACATTAGTTGCATGCTACTTCAGGTTAGATTACAAAGTCCGCCGACGGAGCCTGCCAATTTGGTACCTCGGAAAGCATCGGGAGCTGCCCTGATTTGCAGGCTCAAGAGCTAAGCGGGTGTCTGGAGGTAACAGGTGGACTCCTTGCCCCCTTGCCTCCACGTGCATGCACGACTGTTGCTTTTGTATCACAGTCATTATGGCCACTTCATAAAGCAACAGTGCATTTTCCGGGGAGGAAACTCATTTTCCTCCCTGGTTGATGAGCTAACAAGGAGTCTATTTGTTATTGCAGGATTTTATACTTTATTCTTTCTCTCTCCCCCCACTCCATCTTCTTCTTTAATCCCAGTCTCTGCTTGTTGAGCTTCAAATTGAAATATCCCGAACAGATGTAAAAACACATGTGAGTCTCTGCACACAAGCTGTGTCCGCCTTTGTTTCATCTGCTGATGATGTGAGCCTAAAGGAGATCTTTTTAAAATTTCATCACTATTCAAAAGGATAATTAATACGTACCCCCAGGCTTTGATTATGCTGTGCCCAGTAAGTAATGCTCCTACAGAGATAATGAGGGCTCATCAGGCCGGTTTGAATATGTGTGGAGCACAGCTCAGATCCACCAGAAATTGAAGATGCAGCCAAGGTACCATGTAGGTGGCTTAATTTAATTTTAATTTGTAACACAATACAATAGATAAGATCATTTGTTTGTAACCAGCACAGGCATTTTGTTTACATGAAACCCCAGTCAGCGTTCGGCAGATGGTCCTTTTAAAGGCTTAATTGAAGTTTTCTAATCTCACGTCTCCCCCTCCTCTCCATAATGGAGGAGAAAATAACACACGCACGCAGACACACACACACACACACACACACACACGCATGCACACAGCCACACATGCCTCTTTCCCTGGACCCGCAGAGTGTCTCAACTCTCCCAGGGTCCTCCTTTGTCAGCAGCCCCCTCCTGGGGCAGGTCAACCTGCCAGAACGCACTTGGGGCTGCCCGCTGCGGTTGCCTGCTCTGCTGCCCTATGGGACACCCTGGCAGCCTTCCAGCTGGGGCTGGCGAAGACAACCCTTCGGAAACATTGAAATAGGCATCTCCTCCGTGTGTACCCAGATCAGGTTTATTTCCCACAAAAGGAAATTAAGATTTTTGTTGTCTAAATAGAGCCCTCAGAAGGCACACATCATCTACAGGGTCCTGCGTTCGGGGCTGGGTGCCTGTTACTTTCATGCTTCCGTTTGAAAAGGAAACCGCCTCTAAGGACAAAGGTGTCTCTGTCCACAGGGTGGTGTCCCTGGCACTGCCCCCCCCCCAACTCCGGGCAGGTTGGTGGCCCTCTATTTCCCTGTATGCCTTGTGACCTCCCCAGCTACTCTCTCGAAGCCAGCAGCTACCAGATGTCCCTGGAATCAGCCAAACCTGGTTCCAGCCCTGCCAGCTGCCAGCCTCCCAATCCTGACAAGCTTCGATGCAGCACCCATAGCCCTGGGTGTCCTGATTTGTAAAAAGGAGGTGACACCACCTACCTTGTGAGGTCAGAATGAAGAGCAAATGGGGAAAAGCTTGCTCTGCCCTTAGCGCCACCAGGAACATGGCAGGCGCTCAGCCAATGGCCCCAGAACAAGGAGGCTGTGGGTCATGGTTGAAAGTTCTAAACCGAGGAGGGACTCTTCGTCACCAGCTTGCTCAACCCTCCCTCCCTGAAGTCATGCCGGGCCACCCCAGCTCAAAATGAATCCGAGGGGCCCAACCCACGGTGTGACAGCGATTTTAAAAGCCAAAGCATTCTCCCAAACAGGAAGAACACACAACGGTGTGGTGTGCGCACAGTTTTTGCCTCCGTTCCAGCGTTCTCAGGCTCTGGCTAGGTCTTTCACGGCTTACCCACTTATGCAAATCGACACTAACAGAGCGGCTTCAGACGTGCTTTTGAGAGCTCATGTTGATTCATTTATGCAACAGCTTCAACCCTGTTTATTCAACAAATCGTAGAAGCAAAATTTACTGACGCCTTAATTTGTGCAGCGGCTCTCCCTGTGTTTATGGAACAGGCAAGGGAAGTGGGATGTTAAGGCAGGCAACCTGGGGGTCTCTCTAAAACCGATCCGTGCACTTAGAGCTCTGTGGCTCAAATGGCCGTGCCTCCCCAGGGTCCACACAAGTAGATGACCACGGTGGCCTTCAGTTCCTTTTTCTGGAAACATGCCCTAAGCAATAGCAGGAAGGAAACAGCTTCTCAAAGGGCATCCAACTGTACCCAATTGTCTGTCTCATGGAATCACAGCATTGCAGGCCAGGAGAGAGTCTTGAGGAGTCTTAGCACTGATGGGGTCCCAGGAGCCCCCTTCATCAGTGGCCCCTGGATGGGGCAGGGAGGCTCCTTGCTTTCCCATGGGAGACCACCTGCTTTATGTTTAACTACGCTCCACCCCGGGGCTCCAGGCAAAGGATCTGGGATGGGCTGAACTGTGTCCATCCCTTCCCACATTCATGGGTTGAAGTCTTAACCCCCAGGACCTCAGAATGTATCTGTATTTGGGAATAGGGTCGGTGCAGATGTAATTAGTTAAGATGAGGTCATCCTGGAGGAGGGTGGACCCTAATGCACTATGACTGGTGTCCTGCCTGCCCCGTAAAAAAGTGAAATGTGGACTCAGACACACACACAGGGAGAGCACCGTGGGAGCAGATGCAGCCCCCAGAAGCTGGAAGAGGCAGGGAGGACCCTCCCCTGGAGCCCCTGGGGGGAGCGCAGCCCTGGGACACCTTGACCTCAGACGTCTGGTCCCCAGGACTGGGGGGGTGAGGATGGAGGTCTGTGGTTTTATGCCGCCTGGTTTGGTAATTAGTTATGGCAGCCCCAGCAAACGAATGCGGTTTCAAGGCTGATTGTGATGGTGTGTCTGGAGGGCCCTTGGGCCTCCCAATCATGCTGTGCTGGTGGGCGGACCCCTCCCAGCCCGCAGCACGCTCATGGCGTCGTCCGGTGGCCTGTGGTTTCCACAGCGATGGCCTGTTAGGAGGTAGTGCCCATGTGCTTGTCTAAGTGGACTGAGAGATAAACAGCAGCAAGGCTAGGGCGTGGTCCTCACTTAGTGTCCCGGAGCACACGCAGGCTCTGGAATCTCACTGAGGTCTCCGTCCCCGTGTCTCTGAGAGCAAACGGTGTTGAATACGTTTTCATGAGCTCATTGGCCGCTCCCACATCCTCCTGTGGGTAGGGGCTGTTCGTGCTTTGTCCTTGTTCTCTGGGGCGTCTGCCTTTTCTTATAGCTGTGTGGGAATCCCTTGTCTAATCCACGGACAAGCCCCGTTGTCTATACTGCACTGTGCACATCATCTGTGTCTGTATATCTGTACTGATATCATCTATATATTTATATCTATATATCTGTATCATAGCTACATCTATATCATCTATATATCTATATCTTATCTACATCTATATCTATACCATCTGTATCTATATATTTGTACCTATGTTTATAGCTTCTATATATTTATGTGTAGATCTATATCATATCTATGCCTAAATCTATATCTACTTGTATGTATTTATATCTATATCAACTAGATAGCTATATGTGTATTTATATCTACATCTATGTCTGTATGTACCTCTATATCGGCATCTGTATCTATATGTATATACAGTTGTCCCTCTGTTTCCACAGGGGATTGGTTTCAGGACTCCCACAAAATCCACAGGTGCTCAAGTTCCTTATATAAAATGGTGTGGTGTAGCTGGCCCTCTGTATCCATGGATACAGAGAGTCGACTGTATCGTGTAATCTATACCTGTATCATGTATCTATACATCTATATACACATGATATATCTATACATAATCTATACCTTTATCACTGTCTCTAATCATCTCTATATCTACAGCTGTATCTCTCTCTCTATCATGTCTATATCTATATATTCTTATTGCTGTATTATCTACGTACACCTCTGCTGATACCCACATCCCTCTCACCTATGAACATCTATATCTACATCTACGTCTCCTCTATGTGTCCCTGTGCCCAGGCTGCCTCGCCCACTGGCTCCCGTCACTCAGATGAGTCACCACCTCCTCCCCCCGCCTTTCTGCCCGGCCCACTTGTCCCCAGCAGACACAGAGGAACCTACATAGAAGGTGGAAATTGGTGCTAAATGCTGAGATGCAATTACACCTCTGTAATTTAGGAAAAACTACTGATAATGAACAGAATTCACTTAATTTTAAGCCAGACCTAAACCCTGGAGGTTTGTTTTTTAACCCTCATTTCTAGGACCTTCCAGTATATAAAAATAGAAAAAAAAATTAATGTGTATAATCGGTAGATATGGTTTGTGGGGAGAAACAAGTAATTTAGCTCCGATAAGGTGAAATGGGCTATTGTTACTTTTTATAACCAACTAATTTGGGTTCATGCAATTAACAGATTAAAGCAGTTAGTTGGAGGGGCACATTTAATTTTATTTGGTTCTCATTTTTGATCTGAGGCTGGTTTCCTGGAGTGTGTGTATGAAACGATTCTCCTGGCTCGATTTAAATGCTGTGTTCTCCTAGTCGTGTCCATGAGTCAATGGTCAATATTGAGCTTACCTGGCCCAGGTGAGCACTCTGATCACAGGCCCTGCTCCATCCACATCTGGGCCAGGTGGGCATCACGCATCACTGACCTGTAACTTTGGTCCAGTTACTGCAGTTCACAGTTGACAATATCAGGGTCAGAGTAAATTATCTACCTTGCTTTCACTCGTAACTGATTTTTGGGTTTTTTTGGTTTGTTTGTTTTTCAGTATGCTTGGAAGTTTTGTATTCAGATCGGTCCTGTAAGTCCTTTTTATTATACCTGTCATTCAAATGCATGGTCAATTTACATGTCAATTACAGACCAGTAAACTGGTACAGTCCCTGCCTTTTTGAAGTTCACCATTCTTCTGTGTCAAAGTGGGAATTTCTGACCACAGGATTCTAATGTCAAGGCAGACATTGATTGGACCTTTATATGATGCTGCCGTGACTATACAGTGCTAAAATTTGATTAGGATAAAGAAAAAAAACCATACTGCGCAGAAAACTAGTGGTCAAATTTTCAATGGGTTTTTCTCCAGAAAGCACCATCTGTGTGTATGTGATGAATGTCCAACAGGGACTGTTTAAAAAATTTCCATAAGGATGAAGAGACCTCTCCTTCCTTCCTTTTGAATTGTGTTTCTTATCACCTCGTGTCGGCTGGGTGCTGACCACCAAGCACTTACAAAGCTGAGTGCAGCTCGGAAGACGAAGCTTCACTGTGCATCCACTCCATGGTCTGGTCTCTTTTCTGGAAGGCCAGCACAGGACAGTGCAGGGGGCAGATGGAAGGGCTGTGGTCTTGGGGAGTTTAGGGTCAGAAAGACATAGATGGCAATCCCAATTCTCTGTCCCTTGCAGGGTGCCCTGGCACCTCGTAGCTCCCTTGGTAATAACCTGATTGGTACAAAGACCTTGACGACGGAGGGGATTGAGTGGGGTGGAATCGAGGGTAAAGCCAGTGAACTGGCCGAACATAATTGGCGGACAAGAGCAACAAGACAATGCGAAGATGATCCAGTGGGCGGCTTTGCAGAGAACCAAGGAACCCAGGAGGCTTCTAGAAGGTCCTTGGCTACCACTGGGCGGCCACTCTGCATCTAGCGGTCAGCTCCTTCCCGCCGTGGTCCTGCAGCAGCGGCCCTGACATCCCTGGGGCAGGGGAGCCTTCAAGCAATGCTGACCGTTGACCCCATCCAGACCAACAGCACCAGAACCTGCATTTTAGCAAGACCCCCAGGGCATTCACGTGTCTACACGGGCATGTGAGAGAAGCACTGATCCGGGTGGTTTCCTCAACTCTTCAACTTTATTTCAACTGCCCTGTCCTGGATCTGTTCGACAAGCATTTTATAAAGTCCACCAAATCTGGTACCTCTTGGGCCACGTCCCTGTGCTGTTTATGGGCTCAAGGGAGCACGTGGCCTTTATCGCAGGGAAGAGCCCGTGAGCCTCTGTCCACTCAGGGGCCAGCAGGGGCAGTGGCCTGGGTGTCCGTGGGGTCTCCCCGCTGCTTGCCCTGTCCACTCCTCCGTGAGGCCGTGGGGCCTCCTCTCCTGGCTGACCATGACCCCTCTCTCCCTGCCAGGCCAGCGAGAAGGGGTCCAGTGCCTCCCCCCACCTACCGGCAACACGATTATCCTTTTGAGAGAGAAAAACAAGGTCTCCGAGAGGGAAAGGAAGTGTGGGTGCCGGCTGGGGCCAGAATCGGAGCCCAGGTCCACCTGAGCACAAGCCCAGCGTGTTCCCTCTGCCATGTTGGGCGGTACACAGCCCAGGTCCCAGGAGACAAGAGCCACTGGGGTCTCGGCTCCTGGACGCTCAGCTGACCATGCACCGTCGGCTTCTCCCATCCCTCAACGTCCAGCAGTGCGCAGCCAGCACCGTGACCTCTGACCTGCTGCCTGGTGGTCAAGCATCTGCCGTCAGGCTGATCTTCGGGAGACCTGAGCACAGCCCGGCACAGTGGACTCCGTGTTCCATGCCCCGTGGAACTGGGAGCGGGTTCCTTGCGGTGACCCCACGGCATCTTGAACTAGCACCACGCCTCCCCCCTGGGCGGCCGTCTTCTCCCTGCAAAGCCCTTGGGCAGAGGTGCGGGGATCCCAGGGCCCGTCTGTCCCCACAGGTCACACGCACGTGCATGATAGGGAGCGAAGCTGGAGGGGAGAGCTGTCCTCTCGACTGCAGAGCCCTGGGGTCCTCTCATAAGGACCTGAGACCACCTGCTACACACCTGGGCCGAGCGCTGCTTGGGGGAAACGCCAGCTGGGGAGATGTTGGCGCTGGGATCTGGACAGAAACAAATGCTGTGAAATAATCATGTTGCTTGCGGAGGGGTGGGGGGTGGCACCCGCGTCTGAAGAGCTTCTCCCCACCTCTCTCCCCGTCCCTCTCTACACAGCCCATACGTTAAAATGTGTATCATGTATCTATAGCAAATACACTCCACTGCGTGTACCTATATGAATACCCAAGAGTGTATGCGTTTATATACATATCCGTACATGTACATATACATACAGCTATGGATATGTTTATATACAAATAAAGTTACAGACACACATACATAGACATATGTGTATATGATACCTGTGTATGTAAGTTCACGTATTATATACATACATAAAATACACAATAGATATATGTGTGTATATTATATATGTCTGTATATAATACATAATATATAAAGTATATATACATATATATACATACAGGGGATGTGCGCTGCCCTCATGTTTCCTTACGAGAAGGTTCTGTGCGCTCTTGAGAGGGTGTTGCAGATCTGTTAGTTCCTAATGTTCACACATGCCTCTAGTTACCTCTTACTGTTTGCCAGGCACTCTGCACACAAAATTTCCTTTCTTCCATACCCTGTACTCAGTTCCTAGGGGTTAAGTGGCGCCGTCCTGGGTGCAGTCTCTCTGTCTCTCTCTCTCTGTCTCTCTCTCTCTGTCTCTCTCTCTGTCTCTGTTTCTCTCTCTGCTACGTCTCTGTCCTCATCTACACACAACTACAAACTCTCTGGTCAAGAAAACATATTTGTTTCTTGGTGGGCTTTCCCCCTCTACAAGCCCCATGTCACCAAATCACACACATCCACCCCCCAAATGTCTTATTCACTGATAAGGCCACAAAGCAGCATCTGAAATCAGAGACCCACTAACCATCCTCATTTATAGTCTCAGAATGAGGCGTTTCTGGTAAAAATCTCCAGGTGATGTGCGTGAAGTCATGACACCACAGTCCAGGACTAAAGACACACATGGGGCGGAAGCACGGGCCGCTGATGTAGGGCTGGTTGAAAGCGTCTCTGTGTTTGCGTCGTTCAGAGGGAACATGCATTTGAAAGAGTGGTTCGTGGTTCGCATAATACCCTTCCAGAAAGAAAAATAAATATTGGCAGATGTGGGAGTGAAATCTTCAAGGTTCAGTCCAAGTCAAGACAGCAGGGAAGTTGTGTCTTGCATCTCATTCCAATCCATGGAAAGAACCTTCCTGGGTCTGCTGGGTTGAGAAGGATGCTGAGGAAGAATGCCTGGGTTTGACCACACCTGAGTATTCATTACAGTGCTTGCTTATCACTGAATAAACAAACAGGAGCCCTGCATCCCATCTTAGCTGATCTGGGAGCCTCTAAAAATAAATTTGGGATGGAATTTGAAGCAACTGAATGTCCCCCCAAATTGGCAGGAAGATTAATGACTGTGTTCAAGCCATTTGAGTCATTAAAATCAGCAAACTAGGGTCCGAGGGCCAGATCCGGCCCCCTACTTGTTTTTGTTAATAAAGTTTTATTGAAACACAGGTGTGTTCATTCCTTTATGTACTGTTTTTGGTGGCTTTTGTGATAAAATGGCAGAGTTTGGTAGTAGGGTCCAGAAATCTTAAAATATTTACTGTCTTACCTTTTACAGAAACAATGTGTGTCCCTTGTCACTAAATAATGAGAGTAAATGTGGATTGTTTGCATTTTAAGGAAAATTTTCTTAAAGAGCAAGGGCAGTTACGATCATTGCTGTCCATAGCTGCGTGCAGCTCCATAAAAGTAATTGCTTTGAAATTCTTATAAGCCCAAGAAGCAGAAGAAAAAAGAAATTAAAAAAATATGATCTCAAAGGACGCACTGCCATTCTAAGGACCTATGGAAGATGGACACTCGTGCACTTGGAAAGAAACTGGATTTAAATCATACCCGAGCGTCGCATTGTATTTCAATTTTCTGCTATTTTTTGCACAGATAAGCTTTGAAATGCTGTGACTGCCTGTGAGCCATCACCTCCAGAGTGTGGAAGGCACGTCTGAGAGTTTGGTCTAGTTACCTTTCAAAAAAAAAAAAAAAACCCCTCCTGTCGAAATCCCTGAAACTCTGGGACCATCTCTCCTGTTACAATTTATATCAGAATGGGCCATGAACTTCATAGGCAGCCCACACATGACATTCTGCTTCAGCATGGAGTGACAAATAAAGCCGGGATGCCTGTCCAGGCCATTGAAGTATGTCCTGGCCTCGATATCCGTGGGGCCTTGGGATCCGGGAGTTGGGGGGACATCTGTCTTGATTAAAGGAAGCTGACGGCAACCACGTTCCTCCTCTGCTAGAATAATGGGAGGCCATTAAAATGGAACATAGGTGCTGGTAATATAAATGGAATGCGATGCTTCCTTCACTCAGCAAAGAGGACATTTGTGATGCATATTTGTGTGGGCAAGACGCATTTGGGGAAAAGGCAGGAACAAAAAAAAAAAAGAGACTTGGGGCTGTACAAAATCATTATTTCTAAATATTCCTACCTTTGAAGTGAACCAGCTTCTGTGTGGGAAGTAGTTGCAGATTTTCAGAACGCATCACAGATTCACTTAAACACACACAACGGACACACAAACACACACAGGTGCATCCCCACCAAACACGTCCCCCCAGTAATTATCACACATTTAGTCAGCATGTGTTGTAATGTGCTGCTATGATGACAAACCCAAACTGTTTTGATGAACGGCATCTGTGTGCCTAATTTATTACTGTGATTATTGTGATGATTTAGAGGAGATAAATTGAAATCTATTAGGATTTAATGTAAAAAGCTGTAATTAGTTTGCTTTCGAGAGCTGGGGGTTGGGGAAGGGGGAAGAGCCAGGGTACATAACGGAAAATCCATTAAGCCAATTACGATGTGAGCCTGGCAGAAAATGCCCAGCCATCTGAAACACACCCATGGCTTTCTCCCAGCTGTACCTTAAGCACGAGGATTCATCTGTCACATCCTTCATTAATTTAATCAACACATCAAGGCCAAAGTCGGGAGGATTCCTTAATCATCGTAATTAACGCACGTGTTCAGCTTGGGGTTTTGGGGTTGGAGGAAGAGAGGGGAAAAAAAGCGCGCCTGCGGAGTAATTACTATGCAAACGACAGAACAACAGTAGCCTGTCAGTGTGCACGTGCAACGATGATGCGTGGGCGGGCGTGTGTGCGTGCACGGTGCGGGCTGCAGAGGGAGACGAGGGCGCGCCTTGTTAACACCCCTGATGCTTTCCTAGCTATTCCCAGAAGTGCAAAACACCCCCGTCCTGCTGCAATTAAAAAATATATATTTAAACAAGCTGGTAACTGCGATCATCTATTTACTGTCAAATTAATTCAGTCGCTCAGGAGATGCCATCTGTATCAGCATCGCGAGGGTGTCACCAGCTTTCGGATCCAGCAGAAGTGAGCCCGCTGGTGTGTTTGATGGCTCTGATAATGGAAACAAGAGAAGCAATTGCAACAGATATATCATAGATTTTCTCATAATTATCTGACCTGTTACACTGTGTCAGTCTGCCGCCAAACACACTGTTTTTATGTCAGAATCTGTGTGGGCATTTTCCCCTTTGATCATCCTGCATTCTGCAGATGTCAGCCTACTGTATTTTAATTGACTCTGGGGTAGCATTCAAAAAAGCGTCTTCGACTCCGGTTGCTGGCGCCTGATGAGGCTGACAAGCTGGCATTTACGCACGTCAGGTCTACTCGGAAGCCACGTGCACCCTGAGTCTCCGAGGGGGTAACAAAATGGTGTCAGTAAACCTCTCCTCGGAGCCTCCTTTGCCTGGAGCCACCGTGGACACACTCCACCTGCACATGAGAGGTCTCCTGCACCCATCTCCCTGGGCATGTTGGGGGAAAGGCATCGGAATCTGAGGACCGCCCCCGCCACCCCCGTCCCCAGCCCAGCAGAGCCAGCATCCATGCTGAAGACAGAGGTGTCAGTCCCCACCCCAGACAGGGAGGTGGCCCCATGTCCGCCTGCCTGAGACCCCTTCTGCCGTGTCCTCGATCTTTTGCGCAGGACATGACAATGACTTTGGTAAAGAAGAGCCAGGTGTGTGGATTTCTGTGGAAGCCCTTATCTTCCGTGGCTCTGGCATCTTGGGAAAAAAAAATCCTTCTGGTTGAAAATGTGGGCTGAGCACCAACTGGAAACGTTTCAATGCAGAGGTCAATTTATTTTGTCTTGACTTTTCAGAGACAGGAAATCTCTGGCCTCCTGTCGGGGAGCACGCCGTTGTCACGCCATGCTTTCTGCCTCGTTAACCCAGAATGGCAGGGGAGAAGCTGTCTTCATCAAGCCCCTGACAGACACGGGAGCCCCCCCTCGCTCCCCCCAATTCCTCCAGGGATGCCTCCTTGGCCTCATCGCCTGCTGGTCCATGTAATTGCCACGTTAAGTCTTCTGCTTTCATGGAAACCCACAGTGAAGAGGAAACTCATCGACGAGAAAACCAAGAGATGCCACCCAAAGCAATCATCTGGAAGGTTTAGAGGGAGTGTTATTGAAGCAATGGTCGATGTTCCCAGTGGCGAAGGTTAATCGTCCTAATCAAGGAAAGACTGAAGCCAATGAATGAATGGATGTCCTAATCAGTGAACAGAAGGCTCTTAGGAAACTGATGCTGTCCTGTGACCCACACCCTTCCTCTCTGCCTTCCATAATTTGAAAGCATTTAGGCAATTTTCCTCCAGACACAGAAATAGGTCAAGACTGATAATATAGGGGATGGAATTGGTGCAATCCCACCTTCATGCCAGGCACCACACTGGGAGGAATGTCATCTAACTTTTTAAAAACAATTTTCTTGGCTGCACTGTGTGGCATGTGAGATCTTAGCTTCCCAACTAGGGGTCGAACCTGTGCCCCTTGCATTGGAAGCTCAGAGTCGTAACCACTGGATTGCCAGGGAATTCCTGTCGGCTAATTTTCTTTCACTAACTGAGTCTCTTAGTCCATTGGGGCTGCCATGAACCAAATACCATTAACTGGGGAGCTTAAACAACAGACATTCATTTCTCACAATCCTGGAGACTGGGAGTCTGAGATCATGGTGTGGGCAGATTTACTTCCTGGCGAGGCTCTCTTCCTGGCTTGTAGACCGTCACCTTCTCGTTATGCCCTCACATGGTGGAGAAAGAGTCTGGTGTCTCTTCCTCCTCTTATAAGGACACTAATCCCATCATGGGGGCCCCACCTTCATGACCTCATCTAATCTTACTCACCTCCGGAAGGCCCATCTCCTAATACCATTAGGGTTTAGGGCTTCCACATATGGATTTTTGGGAACACAAACATCAAGTCCATATCACTGAGATAGAGCTCAGTTGGCTATGGCCGGGATTTCTCCATTGTTCTCTCTAATCACCACACCCCCTTGGATGTTACATTTAGAAATTTGTATTAAAAGAACTTTCCCTGTGGAAAATATAAGAACTGCCCCCAAAGATGTCCACGGATCCTAATCCCCAGAACTTGTCATATGTTACCTTACATGGCAAAAGGGACTTTGTAGATGGGATGAATTTAAAGATCTTGAGATGGGTAGATGGCCCTGGATCATCTGGATGAAACCTAGATGCAATCACAAGAGTCCTTATAAGAGAAGAGAAGAGAAGAGAATCAGTCAGAAAAGAGGCGATGAGAGAAGCAGAGGTTGGAGTTGGAGAAAGATGTTATGCTGCTTGCTTTGAAGCTGGAGGAAGGGACCACAGTCCAAGAAATGTGGGCAGCTTCTAGTAGATGGAGAAGGCAAGGAACAGATTCATCTATTCACCCATCTACCTACACACTCATCCACCCATCTACCCATCCATCTACCCACTTATCCATCCATCCATCCACCACACAGTACTCATTCAACCATCATCCATCCATCCATCTATCATCCATGCATCCATCCGTCCGTCCATCCATCCATCCATCCATCCAAATCCAAGGCATTAAATCCACAGATGGTCATCTAATGAATAAATATTTGTTGGATGAGTGACTAGAGATATCCTTTCAATATGAAGACAAAAAGAAAGACAAATTCCCCTGCAGTCCAGTGGTTAGGACTCAGTGCTTTCACTGCCGGGGCCTGGGTTCAATCCCTGGTCAGGGAACTCAGATTTCACAAGCCACAAGGTGTAGCCAGAACAAAAACAAAACCAAAAAACAAAACCAAAACAAACAAACAAAAAACCTTATCAGTCCCATGTCCTATTCCTGTAGGGTCTTGTGACACAACAGTTACCTAATTTAATGAGACAATTGCAATAGGAAACCAACAACTGCTTCCCTTCAGTATTAAAAAATAGTCACCAATGAGGTTGCTGGTGATTAAGAAGGGTGTCCTACGTGGATGTGCCATGTGTGGGGAGAACGTATAAAGTCGAACTCAGGAAAGAGGTCAGTCACTTTCTTCAGGTGGAAGCTCTTGAAAAACGCTTCCAAATTGTGTTGACAGAATCATCCAACTCTTTGGATCCAACTTTATGGATGCCAGTACCATGGGCCCCAACAGTATGGGTTGCAACCCTAATGATTCCAGCCTTATAGATCCTGAACCTATGGATCCTAGCTTTATGAATCAAACCCTGTGCATCTCAACCCTATGGACCCCAACAACACGATGGGTCCCACCCCTATATATCCCAACCCTATTGATTCCAACTCTCATTGGATCTCAATCCTATGGGCCCAAACCCTGGGAATTCCATTCCTATGGATTCAAGATTCCAGCCCTAGAATCCCAGCTGTGTAGATCCCCACACTATGGGTCCTAGCCCTATGGAGCTTAAACTATGAGTCACAACCTTATACGTCCCAACCTACAGTTCCCAGCCCTATGGGTCCTCTCATGGTCCCCTCCTAAAAGCTCTACCTTCTCACTGGAGCATAACACAGGTCCACAGACATTCTTTGGCTCAAAATGATCTTTCATGCTCCCTAAAGGGCTTTCTCCATGGGCACCAAGATGCCCATCACCACTTCTCAGCTCCTCTGAGGTTTGTGTATCTGGAGGGTTTGGCAACAGACAACTCATTTCCCTTCCCATGTTACCCACGTGGTGCTGTGGCTTTCATGCATTCTTGGTGCCCCTGGAACAGCCCTGGGTCTCCCATGACGCCTTGAGGAAACATTCAGATTAAACTGGAAAGAACCCTGAGTTGGAGGAGCACTTTTGAATATCAAATAAATTAACATGAAAAAAAAATCAAAGCCAAGGATGCATTTCTGTAACAGAAAGACATTTCTGGGAGAGTTGTGTCAGGAAGGATGTGGATCTCTCATAAAATCCCAATGCAGCTTGTAAAAATATTGGGAATAAAGTCCTCAAGCATTTTACTGCATTATAGAAAAAGAATGCCCGAGACAGGGGAGGTCAAGTACCAGTTTCTCATAGAGAGGAAAATGTGCGTTTCCAAATGACCCAAAATGAGTAACTTGGAGGAAGAGGGGGAATAAAGACAAGTGGGTTTAGCGCGAGACTGTTCAGCGTGAAGTGGGCTGGTCCAAGCTGCGCACAGGTGTGGCCAGGGATGACAATCTCCTCACACTCTTTGACTTGCATTTGACATTTAAAAAACTTTAATTGTGATAAAAAAACAACTCATAAAATTTACCATTTTAACCATTTTTAAGTGCACAGCTCAGGGGCATGAAGCACGTTCACACTGTGTGTAACCGTCCCCACCGTCCGTCTCCAGAACTTTCCATCTTCCCAAACTGAGACTCTGTCCCCATGAAACACTCGCTCCCCCTCCCCCTCCCCCAGCCCCTGGACCCACCATCTACCTTCTGTCTCTATGGACTTGACTCCTCTAGGGACCTCCTATGAGTGGAATCACACAGTATTTGCCCTTTTGTAACTTTCTTATTTCACTCAGCACCATGTCCTCAAGGTTCACACACAATACAGCCTGTGTCACAATTTCCCTCCTTTTTAAGGCTGAGTACTATTCCATATTCTGTTTATCCATCATCCATCCATGGACACTTGGGTTGCTTCCACCTCTTGGCTATTGGGAAGAATGCTGCCATGAACATGGCTGCCCAAATATCTTTTCGAGACCCTGCTTTCAATTCTTCTGGATATATACCCAGAGTTGGCCTTGCTGGATCCTGTCATAGATCGATGTTTAATTTTCTTTTGAGGAAGCTCTATGCTATTTTCCTCAGTGGCTGCAATATTTTACAAACTACCAGCAGTGCACAAGAGTCCCATTTTCTCCATATCCTCCCCAACACTTATTATTTTCTGTTTGTGTGTAGTGGCCATCCTAATTCACTTGATATTTATTTGTGTGGTGAGTTATACCACTGAGGACTTAAGTTGAGTGGTCCAGCTTTGAGGCTAGGAGTAAGGAAAGGTCAAGAGACTATGCCAGTTATTCTTTGGTTACTAACCCATTTGTTCTCTTTTACAGACGTTCTTGGCAGGCATTCGACAGGTGGTTGTTGAGTGAGCCGATGAACCACAGCAATGAGTGTTGAGGGAGCAGTACCTGTCGTTTGTCCCTCCCCCAAGAACTTCCCTGACCAATCCAGAGCTGTCCATGTGGCTTCCTGGTGGGGGGTGGTCTCTGTTCAGGCATTAGGGCTTGGTCTAGAGCCAATCTCTTCCATGTTGACGGGGATGAAGTTCAAGGCAAAAGGCAAAAGTGAATCATGAACCAGCATTGCCCCTGCTGTAAGCTGCGGCCACGCTGTTAACATGAGGTCACACAGCCTACCTCTGCATGAACCCAAAACCCCCCAGCAATAACCACAGGCCAGCAGGATGCATACCTTTAAACGAAACCGGAGTCCAGTTACTCATTTGCTCAGTCGAATGCTTGCACGATATACTCACACAAGTGATTGTTGTTTTTTTCCCCTTGGTTACCACCTAGTAGAAGAAGAAAGCTGATTGCAGCTTCCAGAAAGATCCGGATCATTCCATTCTCTCCAGGATGCTTTCGGGCCAATAACTAACGTCCAATAGGGTTCCACATCCAGCAATTACTACCACACGAGCGTTCCACAGGAATAAACCCCATTTCTCAGAATCCTTAGGAATCCAAGAGGTCTGGTTGGATGATAACAAATTAGCACACTCTTCTGAGGCTGTCTTCTAGAGAGAAAGCAGATGGAAGATCCCTAAACGCAGAACTCGTGTTAAAGAACGCTCCCATTCGCTGGTTCGGTAGCATCGACCTTACATCCCCCAAGAGGAAAAGCTTGTCTGACCCTCCCTTTACCCGAAGTTTCTGCACATTTACTACCTACTGTGCAGCTCTGCCTTCCAAGATGACCCTAGCCATCACACTGGGAGGGTGCGGGTTGACATTTCTTTTTTTACACACACCCCCGCCGAGACTCCATCCTGGCAGCCGAGACCTTCACCTTACCCTGCATTTGATCTCTGCTCTCCAAAAATGCCCCATCTGATCTGATGCCTCGCTTCCAGGAGTCCAACCGCTGAGGAAGTCTTTCAAAGCCCACTGGACGTCCTGCTCATTGCAAAGCTCTCTCTGCCCTCTCTTTCTCTCAGAGAGAGAAAAACTTTGAAAGCCTTCCTTTCATTCACACAAAACCTTGTCTGAAACGCCCCTCTGACAAAAGAGCTGGAAACCTCCCACCCGAAACCTCCCCTTCCATCTTGGCTCCCAGAAAAATCTACAACCTCTCAGGGCCCAAGACAGAGTCGCCCCAGGACAGATAAGGGGCCCCGTGAGGCTGGGTTGTGGACTCTTTGGTCTCACATGGCTTTTGTGATTCTCAGTCTGAAGCTGATTCTCAGCACAAGATGTTCCTCCACTCACCCGAAAAAGAACTGACAATTTGCAGCCACACGAATGTGGAAGGGGAGAGGTGTCTACTTTCAAGGCATTTCATCAAAGCAAAGTTGCTTGGTGAGGGCCACCTGCTCAATCACCCCTAGTCTTTGCCTAGGAAACAGCAATGAGAGGGATGCTCCTGTTCTGGGCGGGAAGGATGCCCGGCTTCCCTGGGAGAGGAGAAGGGAGTGTTTCGTCTTAGGTTTCTTTTATCCTGGTCTCTGTGTTCACACGGATTCTTACTGTTTTTAATTTTTATTGAGGCAAAATGCACCTAGCACACACTTTTAAAGTGCACAATTCAGGGGACATTTAGCACATTCACAATGTTGTGTATCCACCACCTCTGTCTGGTTCCAGAACATTCTCACACCCTCAAAAGGAGATCCCGCCCCCATGAGCAGTCACCCTCCATCCCCCTCCTCCAGCCCCTGGCACCAGGAAGCCACTTTCTGTCGCTGTGGATTTTCCTGTTCTGGACATTTTCTATCAATGGAATCACACACTGTGTGTCCTTCTGCGTCGGGCTTCTCTCACTGAGCATCATGTGTTGAAGGTCTATCCATGTAGCCTGTGTCAGAACTTCACTCTTTCTCATGGCTGAGTCATATTCCACTGTGTGGATGGACTCCATTCTGTATATCCATCCATCTGTCCATCCATCCCTGCATCCATGGACACTTGGGTTGTTTCCACATTTTGGGTACTGTGAATATATTAGTCAGGGTTCTGCAGAAAAACAGAACAGACAGGTGATTTTATATATGTATGTGTAATATAATACAGTTGACCCTTGAACAACATGGGGGTTAATCCACCTGTAACTTAGAGTCATACCTCTGCCTCTGCATGAAAGGATGCAACCAACCTCGGCAAGTGTGGCTTGTAGTATTTAGTATTGAAAAAATTTGCATATAAGTGGACCCACACAGTTTCAACTGTGCTGTTCAAGGTTGAACCATATAATAAGATTTAGTTTAGAGAGATATACATAAAACATTATTATATATATTATATTATATATAATAAATCTCTTTATATACCCCCCCACACACATAAATAAAGAGATTTATTACAGGAATTGCTCCCTGCAATTGTGGAAGCTGAGACATTTCATGATCTGCCATCTACCAGCTGAAGACCCAGAAGAGTTGGTGGTGTAAGTTCCAATCCAAGTCTGAAGGCAAAAGACCAATGGCCTAGCTTATCAATCAGGCAGAGAGATAGATAGAGATAGAGAGATAGATAGATAGAGAGAGAGAGAGAGAGAGAGAGGGAGGGAATGCGAGAGAATGAATTCTCCCTTCCTTTTCCTTTTTCTTCTATTCAGACCTTCGACTGATTAGATGAGGCCCACCCAATCCTGGGGAGAACAATCTGCTTTATTCAGTCCACCCATTCAAATGCAAATTTCTTCCAGAAATACCATCACAGACACACCCAGATGTATTGTTTAGCCTAATACCTGCCCCCTCCTTCCTGTGGCCCTGTGAAGTTGACACATACAATTAAAATTAACCCTCACAGTGAATGATGCTCTGTGGATACACCTGTGCAAGTTTCTTGTTCAGCAACCTGTTTTCAATCCTCCTATGGAGGTATACGCCTGGGAGTGGAGTTGCTGGGTCACATGGTAACTGTGTTTAACACTCTGGGGAGCCTTTACACTGATTCTGACCACAGCCTCTGCAGACCATGCCCTGCTGTATTATGTATGATGAGACCCCCACCCCCTCACCCCCCGCCCAGGTCTCTACCTGGAATCGGGGCCATTTGCACTCAAGACGCATACATCCTCAAACAGCAAAATAACCAATTCGGTCTTCTTGTGTGTCTTCCTTCCTTTGGTAATAACACTGCCTTTCATCCAAAGGACCACACAAGTGATGCATGCAGCACATGTCTCCTGGGAGACAGAGAACAGAACAGAGAAACAAAATCCCTTAGGGTCCGAGGGACTCACCCCTCACCTCCATCTTCCCCACGTCTTGTCCTGTTGCTACTGAATTGTCCTGTGGTTTTAAAGCTTATCCTTCACATTCCTTTTCCATTGCTGCCAAAGCACAAATTACCTGAAACTTAGGATAGAATACAACACATATTCATCATGTTACAGTTTCTTTGGGTCAAAAGTCCAAGTTGACTCAGCTGGCTTCTCTGTATAGGACCCTATAAGGTCAAAATCAAGGTGACAACCAGGTGGGTCTCTTCTTGAAGGATGTGGGGAAGAATCCACTTCCAGGCTCATTCAGTGTCTGGACAGAACCCACTTTCTTGCTTTTGATGAGACCATTGGCCATTGGTGATTAATTCGATCAGGAGTCCCACAACCTTCCTCATAGATCAGGGGTTGGGCTGAAAGTTCCAACTGTCTAATCACACAGTTGGTTCTGCAGATAACTAGCCTCCTCCTCCAGGTGTCACCTCATTAGCATAAACTCAGGCACGGTGGAGAAGAACTTGTGAACAACAACAGATTATAAGATGTTCTTACTCCTATCACTGAGGGTATTTCAAACATTTTAGGAGGTCTGTGCCAGTGACCAGGAATAAAAGCCAAATATACATTTCTTATTCTATCACCATATCCCAATAGTGATGCAAATTTTGGAGAAAATGATGTGAGAAAAGATGACAGGGTGATAAGTGAGAAAAAGAAAATCGACAGTGTCCAAGGGTAACATTTTGAGTCATGGTTATAAAGACACTCTCTGCCAATAGAGAAATCTCCAGAAGAATGAAAACCATCTATGAGGGTGAAGAAAACTTGGAGAAATATAGGACAGAAGTCTGCAGCTCTTCATTGCAAGACCTCCTGCCTGTTTTAAAGCATTTCTATTTTCAGCTTTAAACAGTTTTAATTTAAATAAAAAGGAGTAAGGGAAAAAAAAGTCCACTTCTCAAAAGTGAAGCACTACCCACCTCCTACAAACGCCCAGTGGCCTCATTCTAGGACCCGAATACGTAAAGGGGAACAGGTCGGTTCTCCTCCAATGACCCCATGTCGTGGGAATCTGGGGAAAATAAGAACGGAAGCCAGTCACTCTGCAAAGTGTCACCGGGCACACACGTAGGCTCTGATCCTTTAATATTCAACAGCGAACCCGTTGGTCGCCTACAAATTTCTATTATAATGAAAAAGGAGAGCTATGTGTCGGTAAATATAATAGGTGTCAGGGTAAATGTTTGTCAGGGCGAGTGTGCTCACGACAGACCCACATCTGCATACTTATGTGAGCCTCTCTGAAGGGTGTTAATTCCCTCCCCCTCGCTGGAGGACGACACAGACGCTCGGTCACGCGCCGGGGAAACGTGGTTTATTTATTCAGCGCTTCAGTGGTCTATGGGGAAAAGTGCCTTTGGCAAGTCAGGTCTCAGAAACCCTGCGTGCATTTTAAAACGCCTGCATCCACTTAGAGGGCAGAACGGCTCCCAGTAGTATGATTTAGTACAAATCGCGTTTCCAAATCTGCGCCACCGAGGAGCCACTTTTCCATCACGGCCGAGGACAGGTACTTAGGGTACAAGAGTCTCAGATGAGATCCCATCGACGGGAATAATTGCCCCGATGGTCACGGTTATTGCCAGGAAAGAAGGATGGAGACCCGCTGAAACTAACGGCGGGAAGAGGAATTGCTTTGCATCCAAGGAGCATGGGAGTGAAGGAATGGGATTCTGCTGCTCAGAAATGAAAGGGGCATTGCATCCATTTCTCCCCGTCCGTCAGAGGGCACGTAATAAAACACAGGTGCTGTTGATTACCTCCCATCCTATCATGGGCATTGCAGCGGGCACCTCTGAAAAACCTACCCACATCTCATCCAAGAGTTAGAAGGTGTTAGTGCATCCCAACACACTGACACAAGTGTTTCAGGCGTGCAGCGTATTTTGGGGTACCCTCCAAGACAGGAGGAGCCAAGGTCCAGGAATTGCTTGCAATCCTCCCTTAATTTTCCCAGGAGTCTCACGCAAAGGAGACACAGCCAGGTTGAGCCATCCTTCCAGTAAGATGGTCCCTCACACTCTGAACAGGATTTCGAACATCGTCGTAGGAGGAGAATACAACTTAAGTTGGTGGCAGCTCTCCTGCAGAGTTGACTGATTTCTCTCTGTCCCTTAGCACAAACATGGTGTCTTCACCACATCTCTGGTGAGAATACACAGCTGTGGGTAGGACATGTGCCCCAGGAAACACCATGTACCTTAAGAACTGTGTGACAAAATGGGAGGAACACGCTCCATCAAGTAGGATTTCCTGGCGGGCTTGCACAGTCTGGACCCTGGTGTCCCTCTGACTCTGCATAGGCATCTGTACATCTGGATGCATGGAAACGATTTACATCCTCACGCCTCACGGGTCTCCTGGAGCTGACTTCTCATCGTGGCTCCTGGGGTGCAGCCACAGCTGGCCTCCTGGAGACAGGATGGTCCTCCCGGCATTCCTTCTCGACAGTTAGGTGGAATAATCAAGGTGTGGGCTGGTCCAGACCTTCTCATGGGGAATGAATAACGTCTTGGGATGCGTACTCCAAGCCAAGGACCCTGTGTGTGTGTGTGTGTGTGTGTGTGTCTATGTTTATTACATGACATGTATACATGTATAGTATATATACATGTACCATATATAGGTATATAAGTATGTGCATGTATTTGTGTAGGTATACCATATATTTGTGTAAGTATGTATATATGGTATATTTACATATGTGCATGCATATATATATACACATCATACATACATACGCATCACATATGTATATGTGTAAACCATATACTGATATATCTGTGTATATATACATATACACCATATGTGTGTATAAACACACTACCTATATATGTACGTAAATATTCGTACGTATCTATATACACATATCTAAAAGTAATAATACGATATGTATTCCTGTATAGTACATATACACATACCATATATATTTGTATACATGTATATGTGTGTATTCCATATATTTGCACAGGTGTATATATTTACATATGTGTATGAATATATCTATACCCTTCATTCATACATCTATATGCACCACATATTTGTACATGTGCGTGTGTTCATACACCATATATATGTATATAGTATATTGACAAATGTCCCAGACCTCAGATTCGGCAAAGCCTAAAGTCAAACATTTCCTCTCTCCCCAATCCCATGGTGCCTGTGGCCCCTGGGGAGGGAGATGCTGCAGCCTTACCTCCTGGATGCAGACTAGGCTCCCCTCGGGGGGGCATCTCCACTGAGGTAAGCCCTGTGTGGCCATGCACGTCCCCCAGCCTGGAGCCTGCCCTGACTCTCCTTGTTAGTATGGAAATGAGCTAAAAGCAGCCATGGGAAGTTCTGTGCCCTCAGGACCCCCATCAGTGGGGGTCCCTATAACTGCATTTGATTGCCAAAATCATCATTTATCCCTGTAATCCCTTGCTTAGAATCCCCCAGACCCCATGGAAGTCCCCGTGGGGAAATTACAGACCCGGAGTGGAGGTGGGACCCTCTGGGACCCTAATGGGAGGGGGTGACCCTGTCCCTGGTTCTCCTTGTGGTCCTTCCTATGTGGGACCCTATCACCAAACCAACCCAACTTACAGCCTGGTGTATAAGATGGGCTTTAATGAACAAGTCACCATAAGCTGGAGGTAAGGGGCAAATACAAATCTATTTAAAGAGGGCCAGCCCTGGTGGACCAGCCCTCAGCAGACCCTAAACCAGAAGGGTGGACCCCTCCCTGCCAGAGCCCAGAGCAAATGCCCCCAGGAGGGGAGCAGGAGGGAATCCGGAAGGGCATCTCCTACCTTTCTGTCCCCCCTTCAGTGGCGCTTCCTTCCTGGGGTTACCAGAGAAAACCCAGGACAGCTGGTTACATTGTGCATCCCATCAACAACCCATCATTGCTTCAGCATAAGTCCTTCCCAAAGACTGCACGGGATAGACTTATGCTCCAAATGACTTCCCCCTTACCTGACAGCCAGAGACCTGAACCCTCGTTCAGCTGATAGATTTGCTTTGTGGATTTTTTTCTTTCCTCTCCTGATATTTCCTATGGGTTTGCTTGATGTCATGTTTTAAGCAGGGAGCTGCCTGGTTGTCTCACTCACCTCTTTTCTTTTCTTTTTTTTTTTTAACTGAGGTATGGTTGATATGCAATATTATATGTTACAGGTGTACAATATAATGATTCACAATTTTCAAAAAGTATACTCCATTTGTAGTTATTGTAAAATGATGGCTATCTTCCCTGGGCTGTACAATATCTCCGGTGCCTTATTTATTTTATACATAGTAGTTTGGACCTCTTAATCCCTCACCATTATCTTGCCCTCCCCCTTCCCTCTCCACACTGGGAAACACTAGTTTGTTCTTTAGATCTGTGAGTCTGCTTCTTTGCTGTTCTATTCACTAGTTTTTAAAAATATTTTTTAAGATTCCCTCAAAAACTAAGAAGAGAACTACCATAGAATCCTGCAATTCCATTCCTGGGAATGTATCTGAAGAAAATGAAAACACTAATTTGAAAAGATACATGCACCCCAATGTTCATGGCAGCATTGTTTACAATAGCCAAGATATGGAAGCAACCTAAGTGCCCATCAAAAAAGATAAAATAATTAAAAACATAGTTCCTTAATTAGAAAAAAAAGAATGAATATAGAAAATGTGGGGACTTCCCTGGTGGTGCAGTGGTTAAGAATCTGCCTGCCAATGCAGGGGACACAGGTTCGATTCCTGGTCCAGGAAGATCCCACATGTCAAGGAGCAATGAAGCCCATGCACCACAACTACTGAGCCTGCATTCTAGAGCCCATGAACCACAACTATTGAGCCCACATGCTGCAACTACTGAACCCCTTGTGCCTAGAGCCTGTGCTCCACAACAAGAGAAGCCACTGCAATGAGAAGTCCTGGAAACACAACGAAGAGTAGCCCCTGCTTGCCACAACTAGAGAAGGCCTGTGTGCAACAATGAAGACCCAACGCAGAAATAAATAAAGAAGATGTGGTGCATATACACAATGGAATACTACTCAGCCATAAAAAAGAATGAAATAATGCCATTTGCAGCAACATGGATGGACCTAGAGATGATCATACTAAGTGAAGTAAGTCAGACAGAGAAAGACTCACCTCTTTTCTTGATCGACCTCCTCTCTTCCACACTCATGCCACAGTGGATGGGGGCTGACCACCAGGTTACTCGTGGGGTTCAAGGAGGGCATGCAGGTTAAGCATTGCACCAGGAGGCCGGCAGCAAGGGCTGGGGGAAACGGTGGAGGGGAAGCTTGGGGCTGGGGTGGATGAAGGGATCCTGGAACATCTTAGAAAAACCAAGGAGCCAACACTGCGAGCCCTGGCAGGAGCCAGCGGCCAGTGGGGCAGAAAGAAGGGAGATGGCTGGACGGATTTGGCCAAATGCCCCCTGTCTTGGAGGGCCACACGTGGGTCTCCAACATTTGTACGACTCAGGCATCGGCCCTTGTTGGACCAACTGAGTCAGTTCTTGCAGAGCTGAGGATGTGCCAGGCACCTTCTGAGGGACACACGTGTGTGTGATAAAAGTGACAGAAGACGCTGTCCCTGTGGGCGCCAGAGGGGCCATCACAGCAGGGCTGATTCCCTTGATGCAAGCGAGCGTGTGGCTGAAGAGCAGCCCGACTCCTGGCCCCTGGAGGACGGCCACCCTGCCGCGTGCTCCAGACACCCTCCTGGAGGCCCGGCAGGTCTGTGCCCCCTCGCCTACAGCTGAAACTTGCTGGAAAACACATCTTTTACTGTTTTTCCTGTCCCAGTCTCTCCTCCCTACGCCTTCCCAGAGGGTCCTGGAACTACTTCTCTAACAAACTGATGGCTCCGGAGAGATCACACAGTAAAACGAAAACCCAAACTGGAAGTGGTGTGTGCTGGGCGAGGTGCCTCAGAGCCGCGGCTGTGGGCCTCATCATCTGTCTCCTCTGTGTGTGGACATGTGCACAAGAGGTCACGGGGCCCCTGCCTCAGAAGCCGGGCCCTCCGGGCCCTCACACCCACAGGCTGAGCCTCCCCAGGGATGCAGACTCCAGGCTCTAGGTGTCCCTGAATAGCCTTCTCCCTTCTCCACCCTATCACGTGCAAATCCGTCAGACTCTAAATTCACCGATGTGGAAACATCACGAAATCCCTCTGAACCACGTTGCCCTCCACACGGTTTTGAAGGCAATTTGCAAGCCGTGAGGTTGGCAAATCTATCTTCTGGGAAAGTTTCCGGCACTAGCGCAAAGGAGTCAGAAAGCCTTTGGCTCCATTTCCGTTACCCAGGGGGTCATACATGTCCACCTGCCAGGATAAATGTTGAGATGCAGACTCAGCTCTCTCCACGCCCTGTCCCACCGTGACAAGGACAGGGCCAAGCTGGGGTGGGATCGTATGGGACAAGAAGTTGGAGGTTGGAATCTCCTATCTCCTCTCTGAGGTCATCTGCAATTCAAGTTCTACATTTTGCTTGAATGTTAAAAAAAAAAAAATTACAGCCCCACTAAACTAGGTGTTTAATGAAAACAGAACCCTGTGCTGGGTGAGGCAGCCCGTGCAGGCAACGTGTTAAAAAGAAGCAGACAGCCCGACGTGACCCAAACCCTTTTTTTTTTATTATTGAAAAACGGGACCCACAAAGGCACTCTGTAACTTGTTTCATAAGGACTTAATTTTCCTCGGCAATAACAGGGCCATTAAACCTGCTTAGAGCGGGGATTACAAGAAAACAGGAATTGCTTATTCCCAGGTCCCCCTGCCTTGGAGCAGAAACTCCTGCTGCCCTGACTCTGACTGCCCCGTTGCCCACAGAGATGATGGGAGAGAGAAAGGCAGGGAACTCGCTACCTCTCACAGGCACCCCGCGGTGATGCATCAAACCTAAAATGTATTTACAACATGAGGCAGATGTGTACGTGCAGATATGGGGCCGAGGGGAAGCTCGATGAGTGTGCCATCAGGAGACCACCAGGGTGGAGCAAGGGAGAAGGAAGTCTCATCCCGTGACCCGCAGGACCACTTTGGGACAAACACTGCCTCTCCTGTGGACTCACTGTCCGCGTTCCCCAATGTGAACCTGAAATCAGGCTTGCTGGGAGGGGGCTTATAATTCCCAATACCAGTCCTCATACCCTGTCCCCATCCCATTCCTTGTTCTGTGTCTACCTGGGTCTTGCCCCAGCTCCCAGTGGTCTACATCGCTTCAGAAGGACAGAAAAAGGAAGACTTCCTGGGCTGAGGAGGAGGCTGAGGGCAGACAGCGGGAGGGGTGCTGAGGCTGAGGGGCATGGGATGCAGGCAGCTGGATCCCTGAGCAGGACAGACCGGGCTGTGGCCAATGTTTTCCCCCCAGTTGCTAAGTATTCATGTGAAATACTCCAAATATGAAAATCCATAGAGACAGAAAGCAGATCTGTGGTTGACAGGACCTGGGGGGAGGGGAGAGGGAGTGACTGCCCGATGGGGATGGGTGTCTTTTGGGGAGATGCGATGTTCTAGAGGTAAATGGACGTGATGATTGCCCGACATGTGAAGGTACTAAATGCCGCTGATGCACACACTTTAAAAAGGTTAAAATGGTGAATTTTACATTTTGTGTGTTCTACCTAAAAAATCCCACAAAGATTTATGACGCTTTCCTTGCCTGGGATCTCAGACAGACGTGTAAGGTGTTGGCTGTGATTGTGGCCAGCCAACCCACAGAGAGTTCGATACAATATGGTTTAAGAACAACAACATGGACCATTGAAAATAAACATCACAGAACATTAAAAAGAAGTGGGCCACTTCGTTGAAAAAAAATAATTAAAACCCCTCTGGAGAATTTAACTGAATAACTGAACCCTTGTAAGAGAAACGAAGTGCAGTGGACATGTGTTTAACCAGCCCCCTGCTCACAAATAAATGTCAAAATGAGAAAAGGATGTCCTAATACATAAAAAAGACCTAGAAGTTGCCGACTGGATGCGCACTTTTCTAGTGGCTGAAGAACTCCATAGGAAACGGATGCAGGGTGCCAACGGACAATTCCTGGAAGAGGAAATGCAAGGATTCAAAATGTGGGAAGTTGTTTACCTTCACTCATGAGAGGATGGCTAGAAATGTAAGTTACACTGAAAACTGAGGAGGGGACACATGACGTGAGGGTGGTACAACGATGCCATGGGTTGGAGCTGGAGATGGGTGTCAGGTGTTCCAGGACACTTTTCTCCCTGACAGTGTTTGTAGGTGAAATGTTCCATAATAAAGATTAAAAGAAAATAATCAGAGAACTATATGTCACCAGAATGGTGTACATTCTAAAGCCTGATAGCTTCTCTGGAAGTGAAGGTGTGGGGGTGGGAAGGATCGTCCACGGGTCTACGTACTGGTGGGAGTGCCGTTTGGTGGTTTCCATGAACATACAGATGCACTTTCCTTTTGGCAGCAACTCCTCCCAGCGAGGTCATCAACACGCCTTCACAGATGTAGAAGAGCCAACGCCCAAGGTCATTCATGCTAGCATTGCAGAAACAATGTATCAATAATCACCCAGACCTCTGCTATTACGCCACTAGTTACTTGCCCCAGGGCGTTCATTCCAACTTTGTAAAGGCAAAGTATCAGCAACCATCCAAACCTTCAGATTACTGCCTGGTCGGCCAAGATCAGTCATGGAAACACTGTAAAAACAGAGTTATCAACAACCATCCAAACCTCTGCGATGACTCCACCGGTTACATGCATCATGGTCCATTCCTACACCTGGTCTTATGTCCCTTTTCAAAAAGGAGGAACCAAGCTCATTCTGTACTGAAGTGGAAAATCTCCAAGATATATTCAAAATATATTTTTAAGAAGACTGCGTTAAGGGTAAAATATACATGACATTCATTTTTGCTTGGAAAGAACAGAAGTTAGTAGAGTGATGGTGTCCTGTCAGGGCCAGGCAGGCGGTCAGCCAAGCATGAAGGGAGATTATTTTTTCACAGATCATGTTATACTTTGGAGGTTTTGATATATCTGAAGGTGATAACGATACAGGCATTGAATTAACTATTTTTTAAATGCAAAAATTTAAATAAATACCAGAGTGGCTGCTCAAGCTTCCATCTCGAATGACCCAAGGGCACAGAAACCTACTCTCTTCTGTTGGCTCTGAAGATGGCTCTGTTCTCACATCTGGGGTCCTGCCCTGTGTGTGTGTGTGTGTGGGGGGGGGGTCCCGCCCCAATCACCCCCTCCAGGATGTCCCCCACATGATAGATTCCTGTTGCAGCTGTAACAAATGTCCACCATTTAGTGGCCTTCCCCCAGGACCCTCTGACCGGATCTTTGTGTACCTGGCCACCTCATTCCTGCATGAGGAATGGTCCCTGTGTATCGCTCCATCTCATTAGGACCAAGTGCAGGACACAAGGGGATTCAGGGCAGACACCGTATTGGGGTGGAAGGCATGCAGTTACATTCATAACTCACCCATTCTGCCTCAGTCCCCAACTCATCCAGTGAGCATCTTTGGGTTTCTTTCAGGAACTCCCCGAAAATGGATACATCTAACCTATGCATGTATACCTCTTGTCAAGAATTCATGTCCTGGGTCCCAGCTTTTGTTATCGACAGAAGACAGGTATACTAACCATCCACGGGACGCCCAGAAAGCATGCATGACATGGAAATAAATTATACAAAACGTTCCGCGGCGGGGGCGCAATGGGGGAAGTTTGCTCAGACTATTTTGGGAAAGGAAATCACAAACTACATGGTCCTTTCTGTGCTCTCTCTCCGTGTGGGCATTGCTGGGATGGTTTTGTATCTTGGGCACATCTTGGAAAGGAAGAGTGAGTGAAACACCAGCTCGTTAGTGCAAAGGTCACAGGCTGGAAGTCACGGCTCACACCTGCGGGGAAGGGAGGCGTAAGCGGCGTGCGCTGAAGGAAATTCCGTCTGCTGGGATCTGGAGCTCCTTGGAAAAGAAAACAGGAGGACGAGGGCATGCTTGTTTTTCACTGGTACTTGGTGCCTAAGTTTTAAAGGCTGGAGCTTACCTGATTCTAGGAATCTATACAGAGGGGATCCCCTGGTGCAGGGGGGTGGGCAGATTTGGCTCTTTTAGGACTCAGCCGATGCAAAACTATGTATTGAGGTTGGACTGTCAGGAAGACGGTGCATCAGTATCATGGAAAACCCACCTGTAAGGCAACTCCGAGCTGTACATGGAGCCACAGCTTTTGCCAGAAAAGATTTCATTCATCACAGTCCGTCCAATGCACCCCAAGCTCACTGCATTTAAAATCTTTTAGTCCACTTCGTTGCAGTATCAATTACCTACAATGAACGGTACCCGTTTTAAGTGCACAGTAAGTCCATTTTGATGAATCCATAGTAGCTGTGCAATGATTAGCACCATCAAGATACAGATTATTTTCATTGACTTTCCTTATCCCAAATTTCCTGATTTCGTCTTGTAGTCAATCCCACCAACCCAACCCAGGCAACCACCTATGTGTCACCCCACGTGAGTGGGTATTTTCTAGAATTTTACATCAACGGAACCACACACTACGTATATGCTTTTCCTCGTCCAGCTTCTTCCACTCAGCATAATTATTCTGAGATTCATTCATGTTTTTGAGGGCACAATGAGTTTATCCCCTTCTATTGCTGAGTTTTATGGAACTGAAAAGAGAGAAGACAGTCTGTTTATCCATTCACCTGTTGATGGACATTCAGGCTGGTTCCAGTTCTTAGTTTTTGTAAACAAAGCTGCTATGAATATTTGTCTACAAGTCATTTCATGTCCTTTACTCTTGGGTAAAAATCAAGTAGGGTAAATATCCAGCAGTGCAACAGCTAGATCATAGGTTTGGTGCCTTTGTCCTGTCATGAGAAACCATCAAACCATTTTCCAAGATGGCTGCACCATGTTGCGTCTCCACCCAGTGGTATAAGAGAGTTCCTGTTGCTCCTTATCCTCGTCAGCACTTGCTATTATCCATGTTTTTAATTTCTTCCATTTTTACTACCAGATAGATACCTTGTATTATTTATGTATTTATTTCTACGTAGTAGCTTATTGACTACATAGTTATTATATTCTCAGAAAATATACTTTTGGTTATGTTGGGGCACCTAGTTGTGGTTTTTATTTCCACTTTCCTGATGACTAATGATGCTGACTGTCTTTTCCTGTGTTCATTTGCCATCCATATGTCTTCTCTGATGAAGGATCTGCTCACATCTACTGCTTTTTTTGTTTTCTTTTTCAAAATTGAGTTATTTGCCATTAGGTTGTCATCCTGTGTATGAATCTGTCATCAGACCCATGTGTTGCAAATAGTTTCTCGAAAAATGTGGCTTTACTTTTCATTGCCTTAGAGGTGATTTCCAAAGACCAAAGTTATATTGTTGATAATGTCACATTTATCACCTTTAAACAAAGACAGTGGTCATGCCTTCTGTAATCCATGGAAGAAATCACTGCCTATCCAAGGGTCACCAAGAGTTTTCCTCTTTTCTTCTCAGTTCTATTGTTTCACTTTTACATTTAAGTTTAGGACCCCTTTTGAAGTAACTTTGGGTCTGCTATGAGATAAGAATTGAGGTTCTTTTTTTTTTTTATGTCCAGTTGCTCTAGCACTATTGATGGAAAAGACTCTTGCATTGAATTTTCACAAATATTCCATACGTTGTGGTTATTTTAGTCCTATTTTACAGACTAAAGAAAAAGAAGGAGATTGAAGGGAATGATGTGCTTGGTTCCCCCCTCTAAGACAAGGCAGAGTGGAGATTTAGGTAGACGTGTTTGGGTCTTTGGGTCAAGAAAGACATGAGGAAGAAGATGGGATTTGATGGGACGTGGGCGTGGTGTACACACAGGGCAACGGGGAGGGCATTGCAAGTAGGAAGAACAGCATGAGAAAAGGCTCAGAGGCTGGATGTGCAAGGTGGACCTCAGGAACGGAGAGGAGACAACTGCATGGGAGGTGGGCGCTCAAGGTTCCAGATGGCCAGTGAGAGACAACTGTTCCTTCATTTATAACATACCTGTGTGTTATTTGAACTTCTGTATTCTCATGTATATTCTGACTGTAGGAATTGCAAATTTTTTTAAAAAAATCATTATCTGCAGAAGAGTTTTAGAAAAGCTCCCTGAAGGTAAGGGTTAAGAATCTGACATAACATGTAATGTCTCCAGAAGGGATTTAGGAGAAAGGACCCCATACTTCCATCCCCTGGAAAACAACACAACCTGATTTTTAAAATTGGGACAGCTCGGGGAAAATGGAGTGAATTCCTGACCTGTCAACCTCTGCTCTCCTGCGTGTGGTGGTCCTCAGAAGAGCATTATGACGTGAAGAATAAAATATGTTGAACATAATTTCCAAATGACAGTGGGAAACTCGGAATCCTTGAAGAATCAGAGAAGTGAAGAAATCAGTGAGCTTCTGGTAGTTCTATTTTGAATTTTTTGAGGAGTCTCCATACTGTTTTCTACAATGGCTGCACCAATTTACATTCCTACCAACAGTGCATGAGGGTTCCCTTTTCTCCACATCCTTACCAACACTTAGTAGCTCTTGTCTTTTTGATAATGGCCATTATGATAGGTGTGAGGCAATACATCATTGTGGTTTTGATTTGCATTTCCCTGGTGATTAATGATGTTGAGCATCTTTTTAGGTGCCTGTTGACCATTTGGATGTCTTCTTTGGAAAAATGTCTATTCAGATTCTTTGCCTATTTTTTCAATCGTATTATTATTATTTTCTATTGGGTTTTTTGGGTTCCCTATGTATTTTAGATGTTAACCCCTTATCAAAAAATGGTGATTTTGTGAGGTGACAGATGTCTTTAGTTAATCTTGCTGTGATTATCATTCACAATATATACTTATGTCAAATCACCATGTTGGGTTCCTGAAACGAGTACAATATTATATACCATTTATCTCAAGAAAGCTAGAAAAAGAGAAATCAATAAGCTTAAAATGGAAACAGGGGATCCAGGAGATTGTTGGATGCAGTGTCATTTCATCAGGAGTTCTTTGCAGACATCACCACATGCCCCCAACTTCAACAAGAGTGGGTGTCACAAGAAAAAACTTCCTTTGGGAACCCTCCTACACTGTTGGTGGGAATGTCAATTGGTGCAGCCACTATGGAGGACAGTATGGAGGTTCCTTAAAAGTAAAAATAGAGCTACAATGTGATCCAGCAATCCCACTCCTGGGCATATATCTGGAGAAAACCATAATTCGAAAAGATCCATGCACCCCAATGTTCATAGCAGCACTATTCACAATAGCCAGGACATGAAAGCAACCTAAGTGTCCATGGACAGATGAATAGATAAAGAAGACGTGGTACATATATACAATGGAATATTACTCAGCCATAAAAACGAATGAAATAATGCCATTTGGAGCAACATGGATGGACCTAGAGATTATCATACTAAGTGAAGTAAATCAGAGAGAGAAAGACACATATCATATGACATCACTTATATGTGGAATCTAAAATATGACACAAATGAATTTATTTACAAAAGAGAGATAGGGCTTCCCTGGTGGCACAGTGGTTAAGAATCAGCCTGCCAATGCAGGGGACATGGGTTCGAGCCCTGGTCTGGGTAGATCCCACATGCCACAGAGCAGCTAAACCCGTGTGCCACAATTACTGAAGCCTGTGCACCTAGAGCCTGTGCTCCTCAACAAGAGAAGCCACCACAATGAGAAGGCCACGCCCTGCAATGCAGAGTGGACCCTGCTCACCACAGGTAGAGAAAGCCTTCACGCAGCAATGAAGACCCAATGCAGCCAAAAATAAAATAAATAAAATAAATAAATACATTTAAAAAGAGAGAGATGGACTCAAGAGAGAGATGGACTCACAGACATGGAAAACAAACTTACGGTTACCAAGGGGGAAAGGAGGAGGAGGGATAAATTAGGTGTTTGGGATTGACATATACACACTACTATATATAAAATAGATAACCAACAAGGACCTACTATATAGCACCGGGAACTCTGCTCAGCAGTCTGTAATAACCTAAATGGGAAAAGAATCTGGAAAAGAATAGATACACGTATATATAGAACTGAACCACTTTGCTGTACTCCTGAAACTAACACAACATTGTAAATCAACTGTACTCCAATATAAAATAAATATTGCCATCTGATTTGCCCACCAGGAACCACGTACAAAAATGTTCTTTGCAGCCCTGCCCTAAAATAGCAACTCCCTGGAAGTAATCCAATATCCACAGGCAGGACAATGGATCCATTAAGTGTGGCATTTGCCCAGCCTGGGGAGGATGCCCTGCTCAACCTGAGGAGATGAGACTCAATGGTTTTCTAAGATGGCGGCACCCTCCCCATGGAGGAAACCATTCATGGCACCTCCTCCAACATTTGCAAGTGCCAGGAATCTTTATTTTATTTTTAAAATGTTTGCTAATCAAATCGGTCTAAAAAAGGACGTCTGATTGCAGTCTTGATTTGCCCATCAGGAACCACGTACAAAAATGTTCTTCGCAGCCCTGCCCTAAAATAGCAACTCCCTGGAAATAATCCAATATCCACAGGCAGGACAATGGATCCATTAAGTGTGGCATTTTCACCTAGTTATAGAGCCAACAAAATAAAAAGACGGCAGTGACGTGGTCTGGATGAATCTTCACAAGAGTATTTTCAGGGGGAGAAGTGAGTTCCTTAAAATTACACAGGGCAGGATACACTTTTTTCATAAAGTTAGACACAAAACAGAGATACAGTAAAACTAGGTGACAAAAGAAACTGAGGAATTGAAGGTCCTCAGAAGCTGATGAGGGTCCCTTTGGGGAGTGGTGGTCAGTGGGGGACCCACAGGGCTAGAAGAGGGCAATGCAGTGGGTTTCTGTAATCGCTAACTATTCTCGTTTTTATGACAAGTGGATGTGTCCACAGATTGCACGAGAGTATTAAAAGTCACCTCTTATAAACTAAAGTGTGTAATTACCAGATTGTATTGGAGCATTAAAAATAACTAAAATCTATCTCTTTCTGACTTTCTTTGTCACCTTGCTGCGCAGCAGAAAGGAACACAGCATTGTCAATCAACTACACTTCGATAAAAAAACAAAAACCTAAAATCTAAATATAAAATGATATGATATATGTGAATGCAGAAACCAAGGCTCCTGAACCCACTTCCTCTTTTATTTTATTTTTTAAAAATTTATTAAATTTATATTTTTTTGACTGCGTTGGGTCTTTGTTGCTGTGCACAGGTGTTCTCTAGTTGCAGTGAGCAGGGTCTACTCTTCATTGTGGTGTGTGGGCTTCTCGTTGCAGTGGCTTCTCTTGTTGCGGAGTACGGGGTCTAGGCACATGGGCTTCAGTAGCTGTGGCAGGCGGGCTCAGTAGTTGTGGCGCACGGGCTTAGTTGCCCTGCGGCATGTGGGATCTTCCTGGACCAAAGATAGAACCCGTGTCTCCTGCATTGGCAGGTGGGTTCTTAACAACTGCGCCACCAGGGAAGTCCCTGCCGACACTTCTGAGCCCCTGAGGATGAGTGAAAACAATCACAACAACCCTGGCTTCTGGAGCACCTGCTTTGTTTAGGAGAAATGGAAATGTGTCCTTTTGATCTGATTTCACAAAATCTCTTGCTTTTTTCCCTAAGATCCTCTCTTTCTCTGGCACCCTGAACATCTCCAGCTTTTGCATCCGCCATGGGATCCTCGTTAAAGGTCCCGACACCTTCATCTCCAGGCACTTGCAAATGCTGCTCCCTCTGTGTGAACTCTCCTCCCCAAGGCTGCTGGGCAAACTCATACTCACTCTGCAAACCACTCCCCCCGACCTGATCTCTCCTGACTCACCTTGATCATCCTCTAGAAATCAGGCTGACTTCTTCCTCCTGCGTTTTGCTGTTGCCCCCAGTCCTGACTGCCATCCCTGGGGCACAGCACGCTTCAGGTCCTCTCTTCCACCTGAATGTTCATTTCGGGTGATCTTTCAGCTTGGCAGGGGGAGGGGGCTTCAGCTCACAGGTGGTCATGATTTTAGATGGCTTTGCTTCTCCCAGGTGAAGAATCAGCCCTAGATGGTTACTGTCTGTGACAATCAGACAGCACATTAAAAAGGAAAAAGAAAGAAATGAACCACGGGAAGGAGAGAGTACTTTTAAGCAGTAACTCTCTCTCATCTAGTAAACATTGATGGAGAACCTCGCCCGTGTTGGCCAAGGTTTCAGGGGGGTATTGGGAGGACTCCCAAGGCAGGATAGGACGAAGGCCCACCTCACACGGATAATAATTGCTCCAGAGTTTGAAGGAGGGATGGACAAGCTAAGCCCATTGAGAAAGAGAGATTTTATGGTCAACGTACCCGAAAGGGCCGGGAGAGCAAGCAGCTATACTTAGTATATAAATAGAAATACTTAAAGGCATTAGTATTTTAGGCAAAGAGGTATGGAAAACATGCTGACTCTCAGATTGCCTTATTTCCTGGTGAGAGGACATGAGAGCTGCTTAAATTTCACCATAAATGCATTGGCCAAATCCCCTGCAGTGTGGCATACTCCAAGGAAAAGGTACCAGGAGAAGTGACACTTTTACCAAAAGTTCTGCAAACACCCGTCTCATCCGGGCAAGACCAGGCGATTCCAAAATATTTGGGAATGCTCCAATAATCCCAGTCAGACATGCTGGATGTCAAAGATTTCCCGCTGTTTCTCTCTCTCTCTCTCTGTCTCTCTCTCTTTTTTCCTTCAGTAAATTGAGATTTCTCTACGAGCTTTCCAGAAACGAATGTCAGGGCCCCCAAAACTTCTCAGACTCTTAATTGGGCAAAAATAAAAATCAGCATTCCAGCCTGTGATTACAGCCCTGCAGTTCCTTTCGTTTCGTTATTACGTTGTCAGTGTGTCCTTACAGGAAACCGCATACTCGGGACGTTTTAAGCACGGGCATAAATAAAATCTGTTTCAGGTTAGCCAGACTATTGAGTCAGCTGACCCCCCTCTGTGCTGCTTCACTCGCAATTGTAACAAAATCTAGCACAAAGAATGCGAAGGCCGGCATCCTTTCGAAAGTTTACACGTGCAGCCACATCAATCGTTCTGGGTACGAACACAGGTAAATACAATTCGAAGTCCAAGTGTCTTAAATCGACCAGACTTTGTAAGAGGCAGCTGTGGTCAGTTTCGGCTTCTATTTTTGTTACTGAGTCCAAGCTCGCTCTGCTCACCGCAGGTCAGGCCAATAAATCGGACACAAGGTGTTAAGGCAGGGATACGACTTTATTTGGAAAGCCGGCAGACCGAGAAGATGGCAGACGAGTGCCTCAAAAAGACCATCTTATCGGGGTTTGGATGCCAGTTTCTTTTATAGCACACAGAGGGGGAGGAGATGAGGAAGAAAAGTAAAAAGGCCGTAAGTTTTGCAAATATCCCCTGGGATGGCCAGCCTCGGGGAGGGGACGTGTTCATTTCTTCTTTCTCACAGCCATCCGCAGGTGGGCAGGGTCCGGATGCTTCCCTGAACAAAGACACTTTGGTTTAACATCCAGGCAGAGCGGCAGGGTTCCCCGAGGCAGACCACTGTGTGTAGACAGTATCCTTTTCGTGAACAAAAGCAGCGGGAAGCAAGGGTTAAAGTGAAAGAAACAGATCCAACGTGGAGTCAGGTATTGGCTGGTCCCTCTTACATTTTGAATGCTATAAAGAAAAAAAAAAAAGGAAAAGCTGGGATTCTAGGTCAGCAAGGATGGCAGAGTGTCCTTAGAACTGAAGACTTGGCCAAGTCTTAATCCTCTTAATCCTCTCCGCTTTCCGTTACATTTCGAAAGCAGGCATGTAGAAACCCCAAAGGATTGGACAGCTTTGCTAAATGGTCATCGGTGACCCTTTTTTCTTTTAATGGTGGTAAACTATGCATGACCTAAAGTTCACCACATTAACCATTTTAAAGCAAACAATTTCGGGGGCATGTAGTACATTTCCATCATGGTGCACTCCCCACCTCTACCTAGATCCAAACATTTTTATGCTCCCCAAAGGACACCCCCTTCCCCATGAGCTGTCACTCCCCACCCCCATCGCCCAGCCCCTGAACACCATGAATCCACTTTTTGTCTGTGGATTTCCCTGTTCTGGATGTTGCACATACACACAGTAGGACCTCGGTTACACTTGTGCAGGAAAAACTATGGCGTCCCCTTCCCTCCTCTGGCGTTCAGACCTGCCAAGTGTTGCAGAGAGACCCTTCCCTACACGCTGTTCCATCAGGATGAGCGTCTCTGATACCATCCGGTGTCTTGACCATAGGTTCAGGTTTCCCCACCTGGCTTGTCACACCTCTCCCATCCTGGGGACCAGATGTCTGAGGTCTAGGTGTCCCAGGGCCACGCTCCCTCCAGAGGCTCCAGGGGAGGGTCCTTCCTGCCTCTTCCAGCTTCTGGGGGCTCCAGGCATCCCTGGGCTTGTGGCCGCCTCCCTCCCCACATGGCTTCTCCTCTGTGTCTGTGTCTCTCTTCTTCTGTCTCTTAGAAGGACCCTGTCATTGGATGTAGGGCCATCCTCATCCAGGAGGACCTCATATCAGACCCTTCACTTCATCACATCTGCAAAGACCCTATTTCCAAATAACGTCCTGTTCTGAGGTTCCAGGTGGGCACAAGTTTTGGGGGACACTCTTCAACCCACAACACAGCATAACCCAGGCCATACGGCTACCCTGTGACAAGGGTCTTTCCACCTGTTTGCTACCATCTTCCCAGAGCACCAATGTCCTTGCCTTGGATGCACCTGCTCTGTCTGCTTCTCCCATTTCCTTCCTGCAGTGATTTCCCCTCCTGTCTGACAATCATCACAGCCTCAAAATCTCCTCTTCCCTGGGAGAATTTTTTTTTGATAAACACATTATGATTTTTTTCTCATAGAAAAGCAAAAGGTAGGTGTGTGTGTGTGTGTGTGTGTGTGTGTGTATGTATGTACATGCATTTGAGTGTGTGTTTTGTGTCTGGCTGTGAGGGTCTAGGGGCTATGGTATAAAATGGCGTTCATGAGACTCGTTTGACAGGTTATCCTAGGAAAACGGAATCCATGTCAAACATTGGAAAGCAGCATAATAAAAACGAATGACACTGAGATCAGCCATTTTGATTTGGCGAAGGGAGTTCACAGGAGAGAAGAAATCCTGAGCAAATAGGGGCATAACTGTCTTAGAACCAACTAACTATATAGAGTAACGGGGCAATTGATATTTGATTTTGACTGAGCTCAAATTCATTGATTACAGATTCCTAAAGGTATAGAGTAAGCTTCAGAAGGTGAATGCACCACCAAGAAAACAAAATATATTGCAATCACAGTGGGTAGAAAGAGCATACGAAATGTTCCAAATCTAAATTTATTAAATACTTAAAGTTACTCATAGAAACACAAGTGTTTTAGGAAATGTGAAACAACAGCATTTAAAAAATAAGTAATGACAACACGTCTCACTTTGGGATACAACAATCTCGTTTCTAGTATTCAGGCAACTGCTTTGGAAATCTATGTCCAAATGCAAACAAAGATGTAATTATGCACAGAAGCTTTATTCATAATGGCTAAAAACTTGAAGAAATCAGGATATCCTTCAATAGATGAATGCATAAGCAAATTGGGGTACATCCATGTCAAGGCGAGCAGAATATGCCACTTCAAAATATGCCTCTCCGGCAAAAGAATTATTTCAGTCTGATTAAAAAAAAAAAAAAGGAATCTCAGAAAACTGAGTAGAGATTGCCCTTTCATGAAGGACGTTTACAATAGAGAAATCTTCCTTTGTAAGGGTCTTTTTCTTTGCACCAGAAATAGAAGGATGGTTAAATCTCAAGTAATTCTTATCAATGGAGAAGTCTCCTGACTTAAATCTGCAAACAATCATATCCCTGTTTATTGTGCTTTGCATGATAACCTGCCATAACTGGCCTTCCCCACTTCCCCCAAGGTCTTTTGTTTTTATCAGAATATGGTATTTAAGGTGATGGCTTTGGATATTTCAGGGAGTGACTCAGTTTTTCTGGCTAGCTCCCCTGTATACAGGTGGTATACATGTTTTTAAAACTTCCGTTTCTCTCCTGGTTAAAAAAAAAAAAGTAATGACAAGGCTAAATCTTCGAAAACTCTTCTTTCTCTCTCTCTTTTTTTTCATTCAGAAAGCAACCATCATCTTTTATTATTTCTGTCTGTCTCTTTGTAAAATGGAATTCTAGCAAACAGGTCTGAGTTTCCAACGTACACGAAACAAAGGGCATCGTGTCAGAGGAAAGAGGGGGGAAAAAAAGACCATAAGGCAGCAAAGAATTCTAGAGGAAAAATGCAACTGCAAATCCGGTGTAAACGACATCGGAGAACATTTAGAACAGCGGCTCCAGGTTAGGGAGATGACGGGCGGCTGGAACAGATCTTGAGTTTTTGGTGATTATAAACACATGTTCTGGGAGCAGAGGAAGTGGATGTGCATGGCGGAGACCATGGCAGGGATGCAAAGTGTGGCTGAGGACAGAGCTGTGCCGAGCATTCTATCTGCAGATGCTTCGGAACTTGAAAGGACTTCTGAGGCACTGCTTAAGTGGGTAGCTGACAGATGAATGACTGGAAAAGGAATCCGTACCCTAGAAATTGGAAGGAAAAGAGGCACCAAAAAGAAGGCATGCATGGTTTCAGCATCGCCGCCACATATGAAAACGTAATTTATGGGCCACGTAATAAAACATAAGACGGGCATCCCTTCTTTGGTACAAGAGAAATAACAGGATTCTAACAACACCTCATTGTACCTTGTGCTGGAAGAGGTGTGCTTTCTTTAGTAGAAGCGTTTGGGAGTTCAAGTCTTCAAAAGGGGTCCTATGAGGTGTATATCCTGAGCATGGCTCTCACTCAAGTTAGGCAAGTCCCCTCCTGCCTAGAAATGCACAGAGCCAGACACAAGGACTATGAGAAATGCCCGTGGATCAGGTCAGGCCCTCATCCCCGGTGTCTGCTGTACTTTGACAAGGAAAACATCTCCCCTGACCATAGATGCATTGTCACATCAGCACAAATAGCTGGGAAGAATCAGAGAGACCTGAGGTGTGAATCCCTCTGCCTACTGCCAAAGTGCCATGGACCATCCACTGCAGTGATGTGGGCAGGGAAATTCAGGTTACACATCCACATAAAGAACCGAAGGGTGAGCACAGGTAATGCCATCCTCCGTGTTGGTGATGTCTGACCTCATTGTCACAAAGTGGCTGCTGCAGCTCCAGACATCATGCCCTCAAGATAGAATTCCTAACAAGAAGGAAGGGCATGGGCACAAAAGGAGTTTTCTCCCTGTTCCTCTGTTGTTTTTGTCACACACTCTCCCAAGTCTCAGTTTCAACCACAAGGAAAGGGGTTTATCTCCTGGGATGGGGGTAGGGCTACCTGAGCCAAATCCGGTTTTTATGAGGGAGGGAGAGGGGGGATGGCTTGTTAAGAAGACAGGGGAATGATGGGGAGGAAAACTATGCAAGGTCCTGACGTTCAAGAAGCTTCCTGGGGGGAGGGAGAAATGGGGAGTGACTGACTGCTAATGGGTCTGGGGTCTCCTTTTTGGGGCATGAGAATGTCTTGGAACTTGACAGAGGTGATGGTTACACACCATTGTGAATATCCTACATGCCACTGAATCGTACACTTTCAAAGGGTTAAGATGGTAAATTTTATGTTCCGTGAATTTTACCCCCATTAAAAGAAAAACCTTCCTTTGGTGGAGGAAGATAGCTTCACACATACATACATGCACTATACACACATATACATATATGCTCTGGGGCATGTGGGATCTTCCCGGACCAGAGCTCAAACCCGTGTCCCCAGCATTGGCAGGCGGATTCTTAACCACTGCGTCACCAAGAAAGTCCCTGAATATATACTTCAGTATACAATATACTATACATCCATATTATGAATGTATTAATCTATTAATATATTTTTATATAATTGGTATACATTATTCATATATATGTGATAAAAGAATGTCTTTTAAATTTTCTTAATTTTTAAAAAAATTTTACTGACGTATAGTTGATTTACAATGTTGTGTTAATGTCTGCTGTACAGCAAAGTGATTCATTATACAGATATACAGTCTTTCTCATATTCTTTTCCATGATGGTTTATCCCAGGATATTGAGTATAGTTCCCTGTGCTCTACAGTAGGACCTTGTTGTTGATCCATCCTATATATAATAGTTTGCATCTGCTAATCCCAAACTCCAAATCCATCTTTCCCCCAGTCCCTCCCCCTTAGCAACCATGAGTCTGTTCTCTGGGTACAATGATATGATGTGAACCTTCCAGATCCACATTCTCATGAGCCACATTCAAGGGCTCCAGAGCCACCTGGGGCTGGTGGCAGCCATACTGGGTGGCAAGGACTTAGAGCATCTCTGTCATGGCAGGAAGTTCCATGCAGCTGGGACTTGCTGAATTCTGCTGTGGTGTGAAATGGAACAGAATCCTGCTGGAGAAAACTTGCCTTGAGAGGGCTCTGTGTCTCCTTGAGAGGACTTTGTGGGGACTTGGTTCCTGAAAACTTCAACAGAGATTCCCTTACAAGGAAAAAAATTCTTCAGGATGGGAATCTCCAATGAAGAATGGGAGGTTAGCCAAATATTAAAAATTGGTAGGAAAAGCTAAATTAAGAAATTTTACAGAAACAAACTCAAAGACAGAGAGAACACACTTGTGGTTGCCAAGGGGGAGGGGGGAGGGGAGAGATGGATTAGGAGTTTGGGATTAGCAGATGCAAACTAGTATATGTAGGATGGATCAGCAACAAGGTCCTACTGTAGAGCCCAAGGAACTATATTCAGTATCCTGGGATAAACAATAATGGAAAAGAATATTAAAGATTTTGTATCTATGTATACCTGAATCACTTTGCTGTGCAGCAGAAATTAACACATTGTAAATCAACTATACTTCAATAAAATTTTTTTAAAAATTAAGAAAATTTAAAAGACATATTCTTTTATCACAAATATATGAATAATGTATACCAATTATATAAAATATATATTAATATATTAATTAATACATTCATAGTATGGATGTATAGTATATTGTATATTAACTTATATATTCAGGGACTTTCCTGGTGGTGCAGTGGTTAAGAATTCCCCTGCCAATGCTGGGGACACGGGTTTGAGCTCTGGTCTGGGAAGATCCCACGTGCTGCGGAGCAACTAAGCCAGTGAACCACAGCTACTGAGCTCAAGTGCTACAACTACTGAAGCCCGCGTGCTAGAGCCCGTGCTCCACAACAAGAGAAGCCACCGCAATGAGAAGCCTGTGCACCACAATGAAGAGTAGTCCCTGCTCGCCACAACTAGAGAAAGCCCACGTGCAGCAACAAAGACCCAAAACAGCCAAAAAAACGAAAAGAAATTATATATTCATACATCATATACATCAAACATATATATGTATAAATATATATAATATATGATTTATTTCTAAAGAAGATAGCCATTTATCTAACAAAATATTTAAAAGCTTTTTTTTTTTTTTTTTTGGCCTCACCGCACGACTTACGGGATCTAGTTTCCTGACCAGGGATTGAATCCTGCACCCAAGGCAGTGAAATCTCTGAGTCCTAACCACTGGACCGCCAGGGAATTCCCTTAAAAGTATTTTATGAGCTGATAAAGTAAGTGGATAAAATCAGCAAATTGAAGCCAAAGTTTGGGTTACTAGGAAAATCATCTAAGTTGATTTTTTTTTTAAATTAGGAGTTTATTTTTTTAGGGCAGTTTTAGGCTCATACCAAAATGGGGAGGGAGGTATGGAAATTTCTCACGTACCCCCTGGCCCTGCACACTCACAGCCTCCCTCATTATCCACATCCCCCCAGAGTAGGACATTGGTTAAAACTGATGAATCTCCATGGACATGCATCATCACCCAGAGTAATAGGTTGTATGAGGGCTCACTCTCTGTGTTGTATATTCTATTAGACAAATGTATGATGACAGGGACTCTGATCATACAGAGTAGTTTCTTTGTGCTAAAGTCCTCTGTGCTCCACCTATTCATCTCTCCCTCTCCCTCCTGAAGCCCTGACAAACACCGATCATTTTACTGTCTCCATAGTTGTGCCTTTTCCCAGGATGTCCTAGAGCTGGAATCACAGTCTGTAGCCTTTTCAGGTTGGTCTCTTTCACTAAGTCATATGCGTGTCAGTTCCTCTCTGTCTTTTCATGGCTTGATAGCTCCTTTCCTTTTACTGCTGAATAATATTCCATTGTCTGGCTGCCCCACAGTTTATCCATCACTTACTGAAGGACATCTTGGTTGCTTCCAAGTCTTGGCAATTAGGAACAAAGCTGCTATAAACATCCATGTATAGGTTTTTTGTGTGAACACAAGTTTTCAACGCCCCTGGGTAAATACCAAAAAACTTGATTGCTGGATTCGTAATTTTTTTAGCCTACAAGAGAAAATGTACTGCATGAGACAGATTCCAAACTACTGTATCTTGACGTGTTGAAGGGCAATTTTTCAGATGGCCTGCTGGGGTATTTTAGTGTTGAAAACTCATTTTCTGTGAAAACTCCTTGATGCTCTCCCCGTCCACCTGATTTCCTACTAAACTTCAAGCCGGGTGTATAAGTTCAGAGAGAGAAGATGGGTGTTAAATTGTTCTGAGGAGTGATGTTCTGCAGGCTGAAGATGAAAGAGATTAAGTGTATAACCTGTGATGCTAAATACAAATGTGAGAATTTTTAGAGCAGGTGCGAAAAGTGAGAGAGAGCGGGAATTACTTTCAAACTGTTAAAGAGGGGGAGAAGAGTCAACTAAACCAAAAGATGGCAAGAAATGAGAAAAGGTATAAAAAGCAGAAACGTTATGGAATACAGAATATGATTGCAGGAAAAAAATCGAGACCTCACCGTAAATGGACTAAAATCTCCATTCGAGACTGGATTAAAAGTAAAACAATAAACCAGGTTGATGCTCTTCACAAGTGGCCTCCCTAAAAGATAAAGACACAGCAAAGTGGAGAATAAAATGGTGGAAAAGCTTATACCAAGCAAATACCAACTTAAAAAAAAAAATCCAGGAGTCGCTACATCAATAGGAGACAAAACAGAATTTTAAAGAAAAAAAGTGAGTGAGAAGAGATAAAGTCACAGCCAGATTATAAACATGTCAATTAGGGAGAAGATGTGACAGTTCTACACCTGTACAGCACTTAATGACACAGCCTCGTTTGTGCTCATAAGGCAAGACAAACATTCACAAATTGCCATCCATAGCGAGAGGTGCTGGCACATGTCAATTTGTCACTGATCGTCTAAGCAGACGAAAGAAAAAACATTAGGAAGTCGCACAATATAGAAACAACAGCATTGAAATCCCGACATAACACACACAGAGCACAGACGCTCCCGGAAAGTGGAAAATGCAGGTTCTCCTCAGCCCCGCCAGGAACTTAACCACATCGGAAAGACCTGTGTCCCAGTGAAGGCCCGTGTGCAGGTCCCACTGCACCTGCATTGGGTGGGAGGTGGGGGACATGTTCTAACCCCCTACAGTTGGCGATTTCAGACCAATGACTGTGGTTACAGAAATGGACACGTGATTTTGCACCCTGATTTTTTTTGCCAGTCAATGGATTGCGATCCTGTTTCTATGTTTGATGCTCACACAGCAGTGTTTCCAAAAAAGGGTTTCATGAACCATCAAGAATCCTAAATAGATGTCGGGGGAAAGTAACAAAATCAAAAATAACTGTTTGTTTGAGCAAACGTTTGGAGGAAGGCTGGACCCTGAAGGACTGTGTGGGAAGCCCAACCTGGTAGCTTCTGAGGGACCCTCAGGTGGGGTGTATAGGATTCCCAGCTCTATTGTCAGAGCCCATCCCACATAGATTGTACTTGGATGGGGACATCCCAGGACACGTTTTGGAAAAGCATTGTGGTCTGCAGTGTTATTCTTGCTGGCTGTGTGGTCCTCTGTTATGAGGATAAATGATTTATTTAATCCAGTGTAAACACTGAGGATGTGTGAATGTTTCCCTGCTCTGAGGGACAGTGTGATAAGCACGTTCTTACAAAGATGTTTGCAAACTTGCAGAATTGCTTCTCTGTCCTGACGCTGGTTGCGACTCATTTTCTCAGAATTGTCCAGGAAGCTTAAAAGCCTTTAACATAACCTCTGGCCCCTGGGAATCCCTAGGTGGGAGCAAAGGGCTCACCTCCAGGACATACTTGGGGAGGGAGACCCCCGGCTGCAGGATCCTCCTGTCTCCAGGTGACCATGGGAGGTTCGGGTCTGGAGGTTCAGAATTTTTTCCAACACGTACTTTGATGTAGATGAACCTTGAAGTCATGATGCTCAGTGAAAGAAGCCAGACACAAAAGGACAGTTAGTGTGCGATCCCACTTCTAGGAGGTCCCCGGAGTCATCAACATCATAGAGAAAGAAAGTAGATCATAGGGGCCAAGGGTTAAGGGGAGGGGGATGGGGAGAGAGTGTTTAGTGGCGTCACAGTCTCATTTTGGGAAGATAAGAAAGTTCTGGAGACGGATGGTGAGGATGGTTACACAACAAAGCGAACGTACATAACGCCCCGAACGGTGCCCTTAAAAATGGTAAAAATGGTAAATTTTATATGTGTATTTAACCACAACAAAAGCACTGAAAAAAAGAGCACACTACCTTAAGAAAACAACAATTTGAAGGAAGGATAAATGTCAATTTTAAAGATTTGATTGCAATTCAGTAAAAAACAACAACAACAACTTTATGCATGAACTAATATACCTACTTACCGAAAAAATATAAGAACCTGGTATTCTGGATTCTGTTGCATAATTAGATTTTAAAGGAAAAATCCCAGTGGTCATGAAGAAGGACCTACATGAAGAGGCTCAGTTTCTGTTGGTTGTCACAAGCATGGGCTGGCACTGCTGACTTCAATCTACTGAGTAAATGCAAGATCAGAGAGTCGTAAGGTTTGGAGACGAGCTGCACGGAAGAAAAGGGCAACCTGTCTACTCTGCCAGTGGTCCCCATCCTTCCACCCCCATCCCATCCCTGGAGGGGATCTGACTCTGCCAGTGGTCTCCATCCATCCACCCCCACCCCAGTGTGGAGTTGGCAGCAATGACAGTAACCAGCTGGATGGATGAGGAACGAAGAAGCATAACCACTGATTCCAGCTCCATTTCCTGTTTTCTGTCCTGAAGCTTCTCTACAGGAAAACGGAGGAGATACTTCAAAGTGCCTAGAATTATGAAGCTTATCTTAGACCAGAGGAGACATTGAAATGTCCAAGTAGTCCATTTATCATGTATCAGCCTTGGAAAGGAAGCAGTCGCCAGAAAGGACCCTGAAGGCGGAGGAAACTTCTGCCTCTCAGCAAGGCCAGGCATTTAATACATGGATTCAGCTTTCTTATTAACACAAACTCTCAGAGACAGTGGGAATTTTCATATTGTTTGTTTTCCAGTTTTCCTAAATTTTCTTCTAAATGACATGACTCTTCGGGAGTTCGTACCACACCATTTAGAACACCCAGTATTTACGATCCATGTTAAGATGAGACAATGCTTCCTCCTTTACTTTCTTGGTTTTGAGTAGTTCTCTTTTCATAATATTGTGTGTTAGTTGTTCTCTGAGATTTGTTCCCCTCCTGACCCCTTCAACATTTGGGGTCCAACAGATGGTCTTTTCCCTGGGTGTTCAGGGTGAAACCCGAGACAGGTCTTGCTGGACTCTTCTCCCAACCACTCAGCCTCTTGAGAAGATGGAGAGGTATGAATGGTTATCCACAGGACATTATGGTGGCTTCAGAAACTCAGGGTCTACTCAGGTGGAAGGAATTTAGCTCAGCTCTTCCTCAAGTGTGTCTGCTGTAGCCAAAACAATGTTGGCTAAGAAGTGCCCATGAAGAGTGACTGTGAAATGCAGGAAATCTTGCACGTACAAGTGTCTGTTCTGGTCTCTGGATTGAAGTGTCTTTTTTTTTTCTGTGGTAGGTGGGCCTCTCACTGTTGTGGCCTCTCCCGTTGTGGAGCACAGGCTCCGGATGCGCAGGCTCAGTGGCCATGGCTCACGGGCCCAGCCGCTCTGCGGCATGTGGGATCTTCCCGGACCAGGGCACGAACCCGTGTCCCCTGCATCGGCAGGCGGACTCTCAACCACTGTGCCACCAGGGAAGCCCAAGAAAAACCATCTTTGATTTCTCTTCTCTGCTGTACATGCCAAGCCTGATCCACTGCCCAGGCCCTCGGTGATGGGTTTTCTTTTATGAAGACAACCCTTATTTTGGTGTCTGTAAGAATTCCCTCTCCCGCCAATACCTGTGACTCACTGGGCACAAATCTACATAGAGGCTGGGGATTGCAGGTGATGATTAAGTGACCAAAGGACTCCTGTCCCCTGGGCCACCATCATTCTATAGCATAAGAGAAACCCCCTATCTTGACCAGCCTGGCAGCCCAACAACTCGCTTTCCAAGGTCAACTGGCGGCTGTAGCCATGCTCGTCCACCCTCAGTTGATGGGGAAACAGGGGAGATGCAGGCAAAGCATCGTTTCTCCATGCTTATTATCCATTTATTCTTTGACACCTTGTGGCCCTGCTGCTGGCTACAGTATCTTTAAATTAACTCTGGCTGGATGATAGAGTCTTGGACAGATATGTTTGCTATATTACAGTTAAAAACATCACTCTCTGCCATCTGCTTTCCACTATTCACATTCTGAGTCTTTCTTGGGGTTTGCCGGCTGGTGTTTCAACCCCAGTCCCTTGAGTATTACATCTGTTTGAGTGTTCTGGGGCTGCCATAGCACATCACCCCAACATGGGTGACTTAAAACCACAGACATTCATCCGACCCCAGTCCCAGAGACCAGACGTCTGAGATCAAGGAGTCCCAGGGCCGTGCTCCCTCCGGAGGCTCCAGGGGAGGCTCCAGGCTCCTTCTTGCCTCTTCCAGCTTCTGGGGGCTCCAGACGTCCCTGGGCATGTGAGCGCCTGCCTCCCATCTCTGCCTCTGTCTTCCCAGAGCTTCTCCTCTGTGTCTGTGTCTCTCCTCTTCTGTCTCTTAGAAGGACCCTGTCATTGGATGTAGGGACACCCTCATCCCGGAGGACCTCATCTCAGACCCTTCACTTCATCACCTCTGCAGAGACCCTGTTTCCAATAAGGTTCTATTTACAGGTACCAAGGGTCAGGACATAGATGTCCATACTGGGGGACACCACTCAAAACTACTGCACCCTCCTGGGAGCCCCAGGGTGGGCACTGTACTATCTTTAACATTCTTAAGGTCACTGTTCTCAGCTAGGGACCTGATAAATGTACCTGACCTGCAGCCGCAGTACAGGGTCAGGAAAGTCCCTCTGGGGCCATCGCTCCCGAGGACACTGGGTGTGCCGGCCACCTCACTCAACACTCAGCCGTGTGCCTGGCGTGGAGACCAGGGAGTTGAAGGCTGGAAGTCTGGGTTGCCTATGTGTGACGGGCTGCAGCCCTGCACATGTGTGCAGGAACAGCACTGCACCCCGAGGGGATTAGCATCAGATGGTGATTTATTTAGGATTCAGTGATAAATTTAGAGGCAATCTTCTTTGATATCACAAATAGAACCAGGGCAATGTGTCTTGAAGGCCGATGAAAATGGATCTGGCGGCCAAATGTCTCATGGCTGATGTTTCCTACAAGGCTGTGAGGGGAGTCGGGGGTTTCTCCATCCCTCCATCCTCCCCTGCCATTCAGTGTTTCTTTCGTTGATATCTGGGGCTCCGAGTCCTCCAAAAACCTGAGTCTGCAGCGTCCACGGTAGTATGTCTTTTTATGGCCACAGAAACATTTCCCCGCCGACCACTTCTTCACACCCCGGAATCTCCTCCTAACACAGAGGGATGATTATCAACTCACCTTTCCTTTAAAGAAAAAAAATTAGAAGGGGCTGTTTAGACCGTCTTCTCTGACAGCGCTTTCAAGTAAGCGGGGAGATGCCTCTTCTCTCCTCTGAAGCCAACATGATTATCAGCCGTGGGTCTGACAGCCGAGAGGCTCCTGCGCATTTCGGCGACGTTCGTTTAAGTCAGTGTGATGTTTGAAAACACTCCAGCCCCTCACAGGGCCGATGGGCGTAGATTCAACGGAAACAAATTGCAGCATGATGTCGTGTCTCTTTACTGAGTTAATCGGAGATGCTGAAGGCAAGGCGGGAGCTGCAAGCTGATGAAGGAGGGGTCCTGGAGCTCTGAGTCCTAAGGATGAGATACAAAAAGAGGCAAAGCTTCTATTTCTCCCCATCCCCGCCCCCATGCCAGGCTGGACAGGGGCTGGAATTGTCTACCACTGGTGCAGCTGGGATTTCCAGGACAGTATTTTTTTTTAAGCACATTGAAAACCATTCCGTTTCATTAATTAAAATACACCCAGTCTCTTGGGCCATAATGGAAAAGAATATTTAAAAATATATATATATATATGTGTGTATTACTGAGTCTTTTTGCTGTACAGCAGAAATTAACACAATATTGGAAATCAACTATACTTCAATCAAAAAATAAATAAAATGTATGGCTGTTAAAAAAGCAATTAAAAATTATAATAACCACAACAAAAATAATCCAGTTCACCCACAGTCTCAACAAAGCATTTCAAAACTCTCTGCATGATCCCTCAAGCACTTGAAAAGCTTTCTTGTGCTTCTGTGCTTCCTACAGTTTTCAAGACAGAGGCTAATTATTTAGAAAATGTAGATGGACAACAAATGTATACTCTTGTAGGGAAGAGTTCACTCTGCTTTCCTCTGATAACTGGGAAGATCCTTTTCTGTGAACCACTTCAACTAATATTCATGGCTTCTTTTTTTTTCTAATTTTTAAGTTTTTGGCTTGTAACTATTTCTATTATGAAGATACGGGGTTGGCCACAAAGCTTGTTCCATTTTCCTGTAACATCTTACAGAAAAAAACCAAACCCAATACATCAGCGTTCATGGACTGCCAGCATTTTTTTTTTTCTTTAAAAGAGCCATTGGCATGCTGGCCACTGGAGCTTTCTGGATTTTTTTCTCACTTTATAGCCACGTGTAGAATTGAAGGATGTCACCCTGGCTTCTGAGCCAGGATCTGAATACAGGGGGTCATGGAGGTGACTCACCCACACGTTTGGTCCCAAGGCTATGTTTGTGAGTTCATCTGTGAGTGAGTGTCCTGGGGCTGCCATAATAAATGCTCACTAACTTGGCTTCAGGAGAACAAATTTATTCTCTCACAATTCTGGAGGTCCAAAACCCAGAATGGGTCTCACGGGGCTGAGATCAAGGTGTGGGCAGGGCTGCTTCTTTCTGGAGGATCCAGGGGACAATCTGTTTTCTGGTCTTTTCCAGGCTTTCTGGAAGATGCTTCTGTCCCCATAGGTCCTTCTCTACTATGACCTCCTGCCTCCTTCTTAGAAGGACCCTAATGGTTACATTTTGGGTCCACCTGGATAATCCAGGGTCATTTCCCTAACACAAAATCATTAACTTTATTCCATCTGAAAAGTCCCTCTTGCTATGTGTCTTAGTCAGCTAGGGCTGCCATAACCAATACCATAGACAGAGGGGCTTAGAAACAACCGCACCGTCCCCCGTTTGGAGCCCAGCAGCCTTTGCTGTTCCTCACAGTCTCAACCTGCCCATCAGCAACCAGAGGACACAGCACGGCCACTCCAGCACATCCTTTCAGTGATTGGCTGCTCAAGAGACACCAGTAAGAAGGTCACCACCCAGTCTCTCCTTCCCCTGATGAGGACCCAGAAAACCAAATTGCTCACAGGAAGTATTATGGCTGGTATTCGCTGAGTGCCTCCTGGGTTCCAACCTCTCCTGAAGTTCTCTGACCCTATTAGCTCATCTGCTCAGCATGAGAAGTTCTGTTGTTACCCCCATTTTTGCAGAAGGAGAAACCAAGGCACACAGAGGGTGAGGAACTGGCTCTGGACCGTACACTTAAAAAAATTTTTTTATTAGATTATAGTTGATTTACAATGTTGTGTTAGTTTCAGGTGTACAGCAAAGTGTACCAGTTACACATATACATATATCTATTCTTTTTTAGATTCTATTCCCATATAGGTCACTACGAGAATTGGGTAGAGTTCCCTGTTCTATCCAGTAGGTCCTTGTTTGTTATCTATTTTATATATACTAGTGTGTATATGTCAATCCTAATCTCCCAGTTTATCCCTTCTCCAGTTACCCCCGGTCACCATAAGTTGGTTTTCTACATTGGTGACTCTATTTCTGTTTTGTAAATAAGTTCTTTTGTATCATGTTTTTTAGATTCCACATGTAAGTGATATCATATGATATTTGTCTTTCTCTGTCTGACTTCACTCAGTATGACAATCTCTAGGTCCATCCATGTTGCTGCAAATGGCATTATTTCCTTCTTCTTTATGGCTGAGTAGTATTCCATTGTATATATGGACCACATCTTCTTTATACATTCATCTGTCCATGGACACTTAGGTTGCTTCCACGTCTTGGCTAATGTAAGTAATGCTGCTATGAACATACGGATGCATGTATCTTTTCAAATTATGGTTTTCTCCAAATATATGCCCAGGGTCATGTGCTAGATCATATGGTAGCTCTACTTTTAGCTTTTTAAGGAACCTCCCTACTGTTCTCCATAGTGGCTGCACCAACTTACATTCCCACCAGCAGTGTAAGAGGTGGACCCTGCACTTCCAACCACTGGGAAACATTGCTTCCCTGGAAGTACTTGCCATCATCAGTGAGGGCTGGCCCCAAGCACCCTAATAACATACCTACATGCCCATCCTCACCCTGCACCCCTGTCACCCTCACCTGGCTGTGTTTTTCTCTGGGACACTTATACCCTCAACCTACAAGATACCTGTTGTTCTTTTGTCTGTGTGTGTGGTGACAATGTCACCTCCTTGGTGGCAGTGCTGGTTGTAGCTGCACACAATAAGCACTCAATAAATGCTTTCTGATTGAACAAAGGATGAATTCATTTCATATCATCTTCCCTCTGGTCCCCACATCCCTTAGAAAATCCCCAGAATGTCACCATTCAATATAGCAGCCATCGCCACCGGCCACATGTGACTTTTAAATTAATTGCAATTAATTAAAGTAAACATTCAATTCCTCCAACGTCCCAGACAATTTTCCAGTGTTCAGTAGCCATATGTGGTATTTTAAATGTCAATGAATTACTATTAATTAAGTTAGACAATCAATTCCTCATCTGCCCCAGCTACATGTGGCTGGCAGCTGCCATATTGGACAATGCAGAAGGGGACATTTCCATTTTCACAGAGGGCTCTACTGGGCAGTGTGTTTTGAGTTGAACTCTGTGCCCCCAAAAAGGTGTGTGGAAGTCCTAACCCCTGATACTTGGGAATGTGACCTTATTTATTATAGGGTCTTTGCAGATACAATCAAGTTAAGATAGATTCTAATCCCATAGGATTACAGTAAGTCCCCTACATACGAAGCTTCAAGTTGCAAACTTTCAAAGATGTGAACATGCGTTCCATCAATGTCAGGCATGAGTGAAATTGCAGCATGCCCTCCGTCTCCCATTGCTGACAATCCTTCAGCCCTACCATCTCCCACCTCCTCTCCCTCCTCCAGCCAGTAACTGTCCTTGCCTGTTCATTCGATGCCAGCCCCTGTATGCCAGCTGCTGTACTGGACTACTGTACTTTTCAAGGTACTGTACTGTAAGATTAAAAATGTTTTCTTTATTTTGTGTTTGTTTGTTTTTTATGTATTATTTGTGTAAAAAGTATTATAAACCTCTTACAATACAGTACTATATAGCCGATTTTGTTAGTTGGGGACCTAAGCTAATTTTGTTGGACTTATGAACAAATTGGACTTATGAAAGCACTCTTGGAATGGAACTCGTTCGTACATAGGGGACTTACTGTAACGTCCTAATAAAAAGGAGAAATTGGGACACAGACTCGCACAGTGGGAAGATGAGTTGGATGAAAGTGGCCATGTTAAGACAGAGGCAGAGATGAAATCGATGTGGTCACAAGCCAAAGGATGCCACGTGCATGGGAGGAAGAGTGGGCAGGCAACCAAGAAGAACAGGCTGTAGGGAATCCCATGGCCACTGTCTTGGGGAGACAGCCAAAACAGGGGAAAATGGGAGTGCCTGAACCCTCTCCTGTTGGACAGTTGATTCCCACGGCCACTGTCTTGGGGAGACAGCCAAAACAGGGGAAAATGGGAGTGCCTGAACCCTCTCCCGTCGGCCGGTTGATTTCCAAAAACAGCCTTAAAGTTGCTCTTCAGCTTCGGGTAGAGTCTGCCTCTCTTGTAATCCCTTAGTTGTACCATTAATACCCACTGGAGAAGAACATGAGCTATACCAGTTCTGGGTCTGACCTCAGCGCAACTTGTGGGAATGCTTCCCTTTGGTAATAAGAGCTTCTATTTAAATGGGCTGCAAAGGATTCTTCACAGTTGTCTTAAATGGAAGTCTATGCTTGTATGCTGTAATAGGACTTCCTCACATGCATCCCAGAGGTGGTAATTGTCTCGTAGTTCGGCCTCAGAGGAAAGGATTCCGATGAGGGGGTTGGGCTGAGAGGGGCAAGCGCAGTCCCTGTGAATTCTGGAGGGGCCCGTGTCATGCAGAAATGGGAGCTTCTTGCTCTGCAAGGGCACCTGGTTAATCTCCATTGCAGGGTCCAGAGCCCCCATGGGATGTGCTCCCCAGGGCCGGGAGGATCACTGTTGACATTATAGAAAGGACCCCGGATGAGCTTCTGAACATCCAGATATAACGATGACTTGAACCCTAAATCTTGCACATTTTCCTTTTTTTATTTCCTTCACATTCGAATCCAAAGAAGTGTGAATGATTCATTAAATACACACTCTGAATTTTTACTTAGGAGGATTTTTTTTCCAATTGAGTGTGAAATGTTAGCACTCATTGATCAAAAAATATTGGTGATCGCTTTGGGCATGTTGTGGAAATAGGATGAAAAATGTGCTTCAGAGTATCTGATACTTAGAAAGAGGAGAGAGATGAAAACGTACAACTTAATCAAAGTGAAATGACTTTCTCTAAGGAAATACCAGGGATGCTATGGGACCCATTTAGAGAGTTACAAGATAGAATGGAACGTTGAGGTTATTAAAGAAAATCAGTTAACAAATTTTACCAGATATCAGGGGAAAACGGTGAAAACTAATTTGTCTGGACCTGAAATGTCAGAACGTCTTTGGTCGACGGGGAAATGATCCTCCTCAAGGCTTGACAGAGAACATTCTAGCTGGCCTCGCACAGTTTTGGGTAGCTTTAGCCAAAAGCCAGGTGAAGTGAGCCGAAGTGGCATTATGAAAGACTACAGCTTTGTATGTTTCATGTGCCTTGGGGTTGCCTTTGTGTTGGATGGATGTTTTGGAATCAAATGGCAATTAGCCAATGATTGGAGGCACACAAAATATGGAAATCCACATAGCTGTCATTCCTGTTGGCAAACTCAGTTCCTGTTAAGAACGAGTATTGGAGCAATTCATTGGGAAGAAATTCAAGCCAAGGAAGAAATTGCCTCAAAGGGGCACGAGACAGGTGATCCAGGATGTGACCAAACTGTGGACCATACTGTGAAAGGTGACAACACTAGAATCTGTGTCATCAATGATCTCAGTTTTCTCCAGGGCAGCCATTCTCTACTGAGGGTGATTCTGTCTCCAGGAGATAAACTTTAGTCCTTGGACAGCAAATTTATCAACAGAAAAAATTTAGAACCCAGCTATTAAGGTCTTTGGAAGTCTACTTTATTCTTCAAGAATCTTTAGTGCCTTTTGGTGGTTTCCCCGTAGTCTTCTGAGAATTCCCCATTGCATCACACATTCCTACAATAACATGTTTTATATATTTTATAATAACAAGGATATTGAGCCTGGTTGAGCCTACAGGCAATCAATACCCTGACATCATCGAAAAGCCATTTATGGTATTGTCGATTCCAAAGGTGTCTTGTTTCCCAATGAATGAATACTTATATTTTTACAAGACTGCAGCAAATTCTGTAGTTTCCGCAGAGCTGAACACACACGGACAGCTTATGAGGTCAACAGTATTGATGAGAATCAGTAAGTGAATCTAAGAAGGTCTTGATCTTCTTAGAGGTTTCCAAGAGGTATACCCGGCAATGGAAATTCAGGAGGGAAGAAGGAAACAAATGTGGAGATGGGAAAAATGTCAGAGAGAAGTTGAGAAAATATGAACCTCCTTAGATAAGAACTTTAGGGGAAAAAATGGTATTTCAGGGCTTCCCTGGTGGCGCAGTGGTTGAGAGTCTGCCTGCCGATGCAGGGGACACGGGTTCGTGCCCCGGTCTGGGAAGATCCCACATGGCACGGAGCGGCTGAACCCGTGAGCCATGGCCACTGAGCCTGCGTGTCCAGAGCCTGTGCTCCGCAATGGGAGAGGCCACAACAGTGAGAGGCCCGCGTACCGCAAAACAAAACAGAACAAAGCAAAAAATGGTATTTCAAGCAACCCTAGTGTTTTTTTTTTTAATGAGTCTTTTGTTGTGGGTTTTTTTTTTCATTGAAGTATAGTTGATTTACAGTATTGTGTTAATTGTAGGTGCACAGCAAAGTCATTCAGTCATATTATATATATATTTCAGATTCTTTTCTCTTTTATTACAAGATATTGAATATAGTTCTCTGTGCTATACAGTAGGTCCTTGTTGTTCACTTTACATATAATTGTGTGTATCTTCTCATCTCAAACTCCTAATTTATCCTTCCCCCTCCTTCCCCTTTGGTAACCATAAGTTTGTTTTCTATGTCTGTGAGTCTATTTCTGTTTTGTAAGTAAGTTCATTTATATTGTTTGTTTAGATTCCACATATTAGTGATATCATATGATATTTGTCTTTCTCTGTCTGACATTTCACTAAGCATCATGCCCTCCAAGTCCATCCATGTTGCTGCAAATGGCATTATTTCATTCTTTTTTATGGCTGAGTAGTATTCCATTGTATCTATGTACCACATCTTCTTTATCCATTCGTCTGTCAATGGACCTTTAGGTTGCTTCCATGTCTTGGCTTCTGTGAACATTGTGGTGCATGTATCTTTTCTAATTAGAGTTTTCATCTTTTCTGGATATATGGCCAAGAGTGGGATCTCGAATTCAGCAGAATGCTTTGGGTTGTTTCCTTCGGTTTCCCTGATGATTAGAACCTGAACACCCCATGAATGATTGAGCCCCATGGTTTCAGCTTGTCCATTACAAATCCAGAGGCGCTTAACACAACAGGAACTCATTCTCGCTCAGTCTTGGAGACCAGACGTCTGAGATGAAGGAGTGGGCAGGGCTGGCTCCTTCTGGAGGTCCAGGAGAGAATCTGCCCCATCCTTTCTGCCAGCTTCTGGGGGCTGCATGTAATCCTTGGTGTTCTTGGGCTTGTAGAAGTTTCACTCCCATATTTGCCTCCATCCTCACATGGTCATCACTCTGCTCCTTTCTCTGTCTTCACCTCTTCTTCTTGCAAGGACTCCAGTCCTGTTGGTCAGGGTCTACCTCAATGACCTCATCTTAACTTGATTACATGTGTAAAGGACCTATTTCCCAATAAGGTTTCACCCACAGGGACTAGAACCTAACTCAACCCGTAACACTTAGCAACACCTTGAGTATTTAGAAGGGCTCATGTCTCACCGTGTCTAATGTGTTTCCACTCAAGCATACTCAGCAATCCATTCAGGCTCATTTATGGGTTTTGAAGTTTTGCAATGTCTTCAGTCTTTCCCAGAGACTGCAAGAAGCATGGGCAGACTTCGAGAGATGCACATTTTCATAAGTCTCACTTGGATAGACTTTACTCCATCCTTCTCACCCCACCAATATCCTGGAGAGAATATGAAAACTTAAAGAAGAAGAAGGTCCATCCCTTCTCCCCAGCAGCTGTTGCCTGGCATTGCAGGGACAGGTGGGAAATTCCCTATTCGTCCCCTCCTTTCAGGTGGGATCTCTGTGGGGAGGAGACAGCTGGAAAGGAAACCATGGCCTTTGTGAGAAACTCTCCAGAAAAATGATCACAGGGCAGCAGGAGATGGACAACGATGTGAGTTAAGACCTATGGTGGGTGTCTCTTTGGTTCCATCTCTGAGTCAGTGAAGCAAGTGTGAAAACAAATAGTCAACAGTGGTCATTATTTCCGACTCCCAGGTCTAATAAACCATGTGGCCATGAACGTCCTGGTGTAAGCTTCCTAGAGGATGCATCTGAAAAATTTTTGAATGGTCTTCTAGAAATGCTGCTTGGAAAGGCATGCAACTTGATCATTTTTATCAACATTAAGGCCTCATTTATTTATTTATTTATTTATTTTATTTTTTGCGGTATGCGGGCCTCTCACTGTTGTGGCTTCTCCCGTTGCGGAGCACAGGCTCCGGACATGCAGGCTCAGTGGCCATGGCTCACGGGCCCAGCTGCTCCACGGCATGTGGGATCGTCCTGGACCGGGTCACGAACCCGTGTCCCCTGCATCGGCAGGCAGACTCTCAACCACTGTGCCACCAGGGAAGCCCTAAGGCCTTAATGTGAAGTAGCATTTATTGTAGGTAATGTGGTAACAGAGGATGCCTAGTGACCTCCAGATTCCACTGGTGTTTTTCTATTTGTTACCCAGATATCTTGTTATTTTTAGAAAAATAATTGTAAAACCAGGTGCATTGACAGTCTAAGCGTCCACTGACCAATGAATGGATAAGGAAAATGGGATATATATATATTTTCTTCCTATATATGTATTATCTTTCTCTCTAGATTTTGTCTATATACTCTATGATGTATTTTATATATATATAAAATTATATATATAATCATAATATTATAAACATAATCATAATATTATAAACATAATTGTATACAATACTCCATATAGATTATATATAAAATATATAATCTATATGGTGTATTATAAATAAAATACATAGAAATATATAAAAATATATATACATATATAAAATATATATTTGTACTATATATAATATATTTATATATTACATATATAATATATATATTATATATATTACATATATAATATATATATATATTATATATATATAATTTGGCCATAAAAAAAGAAATCCATTTGTGACAACATTGGAGGGCATAATGAGGGCATTATGCTCAATGAAATATGCCAGACACAGAAGGACAAATACTGCGTGATCTTACTTACATGTGGAACATAAGAAGGTCAAACTCGTAGAAAGAGAGAATAGACTAGTTATCCGGGGCTGTGGGGCGGGGGAAATGGGGAGGTGTTTGCCCAAGGGTAGCGTTCTCACTCCATTCAAAATGGTACTCGTGTGACCATGTAAGGTGACAAATGTGTCCCTTGGTGTGACTGTGGTTATCATTTCACAATGTGTGTCAAATCATCCCCTGGCATACCTCAAATATGTGCAACTTTTGTCAATGACACCTCAGTAAAAAAGGAAATAGACGAATAAGAAGAAAAGAAACCACCAGATGCATCTATGAAGTATGACTTTGGGTCACTTCTGGGCACTGCCCAGAACGCAGCTTGGTTCCAGGTCAGCAGGTTCGTGGAACACAGATTCCATGGGTGCTGGAGTCCCCATGTTAAGTGAATGTCACACAGACCCAGGACCTCTGGGTGTCCCGGGAGGGAGGAGGATCATTTAAACAACTTCTCAAAACTGCCAGCCTTTGTTTTGGCCAGTACTTATTACGATGCCACACAACTTGGCAAAGTCTGTTGGGAATTTCATTTCCCACGATGGTTTTCCCTGCAACGAAATGAGGGTCTTGATTTATAACTTCCAATCGCATTGCTTTTCTTTTACTGTAAATTGGCCCTCGTTAAAGAGAAGAATATTTATTTGACTAATTGGAAAACAATGGCATCCGTCGGGTATCTTCTGGGTAAATAAATTCTTCCTTTCTTGGAACTTCAGGTGACACTTCTTACTGAGAAGACTCATAAGTCAACACTGAGCTTTTTCCTTGGAGGTTTCTGTTTTCTGAAGCCCTTGGAATTTTCCAGTAACAACTTGTTCCGGTAACAAGCTGTTGTTTTAATTTACATTCATCGAGCTAGTCAAATGCCCCATGGTATCGCCTGTTCTCCATCGAGGAGCGTTTTGTGACCCCCAAAGCGTTAATGAGCCGACGAGACTCAACCCCAGAACACCCTAGATCCAGCATCTCCGACACTCCGCCCTTTAAATAGACCCAAGTTTTATTTCCTATAAACGGTTTATTTTCCGGTGAGATTGATGCTGTTAATATTAGCTTTCAAAATGACAGATTAGTATCACCAGTTAATCAGGGCTATTAGCAGATAAATATCTGTAATTCGATCACCAGAGTAATTTCTTTTCCAATAATGCGATTTACAAATGCAACCAATTAAGTAATTAGCTTACATCTCCATAGATTACCAGTCCTCAGCGCGCTCCCTGGCGCCTTTGCCTGTAGATTACCCTGGGTAATTAGAAGCAGCCCCACTTGTAACAAGCACCCCGAGAGCCTCGAAGTACCCTAAACCCCGTTCCCACCATCCATTCCCCTGTTCCCCCCACAGAACCCTCTGTGGGCTCTGAGCACAGCTTGGAAAATGAAAAGTTCCTCAAAAGTCCCATATTTCCCACCAGAGATGGACACCCAGGGCCACCCGCTCTTGCTTTCTCATTAGTCTATGCACTGGAACTTGCTCTCTGAATTCTTTCTGATGGAAATCATGCATCTTTGGCAGAAGAACGAAGAATATGGTAGAGTGATTCAGAACGCACTGCAAGCAGGAAGAGAAAAATCCAGAGACACAACATCGCTGATGAAGGAGGCACTAAAGCTTACTAAGCTGTGCGTTTAGGATCAGTAGGCTTTCCTGCATATGTCTTAACCCCAAGAGGGGCAAAAAAGGCTGGTGATATCAAGTGATGGGAAGGATGTGGAGGGAAAATGCACCTTGCATCCCTTTCTGGTGAGAGAGGAAATTTGAACACACATATTAGAAGACTGTCTGATAGTATCTGGTCACATTGAACGTACACTCAAGTGATGACCCAAACATTCCTTTCCTGGAAGTGTGTCCATCAGAGTGGAAAACCCATGTGCCTGGATTCCTATAGCATCTTGATTCATGAGGTCCAACTGTGGAAACCCAGTGGTCCATCCATGGGAACGTGGATGAATCCATTTTAGTGCGTTCCTATCATGGGAAAACAGGCACACCTTGTTTCATTGCATTTCCCAAATATATATATTTTTTTAATGTTGAAGGCTTGTGGCAATCTTGCATTGAGCAAGTCTATCGGTGCCATTTTTCCAAAAGCATCTGCTCACTTTGAGTCTCTGTGTCGCAATTTGGATATTCTTGCACTATTTCAGACTTCTTCATTATTACTATATTTGCCATGGTGATCTGTACTCAGTGATCTGTGATATTACTCTGGCAAACAGATGACAGCTTGCTGAAGGCTCAGATGATTGTTAGCATTTTTTAGCAATAAACTATTTATTGTCTGTGTCCTCCCTCCGTGGGGCAACTTTGTGGTTCTCAGCGTGACCCACAGATCTGCTCTGTTAACAGTGGGTCTTTGGTTCCTTCTACACGAAGCATTCTTTTTTTTTTTTTTGCGGTATGCGGGCCTCCCACTGCTGCGGCCTCTCCCGTTGCGGAGCACAGGCTCCGGATGCGCAGGCCCAGCGGCCATGGCCCACGGGCCCAGCCACTCCGCGGCATGCGGGACCCCCCTGGACCGGGGCACGAACCCGTGTCCCCCGCATTGGCAGGCGGACTCCAAACCACTGTGCCACCAGGGAAGCCCCTACACGAAGCATTCTTGCCCCTCGGTGCCAACATAGTGAGGTCAACTCTGAGTGATCAGAACACCCTACTTTAAATGAATAAATACATTTTTAAAGGTGTAGGATTACAGTTGTGAATGCTCTAAATTTAAGTCCCAGGGACAAAGCCCCATCTCCCACCTGCCTGATGTGAGCTTGGCCATACCAGGGTCCAAAACGAAGGACGTCCATCCCCAGCCCAGCTCAGCCTTGGGTTGAAGAACATGAACATTTTAGGGAAGAGAGGTGAACATGTCATGGGGTCATGGGGGAAGCTGGAAGGGGCACTGGTCCTCAGATTCTCAACCTCACGTGCTTTTGCACATGGATGGTGACGCAGGTGAGTCTCAAAGTGACCCAAAGGTGTTAGTCAGGGTTCTTCAGAGGAACAAAACCAGTAGGATACAGATACAGTGTATATGTAGATATAGCTGTAGGTACAGATGTAGGTAGTTAGACAGACTAACTGTAGATGTAGCTGTAGGTACAGATGTAGGTAGAGGGACAGACAGAGGAGAGATAGATAGACAGAGGAGAGATAGATATCTAGAAAGAGATATATTATGAGGGATTGTCTCAGATGGTTATGGAAGCTGAGAGGTCCACAGTTGGCCACCTGAAAGCTGATGACCCAGGAGAGCAGTTGGTATAAGTTCCAGTCCAAACCTGAAGTCCCATGAACCAGGAGCTCTGATGTCCAGGGGTGGAAGAAGATGGACATCTAGGTTCAAGTAGAGCGAATCCTCCCTTCCTCCATCTTTTTGCTCTCTTCAGACCCTCAGCTGATCAGACGAGGCCCACCCACCCTCAGAGGACCATCTGCTTCACTCAGTCCACTGATCCAAATGCTCAACTCTTCCAGAAACACCCTCCCAGACACACCTAGAATCCTATTTAACCAGCTATCAGGGCATCTCTCAGCCAAGTCAGGTTGACATGTAAAATTCATCATCGCGGAGCCCCACACAACTGAACATCAAGACCTCTTCCTTCCCCAAAGCTAAGCACACCAAACAGGAGGAGATATGCCTTAAAGAGAATTTGGATGGAGGCCCTCTTGGGTTTAGAAAGCCAAGCCATCTCAACGAGTGGGTAATAGAAGATGCCTTTCCCCTTCTGCTCCTACAGCAGATGGGGGTCAAAACAGTGAAGAGCAGACAGACTTATGTCTCCAACTGTCTACATATCGCCTCGTCTGGCTGGGATGGAAAGAGTGTGACCAGAAAGCTCCCGAAACAGATGTGCAGATGATAAGGATCAGGGGAAACCCAAGAAAGCAGAGACAGATGTTCTGCTGTTCCCTACGAGGGAAGGGTGTAAGCCCAGCCACAGCCTGCTTCCTCCTGGGATGTAATAAGATGCTACGATGTGACAGCTCTGTGGGATCCAGGTACCAATGCTCCTATTTCAAAGCCTTGAACCATGAGTCGGAAGCACTGCATTTTCCAACAGATCAGAGAATGATTTAAATTGGAGTGCCTCCAAACAGAAATCAATTCTCTTGCAGGAGAGGTGAGGGTCTGGTTCACAGTGGCAATCAGGGAAGGTGTCAGCTTCGACGGGCCATCACCGGGCACGTCACGGGTAGCAGTTCTGCTTGCATCGGTCCGGACAGGCGACCGGCAGCCCCAAGTCCTCTGATTAATATGGGCCTCCACGTGCGTTCGGAGAGCTCCGTCCCCGAGTGTCTGCACATCTCCTCCGGTTGCCCTGGTAACCGCCTTGGAACACAGGGAGCCCGTCTCTGCTCCGCCCCCCCTGCTGCTGATGTAAGGGACCGCAGGGGCACACGGGCAACTCTGCACCTCACCTGTCAAGGCGGCAGAAGCTCCGTTTGATCACGCCAGCCGCCCGTCCCACCAAGACCATTCATTTGGTAATGATAGGATCCTGCTAATTTAGTCAGCTATGGAGATCCTTGGGGAACCATACCCCTAGATCTGCCAGTTCTTATCTGATTTTCATCTCCAAAGAGGACAGGCTGGAGTTGGGCGGTGTGGAAGGAATTACAGATCTATTTCTTTCTAGTAAGAACAGAGCCCTGAGTGGTCAGCATGGTACGTTCCCCACCATCAAGTGCTCAAAACACAGATCTGCGTGATGGTGCTCTCTCTGGCTACCTTCTGAATTTGCCAGAAAGCACATGGCATAGAATGCTCCCGTTCTAAACTGTGTCCCCCAAATTCCTGTGTTGGGACCCCTAACTCCCAGGACCTCAGAATATGATTATATTTGGAGATGAGGTCTTTAAAGAGGGGGTTAAGGTAAAATGAGGTCGTTAGGTTGGGTCCTGTCATCCCATCCCTCAGGACAACCCAAGGGTTTTAGGAGCTCTTTGCCATGAACCAGGTCTGAAGCCCAAATATCTATTTCTTTCTTTCTTTTTTTTTTTTTAAGTACGTTTGATTGGAAAAATTTTAAAGTCTTTATTGAATTTGTTACAATATTGCTTCTGTCTTGTGTTTTGGTTTTTTGGCCACAAGGCATGTGGGATCTTAGCTCCCTAACCAGGAATCAAACCTGTGCCCCCTGCACTGGAAGGCGAAGTCCTTCCCTTCTAGTCCCTGGACCCCCAGGGAAGTCCCTCTTCTTTTTTTAATTAAAAAAATTTTGTTGAAGTATAGTTGATTTACAACATTATATTAGTTTCAGGTGTTCAACATAGTGATTTAGTATTTTTGCAGATTATAATCTATTAAAAGTTATTATAAGACAATGGCTATAATCTCTTGTGCTGTACAATATATCCTTGCTGCTCATCCATTTTATATATAGTGGTCTGTATCTTTAAATTCTATACCCTAACTTGCCCCTCCCCCTTTCCTTCTCCCTCTGGTAACCATATAGAAAACTGGTTTGCTTTGTATATCTGTGAGTCTATTTTCCTATGTACATTCATTTGTATTATTTGTTAGGTTCCAAATATAAGTGATATCATACACTATTCGTCTTTCTCTGTCAGACTTATTTCTCTATTTCTCACCATATGACATCATCATACCAACATTGCCAGGTTCACAGGTGAGCTTAGAGCCGACAAGCAGGCAGCATCCCACCGTCTCAGACGCGCTGGTGTGTCTCAGCCCAAGGAGGGATCTGGAGAAGCTGGTGGATGGCGGAACCATGGACACCTGTTTCTTTCTCTCTCATGGGTGCAGGTAGGTGCAGCATCCTTGGTTCATGATGCTGGCAAGCGGGCAGAGGGGAGCTCCCTGTGAATCCCTTGTCTTCCTCCAGGGGCAAGTGGTCCAGCCTGAGGATACTCTTTTCCTGCAAGACAGCAAGAGAAAATGCCCAGCGCTGGGAAGGGCTGGGCTTGCACCGGGGGTGCTGGCCCTCCTGCCTACATTCCATTGGCCAAGGCAAGTCCTCTCGTGAAGAACCAGCACTGGGGTTCCTGTCTACCATGTTCTCACAGACTTCTCTCCCCCTACTCTCTTTAATCTCCTGGGTGTTTGTGGTCGTGAACTGTCCAGCTCAGTCCCTAAATTATGACCGACACTGAGATGGGATTGTGATGGGCCAGGAGAAAGGATGGACATCCACTGGAGATTATAAATTGGATAAATCTTATCCTTTATAATAAACAGTAATAGTAACTAACATGCTTTCCTGAGTTTTGTGAGCCATTGCAGCAAGTGATCAAACCCTGGGCATGGTCCTGGTGGAGCGTTGAGGAGACCTGGGGCTGTGATGCCTTTTGAGAAGGGGGTGACTGTGCTTTTAGCCATGCGGGGGGTGGTTACACTCTCTTAGCCTTTTGGGTGGGGAAATTTTCTTTTTCTTTTCTTTTCTGTGTGTCAGTAGACTGAGAACTGGTTATGGGGTGGAGCATGGTGGGCATTCATCATCATTGAGACTGCTCACCTGCAGAGGGAGAGCCCACCTCCCAGTGGAGAAGTGACCCTCTTCCCCAGACCCAGACTGGGAAGACCATTCTCAGATGGTGCCCTGCCAGCAGAAAATGATGTGCAACGTCTGTGTTTCTTCTGCAACCCCCTCATGAGTGTGAAAACACTCTTTCATGCAAAGTTCCAAAGGGCCAAGGAATTTAAAAAGATGGATGTAGAAAGTGCAATGTCCTGAAACTGGACAAGAGTTTGGGATGGGGATTAAAAAAACAAGTGTTGACCCATTGGCTGTGTGACCTTGGGAAGCCACATCATCCCTCTGAGCTTTAGCTCCTGTGTTTGTGAAACATGGGGGGTGGGACTCCATAATATCTTGGGATCTTTCCACATCTGCCATGATTGGGGCCAATTATTGGCCAAAGGGGACACTCCTGGTGTGAGTGAGTCTTGGGCAAGCCAGATGGATGTTCAGTGTCTGCCTCTGGCTTTGGGTGTCCTGGGGCCTTGGGGAGCAAGAACCCACTAATGATGATCCAAGTCTGGCCTGTCTTGGGGGTTTCTTTGCATCCGAATCACAGTTAGCAATTTCTGCATGAGAAAAACCAAGCCTTTTATGACCACATTCCTTTACATCCACCCAACCAGCCGAGACTCATGTTCCTTCAGCATGATCTGACTTTCAATATTAAACATCCCATCTTATAAAACGTGTATCTGACAGGCATCGACGCTTCACATTCCACTTCGAGCTGAATGGTTCGAAAACACGCCCAAAGCACGCAGACCTACACCCCCTCCAAAGCTCCATACAAGGCCATCTGTCACATAAGCTCTCCTGCTGTCAGCGTGTGCTGTTTGCCGTTAGCACCTTCACAGAGAGCCTGGGCTGCACGGGACCCATCGTATAGACGTGTACCTTTATTTTTATGATGGAGGGTAATTGTTGTGCTTTGAAAGTTAGACTCCGACAGGAAAAACGAGGCTGTGTTTGTGTTGATGGTTAGGTTCTGGAACTGGCTGGATTATTATTCAAAATCCTTCCACCCTCATTCATTCACTCCCTTGATTCTCGGACACCCCAGAGCTAAGGACAAAGTTGCACGGATGTCATGCCAGCAAGACAGTTACTTAATAATGCCATCAGTTCCTCCAGCAGGAGGTCCCTGCTCATCTACCTCCACCAGAGACTCTGCCATTGTTTCTGCCCATCCTTTAGCTTCACCTCTGTATCAATCACCCAGTTTTCTTCAGAAAGGAGGGGATGAAAGAGGGCCGAGAAGAACCACCACACACACACCCAAGCTTACACTGTGGTGGAAATCCCCGGGCCGCATAATTAAACCATTAACTCAAAGACCCCAACGTTAGTATTTCAACACATTTCCCATGCTCACCAACCAGGCACTTAGTCATCCTAATAAAACACCGATGCCAAATATGGGAAGGGGTTTGGCGGATTCCTGAGTTTTATGGCCCTTCCAGCCGACTCGCTGTGTGGCCTGATGGAGCTACGGTTGTTTCCGTGGTCCACGTGAAAACTGGCAAGGCTGCCTGACCGCCCACGGCAAAACCTACCTCACAACGCGACTTGGTGCCATCCGAGCCCTGCATCATTCTCCGGCCCCCCTGCCCCTCCTGTTCTGATGGGCGAAGCCTGCACAACCTCAGGCCCTTCTGAGACAGCTGGAGGCCTCAGCCAGAGTCAGCCAGGCACCGGCAGGGCCAGCTCTGTCCAGAAGGCACCCCAGAATCTCCACGTCCTTCTCAGCGTCAAAGCAATGCATGTCCGCATCCCATTCTGAAAGCTCTCCTGATTCGCCTGCAGAAAATGTGTCCGATCCCATTTCTTGGGACACCCACCCCCAGCCCCAGGGCATCTCATCACTTTCGCAGTATGGGGGTCTTCCTCCTGGTGACCATGTAGACTCTTAACGTGACTCGTGCCCTCAGAAGAGTCTGAAAGTTCCTGAAACTTTAAGGTTCCCTTTGGAAAGGCATCCCCGTGACATCAAATTGATACAGCAAAACAAGGACCTACTGTAGAGCACAGGGAACTCTGCTCAATATTCTGTAACAACATAATTGGGAAAAGAATTTGAAAAAGAATAGATACATGTACATGTATAACTGAATCCCTTTGTTGTACACCTGAAACCAACACAACATTGTTAATCAACTGTGCTCCAATATAAAATAAAAAGTTTAAAAAATTGATACAGCAGCAGCCATATCGGTTTAAGATGAAAATAAATGTGATGTCAATAGAGAAATAGAGGTGAGATTAGGATTATTAGTATAGGGACAGATAGACCCCCTTGCAGGGCACGCGTTTAGGGTCAACGCTTCAACAACGAGCATCAGAAGGAGCACATTGTAACTTTTTCAAACATCTCTGTCCCTGAGTCACACATTTCTGAGACACTTTCTTCCTGGTCCATAAACATTGCACAGTGATAAGAAAACCATGAAACCAATTCACATCTCAAAATTCAGGTGTGAAAACACAAGGAAAGAAGACTATAGGTGCAAAAGGGATGAGTTCCCTACACACTCCCATGCAAGCGGAATACAGATCAAAACAGGGGTGCCAGTCAAATGTCCCCCAGTGAATGTGTACAAATAAAAACTGGGACTCTGAGGACACAGTGGGCAAAGCCATGTACTGGAGCCGGGGGTTCCCATCTTCTTTCCCTACACTGTAAGCATCATTCCTGGAAACTTTTAAACTTGTGTCTCTTGCAGAGAAAAGTTTACTCCAACCAGCCCTTTATGAGGATTTATTTCAAACACATGATGACATATTTTGTAATCCATGTACAGACATGGAGTCCAACACTGAATGCTACTGTATTTCCAAGACGGTCTCTGACATTAGAATAGAGATCAAATTTTAAAAATTTAACCTCCACGTTTGTTTGGGGAGAATGTTTTTGATCAGCCTGGTGGATCCCCGTCTGGCAGGTTCAAGTTATCACAGGTGTCAGGATATGTTGACATGCTTAATAGGCTTGGTAAAGCCCTAGCAAAGACAGCCTCTGAAAAGACACAGGTCACTGCTATTTCGAATGAGGACCCAGACAGGAGTTTTTCGTGTGCCTGGAGAGAGGGATGTGCCTCACCTGAGGATAAGACGTTAGCTCCTTACAGGTGGATCTGGTACCCTTGGCCCTACCTGAGCATGTGCTTTACTGGGCAAAGTTGAGTCTTGCACAAATCACGACACTGACCCGCTTCTTGCCGCAGACAGTCTCATTCAAACTGAGCGTGTGGCTTGAAATAGTCCAGAGGAGGTCAGAGCATTTGGAACATACCCTCTAGAAGGGATTATCCAGGTGATGCCCGTTCACAGGTCTGCATAGAAGATGAAGAAGACCCAAAGCAGAACAAGCAGAGAGCTGGTGGGGAAGCACATGACTGGATGGGTTTCTTCTGAAGATATGACAAGGTATGAATATAGCGCCGATGGTTCAAATTTCCCCACCATCCCTCTGACAGAGGGACCGCAAGTCTTCGCCTCTCAGGCATTTTTAAAAGTGTAAATAGAGTCTGGTTGATTTAAAAAACATATTTCACTGGCCCAAATTTTAAAAATTTATTTTGTAAACATGAAATAGCTTGCCTAGACAGAGGGGCTTATAGAGTGGATGGAAATGAAATAAATTTCTACTGTTTTACGTTCTGGCGGAAACAAAATTATGTAATACAGTTCAAGTCTACTGTTGCATCAGAGTCAGATATTGTCTTCTTACAAAATAGCTTTTCTGGGACTTCCCTGGCAGTCCAGTGGTTAAGACTTCACCTTCCAACTCAGTGGGGTGTGGGTTCGATCCCTGGTCAGGGAACTAAGATCCCACATGCCTTGCAGCTAAAAAAACCAAAACATAAAACACAAGCAATATCGTAACAAATTCAATAAAGACTTTAAAAATGGTCCACATCAAAAAATATCTTAAAAAAAAAAAAAAACCTTTTCCTCCCCTGATTCTATTCATTAGAGAAATATCGGCAAACACAGCAAGGATTGAAGAGCACATTAAAATTACACCATCCTTAGTTCTCCTGTGCTGTGATAATCACTCATAAGTGTTGTGTTTCTTCTAGTGTTTGTCCTGTGAATATAGTCTGTGAGCATATGCAGAGTTTTGTCATAGCATCTCATAAAATGCTTTTCCCCCTTTGCATTGTAGAAGTCTATATTTTAACCTCGCTCAAAATTTCCTCTAAAAACAGGCAGAGCATATGTCTGTTTTTAGCTGCGTGTTCAGAGCAGCCAAAAGGAAGAAACAGCCCAAGTGTCCATCAATGGATGAATGGATAAAGAAAATGGGGTCCACCCACACAATGGAATATGACTCAGCCATGAAAAGGAGGGAAATTCTGACACAGGCTACAAGGTGGATGAATCTTGAAGACAGTATGTTCAATAACATATTTTCTATAAATATGGTTACCAGTGGGGAGAGAGAAGGGAGAGGGGAAAATAGGGGAAGGGTATTAAGGGGTACAAACTACTATGTATATATATTAAAAAAAAAAGCAACAAGCATTGAGGTGATGTTCCCACCAATGCCATCAGCACTTCTGATTGTAAAGGAAAGGGATTGAACACAAGTGATGCAGACAATAAGGCAATGGAAACGGGACATCTGGTATACCCCCAGACAAAGATGGATGTCTCCACATGGATGTCTTCAGATGCCATCTCATGTGCCTTGAGCTTGCGTTTCACCTACAAGTAAGGGACCCAGATCATTGGGAGAGGACCAAGGTGGATCCACATCCCCAGACTTCGTTCCTGAAGGGGTGAAGGGAGAGAACAGCGTCATTTGCATGAACCCTCTGGCAGGTGTTAGAAATATACACAACAGAATATTATTCAGCCATTAAAAAGAAAAGAAACTTGCCTTATGTGACAACGTGGATGACCCTTGGGAACATTATGTTCAGTGAAATAAACCAGTCACTGAAGGACAAGCATGATCTCAATTCTATGAGGAGGAATATGAAATAGTCAAACTCATAGAATCAGAGGGTAGAGCGGTGTCTCACGGGGGGCTGGGACGAGGGGGAAAGGAGTAGTTCATTGTCTCAATTATGTAAGATGAATAATTTCTGGACATCGTCTGTACAGCATTGTGACTGTAGTTAATAATATATTGTGCACTTAAAAATGTGGTAAGAGGATAGAACTCATGTGAAGTGTTCTCACAACACACCCACACACACAATTACAGTTTAATGACCTGCTTTTTTCCCTTAGGACAGCAAAAATATTTTCAAGGGTTCAAAAAAAAAAAAGAAAAGAGAACCAGAAGATGTGCTTTGAAAAGAGGAATCATTTTACTGTGATCCTGAGACGGAATGACTCATTTTATAGGTCAACTATGCCAGCAGGATTGGGACGAGGGTGGATTGTGTGAGACACTCGCTTGCCTTGTCTTTAAAAAAAGGCAAAATCAGGACTTTTCTCTTCTCCTCAAGCTCCAGTAGGACTCTGCAATGTGCTGCTTCCTGTCCCTGTAAAGATTCTGTCTTTGTTTAAAATGTTGATATTTGTTCACCACGGATTTTTTTTTTTTTGGCATTCACTTTGATTGTTTAAAAACATTGCATTAAACTATTTGTTTAGGATGAACTTTTGGAGGCCACACCCCCTGAATTTTGAGGCAAAGCCTCAGTTGCCTCACCCTAGCTCCAGCCCTGTGAGTGACCCCCAGACCTGAAAGTCTACTGTTCAGAAAAAATCAACCCTTAGCATCCACCTGTATTTAAGAGTGGACATTCACATATTTGGAAAAGGCTGGTGTCCCTGGACCCATTACTCCTCTTGCCATGAGGGTCCATCGGAATTCATTTGACACTGAGCGGTCGATCCTAATCTGATATCTCTATGGCTAAAGTAATGGACAGAGTCCAGCCTCAAAATCGATTTGTCAGATAACTTATGAACCTATTAATTGCTTGTTAGGTCATCTATCATGTTGTCTCGGGAACGGCGAGAGTGACGTTGCCTATTTTTCTAATGAACCAGCCAAGACTCTAAAGATTTCAATTTACACTTGGTAAGCGAGTGAGTTAGGAGACCCCTGCTCTCGGTTAATGAGCTCCGTGGATCATTACGGCCGAGGCATTTTTAGAAGCATCCTCCACTCATCGACTTGACCGTGGAGAAAACGGAGGCTGATAAAGGCTGAGTCTCAAAGTCCAGCACGTTTCCTGAAATGTACAGACCGGCAGACATCATGTCAACTCTCCCCCAGAGAAACTGGCACATTGCAGATGTAACTGGAAACCCCAGAATTAAATATTAAGAGCTCATACTTGGGATCCATTGGAGAAGGATCTCTTACGGGTGATAGTTTCCTGAAATGACGCCATATGCATTCGACTTGGGCAACAACTTGGAAAATGTGATCTGGGAAACAGTAGTGCTTTTAAATATAGATTAAATGATGCTAAAGAGATTTTTCTACCTATTTTTTTAGGGGTGGAGGGGGTCACATAGTCAATTTTAAAGCTGAAAAATATCCTTTGCTCTTTGGTTTCTATTGTTTTCTGAATACCTTCTGGTTTTATACGTAGGACCTGGTCAGGTTATCAGGAAGTAAGAGAGGATGGACCTTTCCGAACCGCTGAGAAGCAAGGTGTGAGCTACAGAGGGCTATTCCTGCTAAGGTCATGCAAGTGATAAGCAGAGTGCTTCCTGCTAAGGTCATGCAAGTGATAAGCAGAGTGCTCACTGAGCCACAGAGGGGCTTCCGTTGGGGGTCAAGGTGAGTCCTGTGGCTCAGATTCACACCCATCCTTACAGTGGCCCCGTATCCCTTAGGCTACACCAGATAGCATCCACATCACAGCTACCCCAGAGCACAGCCGTCTCCAAAGGCCTCCCTGCAAATAAAGACCAGATGTTACACGGTCTTTATCTTAACAAGCACAGATTCCGATTAACCCGGAATTTGTACTCTTCTAGAATTAGGTTGATTTAGCTCTGTCTTAGCAACTAAGCCAAGAAGGGGGAGAGAAGAAAGAGTTTAAAAATTACATGCAGAGGAAAAGAGAGGGAAACAAAAATTTGTAACACATGGCTCAGCCTTATTTGTAGAGCAGACAGAAACATCCATTAGAAGTATATTGATTCACCAGACCATCGGCAACCCTTTGAAAAGTGTTAGTGATGGCTGACTTCTGTACGGCGTTTGTTTCCCCCCAGTACCCCAGCTCTTGACATATGGAGATGAATCTGTCATTGTCTGAGCCAGTGAGCTGTGCCCGTGGAAATTGTTAGCAGAGCAGACAACCCAGAATCTCTGGAACACGAGGAAGAATTTGAGAACATGAGCACGTCCATGCAGAGGAAATGGTAGAATGCAAAAACAATAAGCTTCCCCAGTGACTAGGATAGATACAGAGGTTCTTGGAAAGGGCCCTCAGTGATTAAAGGCTTCCCAGAAGAATTTAGAACATAAGGAGGCAAAAATCAAGGGACTGTCTACGTCCCATAGAACTTTCACTTCTGAGGTGGGAAGACGTCCTTGACAACGACATGCGAATAACTACCAACGGTGCGTGGCCTCTAGACCACAGACCTGGAAACACGCAGCCCAGTTCCTCAGCTCACAAATGGTCGAGTTTTGGAATTTTGAAGGGCAAGACCTTCTGTTGCCTTGTTCCACGCATCCGGCATGGTTGTAGGTGCCTCTAGAGGAGGAAGGAAACATTCTATGAGGAACATTAATAAAAAACCAAATAGCTTGTGATAGGATTAAAACATTCAACATGCCTGGACTCCACATGCCGTTGTACATCTTAGAAATGTGAAAATGTGTCTTCACCCTGTGGGTGTTTGGGGCGGGGCGCCAGCCAGATTCTACGATGATGCCATTCCTTCTTCACAAAGAATTTCATTTAAACTCTGAACTTTCTGATAGGTAATTACAGGCAGGAAGCCAAGCACATATGAGTTTTATATTTATGGTCCAATCAGAGGTCACCATTGAAATTCCCAAAACTGCCTTCAGAAATACGTTCGTGGGTCGTTTTTATTTTAATTGCATTTCCTCCCCTCTGGTATGGCACGGCCAGCTGGAAAACAAAACAAAACAAACAAAAAAACCCAGAACAGATGTTTCAGGGGAGGCGTCAAGAATCTGGCGGTGTCCTGAGCATCCCCTCCTGCCATCTTCTCGCGTGCAACGTGGCAGGACAGCCAGCCTGGGTGAGGAAGAGTGCTGGTATGATGTTTCATGCACTTCCCTGTAAACTTTTCTAAAAGCACTTGTTCAAGCTCTCGACTGAGGCACACATAGTTGTTTATTTAACCCATGTAACACTGAAACATCACTATGCATATGGATGTGAGTATCCATATTTGTATCTCACAAAAGCAGTATCCACTGGACGTTGGATGAGACTCCTGGGGGGGAGGGTTGTCGCTGACCCCTCTCTTTCCAGCACATCTGGTGGGAGGTCTCACCATCTATTTTCCCCCTCCCATTGGTTTTCTGCCGTGTTCATTGTTTGAAAGCATCACAGTCACGTTCTCCTTGGTACTCTAGTCCATTGAGCACAGTGAAGAGAACATGACTTTACTTGTGGGATGAATCCATCATTTCTCCTGCCAGCCCATGAAAACTCTGCAAACGACTTTCCACCCACGGCAGAAGCTCAAACATCCATTAGGATGTACTTTATTCTACTGCAGGACAAGACCAGTGTCCACTTCCTCCTGGTGGAGGACATGCATGTGCTCTTCACCTTGGACTATGCTCTTTTTGCACCCATGGCACTTCCATCCACCCAGGAGGCTGTGGGAAGGAATGTTATGAGTCCAAGCTCATACTGCTCACTAAACCAAGTCATTAAACCAAGAGATGAGTTGTTGGAGCAAGGAAGAGCGACTTTATTCGGAAAGCCAACAGACTGAGAAGTTGCTGGACTTGTGTCCCAAAGAACCATCTTCCCTGAGTTCGAATTCAAGCTTCTTTTGTACTAAAAGGGAAGGCAGGAAAGTCAAATATTTCCTTGTTCTGGTCAGCCTCTGGAGGGGATGTGTTAATTTCTTCCTTCCTGCAACCATTCACAGGTGGGTCTGATCAGGATGTTTCCTGTGAGCTAAACAAAGGTATTTTAGCTTCACGCTCATTGCCTGGGGGGTCTGGTTCCCAGAGATGGGCCATTATGTATAATCTAAGCTTATAGGTAACATCCCTGTAGTGATTAACTTGCAATAGAATACAAAGGTTCTGCCCTATCACAGGAAGGTATCATTCGTGATGCTGACCATTGCTCCAGAGAATGCAGCCATGTGGACTAGAATTCTGTGCACGGCTTTGTGCAGATATATGCCTGGCCCTTCCTGTCCAAAGGCCCTCTGGATAATCCCAAGTGGGGTGTCACCAGCAAGTTATCTCATTAGGCATCTCCCTGCATTTGCCTCATACTGGTATGGGGACCCCCATTCTCCCAGGCTTCTTAGACTTGGCTCATCTTACCAACTGCCATGATGGGTCTGCCACCCTCTTACATCCAAACTCAAGACGCCTCTTCAAAGTATGCTTTGTTGTTTCTTAATCCTACTTTATATACGTTCCCAGTAGGAACTGTCAAAAGTGCAAGAAAACAATGCAAAGAAGATTTTATGAAATCGTCCATAGTACTTTTCTCTACTGGAAGACAGATACTCTTTACTATGGGTGTTCACGCCTCTCATTGTTTTCTTGTTCATGTTGTTTGTTTTGACTTCACAGCACTTAGCGGAGATGTAATTCTTGGATCACAGAGGGGGAGGACATTTTTAAGGCTTCTCATTTGTCAACCAAGCGCTTTCCCAAAAGAGGGTCCTAATTGTACACCACCTTCCCTGAAGAACTCACTCACGGGTAGTACCTTGCTGGGGGAAAAGCACTGATTTGCGAGACCCAAATGGGATCCCATTGTTTGAAAGTGTTTCTATAATGTTTACTGAACTCGAACATTTTCTTTTGATTATTGCCCATTTGTCTTGTGTCCTTTGGCTCTCGGATTGGGGAACATTACCTTTGATTTGAAACAGTTCTTTATGGATTAATGATGCTTTTTGGTGCATAATGTATTTTCCAAATGTTCCCTCATGTTCCCTTTAATTTTGTATATATTTTGTGACACACAGAAGTCTTGGCTTTTTTTTATGGAATGAATTAGAAAAACCACCTTTGTCACATCATAAACTTTCAATATATTTCTCAACTGTTATTGGTCTGTCTATTCCTATGCCAGGACCTTACTGCTTTCATTTATTGGGTCTTTATCAAGGATTTTATTGTCGGCTAATGCATGTTCACTTTTTCCACTCTTCTTCAGAAATGGCTCGGAGTTTTTCACCAATTTATTCTTATGGACATAGTTTTGGAATCACTCTACTATTTCCAAACCTTAGAAAAAAATTCCTAAGGGATTAAGTCTATATTTTAATCTGGGAAATAGTGACATATTTATAATAGTAAACCTTTACTTCCAGGAAGGCAACATGCTTCTCTATTTAAGTATTCTTTTATGTGCCTCTGTAAAACCTTGCATTTTTCTTTTCAATTGCTCCAGTACGTTTCCTATGAAGCTTATTTTGTTGTCATAGTAACATGATTTTTATATGTTCTACATGTTGTATTTCCATCATATGTACACTTTTCCTAACTCCGGTATTTTTTTGCCAGTTACTGGTATGTGGTTCTCGATCTTCATTACCTCTTCAGTGTCATCAGCGTAAATGCTTCCAGTGTTTCAACTTTAAGCATGTTGGGGCAGTCCCTGTTACATTCCCCTTTTACAAAGCCCTTGTCTGATGTCGCCCCATTTCTGGTCCAATAACCATCACACCTTTGCCTGTCTCTGGGTAACAGCCACTTCCTAATGCCCTCTTCCCAATACTCTACCTCATCTGTCCTACATCCTCCACCCCACTAAGCCCTCCAAGCCAGCTTTCATGATGCATCACCACCTTGACCCACCCAACAATCCTAACTGTCCTGAACCTCTGTTTGATGGTCTCACTTCGCCCTCCAACATTTCTCCATGTCAAGCAGCCCACATCACCATTGTCCAAGATGGCATACCACTCCCCAAGGGTGTGTCCATCCATCTCCACGCTGTTTCCCTCCAACCCCTCCACCCAGAGAGATGCTCTGCTGCCCTCTACCCACCTGCAGTAGACCTGTGTATTAGGCCACAGGTGTCACATGAGGGTTTTATGACCTGTCTCAGGGGAGAAAGTAGAGGGAGAAAGGATGAGAGTGACCTTCTTGCTTCTGCTGTTTTCACAAACTCCTTCCGCTTAAAACAGTCAGTCTGGTAAGGGGCCATATTTGGGGTCCCATGTCAGCTGAACCCCGTCACACCTATGTGTCCAGCACATTAGCAAATGCTGCACCAGGCACTTTGAGGTTCTATTTCCATTGTGCTGCCTTTTACCTATTACCTAGTAGACACTCGATAAAAAGACATTGAATTAAAGACTCAACAAACAACCAGCCTCCTGCTGTTCCCCACTGGTCACTCACCCATCCTCACATCTCACACAAACCCAATGGTCCTTCAATCTTCATTTATACGGTTCCTTCAAGCAAACATAAAACCTTGTCATTTTACAGCTCATGTAGCCCAGTGCCCTACATTCTACACCCTGCAGGGATGTGACTAAGCTCGGAATCAATGCTCCTTGCACAGTTAAGAAGTCTATATAATAGAGTAATAAACCAGTGTTCTGATTTGCAAAGATGACAAATACTGTTCAGGATTGCAGAGCATTTTATATATATATATATATTATTTTATTTTTCTTCTTCTAGGAATGGGCAGGTTTTCAAAAGGCCAGACATTAGAATCTGGGCTCCATGCATTTTGTTGGAACAGCATCCTCAATGAGACAACATATCCTTTGGACAGCATGGTTGGAGATGATGAGATAAATGCACCAAGGTAATTGGAATCCTTTGAAGGCTCATTTAAAGACCATCAGCCACGGTTTGGTGGAGGAGGGGGAAAAAAGACAGCATTTAAAGCAAACGGCTATCAAAGGCTTCTGACTTAGCCTAATTTATTTTGGAGTCAGGGATTTGCCCAATGGAATCAATAATATCTGCAAACCAGACAACCCAAAGAGAGGGGGGCTTTTTCCTACATATTGGGCGTTAGCCCTGGGCTGCTGTATTCCTGCATCACCAAGAATAGGGGCTGTGCACTGGGATTCGCTCAGCCTGGGTCCCTGGGTACCAGCCCTTCAAGGCGGCTTTGCCAGAATGTGGCTTATGTTGTCCAGAAAGGGATGTACTCAAATTGCGTGGTCGATATAAGAGTATTCTGTTCAACTCAGCCAAAGGCAGTTGGCTGTGGTGTGAGAAATCCCGCCAGGTAATAGGGGCTCCTTGGAAGACATTCTTGGGGTTTCTGCTTGGGAAACATACTGGCCTGGAGTGACACTTGGGTCACCCTGCATCTAAGCTGTGAGCCTGCAGGCTGGGGGCCTCTTTCCAAATTCCACATCCAAGGAAGAATGAGTTTGGTGAGCTTGGAGCCCCAGGGAAGGGGGGAGGAGGCATATTTGAATATGAAAGCCCTTTCACAAAGGCTGGACCCCTGCCCAGCTGGTCTCTGCAGGGTCCCCAACCTTTTTGTGTGTGTGTGTGTGTCTTTTTCACAATGTCTCGGCCCCAGGGGACAGCCACAGAGACTGCCTAAAACCCCCAGAGAATCCTGCTTCCTTGGCTGTGCCCAGCCCCAAGCAGAGGATCAAGTTTGATTGTTTCTGGTTAATGTTTCCTTAAAGGTGGGCCATGAGGCTTTTGTTCTGAGTGCATTTTGGAGGCTGTGAACCTGACTTTTATACTGAGGGGGAAGAGTGACAGTAAAAAATTCAGAGAAAGTGGTAGGAAAGGAAATTTTTGGAGAGTTGTCAGATCTACATCCAGGAGGCAAATATTTGTCTGAGGGTTTCTCAGCCTCATATTACTGACACTTGGGGCTGGATCATTCTCTGGGGTGTGGCGTTCTGGGCACTGTTGGGTGTTGAGCAGCATACCTGGTCTCCACCCACCAGATGCCAGTAGAATCACTTCTCCAAGCTGTGACAACCAGAAATGTCTCCACAAATTGACAGATGTTCTCAGGAAGTCAAAATGGCTCACACTTGAGAACTATTGTGACGTGGATGGATGATAGACAGATGGATAAAATGGATGGATAGATAGGACAAAGAAAGGATGGAAAGAAGAGAGGAAAGAAGGAGGAAGGAAGGAAGACAGGATGAATGGATGGACAGATAGGTAGATACATGAGATAGATAGATAGATAGATATGATAGGAGGGAGAATGGATGGTGGATGGAGGGAGGGAAGGAGAGAGGGATGGATAGATAGATGATGGATGGATGGATGATGGATAGATAGATGGGTAGATAGGTATGATGGATGGATAGCTAGTTATATTGATAGATAGTTACATAGATGATAGATGAATAAATGGATGGATGGATTGTTGGTAGATAGACAGTCCCCTGGTCTGGACAATCAAGTCTGGGCCACAGAGACTTGCTGTCTATTTAAGCTTTATGACTTGAACCTTTGGTTCAATGGATTTCACAGTTAATTTGATTATTTTTAGGCCTTCTTGTCATTAAAAATTCATCCTAAAGAATCCAGTTATCTCTGTGGGAGTGCAAGCTCCTTTTCCTTAACCTTTAGGTGCTGAGACAACAGTAGGTTCATTCAAGGTCCACTGTAGTCCAGAGTCACTCCTCCGTACACATGGGGATGCCAAACATTACCAGACTCTTAAACACTTGAAAACGTGAATGTCCAAGTAGTTTGGGTTGCATAACCGCCCTTACAGCTTTGAGATAGTTGCCATATTCGAAAACAACACACCTTTTCAAAGACAAAATGAAAGGTTTCCATGCGGAACTTTGCAAAACTTGCTCTCACTTCCAAATCCTAAAGGATTTTCCTTCTTGTGTTTTCATGTTTCTTTACGTTATCCTATTACAAAGAAGGTTCCAATCATGAAAATCCCATGTAAACACTGAATTAACCTCCATGTGTTTGGTGGTTTTCCCCTCATCCATCTGATAAGCTTAAATCATGATAAGCATCACATATTTTGTGTGTGTATTTTTTTTTCTGACATTTGGTTCTATTTCCCTTGAAATAGTCATCCTGGACTTATCAGGTCTCTGCAAACGATGTCTCCAGTGTACCGTTAATCTCATTTTCGCCCATGCCGTTCCAATTTTCAGTTGATACCAAATATAGATTTATAAACTCAGTGTGTAGTTGTGTTTCTTTTTGCCCAAAGTACTGCGGACAAATCAGTAACAGAACCAGGTTACAGGGAAGAAAATGAAAGAAGGGAAGGAAGGAAAAAAGGGAGGAAGGGAGGGAGGGAGGGAGGGGAGAGGGATGAGAGATAGATGATAGATATATAGGTAGATAGATAGTAGAATATCTAGCTAGCTAGTTAGCTAGCTGGATATGATGGATGGATAGATACATTGATAGAGAGATAGATGGATAGATAGTTAGATGAGTGTGGATGGATAGATGGATGGGTGGAAAGATGGATGAATGAATGGATGGGTGGATGGATGGATGTATGGATGGTTGGATAGATAGATATAATAGCTCATACTTATAAAATATGATAGATGATAGAATAGATAGATAGATATGATGGATGAATAGATAGATACACTGATAGATTCATAGACTGTTAGATACATAGATGGTAGAATATCTAGCTAGCTAGTTAGCTAGCTGGATATGATGGATGGATAGATACATTGATAGAGAGATAGATGGATAGAGTGTGGACAGATAGATGGATGGGTGGAAAGATGGATGAATGAATGGATGGATGGATGGATGGATGGATGGTTGGATAGATAGATATAATAGCTCATACTTATAAAATATGATAGATGATAGAATAGATAGATATGATGGATGAATAGATAGATACACTGATAGACTCATAGACTGATAGATACATAGATGGTAGATATAATGTATTGATAGATTATAGAATAGAGACAGATAGATGAGAGAGAAGGAAGGGAGGGAGGGAGGGAGCAAGAAAGGAGGAAAGACATTGCATTATTCACTCTAGGTTGAAAATACTCGACACCCCACCTCTCCATATCATACCCTACAAGGCTTCCTTCTTTCCGTTTTTTTTTTTTTTAATTTCAGAAAGAAAACAGAAACTGCCTTCTCTTGACTTCCTTCCTGCCTTGCCACTTGCCCCTCCTTCCCTGGGACAGACAACAGGGGCCCCTTATTGTGGGAGATCACAGCTTTCTTCCCTTCAAGCTGGACAGAGCCTCAGAACCATTCTTAACACATTTCTGAGGGCAGCCATTTCCAACTGGTTGACTTCATGTGAGACATGAGACCTAATCACCATCCTCAGCCTGGAGAGTCAGGGAAGATGTCTGAATAAGACCGGGTATGCCTGCAGAGTGTTTAAGGATGCACAGAACTTCAGAGAAAGGCAGTGCCAGTGGGGAGTAAGAGAGAGGGGTCTCCAGGTTGGAGGACAGGGACTAGAAGCTGATGTAATCTGAGTGCCAACATGGCGATAGAAACGGGGCTTCCTCCCTCTCCTGGTGGCCCAGGCCCATAGCTCTGACTTCTGAAATTGCTCCCTTTCCTGCAAAGCCATGAACACAAGCCTTTGTCAGCCATGTGGCTCTCGGATCCTAGGATGCAGGAATAAATGACACTGCATCCCTGGGGTCCACAAGGTTTGGGAGGTAATTGGGTGGAAAACAAGCACAGATGCAGATGTGCACATGCCCCACGGAGCATCGGAGAAGGGCATCTTTTCCGTGAGGAGGGAGTGCTGTGTCCACAAAGACCTCATCAGGAAGCTGGTGTCAAAAAGAGTAGGTGGTGCATGCACAGACCATATTCTGTTTATCCACCATCCATCCATGGACACTTGGATTGCCTCTGCCTTTTGGCTGCTGTGAATAATGGTGCTTTGAAGACAGGTGTACGAATATCTCTTGGAGACTCTGCTCTCAATCCTTTTAGGTACTTACCCAGAAGTGGGATTTCTGGGTCATAGGGCACAGGTCTGGTTTTGAAAGTAATGGCTTATCCTTGCCAGGTGGCCATGAGCCTTAAGCAGAGTACATGTCAGCCCCTTGCACAGGGTCCGGCTTACAGTAGGTGCCCAATAAATGCTTGTTGCTATGACCGCACTGAAGGGCAGAAACGTCCATGCCTGTCTAGTCTGGAAGGTTAACCTGTCTGGAGTGTAAGGGTTTACGTGCATGTCCTTCTGAGCCTAACTGCCAAATCTGTTCCTTGCCTTTTCAGACATTACTTTGAAGTGTTTGAATAAAAACAAATGCTCGGAATGTACATCAACTATACTTCCATAAAATTTTTTTAATTAAAAATATGAAAACAAATGCTTGGCAGCTCCAATACTATTATTTATTCCACCTTTCTTTCATTATTTATGTGCTATTCTCAGTATATTAACATGAAGCACTGGTCGCGTTATGAGACGGAAAGTTTACTATTTATATGCAATAAATGTATTCATTAATAATTGACTGGATTACGTAGATGGCACACAAATAAATACAGTGAATTATTAATTTATAACACACTGGGGGGATTTATAAAATTCTAGTAAATACGGTCTTTAATCAACTATAGACTTTTAAAAACCACTTTATCCTACGGCTCAGATCTTGTTTATCTATAGCCCCTAATTGAATATTTATATATTTGCATATTAGCAGATATAAGCTTACATTTAAAAAAATAGATAAGGTATCCTTTCAGAAAAGAATCATCAAAATGGAATGCAAAAATACTGAGTCAATAAAAAGATTCACCACGACTGAATCTGCTGATTAGAATTCAATTTCCATGGTTAGAATATCAACAATCACTTGACTGATCCAAAATATCCAGTTTCTTAGACTCACAGACTTAGAGATGAACTTCTGGTTAGCAGGGGGGAAGGGTGGGGGAGAGAGATAGATTGGGAGTTTGGGATTGACATGTATGCACTGCTATATTTAAAATGGATAACCAGCAAGGACCTACTGAGCACAGAGAACTCTGCTCAATATTCGGTAACAACCTAATTGGGAAAAAAAACTTGAAAAAGAATAGATGCATGTATACCTATAATTGAATCACTTCGTTGTACACCTGGAACTAACACAACATTGTTAATCAACTGTACTCCAATATAAAATAAAAAGTTAAAACAACAACAAAAACCATCAAAATATCCAGTTTCTCTACAGCCTAATTACAGAGACAGATTTCACTGCATGCATTTCACAGCAAGGAGGCAATTTTCTAATATTAAGAGAACTTAAGACATTGGATCTCTAGCTAGAAAAATGTACATAATAGCTAGCATTTGCTGTGGAACAAACAGCCGCGGAACTCAGGAGGATTTATTTTCTGTTGGAGGTCATGTACTGGAGGGCTGACTACCAGCAGGGTTACCACAGCCGCCATTTTGCACACCATCCACCGAAGTGATGCTTCACACACAGAACTTAAAAATGAACCTCACTGATAAGCAGGAAATATTTATTTTGTATGAACAACTTGGTGTTTTCAACCATGACTCAAGATAATTATGAAGGCTTTGGGGATGGATTTTGGAATCCATTGAAGATATTTCTAAAGCAAAATAATGTGCTTAGAAAAATGCATATTGTGTGTGCAAGGTGCCACCTGTGTCTCGAGTGTTTACCAATTTCTAAAGGGCTTCTTGATTGTCCTAAAAGGAAGCCACCAGATTTGTGGAAATGCTCGTCAAAAGCCGTCAGATACAAAATAATGCCATTTTCAGCAACATGGATGGACCTAGAGATTGTCATAATGAGTGAAGTAAGTCAGACACAGAAAGACAAATATCATGTGATATCACTTATATGTGAAATCTAGAAGAAAAAAGGGTACAAATGAACTTATTTACGAAGGAGAAGTAGAGTCACAGATGTAGAAAACAAATTTATGGTTACCAAAGGAGAAACAGTGGTAGGGATAAATTGGGAGATTGGGATTGACATGTACACACTATTACATATAAAATAGACAATTAATAAGAACCTACTGTATAGCCCAGGGAACTCTACTCAATACACTGTAATGGCCTAAATAGGAAAAGAATCTAAAAAAAAAAAAGAGTGGATATATGTAAATATATTAAAAAAGCCATCATATGGAATTTATTCCTTCTGTTTGTGGGATTCATAATGGAAGAAATTCAGAAATACTCGGAGACCTCTGGAAGAAAGTTCACAGAGATCATTAAAGGCATGGAAAACCAGCTCTAAAAGAATGTCCCAGAGCAAGTGGAGTTATCCAGAAGCCTGGGAGATGCTTCAAACATCCTGTACACAACTCGGCAAGGAACCCTGGCCTCCTAAGTAGCTTCTGCTCATGGGCACTAAAAGCAGAAGTTTTGAAATGGTCCCAGAGGGAAGAAAATCAGAAGGAAATGCAACAGGTGAGGAGGGTCAGAGCTGCCAAAGAGAGGCACAGAGGGAAGACTTGTGATGTCTGTGCCGTAGGGATCCTACAACCCCGTCGGGTACATCTCACCACCTCCAGGAAGGCTCATCCAGGACAAGGTCTGATGGGCAGTGGCCTGCCTGTGCCAGTGGTCGTCTAGTGCCTCCCCCTCAACAGAGATGGTGTGTCCTTCCTTATAGAGCCCCAGGAGGCCAGAGCCTAATCCACCTCTGCAAGAGCAAGACCCACGTGTGCCCCCGCTAAGCATCTACACCACATCTTCCTGGGGGTGTGGTTTGGAGATTTCCGAGCAAAACTGAGAGTCAAGATCTAAGCCTCAGGGAACCCCCTGACCATTCAGCAGTGACAAGCATCTCTCGAAAATTACATTTCTTCATCTGAGTCACGGAACAGTTGCTCAAAGCCATCCGGGCATCTTTCCTGCTCAAGTTCTCCAAGAGAAGAAGATAATCTGATATCATGTGGAAAAAAAAAAAAAAAGCTTTCCCAAAAGAAGCCCGTCAGAGTCTCTCACTGTCATAACCCATCGAGCAAAAAGAAATATACATGGAATCTGCCACTTCAGAACAGCACAAGAAATACAGAAAAAGAGAGTATCCATTTTAAATCCGGCTCCTCTTTCCCCGAGTGCCCTCTAGGTGTTCTCAGATATCTCTTTTTTGCCTGACACACAGTAAGTCAGAACGTATCTCAGGAATGGAAACTCGAAAACCTGTTTACCGATGTGTCTGGTTGTCATCTTATTCTTGTACAAGGCATTTCCTCTGCTCCCTCCCCACTGGGGTCCAGAAAACCTACCTGACAAACCCTCTACCATTTGGTAAAAGGGTCCATGAGCTCTCCAGCTACAGAGAATGCTTTTTGTAGGAAAAGGCAATGCCTCTGAAAAAAATAAAGGCATTTTTTTCCCTTGCTGGTCTTCAAAGGATGAACTTTATGAATGTCCTGGGGCTGTAGGAACAAATGACCACAAACCAAGTGGATTCAAACAATAGAAATTCATCCCTCTCCAGTCCTGGAGACCAGACATCTGAGGTCAAGGTGTCTCAGAGCTGCGCTCCCTCTGGAAGCTCCAGGGGAGCATCTTCCCTGTCTCTTCCAGCTTCTGGGGACTCCAGGCATCCCTGAACTTGTGGCCACATCCCTCCCATCTCTGCCTCTGTCTTCACGTGGCTTCTCCTCTGTGTCTGTGTCTCTCCTCTTCTGTCTCATATAAAGACCCTGTCATTGGATGTAGGGCCACCCTCAAGCAGGAGAACCTCATCTCAGACCCTTCACTTCATCACATCTGCAGAGACCCTGTTTCCAAATGAGATTCCAATGCACATGTTCGTGGATTTAGGGTCCTTTATGTTTATGGTGCCTAGTTATGGCAGCCCTAAAAGCTAATACACAGAGCAAGATTGCTATGTTCAGAACACAATCCATAGCCCACAGAATCTGAGGAGGAAAAACTGCATCTTCCAGCAATTATACTTCCCATGGATCTCAGTTGGATCCTAGAACAAGTGTCCCCAATTTTTATAGCCAGGAGCTTCTGGTAACAATACAAATGTGCTTTGCTGTAAACTGAGAAAATGGTTAAGTGTGGAATTTAGCATAACTGGATTTGAAGGGGATGGGTGTGTGGATGAGTGTGGAGAATGTAATCTTTTCTTTCTCAGGGAATAAACAAGGATGGAGGCTGTGAAGCCCCCCATGGAAGTCAGCATCTGCTAGGAATCAAATGCTCAGATGGAATCAAAGAGTCAGGCGATACTTTTGGCTTTTTAATACTAGAGACATTTGTGTGAAACCTGCTTCTGGGTTCACAGTTTCCCTTTCCTTTATTGATAACCCCTGCCGTGAAATGTCTTGTCCACAAAGCCCGTCTGCACTGTCAGACACAGTGAAATCTCCCTACATGTCCCTCTCCTTAGATTGGGTGAAAGTCCCTCCCACAGCAAGGCAAGAGCCAACCCATCCACTGACAACCCATCCACTGATTGATTGATTTCAACACTTGTTGCAATATGACCTTTCTACTGCAATAGTCTTTATAAACTGTCTCTTGTTGCCCCAAGCAATTAGGGGTTCCACGAAGACAAAGGTTATCGTTTCTGTTGTAACCCAACCTTGATCTTGGGATGCTCAGAAAACGCTGTGTGAATTGATGAATAGTCCTCTTCTTTATTGCCAAAATGTGCCCTTCAATTCATTTCCATCCCAGGCAGCCTCTTCATCTGATGAGTTCAATATGGCAGCCCCTTGCCCTCACCACCACCACCAAAAACATCCAGAAGGGACCCAAAGTCCTTCTTATGGGGCCGTCTTGTTGGAAGTGGTCTCTCTGTATGTGAAGTATGTCACCCTGGTCTCCAAAGTTATGCCTCGGAACAAGATGCTTCATTACTTTCCTTTGACTTTTGCAAACTACCCTTCCAATCCATCCACCCATCCACTTATTGGGCCTCCTACTCACCATGGTCCACTGTGCACCCTGGTCTGCTTCTTTCTCCTCCTCGCTTCCTCCGTGTAAACCAGACATCACCACTGGATTCATCCACACCCATCCGCCCTGGTTTGGTTTAATTGAATTCTCCTCAGTATAAAATACACTATCTGTGTCAGGTACTGCCCTAGGTGTTCCAGGTACAGGCAGATGATTCCAGAAAGATACTTGAAACTCACATCTACCATGACTCTCCTCCCATCCAGCAACCCTCTTTCTCTGCATGCTCCCAAACAGGGACCCGATCTAATCAACCACTCCACAACCACTAGACATTTTAGGAAAGATTGCTGAAATTGCATACTCCTTCACACTCTGCGTACTCAGAGTGTGACATGATGCAAAGATAACCTCCAAAAAAGACCTACAAGTTGGTGGCCCCCAGAGGTGACGTTTATAAATGCAATGGTGACCACGGCGTGCTCTGTGCATGTCCGCACAACCATCCACGTGGCCTCACTTGTCCCCACCTGCACCAGGGAACAGAGGATGCAAGACGCGTGGCCTCAAGGTGCACACGTCTCTGTACCAAGTGATCTCACTTAAAGTATGACCTCGGAGCTTCTAATCATCCATCGGCAGAAGTGCATGAATCAATAATTAATGCAATAAAGAAAAGCATTTCAGGGGGTTCAGGACCTTCCTGAGTTCCCTTATAATGGAGGTATTGATCTTTGATGTGATTTACATCTTTGATACACTAACCCACTCCTCAGAGACTGTCAGCTTCCTGGGGTTTGAAGCTATTCCTAATTTGGATTTTTACTCAACTATCTATCATCTATCTATCTATCTAGGTATCAATCATCTATCTAATCTATCTGTCTATCTATCTATCTATCTCTATCATCTACCAATCTACCTGTCAATCATCTATCTACCTATCTGCACACATATAAATATATATACATGTATACATCTTCATTCAATACATACAGTGACTTTACTTCATTCAATACACACAGTGACTTCAAAGCCTCATTGCCATTAACAAACAGTGATTATTTTTAAACTACAATAGACCAACTTTTAAAAAATTCACATCGCCCACCATATGACCTTTCTCACTGTCCTGTAAAACAGGCACGGATAATTTTTGTGGTGATCAACACAAGCTGTACATAAAAGTACAGATTTTGCAATCTTCATGAAAGCTGCTGATTCCCCCAAATTTCTTGGAGTCATGATTCTTTTTCCCATCTCTTATCTTTGCCCTTTTAAATAAATACTGCTAAGAGTGCTTTCACTTCTTCAAAATGTCGACCCTGTATCCTGTGGGCTGAAGATGATGTTTATAAACAAAATCTGCTAGGCTGAGTATGCGTTCTGTACTGATGCTTGTCACTATTTGTATCCAACGTTGATGATTCTTTGGTGGCTTTTTTACTCTTATCCTAAAATGCTCAGCTGTTGCACTTAACTTGTAGGCTACACCTTCCACATTTCTGACTCTTTCAAGCGATAGATCCCTTTCCCGTCCTGGGAAGGAGCACGGGTGTTTCTTTCCATCTTTATTTGATCTGCATACACATATTGATGGTATGTAATGTGCAGAGGTAGGAACATTGAGTGAAGATTGGTGAGAAAACACTATGCAGGAAAAGCAGTGCTTTCTCAAATGAAATTAATGAGTTTTCCATGGCATGCCGTTAATCCCCGTGGTTTGTTCATGTGAACATGTCCCTCAGGTACGTGGTGCTCTCTGTTCACACCCTCCTCTCCCACGTTCACCATGAGCACTTTAGTGGTGACAATGCATCCCTCACCTGGTCTGCTTCTTTTATATTTTCTAGTTTGTTTTATGTTTTAGATTCCACATGTAAGTGATATCATATGGTATTTGTCTTTCTCTGAGTTACTTCACCTAGTATGATCACCTGTAGGTCCATCCATGTTGCTGTAAATGGCATTAGTTCATTCTTTCTTATGGCTGAGTCATAGTCCATTATATATAAATATATATATATATAATGGACGCTTCAACTTTTAGCCCTGAAACCCCGTCCACAGTTGTCAGAACTCACCTAGCTCCACTCATTTGCTAAAACGAACGTCAACCTAGAAGAAAAAAACCAGGATGACCCACCGAGTTAACGGCCATCGAATCGGAAACAGATGGATTCACATTTTGGCAGACATATTCATGAATTTGGAAACGAGAGAGGTTCTCGGAAAAGTGCACAGTGGGCAGCAGAAAAATCATTTTAAGATGTTGCTGTGACCTGATCGCAAGCCAAGATAGCTCTACCTACTACAAACAAGCTTTTCTTGGAAGTTTCCCGGTGTTTCTCCTGGCTGACTTGTCAGTTCCACTTAGCAGGCTTTCCCAAATCTGGGTCCAGACCCTGCCCATCACAGCCTCCCCAGGCAGCAGCTCAGGGGCAGCCCGACTCTGAGTGAGCCCGGGTCCAGGGCCTGGAATGCTGACTGGACTTGGCTTGGTGGCACCAACCCTCCTCCCAGAGTTTGCTGAGCTTCTCCTCAACGTGGGAATCTCAGACCACCTGCAGCCCATCCGTCTACTATCAATGTTCTATTCCTTCTATTACTAACATCCCTGAGACATTCTCTCCATGAGAATTCTGTGCTTCTCCACGCCTCCAAAGGTGACGCTCAGAGATGATTCCAAGGTGGGAAGTCCTGCAAAGGAGAGACTGCATCTTGGAAGCTGGGGAGGGGAGGAGGTGATAGGGAAGAGGGAGAGGAGAGAGGTGAGGAAGGAGGGGATGGAGGGAGGGATAAGAAGGAGGTGGTGGGGAGGAGACAGAGAGGCAGAGGAGGGGAGTGATTGAGTGCTGGGGGATGGGCAGACACTTGGTGGAGGTGGGGGGGAAGTGGAGATGGGGAGGGGATGGGGTTCAGCTTGGGGAATTGGTTATGGGGTGTCTGGGGTTGAGAAGCTGAGGATGGTGGGGAGGGAGGCGGGGATGGTGGAGTGGGAGGCAGGGATGGTGGAGCGGGAGGTGTGGGAGGTGAAGCTGGGTATGGAATGTGTGGGTTGAGGAAGTGCTGTTGATGGAGGGGAAGGTGTGGGTGGCAGAGGGGACGGTGGGGATATAAGGAAGTGAGGGGGCTGGGAGTGAGGTCGGCTGGGAGATGAGCAGAGTGGCAGTTGATGATGTGGGGAGTTGGTGACGGGATGGCCGAGGTTCAGGAGGTGAGGCAGGGGGTACGGCAGGTGGGGCTGGAAGGGAGTGAGGCAAGGGGGTAAGTGGGGCGGTAGGTGGTGTGAAGGCTGGTATGCATCCTTCATGTGCAGTGGTGGACACACACCTCTGAAGGGACCGGGCAGGGAGTGTAGGACATGGGTGTCCCTCTACGACCCAGGCCAACCTGGTCCCCAGGGCACGCACACATCTCCTTCTGGGGTGGAGGATTTTCCAGAGCTCATGGTCACCAGGGACTCACTGTCCATCCCTAGCACCATCCCGTCCACACTGTGTTCCTGATCCAGCAATGTGTAGCGACACCCTATGTTCTGCACCCCAGCCATGGAACATCAGGGAACTGGGGACAGGTCCGTCCCCTCCATTTGTAGCTTCTGGTCCAGCCAGAGTGTGAGGACACCCGTGTCCTTCCTCTCCTGTCCTTGGACATCAGGGGTGTAGGGACAACCCCATCTCCTCCTTCCCCAGCTCGGGGACATCAGGGCACCCAGACAGCTCTAGCCCCTCCGTCCTGTGTTCCTGGTCCAGCAGGAGTGTGGCGACACCCATGTGCTTGCTCCCCTGTCCTTGGAGATCCGAGTGTGGGTGCAGCCCCACGGCACAACACACAACCCGTACAGCTGGTCCAGAGCCCTATTTCTTGCTTTCACAGCAGTTTAGATTTGTCCCCTCATTTAACCCAAAGGCTTTCACAGACCTTAAGCTCCATCCCAGCCCTGAAAGCTCACCATTTCCATCAGAAATGAAATGGGCCCGTGGGCCCGCTCTCTCTTCCAGCCCACACCCTGCCTCTAGGCTGAGCTGCTTCTGCCGGGTCTCCCCTTCCCTTCCTCCAGGAGAGTTTGCCTAACACCCTTCACTTTGTGGCAGCTGCTTGTTTTGTACTATTTTAATTGGTGCTGGGGTCCAGCAGGTTTACAAGCCCCATGTTGACACTAACGGGGCTTTAATAAGACGTCTAAGAGGTAACGGGAGTCCGGGGCTCTATAAATGTTTTAATTCACACAGAAACCCACCCAAGTATTTCCATGTACACCCACTGTGGTCAGGACATAAAACTGACGACAGTCTGCGGTGGATTTTTCCGCACTGCCTCTTAAAGCACTTTCTCCTCCCTCCTCCCTGAGCTCCCCAGCCCCTGCGTTTTAGTTTTTTTTTTTTCTTCTCTAAATTGGGCTACGATGATCTTCGCCAGCCTGAGCACTTAGGAAAATCGCCCTTTACGATGTACCATATTTGCCTGCAAGAGCCCCCGTGAAGAAAGCACAGTTTTTGTTCCTCTTGTATATTCAAACGTGCATTTCGGATCATGGATGAACCTCCAGATGCACAGAAAACGTGCTGGAGGTGTTCCTTCCCGGGTATTTTTGTCTGTCTTCTCTGCACTTGGAAGACACACTTAGCCGTGTGGTTTTATGTGGCAGGGAATCACTGGCTCTGAGGATACTTTGAATGCATTGACATAAGGACACATCTTAGGGCACACCTGTTGTGTACAATCTGCACTGCCCAAAGATCGGAAGATGAGGATGCATCTCCACGGATGAGAGGGAGGTGCTGGAAGACAGGGACTCCCGAATATGAACTTCTGACTTGAACAACGGCATTAAAACGTGCTGGGGTCTCCTTGGAGCAGAGAGAATGGGCATTCCTTGCTGTGGTTCTGTGGAACAGGGCTCGGAAGAGGGGGAGATTTTGCAGATGGGTCTGGGCACAGAGGAACAAGAGACACAGCCGTGTGTGTCTTCCCTACTTGGCAAAGGACCTCACCCAACCACGTCACCTGCTCTGTTTTCCTGGAAGGAAGCCACAGAAACCATGGCAGGTGTTCCAGCCTCTGCTGCTCTGAGTCTGACTATTTTGCAGACCTCACATACGTGGAATTGCGCAGTATATGCCCTTCTGTGACTGGCTCATTTCACTCAACATCATGCCCTCCAGGTCCGTCCATGTTGTTTCAAGTGGCAGGGTCTCCTTCTTTTTCAAGGCTGAATACTACTCCATTGTGTATCTAAAACCATGTTTTCTTTATCCATTCATCCACGGACACACACTTGAATTGTTTCCATATCTTGCCTATCGTGAATAATGCTGCAATGAACATGGGGGTGCAGCAAGGTTTCTTCAAGACCCTGACTTCACGTCTTTGGGAGTATAAATAAAGCCATTTTATTAAAATTTTTTTTAGTTTATATTGGAGTAGAGTGCATTAACAATGTTGTGTTAGTTTCAGGTGTACAGCAAAGTGACTCAGTTATACATAGACAAGTATCTATTCTTTTTCAGATTCGTTTCCAGTTTAGGTCATTATAGAATATTGAACAGGGTTCCCTGTGCTATATAGTAGGTCTTGTTGGTTACCTGTTTTATATATAAAGCTATTTTAGAAAGGAAAGAAACAATGTCAGGCATACCCACCATGTAGTTGTTGTAGGACAGAGGAAAATATTAAGAGCTGGCATTTCCCTCACCAACCAGGAGGCATTAAGAGTTGGGTGGCTTAAAAGGGGAAACATGGTGGGAGAGGGGTAAATCTGGAGCTTGGGAGGAGCACACGTACACTATTATATATAAGATAGGTAATCAACAAGGACCTACTGTATAGCATGGGGAACTCTACTCAATATTTTGTAACAACCTATATGAGAAAAAAAATCTAAAAAAGAGTGAATATATGTATATGTATAGTTGAATCACTTTGCTGTACACCTGAAACTAACACAACTTTGTAAATCAACTATTCTCCAATAAAATAAAAATATTAAAAAGGCAGTGTTGGGTGATTTTAGCGATAAAGACCATGGACCCTAGAAACTCAGTGGAACCCCAGTCTCCCCCTTTACTAACTGCCTGTTGTGGGCCAGCTGGTATTCCTGGGCTCACAACCTCTTCCCCCTGTCTTCAGAGGGCATCACACTGAACTCTCACTTCCATGATCACATCTGTATCATCTCCGGATGTTGAGTCCCCTTTATAAGTCCCTTTAGACACCTTGTTGTTTGTAGATATGTGGGGAAGTTCTCAGCCAAGAGTTGTTGACACCTGTTGACAGGTATGGGTGATCTCCCAGTATCTGTTGAGCTAAGAGATGTACAGGGAATCATTCATTACACGAGAAGCTCCTCTCTCCAATCAAATTGTCAATGTGTGGTCACAGACGTAATCTCAGAAAGGATTGGAAGCCAGTGTAGACATTCAAGCCTGTTGCTACCTGGCATGAGCAGCTCATTCCCCTGGGAGCACCTGTGTCACCCTGCCAGGTAACACCCCATCGTGATGAGTCTTTTCCAATGTGAGTCTCTCCAACACGCGGATGGTTTACCGAGAGGAGAAGCACGTGATGCTCAGAGCTGCCTGCCCCCCACCCCGGTCAGCTGGCCAGCAAGAAGTACACAGCTGAAGCCAGAGGGGACAGGAGGTGACCAGGGCAGCACCCCTGATGAGGTCAAATGACAAAGTGCAGAGTGATCGCCATCACACTTTGCCTGGAACTGAGGGGGCTCCTGGGAAGCAGGATTTTTACTTTTAAAATGGGGATAGTCCCACCTTGCTTCTCCTAGCCAGGTAAACACAGATGGCTCCCTTTGACCTCCAGACCATATGTATCCCTTTTGTGACTGTGTTTCTCATCCAAGTAAGCCCCAAATGTAAATCCATCACATGGATCCTTATAAAAAAAAAAGCACTGGGAGATTTCAGATCCACAGAGGAGAAGCCACATGAAGACAGAGGCAGAGACAGGAGGGAGGTGGCCCCAAGCCCAGGGACTCCTGGAGCCCCCAGAAGCTAAGAGAGGAAGGAAAGACTATCTCCTAGAACCCAGCTTCAACTTTTCCTTTGTAAACCCACGTGCTTGTGTGGTCAGAGCTGTCAAAAATCAGGTCTCTGTACTCCAGATATGTTCATTTACAAGTGACTTTACCAAAAGCGTTGAGAAGATGGGGCATCCTGACTGCTTCCTCTGAGACCTGCAGACACCCGCTCTCCAGGGAAAACCTGGCCCCATTTCTCTTTCCAGTCATTGTGCACTTGATGGCACATCTCCCACCAGGATGACCAGGAGGAGGTTATCTGAGGAATGGACCCCACTTCCAGGACCAGTGCCACTGTAACCTAGCCTTCTCTTCCCCCTAGGACAAGGGGAAATCTCCCTAAATGACTTTGCAGAATTGCAAGCATGTATATCAGGGTATGAGTTTGCTTGGTGATGCTGAGCAAATACCACACACGGGGCTGCTTAAACATTAGACATGTATCTCTCCCAGTCCTGGAGGCTGGAGTCTGAGATCCAGGTGTGGGCAGGGCTGGTCCCTCCCGAGGTCTCTCTCCTGGGCGTGTAGACGGCCATCTCTTCCCTGTGTCCTCACGTGGTCGTCCCTCTGTGTGTGTCTGTGTCCTGATCTCCTCTTCTTATAAGGACACCAGTGTTATGGGATCAGGACCCCCCCAGTGACCTCATTTTACCTTCATCTCCTCTTTAAAAACCCCATGACCAAATTCAGCCACATTCTGAGGTCCTGAGGATTAGGGCTTCAATGTCGGAACTTGGGAGGGGGAGACACAGTTCAGCCTATGACAGTCCCTAAGACCAGAGTCCCTTCTAGGAGGAGATTTCCCTGAAAAGTTATGACATACGTTAGTCATGTGCAGTGACTGGATGACAGGGAAACGGAGGATCATTGAAGGGGGAAAGAGCCAATGGCCCCCAGTTTGCTTCAGTCTGGGGTCCCCAGGTGAACTCATCCGTGGGCGGTCAGCAGAGTTGCTGGGCAGCTGAGATACATCTGCTGGCTGATCCCAGTGGAGTCCTCAACCATGGGGAACCCCAGGGCGATCACACACTTCCAGATGTCAGAATCTTGCCCGAGCTTGGTGTAGCGAGGGGTGCAGAGGCAGACAGCTTCTCCCCCTGAAACTCCGCTGAGACTCATGGCAGCCCTTCTCCTGCCTGTTCAACCAAAGGACTTTGCAAATTGCTACAGGAGCCACAGTGGCATAGGAGAAATATCTCCGTTTTTATTACACAGCCACCCGGGGACCACTGAATTAGATTTCTGTTCTGTTCAGCATTTCCCTCTGCTCTAAAACAACTACCCTGTACATTTCTCAGTGACTGCCACGCTTCGTGGGTACGTCCCGCTGGAAGGAATGGGGAACGGGACATTTCGAAAGCCTTGTCGTAAACTTTATAATCAAGTGGCCGGTGGGGTAGGTGGACTGTGCCTTCTGCTGCTTCAGTTCTCTGATGACAACTGACAAATGTCAGGGCAAAAACCCCCAAAGTTAGAAGAATGCATCCACATTTCTTAATATCAGGCCATTGCTATTGTCATTTGTCTTCGGATTAGCAAGACCCAACTAATGGACTTACCATTATGGTTCCTAAGCAGCCCCTTCTCTCTTCCCCGCTGAGCTAAACACGTAGGAAATTAACCAAGTCTGTGACCCAACAACCAACAATTCATAAATTCATTAGATTAAAAAAAAAAAGACTAGCAACATAGCAATTCCCTTTAATAGGTTTCGTTCTTATGTCTAATTTACATTTCTGCCTGCCTTGGCAAAGATATTACTTCATTAAGATTAGTTTTTTTTTCTAAATGAGAGAAATTTTAATGACTTCTCTTATTTATTGCTTCCATGTGTAAGTAGTTATCTTTCTTACAAATGGAAATGAGACCCCAAAATTACCACAAACGGGGCCAGGCCGCGGAGCGCATGTGTTCCCTCTCCGAGAGGGTCCACCTGCCTTCTCGAATTAGCATAACCTGCCCGTCCACTGAGCAGACGCTCTAATAAGTGGGCTTTGAAAGTCGCTCTCGTTAAATTTATTTGGGACCATGGAGAACACGCCATCAGCGTCTCGGCAAATGAGGTCTGATAATATTAAACACCTGGTAAGCCCCGGCCCCCGGGGGACCCCGTGCGGCTGCATTTGACCCCTGGCCACACAGCCCTGTGATTCCTGGGCTGAATTCACACAAGAGGCAATTCTGAGGGAAAACACCTGTTGGCCGAGATGACCTCTGAGCCAGAGCAGGAGGGACCGAGCAGCTGGGCAGGGCTCAGCCCCCGGGTATGGACAAAACAGGTGTTTCCTCCACGAGAGGCTGGGGTGCTTGGGATGCCACCAGAAAAACGGAGGGGCCCCAGCATTAGCCTGCCCAGGTGGGTGACAGCGATTTCATCGTCCCAGGGAAACTTGGGATCATTGGGGGCGCCAAGCACTGGGAAGTGAGGGAATGCCTTGTGGAGTCTTCCGGAAAAGGGACAGCAGAGCAGCCTTCACGGCCACGATGCTTCTGCAACTTTCTTTCCTGAGAAGTCACCCCCCCAAAAAAGCTCAGAAATTGCAGAAACAGATGGTTAAGCAAAGTGGATCTCAGGAGTAAGTGATAACCTTCTTGTTCTTCTCTAGATCAACAGAGAGAAGATGGTGACAAAAGGAATTTACACTCAGGGTGCAGGACCTCCAGAGGGAGGACAGGGGCATTTCTATGTAGATGCAGGTACCCCAGGTGGAGGGCATGGACATTTCTACATCGATGCAGGTACCCAGGTGGAGGACAGAGGTATTTCTATGTAGATGCAGGACCTCCTGGTGGAGGACAGGGGCATTTCTATGTAGATGCAGGTATGCCAGATGGACAGAGGTATTTCTATGTAGATGCAGGTGGAGGACAGGGACATATATCTTACAGAATGCAAGTATTCCTGAGAACTCCCAGGTGGGTTTCAGACCAGTGGGATTCGGCCCCCTTCTGAGACATGGTGGACTCTCGTGTGATAGCTCCTCTTCTTGATGTAGAAATATCTCCGAAGGATGTATTTGAAATGCTTGTCTTTCATAGGGGGGCCTCCGGGTCCCTTACAAGGTCTGCCCATAAATCAGGGCACAGGGTTTGGCGGTCTCTTGTGTCTCCGCCCGCCACCAGGACACTCCAAGGAGACCTTCTTTTGCCATTGCTCCGTCTGACACCACCTTCCCACGTTTCATTTCTCATTTTTGTCAACAGGTCTGGGCAGTGAAAGGCACATATTTCATCTCTCCTTTTATTTATTGAGTGCCTCTCCTGAAGCAAGGTGGCAGGGCGGGAAGGTAAGTCCCCCAAATCCTTCCGTTAATTTCTTCCTACACAGTTTTCAAGGTCACTCTCGGATGGGGGGGGAAGCCCAGGGTTGGGGGGGGAGTGTGTGTGGGAGGGAGTGGGGGGCGGAGGGCGGGTGCAAGCAGGCTCCCCTGGAGCTGTCATCACCGCAGCCTCACCTGGTGGGGTCCCTCCAGTGGCCCCGGCACTAGCTTTCCATTTCCACATCCTCAGGGACTCTGCAGTGCTCAGATATTAAACAGCCAATTTGGGACCATTTAGAAAAAAAAAAAAAAAAAAGGGCAAGGAAGGAGGGTGGCCGTGTCTGTGCTGGGGGAATTCAGCTCCGACTTGTCAGAAACCATTTCTGCCTGGGTGTGGGCAGCCTTCAGATCCAACCGGTTTCCTATCACTCTGGCCCCGGCAGGGTTTCTCTGCATGTCCCCGTGAAAGGTCACGGCCACGCCACGCAGGGCATGCAAAGTCTCTCATTAACGCAACTAGATTCTTGGGGGAGGAAAAAAAAGAGAGAGACAGAGAGGGAGCAAGAAAGATTATTGGCACACTCTAGGACAGCAGCCTTTTTTTTTTCCTTTTTTTTTTTTTTTGCCGTCATCGTTTGCCTGGCGTTTTGGTACTGGCAGAGATCCCACATCTGAAACCCATCACCGGAGCCTATTAGTTTTTTCCAAGTCGTATCAAAACTCGGTTTCATAATGAGGCCATATTTTGGGGGGTTTAAACAATTTGCAATCTATTTCCAAGATGACTGAGGTGGAAATGAGGCGAACACAAGTTCTCTGAGCAACTTCCTCACTTTTCTCGTCAGACACCGGCTACAACTGAAGCACAATTGCCTTCACCCCGCTGGAGTCATCACTTTCCATCAGGCTGCTGGCGTGATCCCTGCCAGGGTCGATCAGAATGTCCTCTTGTTGACGAGGCTCCGTCACTTCCACTTACCAGTGAGAACGTCAATGTGTCAAGGGTTTTTAAGGCTGGGAGTTTGGAGACAACCCTCACCAATTTCTCTCGGAGCCAGAGGGTTGAATCACGCCTCCCCCTTCTCCCTAAATGTCCTTACTCTACAGAGTAACTTAATGTGATGGCAGCCTCTCGCCACTGGAAAAACAGGGAGGGAAATTTTTTAAGATTATTCCCCTGGGGAAGCACAAAAAGGACTCTCCCATTCCTGCCTCTTAGAGAAACTCCGGGCTTTTCTATCGGCAAAGTAACAATTAAATGGGAGCTGGATAATGAGTCTTCACATTTCAATAAGCTTCCACGTGCCATCTGTGTAGGGAAATGATGCTGGCTGGCTGGCCAGCTGGCTGGCCGTGTCTCTGCACCAGCCAGGGCCAGGCACCCCTTCTTGAAATTGCCGACTTCAGGCAGGCAGGACCCCATATCTCAAATAAATGCAGCATGTGGGAACGTGGGGTGTGGAGGGGACCCAGGGCCATCCAGCGGTGTGGAGCCTGCACAATGCCATGCCCACAGACAGCAGGGAGGGTCCTAGAATGCAGCCCAAGCCAGTGTTTTCGCATTTGGGAAATGGATGTTTTAGATCTGGGACAGAGCTCTGGAACAGGAGAGGAAGGGACACCGATGGCCCAGCCACCTCATGCCAGTTCCTGCAGGGAAGTTGGAAATTGTACCAAGCATCCGTCTAATTGTTTAATGTCAGTCTTACCTGGATCATGGTTTTTGATACCCACTGTGTTAATTGCACGAACATTGGGCAGTGTCCCGACATAAACATGTATTCTAGTTACCTTGTTTGTCGCAGACACCGAGGGCTGCCCTGCCGGCCACCATGCCTGCCTGCCCCACCGGCTCCCCGAGGCTCTCTGTTCCAGCCGCTGGCCCAGCCCACGTGCGGGGGGTCTCTGTTCAGGCCCCCTCGCCCGCATCCGAAACATTGGCACTGGCTGGCGGCTTCCAAGACCCTCTGGCTGCCACTCATGCGCTAGACCCCTGGCTGTAAAGTTTTATTCTCCATTTAGCAAATTGAAAATAGGCTTGCCTGCAGTTGGGGACCTGTTAATGAGAGTCACGGCCGGGAGGGCGAGCCTGCAGTTTCTTTATGAATCGGTTCTTTCTTCACAAGCTTAAAGGGAGCCCCAGAAAAATAAAATGAAATAAAATAAAAGTAGGAGGCTCTGAGGTCCTTGCAAGTCCCCCGGCTGGCACCTCTGGCCTCCCCACGTCTGTGATAAATCTGCCCTCCTATGTGCCGCCTCATTCTGCTTGAAATATGTTTGGGGTCTAAGTGATCGTATTTAAATGTTTTCCCCTTAATACTTCGCCATCTATGTCTCTTACGATCTGGAGGCAACAGACGATCCCGTTCTACGTACACACACACTCACCACAGACAACTGAATTCACAAAAGGTGTAAAACTCAGGTTTATTCCCTAAAAGTGTGTGTTCGAAGGGAACTCTCTCTCTGGTGTATTTTCCTTTCACCTTTTCAGATTTAGTCAGTAGTGAAATGATGGAAATTGAACAAAATTCCCATTGTTTAGAATTTAAGCCATGTCTTTCCCCACCCCCCCAAATCAGGCCCACGTGATAAACCTGTATTTTTGTGCTGACCCTTTACATCTCCTAATTAAGTGAACTGGAATGGTATAAAAATGCTTAAAGGTTTTCATTTTCTCTTTTTTTATTTATTTACTTTTCTGATGCAGAGCTGCAGCTCGGAAGCATTCTTGGTGTGAAATTATACATGATTCCTTTTCCAGGGAAGGGGTTTTTGCATCCACAAATGCATTTCTGACAATACCGTCTGAAGCTAAGGCTTTGTAAGGTGCCTCCATATATGGGGTTGATCCAGCCCTCAAGGGGAATCTCACCCTGAAGACAAGAAACAACTAGCTCTGCAAGCCACCTTAAAAATGAATGGCCCTACTGAGGCACACTGGTGGTTTTTAGCCATGGTATCAGAAGTGGGAACCCCATTCTAGAAGTGGGGATGTGGTGTAAGATGTTCTGGAGAAGGAAGGATGGTGGGATGTGTATCCATTAGAGCTGTTTGGGCACCACTCAGAGACACCTCAAACTTAATTGGTCAAATTGAGACAGAAAGTATTTGCTTAATGTAATGCAAACATCAGTGATATCTAGCTTTAGGAATGGTTCGATCAAGGCACTTCACACGGCTGCAAGTGCCTGCTTTCTTTTCTCCCCACCTCTCTCTGCTAAACTCCTTGGGGATGATCCATTTCCAAACAGCCCTTGTGAGGGCAAGAAGGCTACAGCAGCTCTCGACACGTAGCCGGATATGCAGTGCCTACCTCCACCTTTTGGCTTGTGTGAATAATGCTGCTATGAAGGTCCACAAACCAGTTTTTGCTTGAAGACCTATTTTCAAGTACCTTTGAGGAGTTAGACTCAGTCTGGGCTTAGAGTCCCCACCGGAAAAATGAGAAGATGGAACCTGCTGTTTTCTAGAGTTATTCCAGCTCACCTGCTCATGGATTCTGGCTTTAGAAAAAGTCCAAGTGGGAGAATGGGTTTGAGTTTGACTGTTGCAATATCTCCCCTTTTCTCTCTCTCTCTGTCTCTCTGTCTCTCTCTCTCTCTCTGTGTCTCTCTTCCCAGAGCTCCTCAAGCATGGGGATTTCTATCACTTAGGATAACTCCTGTCTTTCTCTGATATCCAGTTAGGTAGATGATGCAGGTCCTCCCAGTCATGACGTTGTTGCCTTCACATTGACACAGACTCTAGTTTCATTTTCCTGATGTCCGAGCAAATGGGCACCTCAGCTGGAGACAAGTCCTTCTCTTCGATAAATGACCCAAGCCCATTGCCTGCCACCAGCTGTTCAGTGGGGACTGCAAAACGCCTTTCTTTAAAGCAAAATTGAGATACAGTTCACATAACAAAAAATCGACCATTTGAAAGGGTACAACTCCATGTCATTTAGCACATTCACCATATTGTGCAACCCACATCTCTTTCAAGTCCCAGAATATTCTTGGCATCATTCCCAAAGGAGACCCTGTCCCCATAAGCAGTCATTCCCTGTCCCCCAGCCTCTGGTAACCACTAATCCACTTTCATCTCCATAGATTTACCTATTTTGCACACTTCCTATAATGGAATCACACACTATGTGACCAGTGGTGCCTGGCTTCTTTCACTGAGCATCATGGAACGTGTGTAAGTGCCTCATCCCATTTTATGGCTGAATAATATTCCATTTTGTGGATAAACCACATTTTGCTTATCCATCCACCATCCACCCAATCATTCGTGCATCCATCCATCCATCCATCTAGCCACCATCCATCCACTCATCCATCCATCCATCATCCTTCCATCCATCCATCCATCCATCCATGGACGCTTGGGTGGCTACTGTGAATAATGCTGCCTTGAACCTATGTGTATGATTTTCCATTTGAACATCCACTTTCCAGATACCCTTTGGGTCCCCGAGAATGTCAGCACTGAGGTCCTTCTGGGCACCCCCCTTTCTCTCCAGCACCCCAGGTGGGCAGGTGAATTTTTCTGTGCAGGTAGAAAGTTCAGCCTTCTTTCTAGAACCCAAATTGACTTCTCCTAGCTTATTTTTATAGCATTCCCATGACTTTTCTTGGCAAGCAAACCTCCGTGCTGTTCAAACTCACTCTCCTGGGCTCTCCTGTCTCAGCCCCCTTGCACATTTATAACCCGGGCACTGCCTTGCATGTGCTACAAAGAAAAGAGCTCTCCACCCTCTGCAGAATGAGCCCTTCCCTGTCCCCACGTTTGCCAGAAACTTTACAAGGATGGTGATTGGATAAACTCACTCGGGAGGCACTGGGACAGAGAGGGAAGGGGAAACGTGGGGATTACTGCAGCCCGGGGAAGATTTATGGGCTACGGCCTCGGCATCCCCATAAAACAAGGTTATGGGTGCTCTGGAGATACTACTTAGCCTGAAGCAGGGGCGCCTGCTCTGACTGGCTGCTGGGTCTTGTCCAAAGCAACCTTGTGTTTTGGCAGCCATTCCTACCACCCACCTGTGGGCAGATTCCAGGCCCATTGGTCCTGGAAGAACCCATGGAGATGGAGGTGGGAGGGGCCTGCTGGCCCCACAGGTGAGCTTTGTGGGGTCTCGAGCACATACCACCACCCCCCCTTGCAGCTATAGGCAGGTAGCCTCCGTTCCATGTCGGCTAAACATTCAACAGTTTTGTCCTGATCGTTTTGGAAGCTAAGGTAACATGCAACTTGTATTTCAACTACTTTCATTTCAGACAATACAGGCACATCTTTAAGGTAAATAATGCACCCAGAGATGCTTTATCGGAAATGGGGGTCCCATACCAATGCAAGATGCAGCTGGGGTGGTCTCACCTTTTCATCATCCTGATTTCCTCTACCTGTAAACTCTGAGTGCCTTGGAGAAATCACAGGCTGCTCCCGACCTTGTGATCACAGGTTGTTCACTGCCCGGATTCTTGATCGTGGTAAATAGTAGGAGCTCAAGAAAAGCACCGAGCTCATCACCAGTGAAAGGAGTACGTAAAAACTCAGAGGCATCTGTGAAAACCTTGCCAAAATTCACCATGTATGGAATATGCTGCTCGTTCTCCAATTTGTAAAACGAGCTGAGATTTTTTTTAAAAAAATACACATGAATGTACAAAGATAACAGAACCTGGGACATCTCATAAAGCAGAATAACAGAGAAAGGTAAAGGGGAATGTTTCTTTCTAAGCCGTCAGATGGCGTAACGCTTGTCATTTTTCTAAAACGTCATCTATTTTATAAAATGTCATCTTTTTCAAAATGTAGAGCCCATGGAGGAAAGATCACTGTTATTGGGACCCTTATTTTATCAGCCATAAAGAGGAACCATGGGTAATGGGAAAGCACCTTTATAGACCAGAGATGAGTAAAGAGTGTTTATTTGAAATGAACCAGTGCACTTGCTTCACACTGAAAAGTCCAGCTAAGGACTGATATGCTCTTCACGCTGCAAGGGAAAACATGTTTTTTAGTTCCTTTTTTTTTTTTCCCCTGGAAGTCAGGCCTTGCAACCAGCACCCTTTGCTGGTTTAAAGAGCTGCTTGCAGCCTCTGCAGCTGCGGGCGGGCCGCATCCCCTTTTCAGATCACAGTTTACACTATCTGATTCATTTTCTCCCAAATCTGCCGCAGTCACAGGAGCCGTGCACAGGACAGGATCACAAATTCCAGAGATCAAATACGGTACCTGCCACCAGTGTGGGTTTCCTGGAGGCTTCAAAGTCACCCCTGACTTGACGGAGGAGAGATCTCACTTCTTCGTGACAAGCGGCGACCGTATGGGTGGTTCAGGTGACACACGTGCCATCTCTAATTGACTTGTACAAGATAAAGAGGGAACAGGCGTGATGTGCATTTTCCCAGCTGCGGTGGGCGCTCGGTGGGTGTTCACAGGCTCTTCTTCCATCAAAGATGAGTCTCTACTGCTTTGGGCACTTTTGCTGAAGGAAGGAAGTGGCTGCCCGGGGTGGGCGGGACCCTGCTGGCTGTTGTCTGCCAGCTGTGCCGCTGGACTGTCCCATGAGAGGGGCTTGTGTCTGACTGTGTGATCAGCTCTTCAAATAGCCCTGGGGGTCCCACATTCTCCTGAATCTGGTTCTCACCTGTCCTGGGCTGAATTGATGTTCCCCAAATTCATGCCCATCTGGATTCTGGGAATGGGACCTTATTTGCAAACAGGGTCTTTGCAGACGTGATGCAGTGAAGAGTCTGAGATGAGGTCCTCCTGGAGGAGGGTGGCCCTACATCCAATGACAGGGTCCTTCTAAGACACAGAAGAGGAGAGACCCAGACACAGAGGAGAAGCCCCGGGAAGACAGAGGCAGAGATGGGAGGGATGCGGCCACAAGTCCAGGGACGCCTGGAGCCCCCAGAAGCTGGAAGAGGCAGGAAGGACCCTCCCCTGGAGCCTCTGGATGGAGCACGGCCCTGGAACACCTTGACCTCAGACGTCTGGTCTCCAGGATGGGGGAGGATGGATTCTTGTTGTTTAAACCTCCCAGTTGGTGGTCATTTGCTACAGCCGCCTCAGAACCCTCGCACACTACCTATAAATCATTAAATTGTGGCTTCAAACAGCAGTGCAGGACGAGGACATCTTTGAACCCCCATCTCTGTTTCCAGCAGGTTGGCCCAGGTCTTTTCCTCCCAAAATAAGAGCAAAACCTCATTGTTTTCTACCAGCGCTCTGATGCCCCCAAACTGATAGATGAGGTTTGAGGGTGTCCAAAAGAGCCTCGTGACCATTAGAAAAAAAAATCTAGCACAGATTCTTTAATGTCTGTGAACATCAATTACATCTCATTCATGATATGTGCCCTGACACAACTGGGTGATACGTATCACGTTAAAAAGTATCTCTTTCAATCAAGGAAAGGAATTCAGGGAAAGGAGAGTAGGTCAGACTTTGAAAAAAGAAATCGGCATATTCCAAAGGAGAGCTAGGGCAGTACATCTGGCAATTACCCGATTTTTAGAAATTGTTTTCAAGGAGCCATTAAAAGTAACCTATTATGTAAAAAAGGTACGCGAGGCAAGTCAGCGACCCACTTTCTTCATCAATTAAGGCGCAAAGCATGTGTCCTCCACGAAACAGAAAACGTCCTTCATCCCTCCTTTCTGTTGGCTTTGTTTATCAAGCCACGGAGACACAAAAAATAAAACTCGTATTAAAGTCCGATGAAGCCCACCCATAGAGCAGAGGTGACCTGGAACATCAGCCTTTCCTGGTTCCAAAATCATCTTAAATGGGGCTGAAATGCAAGTACAAGACGAGTCCTGTGGTGTGGACGACGGGGATCTGACACTGGGACTCAGGATTCCCCGCCGGGGATGCCAAGGGTGCCACTCTAGCAGCTTCAAGTCTGACCACACGGTGCATTTGCATAATGCATGGAGGACACCGGGAATTCCTCACTCGGCTCATCACACGTCACAGACATTCACAGTCCTCAATTCAGAGCAGGTTCCTTAAAATGTAAACTTATGTTTGTGGCGCTGAAATCTATGAGGATATTGAACCAGTAACACATAATGTGTTTAGAAAGGTGATAGTGTGAGAATTATGCAGTTGGATGAACGTGGATGAAACATAGGTGGGGTACCCTAAGAAGGTGAGGTACCCTATGCAGGAGGGGTGTTTTATATAGTTGGGGTATCCTATGTAGTTGGGGTACCCTATCTACTTGAGGTGTCCTATCTAGTTGGGATGTCCTACATCGTTGGGATATCCTATATATTTGGGGTACCCTATGGTATTGAGGTAACCTGTATATTTGGGGTATCTTATGCAGGTACAGTATCCTATATAGTTGGGGTGTCCTATATAGTTGGGGTACCCTATGTAGTTGGAGTATCCTATACATTTGGGGGACCCTATGGTATTGAGGCAACCTATATATTTGGGGTGCATTACAAAGATGAGGTACCCTATGTAGTTGGGGTAACCTGTATATTTGGGGTACTTTATACAGGTGGAGTCACCTACATAATAATCCATACCCCAAATACCACGGGCATGCTGTAAGCTTCACAGAAATCTAAATGGAATTCCTATTTAATCAACAGGGGAAATTTTTTAAATATGGGGCAAAGTTATGATCTCAACCAGGGTATATAAAAATAATCCTTAAATTATAAACTGTTTTGTACTGGGAGATATTGGAAAAGGACTATTTTCCTTGTGTTTTGGAGTGTTTTATTATACATCTAAAAGTCAGTGTCGTGCACCGATGCTCTTTGTGCATGAAGTAAAGTTTTCCCTGAACTTGTAAACCGAGGGCTCACTGTCATCTTTGAATGAAGCAGTAGAGGGATGTCAAGGTATGAAATGCCAGGGAGGAGCAGGAAAGAGGCAGACCCCAAAGGGCCACCTCCTCTCCACCACCTTCTCCACACCCCACAGACACACCCACACTGGGAGTCTGACTCATGAATGATGAAACACCCCCTGAAATCCCACTGTGGACCCAGTCACCCCAAGACACAGCCAAGAAGCTCAGGCTCTAGAAACATTTGTGCAAACCCCCTCCTGTCCCAGAAGTAGGTTTGCTTGCACATGTGGCCCTTATCCATGGTACCTGCCCATACCTACCTGCTACTGCCAACAAGTCGCACCTTTGCTGAGTAAGAGAGGGAGGGTCTCAAGAGGAACGTTTGAAGGGACATCCCTGTGGGGTCATCTGTGCCCTCTGCTGGTGGACAGAGCCTCAGCTTAGTTTAAGCTAATGATGCCCTTGAAATCACCCCCAAGGTCAGGTGTGGAGGTGACCTTTGGGTCAGGTGAAGGTCTCTGTCCCTGGATGGGTCACAGTCACCTGGTGAGTCAGCAACAATCTCAAGATGAGAAATCAGGTCAAAACCGTGCACTGGTCTCACTGGAGACCCTTCTCTTTGCTGGTACCAGGTCTACTTCTGTGTTTCTGTGACAGGGGCTGAGCCTGCTCCCTCCAAGAACAGGGAAAAGAGTTAGCTCAAGAGACAGCAAGACAGTTTTCCCTTTGAAATTCATGCGGACGATGGTGTCCTGCCACAAACCCTGCTTGGAATAGAGGTGCCTCTTTCCGAATTGAGCTATTTGGAGTTACATGCAAGCCCACTGCCCTTGCCTCTTCTGCACGTACAGAGCATAGAAAACGTTCAAACTGAGTAAAAACGAAATTGAAGGAGACGACGGAGTCCGTTGTGCCACAACAGACATATGCATGTCTGAAAATCACTGCACTGTGCAAAATCTCCCTGTAACCACAGACATGATGGGGGAAAACGGGATTAGGGTCATTTAAAAAAAGATAGGAATCTAGGGAAAATGGCAGCATGCTTTTCTACATGCTAAAGGAATAAGAAATGCTTCCATATTCCAATGCCCATGGCACTTGATCTGAAAAAGGACTCAGAGTTTGCTTGTGGAATTGGGCATCGGAAGGGTTGCAGCCGTGGGTCATCATGAGAACGTGGAAAGAGGGCTGTCTGGCTTCAGAGGGAAAGTTGAAACCCCAGATGTGGACGGGTGGGGCACCTTCTTAATATCCCCATGAATGGAGGGCGCTGGGAGATGTCCGAGGCGTGGGCATCCCTGTACGTGTTGTATGTGCATTCTTCTAAAGACTCGTTTCTACCATGTGCAGTTTTCTGCATTCACCTAGTTTTTCTCTAGGATGAGATTTTGCATAAACAAATGCAAAACTCCCATTGTGTCCAACTTGTTTTTTTTTTTTTAAATAGAGATCAGTTGCTTTGGAACAGATGCACATCTTCAAAACAAATTTTAGAGAGAATGGCGGCATGTGGTTTCATGTAGAGACCTCTTTTAGAAAATATTAACCAAACTCCAAATAAGTCCATGCCCAATGTCTCAGTGAGTAAAGGATGTGGCTGGAAAAAGCAGCTTGGAGGGGTTCCTTCAAGTTCTACGAACGTCTGCTTGGAATGTGGGTCCCTAGGGGGAACCCACCTCCTCCGGGGCTGTGAAGCCCCACCTGGAACATGGGTCCCTCCTCAGAGTTCACCCCGCCCCCCGACATCAGACTCATATACGCAAGTTCACACACACCTGCTCACACATGCAGAACCTATGACAAGGTATTAACATCCAAGGCAGCTGCGTGCTACTCTTCTCCCCCTTGAATTTCCAAAATTAAACCCAAAACAGTAAATCATGTTCATCTCAGAATTCATCTCTTGATACCATTTTTATTGACAATGCTGACGAGTCTTCCAATTTATCTGGGAGGAAAACATCTACAAATGCAAATGTTAGGTGATGCTGAACACTACATGAAAAGGAAGTGACAGTTGCTATTTTAATTTAATTCAAAATGTTTCCAGGCTATTTTTAACTAATCAAGTCCAAATTGTAGCAGCGCCAAGAGCATGCATTGTTTAAGGAACAAAAGTGAAAACAGAATCTCCTACGGTCTCAAGGAATCCTAACATTTATACTGTGTGTTAAAAAGTTCATTAAGGTTACACTGGAATTATTTTGGTATCGTTTCAATTCTGTGGGGACAATACCTGAACAACAACAACCCCCAAAAAATTATGGAAAAAGAAAAGCCTGCATGTGCAAATTGCTTATTTCTGGTAGACAATATAAGAAAAATGTAGTCTCTGGAATCTTTTTTATTAGATAGCTCTCATTTCCCACATCTTCAAAGAATGATAAAAATGTTCTTCTATTCAACCATGCCTGCATTTTATTTTTGACGGAAGTGCTGGCATTTTGTAGGGAAAAGAATGTTCATCCATCCTTTTATTGGCCCATGGAGGAAAAAAAAATCAGTAAGCCTATAAGGAAAGATTTAATTCACATTGTTGACATATCATGTACATGCATTTGGTACACGAGGAAATAATGCAAGAATTGATGGGTCCCCACAGACACTCATTATGCGGACGGCCAGCCAGGCCACGCACAGCAGAGCTAAGGACAGGATCCCAGCACCACAGCGGAAATATTTCATATACTAGAGTTCATTTTCATATGGCTTCATTTTCACTCGACATATTTTTGAGGGACTGAGGAGGAAAAACATATATGCACACGTCAATAAAATATATTTTCGGTCGGGTTTACGGAGGAAGTTGGTAAATAGATTCGACGATCTCGTGGCTGGTTTTGTCTCAATTAAAATGGCGTGTTGGAAAACTGCTCTATATATTCTACCTCATTAGAAGAAGTCAAACTAAAAAGAGAGAGAGAGAGAGTGGGAGAGAGAGGCTCTCTACAAAATGCATTGCGTTGTGTGGAGAGAGATTTGCCTTAAAAACTAAATAAAAGAGAAAGGTCCACCTTACCCTGGTCGGAAAAAAATAGGGGCACTGCAACACCGCCGACTGGGGTGCTCCGTGAAGCTTGCATATAATAACACGTACAAATAAACACAGCTGCTTCCCTGGAAGTCCATGGCATGTAAATATGCCGGCATCTCTCTTGTTACAGAAATGGGGATAGGTCAGGAAACAGCTTCGCTCTTAGGAACCACCTTCCCAAGGCCGGCTGGGAGGGGGCTGGACCCACCTCATAGAAACATAATTCTAGAAACATCGCACCTCCTAGAAACATCGTTGGGGGTCACTCACTGTTATAAGATGCACCCTGGGATATTAACATGGAGGTGTGAACGTATTCTTGCCCACATGATTGCTGCCATTTAGTTTTTTAAAGAGAAGAATTAAGCAGTGATTTCAATCCAACAACACTCAGGTTATCGAATGGGGCCTTCGAGTGCAACAAGTTGTTAAATCATAAGCCACAGAGTCGGAATTTTTTCACCTGAATCCTGTCAAATAAATTAATTCATTTCAGGATGAGAAAGTCCACGAAGCAAGGAAGGGAAAATGTGAGCCCGCTGTGGTTGAATCCCATTAGGACCTGACAGAGTCTGGCCTAACCATCTCATCAAGATCCTAGGAACATGTAGTAAAGTAAGGATCATTAGACAGCAACTGTCTGAAAACTCAAGCATGACGGAATAATTGTTAATGATTTCATGTCAGGTTGGGAAGAAGTGGCGGAGAACGCTTGGGTGACCTCTGATTCAGACTCACTGTTCTGCTGTAGTTTCATTAACAGTGGGAAGAGACGCAGGATCTGATACTGAAGATGAAGGATATAAAAGCAGGAAGGATCATAAATGCCTTGAAAAGTGGTGTTAAAATACAGTGCAGCTTGAGCAGGAAAATGGCGGCTGGCACAGAAATGATATTCAGAAGGGACCACGATGAGCTGGTCAGCAGCCGTGGGCTGTCAGGGGGCATGTGACTGTCCCCTTGGGGGGAGGTGGTTGCCTTTGTGAGCTGAGGGCAAACAACGCCAGCTACACTGGATTGGGCATCTCCGAGGGCAAACACCTGGCGACCCCAAGCAAAGGGTAGCAAGCAAGCCCAGCACCATATTTACAAATGAGGACCTTTACAGGCAAAGCTTTCCAGAGGAGATAGGAGACATACAGTCAAGGTGATATGTTTCTATGGAGAAATAAAAACACCCCCTGCTGCTGACTCTTCTGTCCTGGTGACGTTGCTCTCCCTTCATTGTTCATGCAAAGCAGAGTTGCCACCTCCCTGCACCCCAAGACACACCTCTTGGGGAAGCCAAGAGGAAGAAGATGGTTTCTCTTGACCAAGCCAATGGAGCTGGAAAAAGCCAATGGCCACCTTCCTGTAGGACCTGCAGCTCAGTCTCAAGCTTCAGAAGGTCTTGTGGACATGGAAGGCAAGAGGGCCACTGTTTGGGGGATGCTGGAGAGATTTCCCTAGGTTCGTTTCCAATGAATCTTGTGGTAATTCCAAATATGGCCTTACTGATGGGGATTCTGTAAAGGACACCCACAGGAAGTTGCCTGCTGACAAGTGGTTAAGCAGCAGAAGTCCACTGAGAAGTAATTGTTATGCAAACTGGGAAGATTTTTATTAAAAAAAAAAAACCAGCAGGGCCCAGATTGCACCCCCATCACGTGCACAATCCCAATCCCACCCTGATTAGTTCAATGTTCCTCTTTTAGCTGCAAAGTGAGGTTAGATGGATGCTGCTGCCTTTCCCGTAGGGCCTCTGTGGGTGCCCCTCTGGGCCCCATGTCCATCTTTACATCATTCATTTTGCCTGCATGGCTCCATATCATGATGCTGGTCTCCCCCCAGGGGATGTTGGGCTCTACATGAGGAAGAGGAAGATGTTTCTTTTATTTCTCAGTGAGCAAAGGATGGATGGATGGATGGGTGGATGGGTGGTTGGATGGGTGGGTGGGTGAACGGGTTGATGAGTGGATGGATGGATGCATGGATGAGGGATGGATGAGTGGATGGATGGGTGTATGGAAGATGGATGGATGAGTGGGTGAATGGATGGATGGATGGTTGGATGGGTGGGTGGGTGAATGGGTTGATGAGTGGATGGATGGATGCATGGATGATGGATGGATGAGTGGGTGGATGGATGCATGGGTGATGGATGGATGAGTGGGTGAATGGATGGATGGATGGGTGGATGGATGGTTGGATGGGTGGGTGGGTGAATGGGTGGATGAGTGGATGGATGGATGCATGGATGATGCATGGATGATGGATGGGTGGGTGGGTGGAGAGAGGTTAGAGACACAGAAGGAGGCTGTAAAGAGAACCTCCTCCCCAACTCAGCAGCCACGAGAGGGCTCTGAGACAGCTCCCTTTGGAAACCAGGTGGCTCTCCAGGAAAAGAGGCAAAATTTGCATCCAGAAGCCCCTTAAGCAAGGGAGTCAAGTGCTTGGTCTCTAGACACACCCCACTGTCCATCACGCGAAACCCACCTCCAATCATTTACACTTTTGTAAACGTTAAGCTCATTGAAAAAGTTGCTGTTTAAAGGGTTAGATCCAGCACGATGTAATTTAGGCTAATTTGTGTGTGCTCTCTGGGTTCATAAACCTACTCATAGGATCACCACACTGAACCACAAATGAGACATCAAATTAACCCTAATTGGATTGTATTCAATTTGACTTTTTAAAGTCCTTGAAGCTCTGGGCACTGAAGTTTCAATATGACAGAAAAAGGATAAAAGCAAGAACTGATTTTATTCTCCCTCCTCCGTTTCTGAGGGGTTTATAATTTCCTCTTAATTTGTGATGGACAGATATAATTGTCCTAATTTGGGAATGTTTTCCTGGTCCCATTTTCCTCTTTCTGAATGCCATAGCAACTTTATATCACGTCAGGGATAACTCTCAACACATGGGTCAATCAACTCTTTGGGGGTATTTCAAAGATTTCCTGGAGCACTAATTTTCCAGAAGAAATTTAATCCCAACAATACTGTCCCTTTAATTTCCGCTTCTAAGAGGGGTCTTCACCGTGGTATTTATCATGAGTTGCTAGAAACTGGCAGACATTATTTTTCTGAGATTTTCTTGGGGAACTAACGACGATTTTATTCATAACATAGAATTAAATTTTGTGCAATATTCGGTTATGGGTTTTTCTTTTTTAAAATGTTCTTAAGTTTCTGAAAACTTGCAGAATTATTATATTTTCAAAAGTAATTTTGGAGTTTTAATATATCTAATAACATCAGATCAATACTGTCACTGCCACACAGTGTATTAGAAAAAGGAGAAAATACCCACATCACGAGAGTAAAGTGAATTTACTTGTGTGTCATCCCCCAGAGCTTGTCTATAATTGGCCATAAGGCTTTCAGGGAGACAAAATTAATGTGTTAGATTTTAATGCCTGCAACTTTCTTCAATGTGGTAGAATACAAAAAAAAAAAAACTATTTTAAAGCAACTATTTTGGGACATGTGTAGAAACATCCCTACATGCAAACTTTTCATGCCAACGTTTTTTAATAAAGGGATACTCTGTTTTATGGGAACTGTGCCTTATTTCAGCTTTATTATGAGCAAATGGTTCTTATTTAGAACATTATATGCAAATATGTGGATTGTTTTTTCAATACCAAATATGCCTGAGAGGTGAGTGAGGTTCGGGTTTCCTTTTTCTGAAGATGTATCCAAGTTCTAATTTACAAAGTTTTTATAAGCTGGAATTACCATGTATAATTTCTGGGACAATTAAAATTCTTGGCATGGGTGCACAGGTCTAAAAGAGACGTTGACAATGAACCCAGTGCGATTGGGTAGGTTCTCAAGATTCACCTCCCTCTGCATTTTTGGAGACAAATTTCAGCCGTCTTCAACTGAATTCTTGGTGTTCCCTTCTTACCTGTTTCTCTTTTCCAAGCATCTCCGCAAAGGCTCACAGTGTGTGCGCTAGCATCCCGGGATCCCTCCTAGGTGGTTTTCCCATCCTCACACCCTTCATCACATCATCAGCTCCATCTCTCTACCTCCAAAGCAGACCTCAGGTGGACACCTCCGTTCCACCCACTTCCACCTGGCACATCCCAGTCTTGGCTGCCATCTTCCCCGGCAGGGGCTGACCTCCCTTCCACAATAATCCCTGTGCACCTTTGGTTCTTCCTGAACATCTGTACACCCTGGTGCCAATGTTATTTTCCTAAATATATTCTGGACCGTGTAACCTCTTCCTCACTTGGCCCTTTAATGGATTCCAGCTAGACTTAGTCAACAAGGCGTATTTCTCACAATCTCTACCGCTGAGCCTCCAGAGCAAAATGCATTTCAGTGTTGACTCTAGGGAGGGAATTCTCTGTCCTCCTCCAATTAGGAGATTCACTGAGAAACAAACAAACAAACAAAACAAGACAGGTGGGAAGGTGAGACTATTCCCAGCTCATTTTGGATGGAGTCTATGTCAAGGTCTTGTTCTTGGTTGCAGCTGAAGCATCTCATTATGCACTTGTTTTGAAAAATGCAGCACTGTTCAGTTAATCCCCACCGACGTTATGTGCAGGCTGAATGCTTTACCATGACCACAAGGCACACACTTTCTGGGACCAGCCATCCTCATGCACATCACTGCGCCATCCACAGAGGGATATAAACCAGATAGTTTTATTCTTGTCATTAACTGACTTGAGAATAAATAGTTACACCTTTAAACTTGCACAATACACCTCAGTAAAATCAGGTAAAATCAGTTTGATATATTAAAGTTCCATGTAAGATTATGTTTTGAAAAAAAACCCACAGATAAAAAACTAAAAAGGTTTAAGGCTCCCTGATCTAAAGAAAATAGTGTCTTTTACTGTAATAATAATGATGATAATAATATTATTTTTATAAAGTATGATTTTACCTATGATCTCTTTTGTTATATTAACCCGATAAAATACATAGGGTTGGAATAATAATTCCTATTTCAGTGATGAGAAAATTAAAGCTCAAAAAGTTGAAATTTAAAAAAAAGAGGGGTATAAAAAGTGTTATATTTATGTACTGTTGTGCTTTATAACTATAAAAAGAAGTGAAACTGAATTTACGTGTACTGACACGGATCAGTCTAGAAAAACATGAGTGGGAAAAATCCGATGTCCAAGGGGTTTATACACCAAGTGGATACAACATGTACCATTCTTGTGAATTTGTAAAAATTAATAGACTTTATTTTTTTGAGCAGCTTTGGGTTTGCAGAAACACAGGGCAGAAAGTACAGGGCTCCCATGCCACCTCCCACCCCAGTTTCCAGTATTATTAACATCTTGCACTGATGTGGTACATTTGTTATAACTAACCAATGAGGCAATATTAATAAATTATTAACTAAAATCCACAGTTTGCATGAGGGTTCACTCCTGGTGTTGTACATTCTGTGGGTTTGGGCAAATGGATGATGACATGTATCCACCGTTACAGCATCGCACAGAGTAGTTTCACTGCCCTGAACATCCCCTGTGCTCCACCCATTCATCCCTCCCTCCCCCTCTTAACCCCCTGACAACCACTGACCCTTTTACTGTCTCCATAGTTTTGCCTTTTCCAGAGTGTCATAGAGCTGGAATCATACAGTATGTAACCTTTTCAGATGAGCTTCTATCTTATTTATGTGAATTTTTAAACACACCCAAAGCAATACTGCATGTTGCTTACTGATACACACAAAAAGCATTAAAATTATAAAAATGAAGGTAGAGGAAGAACACCCCAACTGAGGAGAGAGGTCACATCTGGGCGGGTGGGCGTCTGTGGTGACATGGAGATTTGCAGAGGGGACTTCCGCCGAATTTCTGTTTCTTAAAAGAGAGAGGGATCTAAATCTATCGTCCAGTCTGAGGAGAGAGTCTGTAAGTCTCTGTTTTACCTCTCTCTGTGCCTATCAGTCTATTTGAAATGTTACACATCTGAGAAGTATATCTTGGGGTCTGGTCCCAGATTAAGGTAGAGCACAGAATGCTGGGCTCAGAGCCAGAAGACCTGAATGCCCGACTTTGGGTAAGTCACTTCATTTTTTCCTCATCTTTCAGAGAGAAATTAAATCAGCTCATCCTCTGAGACTCCTTCCAAGGATAGCAGGCCGATATATTTGAAATCACCCTTGGTAGTGCCCCTTGATTTGGAAGGAGAAAATGGCAGATGGGCTGGAACTGAGTATTTTCTGAGAAGCCTCATAGCCTTGGAGAGCTTGGGGTGTGGATGATACCAGGGCACCCTGTCTCATTTCTAAGGTGATGAGACTTCAGCTCAGTTCCTAGGTGACTACAAGAGCTGGGCTGTGATTGGAGCTATGAGTTAGGAGTGGCTGAATGCCACAAAGGGCTTTTCTTCTTAGGAGTGGCATCATTCTGAGTCTGGGATAATTGGCTGGTCTATGTCCTGGTGCGTCCTGATTTGCAGATGCAGAAACACAGATTGTGCTCATCCCTCTGAAGGATGTAAAGATATCTGGGGGTCTGGCTGGTGGACGGGAGACCCAGCGTACCTGTCTCCTCCTTCTCTCTTGGACAGAGCACAAACCTGGTTCCCCGACAGAGAGACAGGAGCTGCAGAGGAATAACACAAAACAGAGGCAAAAGAAAGCCAACAGCCTCATGACAAACCCCAAGCAGGGCTGTCCTTGGGGGAGACGCTCTTGTCGTTGCAGCCATCGTGCGAGGAGGAAAGTAGCGACTGTATTTCATAAATTCCTTATTTGCAATTACATCCATCTTTTCACACAACCTTGTTGAGGGAAATATCCTGCCCTGCTGTCTTCAATTCTTCCTGTAATCTCTTATGTGGGCGAGACTGTCTCTATGCCAGTTTAATATAAAAATTGGGGGCATCCTTTATACACCATCCCAACACACAAAGCCTCCGAATCGCTACTTTAAATGCATATCTGGCAACACATCCAACGACAGAGATTTTTAAACCCTGGGTTTTTCAGACAGAACTTTCTAGAGCATAGACTACTATTGGGAATACAATATTTTAAGGGCACTTTTGTCCCTCTAATGATTAAGAATTCTCCTTCCACAATGTGCCCTGTAAAGGTTTGCTCTGATCACCCGAATCTTTACAGGGAGACCTGGACATCCCACTGGTGAGTAGAAAGGTGATCTTTGAATTCACTCATCTCTCGGATTCTTACGGGTAAACATGGACGTCCCACTTTTGGGTAGAGCGATGGTCTTTCAATTCACTGTCATGCTGTCCTTATTTCAATCGTATCTGCCCAAATCAAAACTTCACTTTCGATTGCACCACTGTTTGATTTTTCCATCCATGGTGACTTTTCCCTCAGCTCCCAGTTCAGAGTTCTCTCCCATGTGCGCTCTCCTGGTGGACGTGGTTCTAACTTCCCCGTGGACCTCCTTCTCATCCTCAACTTTTTATCTGCAGACGTTGAATACAACCAGCCGGGGCTGCCCAGAAGCATCTGCTTCTGGATCCCACACCCATCCCAAACCCCCCTTGTATCCATCTGTGGGTTGGATGCCTCCCCTTGGGTGAAGAGTGAAGTCAACACATCACTTTTTGCCCAGACTTGGAGTTTTCCATGTTTCCTGCTCTGGGGAGGTGTGCCACCCTCTACGGGGGCATGAGGTGAAATCATTGAGGTCCTTCTAGAATCCTCCATCTGGCACCTTCCCTGTATGTCCAGTGGTCATGAGTATGGTCTCTGTACAGTGTCCACTATCCAGTTAAGATTACAACCTGCAAAGGCAGAACCTCACACACCAGCTTTCACCCTGTCCTCCGTGCAAGCTGGGCTTCTAAGGTAACCTTCAGGACCCAGAGCCCCCAAAAGCCACAGACTGAGAGAGCTTGGGACCCCTTCCCCTCCTCCAGATTCTTCTGCCTCAAAAAGAGGGGCTCTATTTTGTTCTTAAATTGCTGCACAGAGTAAAGAATGTCTCACAAATCCTGAGTCTGGAGAGGAAACTAGTCAGGCTAACAGTAATTGAGAAGTTACAGAGGAAGTTCTAATTGTACTCAGATGTTTTGTAATTATTAAAATCTTGCAACGGAGCGTGTGTAATCATTTTGTGATGTTTGGGGCACTCCAACGTCACTGTCATAAAAATAGCTCTATTTGTACGGGAAAGGCCTAATGAAGTGAAAAAAAAATGTTTGCTTGGATGTGTTCTTCATTAACCATGCTTCTGACAGCCATTCGGACCTAGTTCATAACACGAGGCACTGTCCAGAAGTCTCTTAGCGGCTTCCTGTAGATGAAGTGGAAATGCATTTGAAAAGAAAAGAGCTCTTGCCCATCAGCTTTGGGACGTCAGCCCCCAGGTGACAGCCTCCACCTGGGAAATGTTGCGATGTTGTCCTGCGGGGGGCTTCATCCTTATCCACCTGAATCTGAACCTAAAGTTAGCCATCTTGGGCTGCATTAACAAAAATGCACAGTCAGAGTGGCTCAAACATCAGAAATTTATTTCCCAGTTTCTGGAGAAATAAATTTCTCCAGAAATTTATTCCAGTTCTGGAGACTGGAAGTCTGAGATCACAACGTGGGCAGATTAGTTCCTGGCGAGGCTCTCTTCCTGTCTTGCAGGTGGCCACCTTCTCTCTCTGTCCCCCCATGCCCTCTCTCCTATGCATGGGTGCAGAAACACAAAGACATCTCCCTCTCTCTTCCTCTTCTTCTAAGGCCTCCAATCTTACCAGATAACGACCTCGTCCTGATGAGGTGATTTAATCTCCATCGCCTCCTAAAAGCCCTACTTCCATATTAACTCACACTGGGGTTAAGGGCGACACCATATGAATTTTGGGGGGACACAATTCATCCATAGCCCTATATGGTAGAGAGCTCACAGAAAATCTGTGGATGACAAAGCCTTTCCCCTAAGTCTTAGTCTTGGGAACACCATCTAGCCTTATGTTGAGATCCAGTCTGGATTGGCCATAGCTAGTGTAATTGTCAGCTATTGCCACAAGAGCACTGTGTAAAGAATCACCCTGAAACTCGGTGACCAAAGGCAACATTTTTTCCTCAGAGATCAGTGGGTCAGTTGTAGTACAGTTGGGCTTGGTGGCACTGTGAACCCTGGGCTTCAGAAGCCAAGCTCCAGGGAGCAGGATGGCCCAGGTCTTCACCATGTATCTCTTAAGGTCCTGGCACCAGCATGCACCCTGGGCACGTGTCCTGCTGCTTACATATCCTTCTGGGGCCCAGGAGGAAGGGACAGTAGCTACCCCGGGGCAGGACCTTCTGATGGAGATGCAGATGCACAAGGGAGCAAACCCAACCATGCAAATATATTTTAAGCTTGTGTTTGTGTTACCTCCACTGACATCCATGGGTCACATAAGTCACATTGCCAAGTGCATTATCCCATGATAGGGGTGAACGTGTGTATCACTGTAATGGGTTGATTGGTATCCCCCCTCCCCCCAAAAAAGATGTTCATGTCTGAAACCCTCGAACCAGTGACGGGACCTTATCTGCGAAAGGGTCTTTGCAGATGTGATGAAGTGAAGGGTCTGAGATGAGGTCCTCCTGGAGGAGGGAGGCCCTAAATCCAATGACAGGATCCTTCTAAGAGACAGAAGAGGAGAGACCCAGACACAGAGGAGAAGCCCCGGGAAGACAGAGGCAGAGACGGGAGGGACACGGCCCCAAGCCCAGGGATGCCTGGAGCCCCCAGAAGCTGGAAGAGGCAGGAAGGACCCTCCCCAGGAGCCTCTGGAGGGACCGCGGCCCTGGGACACCTTGATCTCAGACATCTGGTCTCCAGGATGGGGGAGGATGCATTTGTGATGCTTTAAGCCCCCAGTCTGTGGTCATTTGTTACAGCCGCCCTAGGAAACTCATACAACCACTAATACAGTATCTTGAAGAATTTAGACCAATATGGCAAACCTTGCCACCAGCAACAGTATTAGCCCTTATTTCTGCAGAAAGAATTTCTTCAGGCTGTTGTAACACAGGAGGCGGTGGTGGCCATGAAGACAGGGTTAGGGTCCGTGTTTACAACCATGACCTTCGCCTGTTCTCACCACGGGGAGGATCTCCAGCATTACCTATTGGGGCCTGATTTTACTTCAATAAAAGTTAGCCTCATCTGAAGTCATCCAAGAAAAATCTCCCCCTGGTAACCATGACCCCCACCCGTGCCGAACCAAGGCACAATGTGGCCGCCTGGAATTATTTTCTGTGAATTTGTCTTGTGTATAAGATAAATACATTTTGATTACCATATTATTACTTTCCGTCCAGTATATTTTCTATTTTTCGTCTTACGGCTTGTCACATAACTGCAATAACCACTCTCGCGCCGTGGCACGCTCTCGGTAAATGGCATTGGAGATTGATTAAATGCCTCAGCTGAGTTTCACTATTTAATCAAGCCCTACAGTCATTTATTACATTGTATCTTTCAACCGATAAGAGCTGATCTTAAATACATTGATTCACGGCTCAGCAATGAGCGCTCATCAATGTTTCAGATGTATGGTTTACATATTTCAGAAAATAGATCTGTTCAGGGAGCCATGAAAAATCCCCACTGCAGGAAGAAGACGATGTGGAATGTGACACGAAATTAAGCCAGCATCCCTCCTTACCAGCAAAGCACATATTGCTTTATATGGAGCCATAAATATTAAGAATCTGGAGGTGAATTAGAAAAATAAGTACTGAGCTGAGTAAAAGATTGATGACAGCAGGAGGTGGAGTATAGAGAAGCCTTTCAGTAACCACTCCCCCACCCCAAATCAGATAGGGTTTTAGTCACCACTTGATATGGGAAATCTTTCAGGCCAGGTAGGGGGCAGGAGGAATGCTTTACAGAATTTGTGGCCAACACTTCATTGCATCCATGAAGTTGTGGACTTGAGAGGAAATACACTTAATTGAGCCATCCTTGGGGTAATACCAACCAAGTACACCGTACCCATTGAGCGGGGCTTTTGTATTTCATGGAAAGTCAATACGACGGATTTGTGATGACCCTCTGGGTATCCAAGAGACTCAGCACAACTCAACACTGCGATGTTCAACCCTAGACATGAATGTATCATCCAAAGCTTTCAAAGACGTCCATTCTTTTTATCAGGTCTCCGTCACAATTGTATCCCTCACCTCTTATTGTGTCTCCTAAGGTGCTGAACCACGTCCAAACACTATTGAGCAGGAGTTTACGATGTGTCAATGAGAGAACTTGCATACTTTGAAGAAGACACCATGGATGGAGCAGTTGCTGCCAAAAGAAACTGGGGTAAATGCATGAACTGGGATCTCATTTACCAAAAGCTGACGACTCCAGTGCAATGTTAGTCTTGACATCTGAGCATCACAATGGGGTGCTATGAATGTGTTGTGGGTGGTGAAGATGTTGGTTTCCTTTGTCCTTGGAACTGGAGCACCTGTGGTGAGCTGCCCTTTCTATACCAGTATTTTCTACAGAGAGAATCAAGTCTCTGGGCACTGCTGCATGTGAAATGTTGACAAGGGAATGCTGTAGGTCAGAACATTCTAGGAGAGTTTGTAGAAAAGGTTAATGGTGTGTGGCTACCAGCACGTGAAAAGTAATTTAGATCTAGATAGATAGATAGATAGATGATAGATAAATAGATTAGATAGATAGATAGAGTGAAAGATAGACAGATAGATAGATAGATAGATTAGATAGATAGAAAGATAGACAAATGATGATAGATGGATAGATAGATATAGATGATAGACTATATTTAGATAGATGAGTGGATAGATGGATGGATAGATATAGATAGACAGATACATAAATAGATGATAAATGATAGATAAATAGATAGAAAGATAGATGATAGATACATAGATAATTAGAAAGATAGATAGATAGGTGATAGATACACGATAGATAGATAGGTGATAAGTGGATGGATAGATAGATTGATAGATGATAGATAAATAGGTAGATAGATAGATAGATGATAGATAAAAATAGACCCCACAAGATAAGCCACCTAGGTGAGCAGAGGTGGTGGCCGAGGGTGAGGGGAAATTCTGGAACAGTGTGTAGAGCAGGAAGACAATGATTTCTAGACCACCTATAGCTCCTCTTCCCTTTCCTCATTGTTTCCCCAGGAGAGACCAGCTAGAATCCTAGAGAATTTTACCCAGGTGGCATCAACTTTTTCCATGACTCAACTGGATCCCAGGGAAGGGTGGCCTGGAGTGGGCACTGAGGTGGGTCCCTCTATAGCCACCCTTCAGGGTCCAGCCACTCATTCTCCCACTGGCTGGGCATATTGGCAGCCCCTGGCTCACAACTCAGCTCCTCCCCCAGAAATTGCCCTCAGCTGAAGAAAGCTGCCTCACCAAAGCTCATTCCTCTCCCCGGGCACAACCTGGGGTCCTAATGAGTGGTTCCAGCCACAGAGCTCCTGGTGGGATTGGGTGGGGTTTCGGTCATGGTTGAATCACAAGCTACATCCTCCATCTATCCAACCCTGCTTCCTTCACCCAGTTAGAATATTATTCCCAATCCATCTCTCACAACAACCGTCCTGTATCTTAACCTCCACCTCAGAGTCAGCTTCTCCAGAAACTCAACTTAATGTCCCAAGTGGGTGCCTGGTCCTTGGCTGACCATTAGTTAGGGATCTGTTCTCCCCTCTTGAAAGGTAAACTTAGAATCTCATCACCTTTCTAAGAACAGGCAGGATTTTCCCCCTCAGTAGTGAGAGGCACAAATATTTTCTTTGAAGACCTCCCCCCATCCCTAATTTCTACAACCAATCCCATTCTTAGGGTCAACCTGAATGGAGCCGGGTAGAGCAAAGAGTCAATTGCAGCCAGATTTTGAAGGTTTCTCATGCAAAATTTAATCATTGCAAAGCTCACCCTGGCAACAATCGCCTTGACACTGGGACATGGTTCAAAAATAAAATTCAAATGTGAACTCACAGAATGCTAATCGGTTCTACAACCTCCCCCCGCAAAAAATGTTCACACAAGTCCTCTGAGACCTTGAAATGTCTGCATTTCTTATGGCTCTAAATTCATTCCACTGTCATCTTTTATTCAAACCATGTTGCAATAGTTCTATTTTTGCAGCACCCCCCAACCCCCACCCTTTACACCGTGTGAACAGTTCATCCATCCACTTGGGGTCAAATGCTTGCACACAACTTGGTGAACACATGCTCACAAAGCAAAAACGCCCTGTGAACAATATCAGAAAAGAAACAAAGAGGCAGTGGAATGTTGTGAAGACACACTTTTCTCCCCATATAAACCTTGGGCTCTTCCAGCTTAAGATGTTTGGCATGAAGGGAGTCTTAAAAGCGTATATGAAGATTGTAAGACTTGGGGGCAGTGACAAGATAACCAGATACCTTGTGAGTCCTTATCAATGAGCCAATAAGAGATAAACAAGGGTAAAGGATAGACAACCAGCACAGCAGAATGTAAACCCAAGGACAGCCTCAGCTAGGTCAAACCATTCTCCATTTGGCTTTAGTTGGGTCCAATGAGTTGGGAGATTCAGGGGTGTCATGGGGAGGGGACCCAGACCTGAAGCCATCCAGCTAATTTAGCAAAGGTGACCCATCTATCTAGCTGTCCAGAATGTAGACTCCAAGCTGTCTGATTTCATTCGTTCCAAGATGATGGTTGTCATCATCTTGTGCAGACATGGAGTGTCATATTGGAAATCTCTGCTTGAGAAGAGAGATTGTAAATGGTGACCTCAGGGAAAGACTTCATCATAGGAGCATAAAAAAGAGAAATAAGGGGTCTCCTGGTAAAGTCTGAAGTCAAGTTATATTGGGTCAGAGTACAGATGATGGAGATGTCCCCTTGGTCAATAGAGTAGTCCTTGGCCCTTGGGGACTTCTCAGTAACCTAATGAATGGTTTGACACAGTTGGAGAAAGGGTGTTAAGACCCAAAATGTAGACCCCATTCAACCATCCTCCACGGTACAGTGTACCCTGGTCATCAAAGGGTCAGTCAGTGGTCCATGCAAGAGATAGATGCTCAGCTTTGAAGGTTGCTGCCTCCATGGACCAAGTCCCATCACCTGCTCTTCTGGGGCCGGGCAACATCATCTTCTCGTGCAGCCGGCTCGTGGGGAACACATGCCTCAGAAGCTGACGTGAAAGCTCTATTTGTGTGGGAGGAGGGTCCTCTCGTAACACATGAGTCAGCGTAGATTCTGGTTCTGCCTTGGGCTCCCTGGGAGCTTTCTTGGGACCTTCAAGTCTGAACTATGTGGAGACACTAAGTACATTGAGTTTCTAACTTGGGAAAATTAAGGTCAGAGTCAGGATTGAGTTAGCCCCACAAGGTGAACCCCTGTGTAAGTGGCAGCTGGCTGTCTGCACATCACAACCCTTCTTTGTATGGGTTTCCTCATGACCATTGTCTCATCTACGGCATTTAACTGACATAAATAACTTCAATAATGGCATGTTGAGGAGCGCCTCACTGATGGTGTTTTTAATGCTTAGTCTACAGATGAGGCAATTGGAGTTCAGATGCCCTGCTTCTGCAAACCAGCATTGTGACCTTGAGCAAGTAAGAAAGTCCTTGAGCCTTGGTTTCCTATGCTGTATGGGGGAAAGACTATTGGGGTAAATGAGGTAGGCTATAATTTTTTTAAAAAAAGGAAAATTAGTGTTGGTGAAGATGTAGAGAAATTGGAACGCTTATATGCTGCTGGTAGGAATATAAAATGGTTCAGCTGCTGTGGAAAAGAGTATGGAGGTTTCCCCAAAAGGAGAGCTTCGTATTACCTTATGATCCAGCAATTCTATTCTTAGGTATATGGCCCCAAAGAATGGAAAACAGGGCTTCCCTGGTGGCGCGGTGGTTGGGAGTCCGCCTGCCGATGCAGGGGACACGGGTTCGTGCCCCGGTCCGGGAAGATCCCACATGCCGCGGAGCGGCTGGGTCAGTGAGCCATGGCCGCTGAGCCTGCGCATCCGGAGCCTGTGCTCTGCAACGGGAGAGGCCACAGCAGTGAGAGGCCCGCATACCGCAAAAAAAAAAAAAAAAAAAAGAATGGAAAACAGGTGCTCAACAAAAACTTGTACATGAATATGTATAGCAGCACTGTTCACCACAGCTGAAAAGTGGAAACTACTCAAGTTTTTGTGAATGCATGGATGGAGAAACAGCATGGGGTCCACCCACACAGTGGAATATGACTCAGCCACAAAAAGGAGTGAAGCTCTGACACAGGCTACAACGTGGACGGACCTTGAACACACGAGGCTTGGTGAGAGAAGCCAGACACAAAAACTGACACAGTGTGTGATTCCATTGTTAGGAAATGTCCAGAACAGGCAAATCCACAGACAGAAAGTGGGTACCAGGGGCTGGGGAAGGGGGAGGGGGTGTGACTTTTAATGGGGACGGGGTCTCCTTTGGAGGATGAGAATGTTCTGAAACTTGATAGAGGTGGCGGTTGCACAATATTGTGAATGTGATTAATGCCACTGACTTGTCCACTTGAAAGTGATGAATTTTATGTTATGTGAACTTCACTTGAATAAAACGGGGAAAATGGGTATTCAGTGTAGGGCCATTCCTGGTGTCAAACACATAGAGGCACCTTCTGTTGTTGGGTTGGGTTGGATGGGAGGGGGGTGGTGACAGTGACCGTGGTGCTGACAGGTATTCGAGATCAGACGTGTGAGCCAAGACCATAGTCATCCAGCTTTGATTTCCCCAGTGCTGAGTTGGAGCTCTTTGGGGAGACCTGGTTTTTAAATAGTGGAAAAGCAAATCCACCTCCCTCATGTCCTCACCCTGTGTTGTAGGAACTTTGCTTTGGAGGTCACTCAGTTTTCTGCCTCACGCCAAGGATTTAGCCAACGGGGGTCTTCGTCCCTCTACAGTTGTGTATGTTTGGAGAAGATTTCAATAAAAACGGGCACTGTTTTTACCCATGTCTCAGTGCAGAGGTGAGATGTGGAAATTCCTCGTGGATATGCTGAAGGTTTTCTTCAACTCCAAAGTGATGGATGGACAGGGTCTCTGCCAACACGCGTTGATGTGAGAATTTATATATAGGCTGACACATCGAGATGAAAACCTGGAGAATAACTTCACTAGACCTACAATCTTGGGCAATGCAAACATCCCAGGCGTGCAACCACACCAATTGCAGAGAGCTCCATAATCAGAAGTCCCCACGCTCGGTTTAATGCTCTGAAGTCAGGTCTGTTGACTGGAAATTCTTAATAATTTTTTTGAACAAGAGGACCATATGTTCACTTTGCGGTGGGCTCTGTTTCTGACCTTGAGTATAAAGTTTTTGATAAACGTAGAGCAAACGCAGTAGTTTAGTATTGAGCATAGACATATCTGAGTTACGAATCTCTTTTTTCTTGGGGGGGGATTTCTCTTTATTTCTACCAATTTCTCTTCTACCTGAAGGCTGAAATATATATATTTTTTGGCTGTGCCATGCAGCGTGTGGGATCTTTGTTTCCCGACCAGGTATTGAACCCGGGCCCTCAGCAGTGAAGGTGCTGAGTCCTAACCGTTGGACTGCCAGGGAATTCCCTGATATGTGAATCTTGATTAGTTGTCGGTACTGAATGTTTCCTTGTCATCGGAGAAAGCAGTATGTGCTTAAAGTGAAATGTCTCTACTAACTAGATTTTTGGTCAGTCATACAGAATTTGGAATTGGAAATCAGAAATAAGAAGCGTTTCCCTTCTAAACCTTCATTGATCCCATTTGCTGCTAATGATAACTTGAAATAGTAAATCAAATTCACTTCCCAGGACATGAACTAGTTGGAACGTATGAAATACCAAGCAACTAATATTCCCTATGTAGATATACATTTAATCTACAGTTGCACATAATTTTAAAGCTTTAAAAGGCAATGAATATGAAACACAGAGATGTAGAAAATCTGGATGATTTTAGTTTAAAAACATTAGGTCTTTTGGAAAATGGAATGTTTACCCTGACCCAGCAACCCTGTTGGCCAGTAATTTGTGCACTGAAATAACCCTGCTCTTGACTCCTCTGAAATTGCTGCCCTGATCCTAGAAACACCCGAGGAATTAGATGGAACCCTTCCACACCCAAAATAAGCAACACGAAAATGGAGGTGAGCACCTACATGGAAAGTTAGGTGCTGGGGCATCTAAACGGGGCAAGCTGGGAAAACATCCAAAAGTTCAGACGCTTTCCTAATGTTATTCAGACTTTGCAAACTCACACCCTCTCTGTTGTTTTAATGTTTAGACTTTCATTTCCTCTCTGCTACTTTATTTCAACAGTGCACACTATGCAAGCAATCACACCACGAAGGGTAGTTATTGGATTTTATTGTTGAGAACCAGAGCACATAAAACACAGACGTGTCTGAAGTTGCAGGGAGACGAATATTGTAATGCTACGTTCAAATTTCATTTGGGATCAGAAGGGGGAGGGGAGGACATGATGGAAAGTGGGATAAAAGCAGTAATTTTATGAAACTGAGGAGTCAATAGATCCTGTTGGAAATAGATGTACAAGTATGACATTTAAAGCTGTAAACACACCTCTCACAGATTCAAGATACATTTTTTAAACTCTTTTTATTTTATTTATTTTTATTTTTTTAGCTGTTGGCTGAGATAAGTCAAAAGACTTATCTCCTAATCTCCTCCTTTATTTCTTCTTCTTCTTTTTTTTTAAAATTAATTAATTTATTTATTTTTCTCTACGTTGGGTCTTTTTTGCTGCATGTGGGCTTTCTCTAGTTGTGGCGAGCAGGGGTTACTTTTCGCTGTGGTGCACGGGCTTCTCATTGCGGTGGCTTCTGTTGTGGAGCACGGGTTCTAGGCATGCGGGCTTCAGTAGTTGTGGCACGTAGGCTCAGTAGTTGTGACTTGCAAGCTCTAGAGCGCAGGCTCAGTAGTTGTGGTGCACTGGCTTAGATGCTCCGCGGCATGTGGGATCTTCCCCGACCAGGGCTTCAACCCGTGTCCCCTGCACTGGCAGACGGATTCTTAACCACTGCACCACCAGGGAAGTCCCAGAATTATGATATTAACTGAAGAAACAAATTAGAGGTGAGCAGGGAAGGTGAGGAAAATAGCCAAAAGTGTTTAATTTTGTGTCGTTCACAGTCGAGAATCAAGAGTGTCATCTTAAAGTTGGAAAATCAGGTGGATGGATCAATACTGTGCAGGCAGCAGAGTAGCTGGAATTAAGCAGGTGAGGATGGAAAGGTTATGAACTCCTGCATGTGACTCCACGCCCAGCGCTCCCAGAGCTGTGTCGGCAGCTGGGATGTTCATCAGAACAGATTTGATCTCTTTAGAGATGTCCACCTTCTTCCCAAACCACTGGCTCCCAGGGCAGATGCATCACCTGGCACAGAGCACCGCTGGCCACCTGCCCTCCAGGTGCTGGGTGGGCGGTAGGTCTTCAACCATTGAGGGGTGACTGACATGAGAGGCCTGCTTTGGGGTCACATGGACGCATGCAGTACACCCTCCAAGAAGTGGCTTCTCACCTGTAGAATACTAGTATTAACACTAAATACTAAACCAATACTAACACAAAACTGATTATTAATACTACATGCTAAGCTAGTACCAAACTAACAGTAAACAAAATACTAGTACCAGACTAATGCTCAACTACTTACTGGCACTAAATAAATACTGGACTGACACGAAACAACCAAATACTTTTACGAGACTCATACTAAATTAAGTACTGATAATAAACAGAAGATGAATACTAAACTAAAAACTAACACTCCACCAATTACTAATAGTAAATACTGAACTAATACTGAACAAAGACAAAACAAATGCTGAGTGGTAATACTAAACAAGCACCAGACTGACACTAAACTAAATGCTAATACTAAACTAAATACTTTTACGAGACTCATACTAAATTAAGTACTGATAATAAACAGAAGACTAATACTAAACTAAAAACTAACACTCCACCAATTACTAATAGTAAATACTGAACTGATACTGAACAAAGACAAAACAAATGCTGAATGGTAATACTAAACAAACACCAGACTGATACTAAACTAAATGCTAATACTAAACTAAATACTTTTACGAGACTCATACTAAATTAAGTACTGATAATAAACAGAAGACTAATACTAAACTAAACACTAACACTCCACCAATTACTAATAGTAAATACTGAACTAATACTGAACAAAGACAAAACAAATGCTGAATGGTAATACTAAACAAGCACCAGACTGACACGAAACTAAATGCTAATACTAAACTAATTAGCAATACTAAACTAATACGAATATTCAACTAATACAAAACTAACATTAAAATACTAATACTAAAACAACAACAGGCTAATACTACAGTGAATGAGAATCGAATACTAAATAGTAGACTAATACTAATATTAAAGTAAGGCAAAACTCATACCAAACTAAATACTAGTATTAAACTAATTAATAGTACTAAATACTGAACTAATACCAAACTCAGTACTCATACCATACTAACACAAAACTAGTCACCAATACTAAATACTAAACTAATGCAAAATGAATACAAAACTAAACACTAATACTAAACAAATACCAGACTAATACTAAGGTAAAAACCAATATGAAACTAATTATTAATACTAAATATTGAACCAATACTAAACAAAGTACTAATACTAGACTAATATATGACTAATTACTGATACTGAATACTGAACCAATACAAAACTAATACTCAAGTAAATGCTAATACTAAACAATCAGCAATACTAAATACTAAACTAATATTAAACTAATACAAAATAATACTAAACTAAATACTAAACTAGTTAATAATACTAAATACAAAACTAATACTCAACAAACACAAACTAAACACTAATATTAACTTACTTACTAATAGCCAGCACTAAACTAATACCAAGCTAACACTAAATATTAATACTAGAGCAATACTAAACTAACGAACAACACTATTTTTTTTTTTTAATTTATTTTATTTTATTTTTTTGCTTTATAACAAATTTAATCAGTTATACATATACATATGTTTCCATATCCCCTCCCTTTTGCGTCTCCCTCCCACCCTCCCTATCCCACCCCTCCAGGCGGTCACAAAGTACCGAGCTGATCTCCCTGTGCTATGCGGCTGCTTCCCACTAGCTATCTACCTCACGTTTGGTAGTGTATATATGTCCATGCCGCTCTTTCACATTGTCACAGCTTACCCTTCCCCCTCCCCATATCCTCAAGTCCATTCTCTAGTAGGTCTGTGTCTTTATTCCTGTCTTACCCCTATGTTCTTCATGACATTTTTTTTTCTTAAATTCCATATATATGTGTTAGCATACAGTATTTGTCTTTCTCTTTCTGACTTACTTCACTCTGTATGACAGACTCTAGGTCTATCCACCTCATTACAAATAGCTCAATTTCATTTCTTTTTATGGCTGAGTAATATTCCATTGTATATATGTGCCACATCTTCTTTATCCATTCATCCGATGATGGACACTTAGGTTGTTTCCATCTCCGGGCTATTGTAAATAGGGCTGCTATGAACATTTTGGTACATGTCTCTTTTTGAATTATGGTTTTCTCAGGGTATATGCCCAGTAGTGGGATTGCTGGGTCATATGGTAGTTCTATTTGTAGTTTTTTAAGGAACCTCCATACCGTTCTCCATAGCGGCTGTACCAATTCACATTCCCACCAGCAGTGCAAGAGTGTTCCCTTTTTTCCACACCCTCTCCAGCATTTATTGTTTCTAGATTTTTTGATGATGGCCATTCTGACTGGTGTGAGATGATATCTCATTGTAGTTTTGATTTGCATTTCTCTAATGAGTAAAGATGTTGAGCATCCTTTCATGTGTTTGTTGGCAGTCTGTATATCTTCTGTGGAGAAATGTCTATTTAGGTCTTCTGCCCATTTTTGGATTGGGTTCTTTGTTTTTTTGTTATTGAGCTGCATGAGCTGCTTATAAATTTTGGAGATTAATCCTTTGTCAGTTGCTTCATTTGCAAATATTTTCTCCCATTCTGAGGGTTGTCTTTTGGTCTTGTTTATGGTTTCCTTTGCTGTGCAAAAGCTTTGAAGTTTCATTAGGTCCCATGTGTTTATTTTTGTCTTTATTTCCATTTCTCTAGGAGGTGGGTCAAAAAGGATCTTGCTGTGATTTATGTCATAGAGTGTTCTGCCTATGTTTTCCTCTAAGAGTTTGATAGTGTCTGGCCTTACATTTAGGTCTTTAATCCATTTTGAGCTTATTTTTGTGTATGGTGTTAGGGAGTGATCTAATCTCATACTTTTACATGTCCCTATCCAGTTTTCCCAGCACCACTTATTGAAGAGACTGTCCTTTCTCCACTGTACATTCCTGCCTCCTTTATCAAAGATAAGGTGACCATATGTCCGTGGGTTTATCTCTGGGCTTTCTATCCTGTTCCATTGATCTATCTTTCTGTTTTTGTGCCAGTACCATACTGTCTTGATTACTGTAGCTTTGTAGTAGAGTCTGAAGTCAGGGAGCCTGATTCCTCCAGCTCCATTTTTCGTTCTCAAGATTGCTTTGGCTATTCGGGGTCTTTTGTGTTTCCATACAAATTGTGAAATTTTTTGTTCTAGTTCTGTGAAAAATGCCAGTGGTAGTTTGATAGGGATTGCATTGAACCTGTAGATTGCTTTGGGTAGTAGAGTCATTTTCACAATGTTGATTCTTCCAATCCAAGAACATGGTACATCTCTCCATCTATTTGTATCATCTTTAATTTCTTTCATCAGTGTCTTATAATTTTCTGCATACAGGTCTTTTGTCTCCTTAGGTAGGTTTATTCCTAGATATTTTATTCTTTTTGTTGCAATGGTAAATGGGAGTGTTTCCTTGATTTCACTTTCAGATTTTTCATCATCAGTATATAGGAATGCCAGAGATTTCTGTGCATTAATTTTGTATCCTGCAACTTGACCAAATTCATTGATTAACTCTAGTAGTTTTCTGGTAGCATCTTTAGGATTCTCTATGTATAGTATCATGTCATCTGCAAACAGTGACAGCTTTACTTCTTCTTTTCCGATTTGGATTCCTTTTATTTCCTTTTCTTCTCTGATTGCTGTGGCTAAAACTTCCAAAACTAGGTTGAATAAGAGTGGTGAGAGTGGGCAGCCTTGTCTTGTTCCTGATCTTAGTGGAAATGGTTTCAGTTTTTCACCATTGAGGACGATGCTGGCTGTGGGTTTGTCATATATGGCCTTTATTATGTTGAGGAAAGTTCCCTCTATGCCTACTTTCTGCAGGGTTTTTATCATAAATGGGTGTTGAATTTTGTCGAAAGCTTTCTCTGCATCTATTGAGATGATCATATGGTTTTTCTCCTTCAATTTGTTAATATGGTGTATCACGTTGATTGATTTGCGTATATTGAAGAATCCTTGCATTCCTGGAATAAACCCCACTTGATCATGGTGTATGATCCTTTTAATGTGCTGTTGGATTCTGTTTGCTAGTATTTTGTTGAGGATTTTTGCATCTATGTTCATCAGTGATATTGGCCTGTAGTTTTCTTTCTTTGTGACATCCTTGTCTGGTTTTGGTATCAAGGTGATGGTGGCCTCGTAGAATGAGTTTGGGAGTGTTCCTCCCTCTGCTATATTTTGGAAGAGTTTCAGAAGGATAGGTGTTAGCTCTTCTCTAAATGCTTGATAGAATTCGCCTGTGAAGCCATCTGGTCCTGGGCTTTTGTTTGTTGGAAGACTTTTTATCACAGTTTCAATTTCAGTGCTTGTGATTGGTCTGTTCATATTTTCTATTTCTTCCTGATTCAGTCTTGGCAGGTTGTGCATTTCTAAGAATTTGTCCATTTCTTCCAGGTTGTCCATTTTATTGGCATAGAGTTGCTTATAGTAATCTCTCATGATCTTTTGTATTTCTGTAGTGTCAGTTGTTACTTCTCCTTTTTCATTTCTAATTCTATTGATTTGAGTCTTCTCCCTTTTTTTCTTGATGAGTCTGGCTAATGGTTTATCAATTTTGTTTATCTTCTCAAAGAACCAGCTTTTAGTTTTATTGATCTTTGCTATCGTTTCCTTCATTTCTTTTTCATTTATTTCTGATCTGATTTTTATGATTTCTTTCCTTCTGCTAACTTTGGGATGTTTTTGTTCTTCTTTCTCTAATTGCTTTAGGTGCAAGGTTAGGTTGTTTATTCGAGATGTTTCCTGTTTCTTAAGGTGGGATTGTATTGCTATAAACTTCCCTCTTAGAACTGCTTTTGCTGCATCCCATAGGTTTTGGGTCGTCGTGTCTCCATTGTCATTTGTTTCTAGGTATTTTTTAATTTCCTCTTTGATTTCTTCAGTGATCACTTCGTTATTAAGTAGTGTATTGTTTAGCCTCCATGTGTTTGTATTTTTTACAGCTCTTTTCCTGTAATTGATATCTAGTCTCATAGCATTGTGGTCGGAAAAGATACTTGATACAATTTCAATTTTCTTAAATTTACCAAGGCTTGATTTGTGACCCAAGATATGATCTATCCTGGAGAATGTTCCATGAGCACTTGAGAGAAATGTGTATTCTGTTGTTTTTGGATGGAATGTCCTATAAATATCAATTAAGTCCATCTTGTTTAATGTATCATTTAAAGCTTGTGTTTCCTTATTTATTTTCATTTTGGATGATCTGTCCATTGGTGAAAGTGGGGTGTTAAAGTCCCCTACTATGATTGTGTTACTGTTGATTTCTCCTTTTATGGCTGTTAGTATTTGCCTTATGTATTGAGGTGCTCCTATGTTTGGTGCATAAATATTTACAATTGTTATATCTTCTTCTTGGATCGATCCCTTGATCATTATGTAGTGTCCTTCTTTGTCTCTTCTAGTAGTCCTTATTTTAAAGTCTATTTTGTCTGATATGAGAATTGCTACTCCAGCTTTCTTTTGGTTTCCATTTGCATGGAATATCTTTTTCCATCCCCTTACTTTCAGTCTGTATGTGTCTCTAGGTCTGAAGTGGGTCTCTTGTAGACAGCATATAGATGGGTCTTGTTTTTGTATCCATTCAGCCACTCTGTGTCTTTTGGTGGGAGCATTTAGTCCATTTACATTTAAGGTAATTATCGATATGTATGTTCCTATTCCCATTTTCTTAATTGTTTTGGGTTCATTATTGTAGGTCTTTTACTTCTGTTGTGTTTCTTGCCTAGAGAAGTTCCTTTAGCATTTGTTGTAAAGCTGGTTTGGTGGTGCTGAACTCTCTCAGCTTTTGCTTGTCTGTAAACGTTTTAATTTCTCCATCAAATCTGAATGAGATCCTTGCTGGGTAGAGTAATCTTGGTTGCAGGTTTTTCTCCTTCATCACTTTAAGTATGTTCTGCCACTCCCTTCTGGCTTGTAGAGTTTCTGCTGAGAGATCAGCTGTTATCCTGATGGGGATTCCCTTGTGTGTTATTTGTTGTTTTTGCCTTGCTGCTTTTAATATGATTTCTTTGTGTTTAATTTTTGACAGTTTGATTAATATGTGTCTTGGCGTATTTCTCCTTGGATTTATTCTGTATGGGACTCTCTGTGCCTCCTGGGCTTGATTAACTATTTCCTTTCCCATATTAGGGAAGTTTTCAACTATAATCTCTTCAAATATTTTCTCAGTCCCTTTCTTTTTCTCTTCTTCTTCTGGAACCCCTATAATTCGAATGTTGGTGCGTTTAATGTTGTCCCAGAGGTCTCTGAGACTGTCCTCTGTTCTTTTCATTCTTTTTTCTTTATTTTGCTCTGCAGCAGTTATTTCCACTATTTTATCTTCCACCTCACTTATCCGTTCTTCTGCCTCAGTTATTCTGCTATTGATCCCATCTAGAGTATTTTTTATTTCATGTATTGTGTTTTTAATCGATGCTTGATTCATCTTTAGTTCTTCTAGGTCCTTGTTAACTGTTTCTTGCATTTTGTCTATTCTATTTCCAAGATTTTGGATCTGGGAAATAGAATCTTGGATCATCTTTACCATCATTATTCTGAATTCTTTTTCAGGTAGACTGCCTATTACCTCTTCATTTGTTAGGTCTGGTGGGTTTTTATCTTGCTCCTTCTCCTGCTGTGTGTTTTTCTGTCTTCTCATTTTGCTTATGTTACTGTGTTTGGGGTCTCCTTTTTGCAGGCTGCAGGTTCGTAGTTCCTGTTGTTTTTGGTGTCTGTCCCCAGTGGCTAAGGTTGGTTTAGTGGGTTGTGTAGGCTTCCTGGTGGAGGGGACTAGTGCCTGTGTTCTGGTGGATGAGGCTGGATCTTGTCTTTCTGGTGGGCAGGTCCACGTCTGGTGGTGTGTTTTGGGGTGTCTGTGGACTTTTTATGATTTTAGGCCACCTCTCTGCTAATGGGTGGCGTTGTGTTCCTGTCTTGCTAGTTGTTTGGCTCAGGGTGTCCAGCACTGTAGCCTGCTGGTCGTTGAGTGAAGCTGGGTGCTGGTGTTGAGATGGAGATCTCTGGAAGATTTTCGCCGTTTGATATTATGTGGAGCTGGGAGGTCTCTTGTGGACCAGTGTCCTGAAGTTGGCTCTCCCACCTCAGAGGCACAGCACTGACTCCGGGCTCCTCAATTTGGGATGATGTGTTGTCTATTCATGTATTCCGCAGATGCAGGGTACATCGAGTTGATTGTGGAGCTTTAATCCGCTGCTTCTGAGGCTGCTGGGAGAGGTTTCCCTTTCTCTTCTTTGTTCTCACAGCTCCTGGGTCTCAGCTTTGGATTTGGCCCCGCCTCTGCGTGTAGGTCGCCGGAGGGCGTCTGTTCTTCGCTCAGATAGGACAGGATTAAAGGAGCAGCCTCTTCGGGGACTCTGGCTCACTCAGGCCGGGAGGGAGGGAGGGGCGCGGAGTGCGGGGCAAGCCTGCAGCGGCAGAGGTCGGCGTGACGTTGCACCAGCCCGAGGCGCGCCGTGCGTTCTCCCAGGGAAGCCGCCCCTGGATCCCGGGACCCCGGCAGTGGCGGGCTGCACAGGCTCCCGGAAGGGCGGTGTGGGCAGTGACCTGCGCTCGCACACAGGCTTCTTGGCGGCGGCAGCAGCAGGCCCAGCGTCCCACGCCTGTCACTGGGCTCCGCGCTTTCAGTCGCGACTCGCGCCCGTCCGTGGAGCCCCTTTAAGCAGCGCTCTTAATCCCCTCTCCTCGCGCACCAGGAAACCAAGAGGGAAGAAAAAGTCTCTTGCCTCTTCGGCAGCTCCAGAGTTTTCCCGGACTCCCTCCCGGCTAGCTGTGGCACATTAGCCCCCTTCAGGCTGAGTTCTCGCCGCCAGCCCCAGTCCTCTCCCTGCGCTCTGACCGAAGCCCGAGCCTCAGCTTCCAGCGCTGCACGCCCCGGCGGGCGAGCAGACAAGCCTTTCGGGCTGGTGAGTGCCGCTCGGCACCGATCCTCTGTGTGCGGATCTCTCCGTTTTGCCCTACCCAGGTATGTGGGGAGTTTCTTGCCTTTTGGGAGGTCTGGGGTCTTCTGCCAGCGTTCAGTAGGTGTTCTGTAGGAGTTGTTCCACGTGTAGCTGTATTTCTGGTGTATCCGTGGGGAGGAAGGTGATCTCCGCGTCTTACTCTTCCGCCATCTTACCCGGAAGTCCGAACAACACTATTAAACTGCACTAATACTGAACTAATACCAAGCTAATACTAAACCAAGTCCTAATATTAGACTAACATCAAACTCACCTCTGCACTACATAGTATTATCCATACTCACCTACTGTAAAGTCACACCCTAGCAAATACTAACATGCATCCTACTGCCCACCTCCTGGAGGAGAGCTTTTTCTATAAAGCTACCCAAATAAGTGCCAATTCCCTCCCGGCCCTCCCCACAGAGCCCCTGTCTGCAGCCAGCTGAGGGCGGGAGAGACAGGAATTGTCTATGAGGTGCTCACGCCAGTGTGTTGAAGGCACATTTTCTGTTGCCTCAGAATTTCAGCTGATTCTCCAAACCGAGAACCACTATGCAAAGAAGCCCCCAGTTCTGGGAGATTTACCAAGACTTGAACCATTTTACTCCCCTACCAGCAATGGAGCAGGGTTCCGACTTCACATCCTCACCAGCACCTGTTGTCTTCTGCTTTTTCTTTTTTAATATCATAGCCATCATCATTAGTATGAAGTGATTTTAATTTGTATTTCCCCAAAGATGAGGAATACTGAGTATCTTTTCATATGCGTATTGGCCATTTGTATATATTCTTTGAAGCAGCATCTCTTGAAGTCCTTTGCCTGTTTTTAAAAATCAGGGGAATTCCCTGGCAGCCCCGTGGTTAGGGCTCCATGCTTTCACTGCCGTGCTGTGCGGCCAAAAAAATAAAAATACATACATACATATATAAATAAATAAATACATGCATACACACATACATAAAATAAAAATGCATTGATTTATCAAAAAAATTGGGTTGTTTGTCTTTTTATTGACGAACTGTAAGAGTTCTTTAATACCTTCCAGATACCAGATCCTCATCAGATAAATTACTTGCAAATATTTTCTCCCAGTCTGTAGGTTATATTTTTACTTCTTGGCTAGCGTCATCTGATGCACAAAAGTTTTTAATTTTAATTAAAATTAATCTATGTTTTATTTGGTTGCTTGTGCTTTTGGTGTCATATCTAAGAAACCATGAGATAAGCTTGCAATAAGCATTGGTGTCCACGGCCATCATTTACGACTCATGCGTCTTATAGGTAAGCTGCTTCTCAGCCTTCTGGGGTATGGGTAAAAGGATGCAAAGCGGGTTCTCACCACATCAGAGCCATGCATACAGAGAAGCAGGCAGGACCTCTGATTGGGCGTCACACCCCCAGCTAGTTATTTGAGCTGCATTTTCTACACTCTGCCTCCTGTTAACTTACCCCAGAGTCTTTTAGTGGGATTCCTGTATTGAAAGAAACCCCCCTCAACCCTGATGCATTCAGTGTTAAATTAATTCTGTTTCAACATGACGTATCCCGAGAATTGCATTTCAACACTTGGCTCTTAAGGACCCCAAAGGGCTTGTGGAGAGGAGTGAGCCCAGGATTGAGCAAAATCCCTAGTCAACCAGTGATAGGTTGTCTGAATCCAGTCGATTAAAGAGAAACCCTCAAGTTCTCACATGAGAACCAGCAGTGGTGGCGGTTCTTTGCCCATCCAGATCGTACCCTACACTATCCATTTATGGTGGAACTACACACTGGGAATTTAGCAACTAATACTCTTAGATTCCTTGGGTATACACACTACTATATATAAAATACGTAACTCATAAGGACCTGCTCTATAGCACAGGGAATTCTCCTCAATACTCTGTAAAGACCTATATAGGGAAAAAATCTAGAAAATTAGTGGATACATGTATATGTATAACTGATTCACTTTGCTGTACAACAGAAACTAACACAACATATAGTAACTAAAGCAACTATACGCCAATAAAAATTTAAAAAAGCAATCCCCTGACACGGTGGGTAATTGGTGTTTTTTTTTTTTTCCTGTACGCGGGCCTCTCACTGTTGTGGCCTCTCCTGTTGCGGAGCACAGGCTCCGGACGCGCAGGCTCAGCGGCCATGGCTCACGGGCCCAGACACTCCACATCATGTGGGATCTTCCTGGACCGGGTCACGAACCCGTGTTCCCTGCATCGGCAGGCGGCCTCCCAACCACTGCACCACCAGGGACGCCCGGTAATTGGTATTTTTGAAGATAGCTCCCATGCTTGGTCTTATGGTCACCATTTGGAAGACAAAACCAGTAAAGAAATGCTTGTGATTTCGCAGGGTGGTTTTAACAGATGTAAGAGCACCAACATCCCAACACCCGTAACTGTGTAGATACACACCCGCATATGTAGATTGGATGTTAGAAGATTATTACATAATTAAGGTTGGATCAATCATCCTTTCCCCCGGAGAGTCCTCCTTCTGGGAGGAACTCATCACATATAAGGATCCCAAGAGCATCAATCAATCAATACTTGATCCCTATCCTTCAGCCTCTGTGGGTGGAGTGCAAACACTCGCAGCCCCAAATCAGCTTTCCCCTCATTAAAAAAAATCACATTATTAATTAGCAGGGCCCCTTGGCAGTCTCCTGAGAAAGAGCTACGCACGTCTCTTTTCTGACGTGGTTACAAATACAAGTGGATGGGTGCCGGCAGGGGGAGAGGGTTTAAATAATTCAATACAAACACAAATTAAGTATGGCGAGACTTCCTTAAATCCAGCTCATGCCTCGTTACTTTAATTTTTATTTTCAATCCTCGGCACACATGACGGACACCCAGTAATTGCCTCACATAAGCATCTGAGTCACTCGTGTGGAAAAGCTGTTCTCTTCGGGGGCCGGGGTGGGGGGGGAGGACTTGATGGGATTTCTCAATTTTATGATAATGGGTCTTTCGCAAAGCATGGGTAATAAAATGGTAATCGCAAACATAAAAGAGCATTAACCCCTTCAGACTTGGAGGCACGGGGTTGGCATGACTCCTTAATTGGGGTTTGATCTAAGCAAATTGCATTACTGAATTTTATTAAATAGTGCGGATGCCAGGAGTGAATTATCACGGAGAGAGGAGATGACAATTACCTTCAGAGGAAACCTCTCTCGGAAAGTGTTGGGGACACTGTTATTTTTTTCTTTTTTTTTCTTCAAAATAGACATGGTGTAAAAGATGATAACAGTTTGAAGTATTCTGTGTACAATTACATCTTCTAATTTTAAAACTTCTCACATATTTTATATGCTATTATTGTCACATATTCCAGATCACCAATCTTCTATCGCCTATGAATGGGTAAAGAAAATCCTAAGTGTTCGTGTCATTAGGAAGGTCTCTATAAGAAGATCTGCTTTTAGTTTCTGGATGCCCTTGACTGCTCTAAGGTGCAGGCAGGAAATGCACAGTGAGTTGGGGGCGTCATATCTGCACTCAGAATAAAAGACACCAAAGACTGATCGTATCTTGTCCAAAGGGTGTTGGGATAGATCAGAAGGGCTGCCTCTGATCTGCAATGAGGTAAGAACCCACACCAACAGTGTAAGGAATGGAATGAAATTCGTCAAATATGGCAAATCTGTGACTTCTGCTATGGAGACAGAGAGAGAGAGAGACTCTTGTGTTATCTTTAGAGGAAACCAGAGCTTGGAGTCAGTGTTCCAAAATCCGATCTTAGAAAAGTTAAAAAAAAAAAAAGTTTTAAATTCTTTGTCTTCCCGTGCATTGTGTATTCCTGAATATCCAGACATTACAGGAAGGAATGATCTTTTTTCAACTGGAGACTTCGGGCTCAGAAATGAAGAATAAATTATGAAGTTGTGCATCTCCATGATAGAAACCCAATGCAAGACAAATCTGCATGATGATCTTTCGTGGGTGTTTAAACTGTCCATGGAAAAAGAAGGATGGGGGACTTTACAGTGCCTGGATCAGCTGGCCATGCCAGCTACTAGTGATAAAACTCTATTTAAGGATGACATCCCAAAGAATGGACCCCCTGACATCCTGCCCCATGTGGTGTAATGCAGCAGGAAAATTATTCAACCTGAATTTACCAGGCTTCCATATTCCACTCCCAGTTTGCAGGTCATGGGAGGGTCAGAGAAATGTGTTCCACGAATTCAATCCACCCTGTCAGCTTGTGGGAGACACCACAGCAGAAGGACACCGTTTTCAAAATAACTGGCAAATAACACAGTGCAGAAAGGGTTGAAAAGATATGGAATCCGTCAATGGATGGATGGATGAACAGCATGGGGTCCATCCACACAGTGGAATATAACTCAGCCATGAAAAGGATTGAAGCTCTGACCCAGGCTTCCACGTGGATGGACCTTGAACACACGATGCTCAGTGAGAGAAGCTGACGCAGAAAGACACTCAGTGTGTGATTCCATTGATAGGAAACGTCCAGAACAGGCAGATAGATCCACAGAGACAAGAAAGTGGATTAGTGCTTGCCAGGGGCTGGGGGAATGGAATGGGGAGGGATAGTTTAAAGGATACAGGGTTTTACTTTGTGAAGACAGAAATATTTTGAAACTAGATAGAGGTGGTGGTTGCACAAGGCTGTGAGTGTCCTAAATGTCACAGAATTACTCATTTTTAAGTGGTTCGTTTTGTCTTGTGTCAAATTCACCTCAATACATTATATATTTTTTTTACAAAAAGACTTGAAATAAATCGATCAGACGTGATGGAGTGATCTTTTTTGGATGCTGACTTGGACACACCAAGTGTAAAAATTCATCTTGGAGTCCATGGCGGAAATGTACATCTCCTGGGGGAGTATGGTTTGTCTTTAAGGCTTGATGTGGTATTGTGATTACAAATTAAAAGATACTATTATCTGTTGGAACGACACCCTAAACTAATTATAGGTAAGATGATGTAATGTCTGGAATTTGCCTTCAAAGAGCATGACAGTGAAAAGAATGGAAAACGAAATGGGATTGGCAACACACTGGTCGAGGTTGGAACTGGCCACAGGCAAATGGGGTTTCATGACACCATTTATTTTTTTTTCTAATTCTGGATTTGGAAATTTGCATGCTAAACACGTAAAGCTATGTGTGGAATTTAGAGTCGCTTATTCACGCCACAAATTTCCTTAAGTGCCAAGTGCACAGTATGTGTACACCAGCTGTGGCTATAATAAAATTCAGGAAAATAACAAGTGTTGGTGAGGATGTAGACACGTCATGACTCTTGCTGGCAGGAATGTGGATGGAGCAGCCTTTCTGGAAAACAGTATGGCGGTTCCCCAAAAGTTTACACATGGTGTGACCCTACAACCCAGAAACCCCACTCCTGGGCAGGACAGACACTCTCTTTGACCAAATTCCAAACAACCTCCTCTAAGTCCTCTTTTCAAGACAGCCTCAATCATCTTCCTCCTGCCGAATCCAGACTGAGCAAGAGTCCCGCTATATCAATTTAGCCAGAATCCCTGTGCCCTTCACATCTCCTCTTAGGCATTTTCCACCCACCGAACCCCTCACTCTGCCTGTGGGCTACAAATCCCAAGCTGCCTGCTGTATGCAGATGGGAGACATGTCTCCCCCCAGTACTGTGATGGTCTCAACACCTATCACAATAATCTTGAATGAAGTCTTCTTTACATTTTAACAAGGGTCAGAATAGATTTTTTTTCTTTAAAGTGTATCATCCAAAGGAATTGAAACAGGGACTCCAGCAAATACTTGTACATGCATGGTCACAGCAGCACCGTTTGAAGTAGCCATAAAGGTGGAAACAACCCAAAATGTCCATGGATGGATGAACAGAATATGGTCCATCCATACAGTGGAATATGACTCAGCCATGCAAAGGAGTGAAGCTCTGACAGAGGCTACGATGTGGATGGACCTTGAACACATGATGCTCAGTGAAAGAAGCAGACACAGAAGGACACATAGTGTGTGATTCCATTTACAGGAAACGTCCAGAACAGGCAAATCCACAGACACAGCATTTTCGTGGTTACCAGCAGCTGGGGGGAGAGGACTGGGGACTGCTCATGGAGATGGGGTCTCCTTGGGGTAAAGAAAATGTTTGGAAACAGAGGTGATGTTGCACAACCTTGTAAATGTACTTAATGCCACTGAGTTGTCCATTCTGTCAACTCCCTCAGAGCACAGGGTCCAGGGACTATGGCAGAGTCAAGGCTGCTGGAGGGTGGAGGGCACAAAGGTGGGGGATGAGTGAGTGAGTGTGGACCTCCACCCCCAACTAGGGACAGGCAGAGAGTGAACAGAACCAGGAGGAGGGCAGGGCCACCCAGCAGTCCTCCTATGGTCTCCAGAGTCCTGGATCATTGCCAAGCTGCCCTTGGGTTCTGCTCAGCCCATGGTCAGTGCTTTCTGCCTCGAGACCTGTCTGACCATCTTGGGTCCAGTAAACCCTGAGATGCCTGGTGGAGAGTCTGGGGGTTGGACGGCCACCAGAGGGAGCTCAAAATGGCCTGTGGAGGGGAAGGGGTGACCCCAGCCCGGGGACCAGGTGCTGTGGTAGTTCACTGATGTGTCAACATGCCTGGGCTCACGGATGCCAGGTCCCTGGTTAAATGTGATTCTCGGTGTGTCTTGGAGGGTGTTTCTAGATGAGATGAGTGTTTGAATCAGTGGACTGAATAAAGCAGATTGCCCTCCCCAGGGTGGGTGGGCCTCTTCTAATCAGGTGAAGGCCTGAATAGAACAAAAAGGTGGAAAAGGGAGAATTCACTGCCTGTGTAGGTGCTGAGCTGGGACATCCATCTTTGCCTCCACCCTCTGGCTCCCAGGCCTTCAAGCTATACCACCTACTCTCCTGGGTGTTTAACTTGCAGACAACATATGGTGAGACCTCTAGGCTTCCATAATCATGTGAGTCAATTCCTTGTAATAAATCACTTTATATACATATATGATATATCTTACTGGTTGTCTTTCTTTGGAGAACCCTGACTAATAATCTATCTATCTATCTATCTATCTATCTATCTATCTAACTATCCCTCATTTATCTATGTATCTATCATCATCTATCATCTCTCTGTATTTACATATCTATCTATCTATCTATCTATCCATTTATCTATTGTCTATCTATCTAATTATCATTTATCTATGTGTCTTTATGTATCATTATCTATCTACATCCATCTATCATTTATCTATCATCTATCATCTCTATCTATCATCTATCTATACCTACATCTGTATGTATAGATCATGTATATCTATAGTGCATCTATATTTATAGCCCATCTATTTACCTATATCTACATCTATATATTATCTATGTATATCTATATCATTTAGGTATAGCTACATCTCCATCTATATATCATCTATCTATATCTATATATCACCTATCTATATCTATATCTACATCTATATTTATATCTATATCATCTATATCTACATCCAACTGTCTCAGTTTCTCTGGAGAACTCTTTCTGACACAAGGTGGTAGGTATTGACTTCATCCCCAAGCTTGGGTGTGAGGGTTGCCACTTCAGCTCTCCCATTTGGAATTCCTGCCATGGATTTACACATGGGAGGTGGGAACAGATTCTAGAGGTGTGGGGGGGTGATGCCATACAGAATTAACTTTGCCCATGGACAGGTCTGGTTTTTGCCCGCAGCTCCTGGGAGGTCACCTCTGAGCCCTTGGGTGTCCTGCTTGATAAGAGTGTCTTTGTTTACTTGAAGCCTTGGGACTGATGGTCTGGGATACTATGTGATTGAGGGCACATGGTCTCAGCTGGACCTCTGGAGGAGCTGGAGTCCAAGGTCAGTCTCATGGGTGGTCAGCCTTGTCCCCATGACCAACACCCATAAAATATCTGGACATCAGATCTCTGGTGAGCGTTCCCCGGGGGCATACCCCACGTGGATCACACACATCATTCCTGGAGGAGCAGACCCTGTCCTTGACCCTGCTGGGAGGGGCACTTGCAAACTCATGGTTGGTGTCTCCTGGACTGTCCCCACCCATGCACCTCTTTCCCTGGGTGATATTTAATCCATATCCTATCACTGGCAAAAACCATAAGTATAAATATAACAACTTTCAGAAAGTTCTGAGAGTCCTAGTGAATCGTCGTACCTGAAGGTGGTCTTGGGGACCCTACCTTGTCATTGGTGTCAGAAGTGGGGGTGGTCTTGGGGACAGTACCCCCTAATATCTCCGGGTTACAAGGTCTAAATCAGGCAGCAATCACTCACGTTGGTATAAACACACAGGACGTGGATCCCTTTGGAGTAGAAACCATGCTGTGTAGTGCTTCCAGCTTCCAGGTCTGGCTTTGCAGCCAGGCACTTTACAGCCAGGGCGAATCCTGGCCAGGCTTGGAGATTATATATGAGCCCAAGGAGGTCAACTATTGGAGACCTCGGTCTCCCCATCTTTAAAAGGAAGCCTCTCTGCCTGATGATCCCCATGCCGACTTCCTACCTTAACATCTGAATTCTGAGAAAACCATAATTCAGAAAGACACATGCACCCCAGTGTTCATTGCAGCACTATTTATAATAGCCAAGACATGGAAGCAACCTAAATGTTCATCGACAGAGGAATGGGTAAATAAGTTGTGCTAATATACACAATGGAATATTAACCACAAAAAGGAACAAAATTGGGTCATTTGTAGAGACGTGGATGGACCTAGAATCTGTCATATAGAGTGACGTAAGTCAGAAAGAGAAAAACAAATATCGTATATTAACGCATATATATGGAATCTAGAAAAATGGTACGGATGAACGTATTCTCAGGGCAGGAACAGAGACACGTAGAAAATGTATGTGTGGACATGGGGAGGAAGGGGAGGGTGGGATGAATTGGGAGATTGGGATTGACACATACACATTGCCATGTGTAAAATAGATAGCTAGTGGGAACCTGCTGTATAACACAGGGAGCTCAGCTCTGTGCTCTAGGGTGACCTAGATGGATGGGATGGTGGGAGGGAAGTCCAGGAGGGAGGGGATATATGTATACATGTAACTGATTCACTTTGTTGTACAGCAGAAACTAACACAACATTGTATAGCAACTATACTCCAATTAAAAAAATAAAGCTAGTCACTTCAAAAAAAATTGAATTCCGTTGACATTTGAGCATACGTTCACTTAGAAACTGCACTTGCACAAACACACAGAGGATAGATTCATATATTAGAGGCTGTTGGCTGCATAAGCAATCAGATGAACTCTCAGGTACTGGAAACCCAGCTCTGTGTACCCTGGGCAGCTCCCGGACCTCACACAGGTGAGCACACCTGTGTGCATGACTCTCTTTTCCTTACCTGTCCAGTGGTCCCGACGGGAAGCTGCAGTGTATCTGTCGGCACTCGTGGCTCTGGGCTACAGAGATCCACCCCAGCTGGTCTATTCAGAGAAGGAGTTTGTTAAAGAGTATCTGATAGCTCGCTTCCCATCTACAAGGACCTACATGGGCACCAGGGCTGGAGGCTAATGCATGAGGCAGAGAGGGATGTACAAATCACCCAGGGCTGTCCTGCCTGCTGGGACCCTAAACAGGCCACCACTTGTCCCATCAGCCCTGAGATCAAAACAGTCCCACGTCTATCCCTGCAAGTTGTGTACCTAGCTCCACACAAGATGGGAAGGATTCCCACTGGCACCTGCCTCTTTGTTCTACTTTCTGGAAAGTAAGTTCCAAGTGGTGTTCTAATTGATAGATGTGGTCCCAGCGAAGGCGATAACATCTGATAATGTCTTGGACATTTTTGGTCTCACCACCTGGAGGCAGAGGGTCCTCCTGGCACATGGTGGGTGGAGACCAGGGATGTTGCTCCACACCACACAGGGCACAGGACGCCTCACATCAGAGAGTCCTCCAGCACCAAATGTCAGTGGGGTGTTGCTGAGAAGCCCTGTTTTAGCATGAGAGACTTTCTATCAATATCTATCTATCTATCTATCTATCTATCTATCTATCTATCATCTATCTATCATCTGTTATCTATGTTTCGATTGTCTATATCATTTATCTATTTATTATCTATCATCTATTTATTTATCATCTATCCATCATATCTATCTATCGATTGATCAAGCGATCTATCCAACATGTAACTTTCTATCTATGGCAGTCATTTGCAACCAAGGACAATTTAACCCCCAGTAGACACTTCTCAATATCTGGAAACATTATTGGTTGTCAGCACTGGGGAGAGGGGTGCTCCTGGCACCTGGTGGGTGGAGACCAGGGAAGCTGTTCCACAGCCCACAGGGCCCGGGATGCCCAGCATCAGAGAGTCGTCCAGTCCAGATGGAAAACTCTCCAAATTGTCCTTCTAGTGTGGGGTTCATTCCCACCAAGGACCCATGTTTCCTCAACCTGGGACCCCGTGCTTCCACACATCTGTGTTAAATGACCAGAGTTAAGGTGTCTGTCTCATGGGATGGAGCTCTCTACCAGCCAGGTCTGTGGGTCAGATCTGTGGCCTTTGACCTTGTCAACACCAGCGGGTCATCACCAGCTCAGCCCCAGGCCCCCTGTTGTCAGGGAGGATGACCACCCATCACCTGACTTCAGCTTCTCAGCAGCCTTCTCAACAAGGAACCCACGTTCTACACTTTTAAAAAATTGAGATGAAATTCACATAACTTAAAATTGAGCATTTTATTTTGTTACACTCTCTATTTAAAATTTTTTTTTATTTTTAAATTTTTATTGGAGTATAGTTGATTTACAATATTGTGTTAGTTTCAGGTGTACAGCAAAGTGAATCAGTTATACATATTCATGTATCCACTCTTTTTAAGATTCTTTTCCCATAGAGTATTACAGAGTACTGAGTAGAGTTCCCTGTGCTCTACAGTAGGTCCTTATTAGTTAGCTATTTTATATGTAGTTGTGTGTATATGTCAATGCCAGTCTCCCAGTTTATCACTCCCACCCCCCTGCCCTTTCCCCCTTGGTAACCATAAGTTTGTTTTCTACATCTGTGACTCTATTTCCATTTTGTAAATAAGTTCATTTCTACCATTTTTAAAGTGGGTAATTCAGGGGCATTTAGGGCACTCACAGTGTTGTGTATCCACCACTTCTATCTGGTTCTACAACATTCTTGTCCCCCCAAAGAGACCTCATCCCCATTAAAAGTCACTCCCCATCCTCTTCCTTCCATTCCTAACACCACTAATCCAGTTTCTCTCTCTGTGGATTTGCCTGTTCTGGACGCTTCCTATCAATGGAATCACACACTGTGTGTCCTTCTGTGTCTGCTCCTCTCACTGAGCATCCTGTGTTCAAGGTCCATCCACGTTGTAGCCTGTGTCAGAGCTTCACTCCTTTTCACGGCTGGGTATTATTCCTTGCACTCATTTTGGAAGGCACCTCTGAGCAGTAGCTGTGCATTTGAGAGGCCCTGCCCACTGCAGGCACACAGTCTACCCGGGCTCATCCCAATCACCCCTCCAGACACCCAACCTCTCACCTCCTTCCCTTCCCCTCCTTGATGTGCAAGTCGACATTTAAGGTGACTCAGGCTTCAGCTCACAGATACCTGTGTTCTATTGCCATTTCTGGCCTGGAGTCTCGGGGACAGGCAGCAGGGGGAGAGTCTCATCAAACCGTAAGCGAGGCCGGGGGCGTGCGGAATCTGCGGGCCATCTGTTGCCGAGGGCAGCCTACGGCGACCTGCCATAGCCTCTGGACGCCAGCACATAGCTCACTCCTGCCCGGCACTTTTCCCGTCTCATTACGGGAATTTATTTCCTCGCTTTGTAGTCGGCGGAGTCCCCGTCCTAATTGTTTCTTCCATGTGTTGTAAATCTGTCTTCCATCCAGTAAAACACGAAGCCAAGACCTGGCAATTTCCTCTCCTACCATCGCACCGGCCGGCAGAGTGGGTGTTGAAATAAAAAATGAAGCATGTACGCACCCTTTCTCTTCCCTAATGCCATTTGCCCCAGGAATTTTTAATATTTGGGCCATACCCTCTGCATGAGGTCATCCCGGGATCTAATTGGAACCGTGGTCGGCGGGGCCTGACTGGCTGCCTCACATCTGGTAGGACGCCATGGCTGGCCTCTGACTCAAAGACTTTAATTCCGTCATGCCTCATCTGGATTTATACAGGCTTTTGTAGCGAGTTCACAAATTCATTCTGAGGTTTCCATCACGATGGACCAGCCCTGAGTGGCTCCCAAAGATTCCCCAGGAAACCATCCTCAAATGGACCAATTTCTGCTGTCCCAAAGGCGGTCTCCTGCTCAAAGAGACCCTGTCTGCGTCCCCCTGTCACCTCTGTCTGTGCCCCAAACTCAACCAGAACCTTGTTGCCAGCACGTAACTCAGGGCCCTCCTAACCTCTGCCAGGAATAGTTACTGTGTCCATGATTTCTTTGCTTTGGTTTGAACAAATTTGCAATTTTGAGGGAAGTAAGATTTGTGAATTGTTAGTTTTCTTTGCAGGTGTGTAGAGTCGGCCCCTAAATGTGCAGGAGGCCCAGTCAAACCTGGATTTGAGGCAGACGGCACATATCACGCTGGACATACCGACATTGAAAAGTTCTCCACTGCTTCCTTGACATTCAAGTCTAGCTGGGGATGCTGTGTTTATCTGGCAACCCTGTTTTTATGGCTCAACCTTAAGACCTCGTTTAGGGAAAGGCAGGTGGCCCCTGCCTGGGTGGACGTTGTGTTGAGTTTAGAAGGGACAAAGTCTGACCTTCCACAGCTTTACCTGCAAAAGCATCCACAGTGAAACCATTGGAAGCCACACCTGTATGCAGGTGTGTCCACTGGCTGAGGGACATCCCAGGTTTGTCTATACTTGTTCTGGAACCTGCTGGCTTTGCTGCATCCTTAAATCATAATACAGTTTTTTGGTTTCTATCAAGAGATTCGCATCTTCTGCCCAGTACACCCCTATCACACACACAAACGCCTCCCCACCACACACACACACACACACCACACATATACCCACAGTACGTCCAGCATCTGACTTCAGAGGGAGGCCAGAGGCAAATCCTGCAGCCTCCAGACGATACAGACAGAATTATGACAAATTGCATAAATATGTGCAAATTGTCCGCATGATGTCATGGGCTCCGGCTCCCCCAGAGCCAGCAGAACTCGCAGCAGAAGGTTGGGCCAGGACTTGCTCTGAATTCAGTTGAGGCAATTACATTCAATTTGCTTGAATTTATCATGGAGAGAAGCCCGTCGGTTGACCTCAGTCACATTAACTAGTTTATTTTCCACCAGGACTGGATGGCACGGCATCGTGGAGCGGGGGCCTCAGGGAGACGCAGAGGGCAAGGCCCGAATGTCCCAATGGGATTCTTCTACTCTGTTTCGTGTTTCAAGGTCCCGGGTAGAGGAATGCCAGGAGGGTCCCCCAACAGCACCTGATAGATGTCAACAGGCCAACTGAAGGGCACGGAGTCCACCAAACAGGCAAGAGGCTCTGAGTGCTTTGTAAATGAAGTTTAGCAGCCTGCGGTCAATGTGGTTTGAGAACATTGGCTGTGGATGGGAAGACCTGAGGATTCACCCCAAACTACTGTCAGGTGTTTTTTTACTCTTATTTTTCCTACATTTGTTTATCAGCTACAAGATGTGTTGGGCATATTCAAAGGTTCCAGGGATTTGGACATAGACATACCTTCTGGAGCTCAACCAGAGCAGTTGGAAATTTATCAGAAAGTCCCCAGCCTAGGCTCTCTCCCACCAGCCACTGGGAAAAACAGAAACTGGTGACCAACACCTACTGGGTCCTGTTGTAGCTGAAACATCAAAATTTAAGATTATTTTCAGAATAAGCAGCAACGTAAGATAGAAATGTCATTAGAATCATGTCCCCCCAAATAACAAAACATCCTAGGCAGCCTATAGAGGATTTATCTGTCTCCTATTCATCTATATCTATCTATCTATCTATCTATCTATCTATATCTAACTATCTATCTATCTATCTATCTACCTATCCTTATCTATCACCTATCTGCCTATTATATCTATCAATCCATCATCTCTATTTATCTATCTCTATCATCTATTTAATCTAATTTCTATCTATCTATGCATCTATTACATCTTTCCCTCTCTGTCTCTCTAAACACACCCACTCCCCCACATAATTATATTTGTAAGGGTCTGGGGAATATATCTAATTATCTAATCGCCCATTTCAATTTGGCTCCTATTATCTCTGTAGTCAACACCATCAAATTAGCAGAAGTCATTTAAACACTTCAAAAATCTTTGAATGTCTGTTTTCTTAAGCTTAGATCTACAACCTTCTGGGATGTCAGTTTTGCAAAGCCCCACTTTGGGGAATGTGGTCAAATGTTACCCGATGAGTTGTGGAAACAGGTGGCCTCCACTTCAGATCAAACATCCAGAAAGCGTCAACCTCTGCGCTGGGTGCCACTTCCCTTTGAAAAGGTCAGAAGGGGTCTCGCGGAAAATGCACTTGTATATTTTTCATTGTTTGGACAAGAAATTGGGAACAGATTCAGTCTGTGACAGAAGAATGTCTGAGTATATTTTTGAACAGAGGTTTATTTTTTTAAAAAAAGCAATAAAAAGTAGCAAAGTGGTTGGGCTTCTCCAATGCGGTGCTTGATGGGTGATGTTGAGGGAATGTGGACATCTCAAAAATTAATTTCGTCCTTGGGAGCAGAGAGAGCCGTGCTCCACACACATCTGCAGCTGTGCAGATGTTAAAGCGTCCATAACTTACTTTTAGGAGCACATTAAGAAGGGCTGTGGATGCACTTATCCTAAGGATGCCTGCAACAGGATCTCCGGAAATCCCAGTCGGGGGCTGTCGCTCCCACACCTCTCAAATACACAGCCCCGTGCATGCAATTAACACACTAATTTATGACAGAAACAGGTGTTACCAAGTCCAAGCCTGTACTGCTCGCCATAGGACAGGCCAATAAACTGAAAGATGAGTTGTTGGAACAAAGAATAACGACTTTGTTTGGAAAGCAAGCAGACAAAGAAGATGGTAGACTCGTGTCCCAAAGAACCATCTTCCCCAAGTTAGAATTAAGGCTTATTTTGTACTAAAAGGGGAGGGAGTGTGTCTGGTTGTTGCTAACTTTTTGGTGCTGGAATCCTTTGTTCTTGCAGCTGTCCATGTAGGTCAGGTCATGATGTTCCTGTAAACCTCCAACAAGACACATGTTATTTTCTGTTCTGCAACTTTTTATCTCTGTATGAATGGAAAAGTGCTATATGTTTAAAGGTCATAGCCTTGAGAATGGGCTATTCTGTATATTTCAGGCTATAGGCAACATTCTTAACTAGTAGCAAAAGCAATAGAAGACAGATTAAAGTAAAAGAAACAGATCTAATATGGAGTCAGATTTGTTCTTCCCTATTAAACAGTGATGCAGGCTTCCTGCAAGCACCTGCCCACAGGTGAAAGGGGAAGATGCTTCTGGACCAGACCCCACAGAGGTGCACTCTGGAGAGGCCAAAGAATGACTCTCATTCCAGAACGTTGTACCCTCAGTTCATCTTCTGGGAAATTATTATTGTTTTCTCTTATATTGTTTCTCTTACATATCTTTTCTCTTATATTTTGCATTTCAGTGCCTCTTTGCACTGTTCTCCATGCAAATCAGAATTAGGTAGATCTCATACACTGTAGGGCAGAGCATATGTTTGGGCACCTGCCTAGGAGGACCTGGCTTCATCCATTGAGAGGAGACAGACCAAGTAAAGACGTTCTAATCTTGGCCAAATATAGACACCCCAGATATCCTAAGAAAGCAAGGTCTCTACTCAACATCTCTCAGCAAACTGGCAGTGTTCTCCTCATTTCATGTCCTGAGTGTACAAGCTTTGGCTGAATAACAGGCCACCCCCAAATCCTTATGGCCTAAGGTGATGAGCATTTATTCCTTTTGATTTGGGGTCAGCTGAGCCATTCTGGTCTGGGTGGCTTGGTCAGGGGCAGGATGGACTAAGGAAGCCTTGCTACACATCTTGGCTTCATGGATCTTTTGTGCTTGTCCCCCTGGAGATCTTGGGGGCCCCCAGAGCTTCACATGATGACAAGAAGTACTGTTCAAACACTTTGTACCTTGTTTCATGTTTGTTTTCAGACCTCTGGCCAGAGCAAGTCACAGGGCTAAGCCAGAACTCCATGTGGTTACAGGGAGGTGAGTTAGGGCAGACAATTTTTCCGACCATATCTGACTTGCATTCTGAGGATTCCCCCATGGTCGAGGAGAATTGCTCATCTCCAAGCCTTGCATTCACGTTACAGCCAGTACCACAGGGAAAAGGGTAGCATCCCCACTCCCAGCCCTTTAAAGAAGGCAAGACGAGGCAGACTTCCTTGTGGGGGGTGCCACGTGTCCAACTAAAAATCAGAGGTTGTGTCGCCATGAAAAATAGAAGGTGGGATACCAGTGGTCCCTCTGTTCCCATCAATGAAAACGTTATAAGTTAATGAAGGGAACAAGGACCTTTAAAATACCTGATGGCACATTCAACCAGGAAATGAGAAAGTGGGACTCCAGTGTAAAGTTTTACAGCCTCACTGATATTCTAAATCCTGAAAATTGCTTTCTGAGACCTGCAATCCCACTTCACCTGAGAAGTCGCATTAGATGTTGGCATCCAGGTATTTAAAGCACTTTGTGCAGATACTAGAGTCTCTATTATATCTTAACCATGCCACAAATTCATGGAGATTGGAACGTCTACGATAAAGTTATTTTTGATGTGCGTTCATGTCATTGTTGACTTGCCTTGAAAGCCCATATCAATGTGTATGGACAAGTGATATTGACCCAGCAGCTGAGAGAGAATGCTTACATCTGAACATGCCTTGGGTGTAGGCTTGACCTGCAAATCCAATCCTGTGCATTCCCTGACAGTTCTTGGTCTTCTGATGTGGCAATGCTCATCGGAACGTGGACCTTGACTTCCCCAAAGCGACTCTCCACCAAATGCTCTTAGCCCACATGAAGGTCCTAAATCTGCCCACCTGGTTCTTCTCAACTCCCAGGTCAAGGTGGATTTTAGAGAAACCGCCTCCTCCATCTGGCTTCTTACCTCCCATAGGGGTCTGGGCGGGGACTCTGTTCTCCTCACCAGGCCCCTTGCTCCATGAGTGGATAATCATCTCAGTCACACCCCAGACTTGTGGGACCATGTCATGGTGCACAAGACTTAAAGCCTGTGTCCTTGGATGGTGAGCTTGGAATAATGCATGTGACACAGTGAAGGCTACAATGCTTAGAAGCATTTCCTGACCATTTCTGTTGGGGGGCTTAACATCTGTTTGGGTAAACACACTAATCCCTGAAAACATGGCTTGAAAAGTCTGTTTTGCCTCACAGATGATGAGGAAGGAATCAAAAAGTGATGCTTTGACAAACATCTCAGGAGTCCATGAGCCCCGATTCATAGTCATGATGGATTGTGATGCCAAAACTCACGGGGGTTCCAACCATCACCTCCTGTCCTTTACAGGTCCCAGCAAGGAGAACGTGGCAGCCACAGGACCCAGCAAGGAGCCCATGACTGTCACAGGTGGCACCTGACTTTTTTTTGTACAGTGGTAGGGATGGTAGTGTCCCTGTAAATCATAGTGCTTTTTACAGAATGGGAACAGATAAAAGGTTAGGAGTAGAGAACAGGATGACTCAATAAAGCTCGGTTTTTGGAATTAGAAGTTGTGATTCTCCCGAGTTTTAGAACTCCTCCTCGGAATAGCCTTGGTCAATCCCCTCCAATGCCTGTGAAGTTCCTGCCCCTCTTCCTTAAAATGCCAGCCTCGTTCTCTGAAATGTCTCACTGTTGTCTGGGGATAGAGCTGAATTTTAACATGAAAGACCTATATAAATATTGGTCCCTCAGTAGAAAAACAACCAGATCTTTTCTCTGTAAATGTGAATGTGCCATTCTCTTTCCAGATAATTTCAGAATAGAGATCATTTTTGATGTGTTGGGAAAAAATGTCCATCAAAGAAAATCCACTAGGTTCCAATCCCAGCTTGGACACTTCTCAGTGGGTGCCAATCATCTGACCTTTTCACATCTCCTGTTTCTCTCTGTAAAATGGGAATGTTGTTCCTTGCTTCGCTGGGCCATCAAAACTGATTGCATACACAAGGTGCCCTGGGTCATAGCTCAATGTTTACTCAATAAATGCTACCCTCCCTCTCTTTTCTTTGTAAGTGTCCATGTATAGCATTCAAGGAAATTGTTAAAGGCACATTTTCACCAGAACCTTTGGTCCCTGATGAAAGTGTTGGGGGCGTGGTTCTTAAAATTTCCACAAACAAATGGGAATTACAAGGTCTTGCCTTCTTACCAATCAGCTAAAATTTATAATTCTTGTTTCTGGTTCTCTGACACAGAACCACAGTGATGCTGGCATACTGGGTTTTTGTAAGCCTTCCCCAGCAGCATTTATCTGTGCCTTAACCCAAGAGACCATGACATCAAAAGTAAGATAACAAACTTCAGAAGTTACTGTTTGACAAGGGACTAATATACAGAAAATATGAAGAACTCCTACAACTCAACAACAAAAACAAACTGATTCGAAAATGGGCAAAGGACCTGAATAGAGCCTTCTCCAAAGAAGACTATACACAAATAACTAATATACAAAAAAGATACATAAATAACATGAAAAGATGCTCAACATCATTAGTCATTAAGGAAATGCAAATCAAAACCACAATGAGATAACATTTCACATCCATTCAGGATGGCTATTGCCAAAATCAAAACAAAACAAAATAACAGGTGTTGGTGAGGATGTGGAGCAATGGGAACCCTTGTGCACTGTAGGTGGGAATGTAAAATGGTGCAGCCTCAGTGGAAAACAGTATGACTGTCCTCAAAATATTAAACATAGAACTACAATTAGATCTAGAAATTGTACTTCTGGGTATATGAATTGTAAGCAGGGACATGGACATATATTTGTACACTCATGTTCACAAAAGCCTTATTCACAACAGCTCAGAGGCGGAAGCAATCCAAGTGTCCATCGGTGGATGGATTGATGGATAAACAGAATGTGGTCTATCCACACAAAGGAATATTATTCAGCCTTAAAAAGGAAGCAAGGGGAAGCCTTCAAGATGGTGGAGGAGTAAGACGTGGAGATCACCTTCCTCCCCACAAATACATCAGAAATACATCTACACGTGGAACAACTCCTACCGAACACCTACTGAACACTGGCAGAGGACCTCAGACTTCCCAAAACCCGTGTGGCTGACAGGGTCTTGGTGCTCCGGCCGGGTGTCAGGCCTGTGCCTCTGAGGTGGGAGAGCTGAGTACAGGACACTGGTGCACCAGAGACCTCACAGCCTCATGTAACACCAAATGGCGATAGCTCTCCCAGAGATCTCTATCTCAATGCTAAGACCCAGCTCCACTCGATGACCAGCAAGCTACAGTGCTGGACACGCTATGCCAAACAACTAGCAAGACAGGAACCCAACTCCACCCACTAGCAGAAATGCTGCCTAAAATCATAATAAGGTCACAGACAACCCAAAACACACCACCGGACACGGTCCTGCACACCAGAAAAACAAGATCCAGCCTCATCCACCAGAACACAGGCACTAGTCCCCTCCACCAGGAAGCCTCCACAACCCACTGAACCAACTTCAGCCACTGGGATCAGACACCAAAAACAATGGGAACTACGAACCTGCAGCCTGATAAAAGGAGACCCCAAACACAGTAAGTTAAGCAAAATGAGAAGACAGAGAAACACACAGCAGATGAAGGAGCAAGGTTAAAACCCACCAGACCAAACAAATGAAGAGAAAATAAGCAGTCCACCTGAAAAAGAATTCAGAGTAATGATAGTAAAGATGATCCAAAATCTTGGAAAAGAATGGAGAAAATACAAGAAACGTTTAACAAGGACCTAGAAGAACTAAAGAGCAAACAAACAATGATGAACAACACAATAAATGAAATTAAAAATTCCCTAGAAGGAATCAATAGCAGGATAACTGAGGCAGAAGAACAGATAAGTGACCTGGAAGATAAAATAGTGGAAATAACTACCACAGAGCAGAATAAAGAACAAAGAATGAAAAGAACCGAGGAGAGACTCAGAGACCTCTGGGACAACATTAACTGCACCAACATTCGAATTACAGGGGTCCCAGAAGAAGAGGAAAAAAAGAAAGGGACAGAAAAAAAATATTTGAAGAGATTATAGTTGAAAACTTCCCTAATAAGGGAAAGGAAATAGTCAAACAAGCCCAGGAATTGCAGAGAGTTCCATACAGGATAAATCCAAGGAGAAACACGCCAAGACATATATTAATCAAACTATCAAAAATTAAATACAAAGAAAACATATTAAAAGCAGCAAGGGAAAAACAACAAATAACATACAAAGGAATCCCCATAAGGTTAACAGCTGATCTTTCAGTAGAAACTCTACAAGCCAGAAGGGACTGGCAGGACATATTTAAAGTGATGAAAGGGAAAAACCTACAACCAAGATTACTCTATCCAGCAAGGATCTCATTCAGATTCAACAGAGAAATTAAAACCTTTACAGACAAGCAAAATCTAAGAGAATTCAGCAGCACCAAACCAGCTTTACAACAAATGCTAAAGGAACTTCTCTAGGCAGGAAACACAAGAGAAGGAAAAGACCTACAATAACAAACCCAAAACAATTAAGAAAATGGTAATAGGAACATACATATCAATAACTACCTTAAATGTAAATGGATTAAATGCTCCAACCAAAAGACATAGACTGGCTTAATGGATACAAAAACAAGACCCATATATATGCTGTCTACAAGAGACCCACTTCAGACCTAGGGACACATAGAGACTGAAAGTGAGGGGATGGAAAAAGATATTCCATGCAAATGGAAATCAAAAGAAAGCTGGAGTAGCAATTCTCATATCAGACAAAATAGACTTTAAAATAAAGACTATTGCAAGAGACAAAGAAGGACACTACATAATGATCAATGGATCAATCCAAGAAGATATAACAGTTGTAAATATTTATGCACCCAACAGAGGAGCACCTCAATACATAAGGCAAATGCTAACAGCCATTAAAGGGGAAATCGACAGTAACACAATCATAGTAGGGGACTTTAACACCCCACTTTCACCAATGGACAAATCATCCAAAATGAAAATAAATAAGGAAACACAAGTTTTAAATGATACATTAAACAAGATGGACTTAATTGATATTTATAGGATATTCCATCCAAAAACAACAGAATACACTTTCTTCTCAAGTGCTCATGGAACAGTTTCCAGGATAGATCATATCTTGGGTCACAAATCAAGCCTTGGTAAATTTAAGAAAATTGAAATTGTATCAAGTATCTTTTCCGACCACAATGCTATGAGACCAGATTTTAATTACAGAAAAAAATATGTAAAAAATACAAACACATGGAGGATAAACAATACACTACTAAATAACCAAGAGATCCCTAAAGAAATCAAAGAGGAAATTAAAAAATACCTAGAAACAAATGACAATGAAAATATGACAGCCCAAAACCTATGGGATGCAGCAAAAGCAGTTCTATGAGGGAATTTTAAAGCAATACAATCCTACGTCAAGAAATAAGAAACATCTCAAATAAACAACCTAAGCTTACACCTAAAACAATTAGAGAAAGAAGAACAAAATATCCCAAAGTTAGCAGAAGGAAAGAAATCATAAAGATCAGATCAGAAATAAATGAAAAAGAAATGAAGGAAACAATAGCAAAGATCAATAAAACTAAAAGCTGGTTCTTTGAGAAGATAAACAAAATTGATAAACGATAAACCAGATTCATCGAGAAAAAAAGGGAGAAGATTCAAATCAATAGAATTAGAAATGAAAAAGGAGAAGTAGCAACTGACACTGCAGAAATACAAAGGATCATGAGAGATTACTATAAGCAACTACATGCCAATAAAATGGACAACCTGGAAGAAATGGACAAATTCTTAGAAAAGCACAACCTTCTGAGACTGAACCAGGAAGAAAAAGAAAATATAAGCAGACCAATCACAAGCACTGAAATTGAGTCTGTGATTAAAAATCTTCCAACAAACAAAAGCCCAGGACCAGATGGCTTCACAGGTGAATTCCATCAAACATTTAGGGAAGAGCTAACACCTATCCTTCTCAAACTCTTCCAAAATATAGCAGAGGGAGGAACACTCCCAAACTCATTCTACGAGGCCACCATCATCTTGATACCAAAACCAGACAAAGATGTCACAAAGAAAGAAAACTACAGGCCAATATCACTGATGAACATAGATGTAAAAATCCTCAACAAAATACTAGCAAACAGAATCCTACAGCACACTAAAAGGATCATACACCATGATCAAGTGGGGTTTATCCCAGGAATGCAAGGACTCTTCTGTATATGCATATCAATCAATGTGATACACCATATTAACAAACTGAAGGAGAAAAACAATATGATCATCTCAATGGATGCAGAAAAAGCTTTCTACAAAATTCAACACCGATTTATGATAAAAACTCTCCAGAAAGTAGGCATAGAGGGAACTTACCTCAACATAATAAAGGCCATACATGACAAACCCACAGCCAACATTGTTCTCAATGGTAAAAAACTGAAACCATTTCCTCTAAGATCAGGAACAAGACAAGGATGTTCACTCTCGCCACTATTATTCAACATAGTTTTGGAAGTTTTAGCCACAGCAATCAGAGAGGAAAAGGAAATAAAAGGAATCCAAATAGGAAAAGAAGAAGTAAAGCTGTCACTGCTTGTAGATGCCATGATACTATACATAGAGAATCCTATAGATGTTACCAGAAAACTACTAGAGCCAACGAATGAATTTGGTAAAGATGTAGGATATAAAATTAATGCACAGAAATCTCTTGCATTCTTATACACTAATGATGAAAAATCTGAAAGAGGAATTAAGGAAACACTCCCATTTACCGTTGCAATAAAAAGAATAAGATATCTAGGAATAAACCTACCTAAGGAGACAAAAGACCTGCATGCTGAAAATTATGACACTGATGAAAGAAATTAAAGATGATACAAACAGATGGAGAGATATACCATGTTCTTGGATTGGAAGAATCAACATTGTGAAATCAACATTGTGAAAATACTACCCAAAGCAATCTACTGATTCAATGCAATCCCTATCAAACTACCAATGGCATTTTCCACAGAACTAGAACAAAAAATTTCACAATTTGTATGGAAACACAAAAGACCCTGAATAGCCAAATCAATCTTGAGAAAGAAGAACAGAGCTGGAGGAATCAGGCTCCTGGACTTCAGACTCTACTACAAAGCTACAGTAGTCAAGAGAGTATGTTACTGGCACAAAAACAGAAATATAGATCAGTGGAACAGAGAAGGGCAGTCTCCCTTTTCATATTTAGAACAACCCAGATCCCTTCCCTTCTATGAGACCCTCAAGCCACTCGTGTGAGGTCTTCGAATCCTGGCATCTACTCTCTGGTCCAGAAGTTTCCCCCAGTGAAACCCCTGGTCCTATTATAGCCTCGTAACCTTAGAACTCTCTCCACCATTGGTGACAGAGGTGGGGGGGTGGTTCTGATGCAATGCCTGTGTTCATCTCCTGGAGGCCTCCAGGGGGTGGATCCTGTCCCCCCAAATTCATATGATGAAGTCCTCACCCCCAGAACCTCAGCATGGGAGTGTATTTGGAGGCAGGGTCTTTGTCAAGATGATCAATGCAAAATGAGGTCACTGGGGTGGGTTCTAATCCAAAATGACTGGGGTCCCTGTACAAGTGGGGATTGGACCCAGACAGACAGAGGAGAAAGCAAGAGGAGATGAAGGCAAGGATTGGGGTGATGGAACCACAAGCCAAGGGGTACAGGACTGCCAGGAACCACTGGTTCCTCCCCTCCCCCACCTCCTCCTCCTCCATCTCCCCCTCCCCACATCCTTCTCTTCTATCTCCCCTCCCCCACCTCCTCCCCTTCTCCCCTCCCCCGTCTCCCCCTCCCCCTCCCCTCCCCCACATCCTTCTCCTCCATCTCCCCTCCCCCTCCTCCCCTCCCTGTCTCCCCCTCCCCATCTCCCCCTCCCCTCCCCCACATCCTTTTCCTCTATCTCTCCTCCCCCACCTCTCCCTCCTCCGTCTCCCCCTACTCCACCTCCTCCTCCATCTCCTTCTCCTCTGTCTCCCACTCCAGCTCCCACCTTTTGCAGGGAGAGAGGATTTTTTTTTTGGCCAAACTGCAATTCACCTTTTCCCCAACTCCAGCACTCACCTCCCTGAAACCCCGGGCAATCCCTTTCCTTCCAAGGGAGAAGCCTGAATTGGAGCCAGCAGAGAATGCTTTCCTGGGAATCTCTCTCTCGGAGCAGCTGTTGGAGGGCCTTCCCGAGACGCTACATAACTTCCCTTAATCAGATCGCAGCAATCAGATTGGAAAATCGTCCCATATGTCGGAGCACAGAGCAGGGGCCCCGGGTTATGGCCGGGACACAGGCCACACGGAGGTTAAGATCTGGATGCAATTAGAGGCGGGATCCAGGCATCTCAATGGTTCTTCGGGGACCAGTTGGTCTTGAGTCACTTATAATTGCGTGCTCGGAAATTACTCACCCTGAAATTGCTGGGGGCCGGAACAGACTCTGCCCACATGTGTCCCCCAAGGAGAAGAAGGGGGCGGGGGGAGGGCGTTGGCTGTGTGGAGGCATGTCCGTGATGTTTCAGGATAATCCCAAAGTAACCCCGTGGGTCTGAGGCAGAGAGTGGTCAACAGTTCCAGTGGGCTTAGGCTCTTCCATGCCCCACCTTGGTCTCCACCCATGCGATGCTGTCTGTAATTTCTGCACGTCCTGTGTCCTTAGGGTAAAGATGGTCCTTTAGCCCTGGACCGCTTGGTGGGCAGGGCTGAGTGGTTGCCATGGAAGTATCACTGCCCTGTGGGCTCAGAAGCCTGGGCCCACCCCTATGTCTGGCACCGTCCAGCGGGGTGAATTTGCAGCAAGTCATTTCTAAGAGGCTGAGCCTGTCTTCTGAGCAAACTAGGAGAGAAATAATGACTAGTGTCGGGTGGGTGCATCACTTGCTCCAAGTGGCTCACACAGAAAAACATCTTGGCTTATTTATGAACTTTTTAGAGTTTCTAAACCTAAAAATGTTGAAGTTATTAAAAGTATATATGGAGGCTCGATGGGCTTGTTTAAAGAAGAGGGTCAAGTTGACCCCCCTACGTTGGACAATGAATAAAGCAGAAAAATAAGAGCAACAATTTAAAAATGATGAGTGGCCCTTTTAATGGAATACTGTCAGAAGTGATTAGAAACTGTTTTCATTTAAAGATATGATGGAACTGGGATAATTTTGCTGAAAAAGCACAATCATGGGAAAATCACAAGCTCTCTTTTTATTTTTAGATGATGATGAGACGTCTTGCTCCCTGGATCGGATGTGGGATCCCCACCAGATTGGGGATGATGTATCCATTTTGCAAACCTAGAACCTTCTAGAATCTTCTGAGAAGGGGGTGTTGGTTTTATAACCTGTGACTTGAAAAACTGATGGCAAAAATAGTGAAAGGAACCAGATACAGAAGGACACACAGAGTGTGATCCTACTTATAGGAAATGTCCAGAACAGGCAAATCCAGAGACAGAAAGTGGATTAGTGGTTACCAGGGGTGGGGGAGGGGGAAGGGGAGGGGGAGTGACTGCTCATGGGGACAAAGTCTCCTTTTGGGGGGATGAGAATATTCTGGAACCAGATAGAGGTGGTGGCTGTACAACACTGTGAATGTGGTAAATGACCCTGAATTGTCCACTTTGGTTAACATGGTGAATTTTGTGGTGTATATACTTTACCACAATTGAAAAAAGAAAGTCATACAGCTGGACACCAAATTCATCACTAAGTTTTATAAAGGGAAGAGGCAGTGTCTTTTATCACCATCCTCCTCCAAGGCAGGACATGCCAATGTATCCTTATGGGGTTATTCCACAGAAATTTTGGGGGGAAAAGTTAGCTGAATTAAATGTGGAAAAAGAATAAAATCCCACAGTAGGATTTAGATTCTGTGGAATCTAAACAGACATGAAACCCCCAAGAGCCCTACAACTGCCTTCCAAGAATCACCCAAAGACCAAAGTCGCCATTTCGAGGGAATAAATAGCTCTTTCCAGGCAATCTGTGGCTATCATAGCATTTGATAAAAGACTCAGTTCTGATGTTTCCTCATTTGGGGTCTGACCGATGTCGCTGCTTCCTACGAAATTTAATTGTAAGTGGGAGGAACCCCTACTCTCTCGACCAAATGTCTCTGGCGGCCCTGAGATACTGTTTGCTGCTACTGTGTACTGTCTCCAGCTGCTGTGAGAAACAAATGAGTTAATTTATGTGAAATTGCTTTGGGAACAAAACAAGATACACGGGTATCTTATCAATTTGTCAATTTATAAGAATCGGCAGCAAAAATGTGTCAGCTAATTTTATCAGGAGCTGCCCTGAGCCACCCATCACAGATGTAGAAAACCATAAAATCCACCCAGGGAGCTGGTGGTCCAATAGCTCCCCTCCAGCAAAAATGAATGCCTACAGGCACACACAGGTGTCCGGTGAGGTTCTAGGCGTCTTTAGCCTCTTCCCTACAATGGTGTAGGTGATGCGGGCATGGTGATTTCCACAGATATCTAAAGTCATATCTGAAAGAAACAAAAACACTAATTCAAAAGATACATGAACCCCAATGCTCATAGCAGCACTATTCACAATAGACAAGACGTGGAAACACTTAATGTCCGTCGACAGATGAATGGATAAAGATGTGGTACATATACACAATGGAATACTACTCAGCCATAAAAAAGAATGAAATAATGCCAGTTGCAGCAACATGGAAGGGCTTTCATTTATGCTAAATGAAATAAGTCAGAGAAAGACAAATACTGTATGATCTCACTTATATATGGAATCTAAAACATACAACAAACTAGTGAATATAACAAAAAAGAAACAGACTCACAGATACAGAGAACAAACGAGTGGTGACCAGTGGGGAGAGGGAAGGGGGAGGGGCAAGATAGGGGGAGGGGATTAAGAGGTATAAACTACTATGTATAAAATAAATAAGCTACAAGGAGAGCACAGGGAATATAGCCAATATCTTTTTTTTTTTTTTAGATGTTGGGGGTAGGAGTTTATTAATTAATTAATTAATTTTTTTTTGCTGTGTTGGGTCTTCGTTTCTGTGCGAGGGCTTTCTCTAGTTGTGGCAAGCGGGGGCCAATCTTCATCGCAGTGTGCGGGCCTCTCACTATCGCGGCCTCTCTCGCTGTGGAGCACAGGCTCCAGACGCTCAGGCTCAGTAGTTGTAGCTCATGGGCTTAGTTGCTCCGCGGCATGTGGGATCCTCCCAGACCAGGGCTCAAACCCGTGTCCCCTGCATTAGCAGGCAGATTCTCAATCCCTGCACCACCATTGGCAATTACAAGGCTCTACTTGTATGGCCTCATGGGAAAACTGTCTCTGCCCCATACCAGACTTGGGCAGTACATGCAGTCTTCAGGGGGAGCTGCAGAGAAGCTCTCAGGCACGTTGCATAGTCATGCTTTTTTGGTGTATTTGCCTTCTCAGCCGTGGAGTCTCCATTCCTAGGTCTCTTTATCTGAAGCCCTGGGCCGAGGTCTTCTTCAGGGGCCTCTGCTGAGACCTCCTTATGTGGGGTGGTGAGGGAAACCTGTAAGGTTCTTTCTCCACTACTCAGTACTTTTCCACTTTTGCTGCTCACCATCTCCCCACCCCAGGCTCCATAAAACTGCTAGGGACATTTGCCGGGGCTCCCCCAGCAGTGAGACGACCTCTACGTCCGTGCTGATCTACCTGACCCTCGATCTGAACAGCGGTCCATGGGGGCAAATGGAACGGCGGGGAGTTGGTGCCTCCTCTGGTTTTAGCCCCTTCCTTTTGCCACTGCAATAAAAGCTTAGCTCTGACATTTTAGGTTTGTTGCTTTAACCGATTGCTCCAACACCTGAAAGCTCAACTGTCCCACTGGGCTCGGCCGAGCTCCTGACAAGGGCCACTATCAGTATCAGCGTTAGCTGTCAGTGTCTATATCCGTATCAGAATCGGCATCGGTTATCAGTATTACCATCAGGAGGAATAGCAGCAGGAATTATCAGTATTAACATCAGGATCAGTACCAATAGCACCATCAGTAGTAGCACCAGTATCCACATCTGTCTCCACATCAGCGTCAGCGTCGGTAGAACGTCTGCTTTAGCATCCATGGCAGCATCAGCACCAGCATCTTCACCTGTATCCACATCAGCATCAGCGTCAGTACCTGTCAGCATCAGCATCATTTATCAATATCAGGATCAGCATCAGTAGAGCGTCTGCATTAGCATCCATGGTCTCATCAGCACCAGCATTCTCATCTGTATCCACATCAGCATCAGCGTCAGTACCTGTCAGCATCAGCATCCATTATCAGGATCAGCATCAGCATCGGTAGAACATCTGCTTTAGCATCCATGGCAGCATCAGCACCAGCATCTTCACCTGTATCCACATCAGCATCAGCATCAACGTCAGCATCAGTATCAGTGTCAGTACCTGTCAGCATCAGCATCGATTATCAATATCAGGATCAGCATCAGTAGAGCATCAGCATTAACAGCCATGGTCTCATCAGCACCAGCATCTTCACCTGTATCCACATCAGCGTCAGTATCAACGTCAGCGTCAGTATCAGTGTCAGTACCTGTCAGCATCAGCATCATTTATCAATATCAGGATCAGCATCAGTAGAGCGTCTGCATTAGCATCCATGGCAGCATCAGCACCAGCATCTTCATCTGTAACCACATCCACATCAGTAACAGCTTCAGTATCAGTATCAGACCCTCAACTAGATCCCCCATTGGCACCCAGGACCTGTACAAGATGCCCAGACCCCGGATGCATATGGGGGAAGTGATTTCATTTACATCAGTTCTTTTGCAAGAGACCCAAATCCCAGAAGCCCTTTAAAATGTGTAGCATTTCCAGGGAAGGACGGATGGGTCCTTTTCCAAAAATTAGCTTGTGTTCAAAGTAAAGACATATCCCTGGAGGGTTTAGAGATGCACTCATTTGCCAATTACTATGGAGATGGACAAGAGCGCCTGAAGAAGGGGAGGCCATCCATCCTAGACACTGGCTGATAAGTATGTGAACTGCCCCCCACAAAGGAAAACATTTATTTTCAGCATTTAAACCGTGATTAAACAAGACACAGACTGCAAATATTTCTCGGACGAGAAACATGAGCCAGCAATTTGCCACGTGAAGACCCCCAGATGTGAACCATTAAATTATCTAAGAATTAAAGCATTTTTACATTTCCAGTCCTACCCATCAGGAAAGCATTTGATTTGAAATGGTAATTGGCCGATGTCCTTCCCCGGGACATGTACTATGTGCTGTGGATGGAAGAAGTCTCGGAGAGAAGCCTTGTGGTGGGTTTCCGGAAGGACACGGCGTGAAGTGCTGACTGCCAGCCTGCACCCCGAAGTGTGTTTCCACCTTGTGGGCAGCTGGAGCTGTTCCTTTTTCTCCTGTTGCTGCAGAGGCATGAAGACTGTGGCCCCTCTCCCCACAGATTCTGGGAACTACCTGCAATGCAGGGTTCTCATACTGTTTCATTTAAAGACAAAGGAAAAGGGAAGATTCTGACCCTCTGGGGTCCCTCGGGGAGGTGAGAAACAATGCATTTAGCAAGAATGTGGAAAAGGCAAGCAAGCTCAAAGATTAAGTAGTTTTACTCATTGGGACCAAGTGGCGTTTGCTTTTCCAAACAAGAGCCCTTAGGATAGGTAAGCACCCGCTTTAGTAAAAAAAAAGAAAATCATCAGCATCCCTCCAGTATTGAGAAGGTGTGGGGTGACAAGAGAATTCGAGGTTGTCTTCCAAGCCTGGAATGCTGACATCACATTGTAAAACTATTTCATAGTTGCATCAAGGAAACAAACACTCCCGTGGCTATTTGCTTATAGGACCCAGTGAGGGAAACACATTCAAAACTTATAATCATGGAAAAGGTTGTGATTATGATTTTTAAGCATCTTGTTCATTCAGAGGCAAATACCCAGCTCCTTGCGTTTTCAGAGGAAAAGTCTCCATGCCTGGTGGACACACAGACCCACCTACTCTATTCTGTTCGCCGAAGAACTAAGGTGAGTTCTATTCCTTTTCTATCTTGAAGATGTGTGTTGTTAACCACTGCGGGTTTTGTTAAGAGAATTGTGAGCTCCTTCCCCATACTCTGTGGCTACCTGAATAGCTCAAGAGGGACTTAGTTACAACTGAGACATGTTAAATAAGAGACCCCCAAACACTGGTGCCCTTTGCAGCATCCAACATTTTGTGGGTTCATTGTTCCAGTGTGACATGGATGTACCGTATGGATTTGTGATGTGATACATCAATTTTGAAATTTATCAAAAAAAGTTTAAATAAGAAAAAAACCTTCTTATATGAACTTAATTGTTTATTGAAGCCATAACCCATGAGAATCTGCTTTGCAAGCTGGAGATACAGCAATAATGAACAATAAGGGGATATCTCAGGAGAAATCCAGGTATAAAGAGTGTGGTAGATTGATGTCCCCAAAGACATCCACGTCCTAATCCCAGGAACCCGTGAATTTTTGTTACCTTAGGAGACAAAACAGACTTTGCAGATGTGATTAAGTTAAGGACCTTGAGAAGAGGTCCTTGTTCCAAAGGACAATTGTTCCAAATTATCTGAGTGATCTCAATAGAATCACAAGGGTTCTTATAACAGGGAGATGGGAAGGTCAGAGTCACAGGGAGATGAGAAGACCCTAGTCTGATGGCTTTGAAGACAGAAGACGGGGCCACAAGCTTAGGAATGCAGGTGCCTCTAGGAGTTGGACAAAGCCAAGGAACACATGTTCCCTGGAGCCTCCAGAAGGAACCAATCCTTTTGAGTCCAGTGAGGTGGGAATGTGGTGGGGAGGTGGCTTAGTCATGCCTCTTTACCATGGTGTTTGATATCTTTCATAAACTCACACAAGGAAGGTGTGGCCTCCCTACACCCTTTCACTCTGTCACCTCCAACATCCTAATCTATGATCACTTTCTTCGTTTTCTGAATTCCGCCACCCAACCTTGAGTTCTCTCAAAATTTGATTCATCTTTTAAAGTAGAATATGCCATCTTCTGTGGGAAACCTGGCTTGAGCACCTTTCTCAAACGTAGAGATTGTCCCAGGGATAGACATTTGGTAGAACTCAGGCTAGTCAGCCCTTTCCTGGAATTTAATCAGCAAACACCAAAGGGGGAGAGAGGAACTCAGACTGTGTAAGTGCAGAGTTGTAGCAGGTCATTTTTCCCGCCCTGTCTTCTGGAAGAAGTCATCTGCAGTGAAAAAGCCCAGTCTGGAACACAGAGAGACTCAGAGAGGTAAGAGAGTGACAGGAACTCTCAGGGGGTCCCTAAGAAGCTGTCCATCTCCATTCTGTAAAATTGCCTTTCCTGGATTCCCTTGTACCTATGTGTGGCTGTGTGATGAAGTTGGGATCCATAGAAAGTAAATAGCAATGTCTTAGATCAATAAACTCTCTTACATTTTTTTAAAGGGTAAGGGTGAGCTTTCCTCTCCTCTTTTCCTGCTGATTGGAATGAAGGCGTGAGGGCTGGAGTCCATGGAGCTATGTTGGACCACGAGTAGAAAGTCACATATTGAGGGTGGTGGAGCCATAACGTGGAGGATTCCTGACACCCTGGATCTTCATAGCAACCCTCAACTCCTTGCTCTGGCAAGGAGTCCTGTCAGAGACATAGTCTCTCATCTAATTTAAGCCCTTATTTTTGGTTTGTTTCCATAATATTCTGTTAAACCCAAATACTAGGATATAGAAACATAGATAGGTAGATAGATAGATACATACATACCTAGATATATATGTATAGATATATATGTATCCATATATCTATGTGTGTACCTATGTATCTATCTGTATCTTGTGTCCAACTCATTCCCAAGCTCCCAGCACCTAACAGTTTGCCTGGTACATAGAAACGATTTAGCTGAATTGCCGTTTCCCTTGTCAGGGTTACTATAATGCTTTGCAAAATGGCTTTGGAATTAATGTTCTTACCCTTTGTGTTTGTAAAATAAACACTCTTCTTTCTTGGAAGGGAGTAAGTGAGGCTTTCACAAGACCCTTGGGGTGTGTTTTTCTTACATCACTAGCGGCAGCTCAGGCCAAGCACGGTTTCCTGGCCCTAAGCACTTCCTGGCTGGACTAATGCCTCTTCCTGAGGGTTCCCCTCCGAGTCTTTCCCTCTTCAGCCCCACCCCCTCCCTGGAATAATCTCCATATGACATCACTTTCATCTCCCCACACTTTACTATAAAATCTCCCATGTGTCTCCTTTACCTGGAGAAAAGATGGCAAAACTGGGGGCAAAGGAAGCAAATGCGAACATCTTTAACCCCAAGCTGCCCTCAGGTCTGTGAGACCGGATGGGACCCTGCATGACTTTTGCCAACTACCGTCATTGTTATCGTTGGCAACTTTCCAGAACTTACCTACACACAAAACCTATCTTTCATCCTCGTTCTCTAATATAAATTCTCAAAATTTTAACATGGCATTCCTGGCCTTCTGTGGTCTGACCCGGTCTTGCTTTCCAACAATATCTCTAAGAGCTTTACAAGAACCTTCTACTCGGGCCACCCTGGTCTTTTTTTTTTATCTTTATTTTTTTTAACTTTTTATTTTATATTGGGGTATAGTTGATTAACAATGTTGTGCTAGTTTCAGGTGTACAGCAAAGTGATTGAGTTCTACATATACATGTGTCTATTCTTTTTAAAATTCTTTTCCCATTTAGGTGGTTACATAATATTGAGTAGAGTTCCCTGTGCTGTACAGTAGGTCCTAGTTGGTTTTCCATTTTAGATATAGCAGGATGTACCTGTCAATCCCAAACTCCCTAACTATTCCTCCCCCACCCCCTCCCATACACCCTGGTCTTTTGCCCTCGGCAGGCTTCGTGCGTTTCTATATGCTCATTCATGGAAGAATCCAGAAGCATTTATTGAGTCTTTGTTGACTACCAGATGCTGTTGTAGGCACTAGGGAGAGATACCACAGTGGACAAAAGAAGCAAAAGTTCTGGCTGTTATTGACCTTGCTTTCTGATGGTGAACAGCATGGGTAAGTAAAATAGAGTTTGTGGTGTGGCGATGGATGGCATGAAGGATAAATAAAGCAGGAAGGGTGTTGGAGGGAGGCTGGGAAAATGAGTGGCAGCTTTGCTCCATACACACTTGGTCATGTGGACCATCCCCCCAACTCTGAACATACATTGTTGGAGTCTCCATCCCTCCCCAGCTATCCATATCTCCCTGACTCTCACCCCATCCGCAAAGCCACCCCAGCTCACGGATGACCTACACAATACCAAGACTGTCAGAAAGGCAACCATCAGATCCCACGAGCAAAACCGATGTGTGTCTAACATGACACAGAATTTTGCCTACATGGAAACACGGGCCCCCATGGATCCAGCCCCGCTGCCCTCTGAATTTGCTGTCTGATGCTTTCGAGGGCTTTCTACCAGGTTGCTCATGAAGGTGGAATTCACTCCAGGGTGTTCCCTCATGGGACAATGATGGATGTCACCTGCTCCCACCTCAGCTCTGGGATGAGGAGAGGGCGTGCCTTGTCCCCCTTCCCCCCACACTTTTTCACCACCGCCAGATGCAAATGCATTCATGCACATTTAATATTTACAGCATAAGGAGTGGGTGTTTACAAAAACAGATGCGCCATCATACGTCTTATGTAGAATATTGATAGGAAATTTAGGAAATCAAAGCGTTCTAAAGCTAGCAAACCTTCCTCCTCATCTTAAAGCCTCTTTAATTAATTTAAAGATTTTTCTCATTGAAAAGCACAAATGAAAATGCTTATTAATCAGTGAAGTGTTCAGGCCATTATCAATCATTTCTTATGTAAACTACTGTCTTGTGACCCAAACTGGGTGCGTGAGGATGCTGATGTGATTTATTTCCCTAAATGCATCCATTTGCCCTTGAAACCCACTCCAAGTGAGTGAAAGTCTCATGGTAAACAGCTCTCGGATGACGGGTGTGTGTGTGTGGCAGAAGACGGCAAAATTCCTCTCCTCCCACTTTCTCTCCTTACTCACTTTCAGGAGTTCGCTGGATGGATTTGGAGTGGAGATCCAGACAGGGAGAAGAGCATGATGACACAAAGTGTGGCCAGGTGGTCCATATATGGCATGGTGTCCCTCAGGAATTGACAGACCCCAAATGGAATGCCCACCGTGGTACAGATAGGGAGCCTGCTCAGCTTCTTTCAACAGTGACTTTTAAAAATTGGAGTCAAGTTGATTTACAATGTTGTTTTAGTTCCTGGTGTACAGCAAAGTGATTCAATTATATATATATATGTATATATATTATATATATACATATATCTAATATATATTCTCTATATGTTTCTATATACATTCTATATATTCTATATATATTCAGTTATATATATAGTTATATATAGTTATATATACTTTTTTCAGTTATATATATATATTTTTTCAGATTCTTTTCCATTATATGTTATTACAAGGTATTGAATATAGTTTCCTGTGTCCTGCAGTAAATCCTTGTTGCTTATCTATTTTACATATAGTAGTAGTTCTTTGTCCATTCCTCTGTTGACGGACACTTAGGTTGCTTCCATGTCTTGTCTATTGTAAATAGTGCTGCTATGAATATAGGGGGTGCATGTATCTTTTCAAATTATGGTTTTCTCTGGATATATGCCCAGGAGTGGGATTGCCGGATCATATGATAACTCTATTTTTAGTTTTTTAAGGAACCTTCATACTATTCTCCATAGTAGCTGTACCAATTCACATTCCTACCAACAGTGTAGGAGAGTTCCCTTTTCTCCACACCCTCTTCAGCATTTTTTATTTGTAGACTTTTTAATGATGACCATTCTGACTGGAATGAGGTGATACCTCATTGTAGTTTTGATTTGCATTTCTCTAATAATCAGTGATGTTGAGCACCTTTTCATGTGCCTGTTGGCCATCTGTATGTCTTCTTTGGAGAAATGTCTATTTAGGTCTTCTGCCCATTTTTTGATTTTTTTTTCATTGTTGTTTTTATTGAGTTGTATGAGCTGTTTGTATATTTTGGAAATTAAGCCCTTGTCGGTTACATCATTTGCAAGATGTAAGATGTCTTTTCGTTTTGTTTATGATTTCCTTTGTTGTGCAAAAGCTTTTAAGTTTGATTAGGTCCCATTTGTTTATTTTTGTTTTTATTTCTATTGCCTGGGAGACTGACCTAAGAAAATACTGGTACAATTTATGTTAGAGAAAGAGTGGCTTTGGATGTCCTGTGATGATGCATAGCATGGCACACAATAGTAGGTTTTAAAAAACAACTCAAAAGCTTGTAAATTGAAAGAAATGACGTCATGAAGCCCCAGTCTCAAGACTCTATTCTTCTCCAACCCCATTTTCATCCCATCCTGCAAGCTTGAGTTCTGGGGTTACATTTAACCTCTGTCACACTCACCTCTAATACTGAAGCCTCCTATTATTGTTAATTATTACTATTATTATTCATATTGAAAAAGAGAAGAGACTTAGGTTAGTTATCACACTCTAGTTGCAAGAAAGGAATTTGAATGGACAAACCTTGCTTTTTCATTGAACCACCGGGCTGTGGCTGGGATTTATTATGTGCCCTGCCATTCACTTTTTATACCCAGTCTATGTATCCTCCTGCTCAGACTCATTGGATTGGTCAGAGTCTTTGTCTGTTGAGTGGTGCTACCCTATATTCTTGAACCTTAGTACTTTTATTCTTCCATTAACCCTTGTTAGGATCATTAAGATGTGGCCCGGGGCCTCTTCAGTTTCTATTCTTAAGCTCATGACCTGATCCTATTGTGTTGCTTGGCTTTTTTCAAGGATGCTATTTCTCAGCCTGTACCTGTCCTAAGCCTCTCTTACCCCCAAGAGACCCTGCAGGAGAATTTAGCTTGGGGTTTTCTATTTCAGCACTATTAAAATGTGGATGAGTCAGCTTAGGCTGCTATTAAAAAACATCATAGACTGGATGGCTTACATAACAATTTATTTCTCATAGTCCCGGAGGCTGGAAGTCTGAGATTAGCATACCAGCATGGTTGGGTTCTGCTGAGACCCTCTTCCTGGCTTGCAGACAGCTACATTCTTGCTGTGTCCTTACATGGTGGACAGAGAGACAGAGACAGAGAGGGGAGAGAGAAGGAAAGCTCTCTGGTCATTTCTTACATGGACACTAATCCCATCATGGGGGCCTCATTCTCAAGATCTCAGCTAACTCTATTCATCTCCCAAAGACCCACCTCCTAATACCGTCCCATTGGGAATTAGGGCTTCCAAATATGAATTGGGGGGGACACACACATTCAGTCAATAATAGGGTGAAATAGTTCTTTTTTTGTGGGGACATCCTGTGCATTGTAGGATAATGAGCAGCATTTGAACACTCTGCAGGTTAGAAGTTGTTTCTCTTCCAGAATAGGAGCCCTGGACATCCCCAACCATCAGCTCCAGAGGGGTTCTTTTAAAAAATGTAAATGTCACCAAAATTGAGACATCTGATTCAGATTTCGTGATTGTTCACAAAGAATTAGATTGAGTTTTCCCTTTGCTTATGAACACGGGACTTTTTTTTTTTTTTTTTGGTGAATCACGAGGTAAGCAGATTTCCAGAAGAAAACCATTTGCCGTTAGAAGAAACAAAAAGTGTTTTAAAAGGATATGCTAATTACACATGCTTACTGCCACATATATCTGACAGAAATTCTACGTAGTAAATGTGTATGAATTATTCGTTCAAATGGCGCGTCTTTCCAAAAGGAATTTTTGTTGTTGATGTTAAAAATGTCCTTTCTAGGTGTTCCATGAATTCAAAGTAGTTGTTTTTTCTGGTTAGTCGGAGTAGGGAGGTGGCTTTGCACCTGCCAGAATCCCACTGCCCGAGAAACAACAACTTACCTGGATCTCACCCAAGACGTTCCATTTATAAGTTAAGGTGATCTCCTTAAAATGTGCCTAATTTGGGGAACCCTCATTCACCTTTGAAAAAAGTCTCTCTCATTGAATGCCAGACAGGATTTCCAAGGGATGTGTGTGTGTGTGTGTGTGTGTGTGTGTGTGTGTGTGTGTTAAACACCTCTCTGGGGACCTCTGTGATCACTTTATTATTTATAGATTAAAGAGTATTGTTGCTAATTAACACTGTTCTAGTTGTCGGTGGGTAGAGTGGTTTGCTTTGAAGTCTCTCTGATGTTGTATTTTGGGAATTCCGTATGCTGCTGTAGTTGGCATAGTTTTGGACTTCGGAACCTGCTCTTGTAAGCAATTATTTCATTTTCTGTGGTAGTGATGTCTGTCCATTGTTCCAGGACATCCCAGACAGGATCACTTCCTGAGAATTCATTCTTTTAGGTCAGTGGAAACAGTTTCCTGACACTAAGTCTTGAGATCAATTCTGGTGGAATGCCCATACTGTCTGCATCCACCTTACGAAACATTTTCATGCAAAAGGGGTCAGTGTCTTGGTACAGACCCATCCCTGGAGCACCTCACTGGGTGAGCTCCATAAAATTCTGCCAAAGGGCCAGCGGCTTCTGAGTTTAACTCAGGTGGGCATCACACACACACACACACACACACACACACACACACAACGGGAGGAAGGATGTTTTCAGTGTCAGCCTGGGAGGACAGCACAAGAAGCCTGCTGGTGCTCTGGGGGTTCCTCATCCCAGGTCTTTTAAGAAAAGACAACTCTGTAACCCCAAGGGTTCAGACACCAGCTGCCTGAGGCAACAGATCATCTCAAGGACTGACTCACTCATCTACACTTGTACCAAATCCCGTGTACTCAGCAGTCCTGTTTTACAACTGAGAGTGGGTGCTGCCTCTCAAAATGTTTCATGGTGTGTGTGTGTGTGTGTGTGTGTGTGTGTGGTGTATGTATGTGTGGCATGTGTGTGCACATTGGGGCAATTCAGATAGAGGGACACAAGTGCATCTATATTTTATCCATGATGGACGATGTTGGCCTGAGTTCAATTCAGGATGCCCCAAACATGGATATATGTTGCCCTCTCATTTGTTTCAGGATCCGGGTCTTATAGATGCTGAAGCATCCTTCTAATTCAACATCCCAATCCTCCAGACCCTGCAAAAGTTTGCCCAGTGGGTAGGAAGCCAGAGACTTGGAGAATCTCTCTGGTAAAACAGAGGTAAGGTCTGGAAGAAAAATGGGTTCCTGTCTGGAGATCAAGAATATCTCGTTACAGGGCCTCCCTGGTGGCGCAGTGGTTGAGAGTCCGCCTGCCGATGCAGGGGATACGGGTTCGTGCCCCCGTCTGGGAGGATCCCATATGCCGTGGAGCGGCTGGGCCCGTGAGCCATGGCCGCTGGGCCTGCGCATCCGGAGCCTGTGCTCCGCAACGGGAGAGGCCACAACAGTGAGAGGCCCGCATACCGCAAAAAGAAAAAAAAAAAAAAAAAAAAAAAGAATATCTCGTTACAAACGAGCATCATCAGTTACAAGTAGATAAAATCAATAGCTTTATCAACACCATGTTTGAATTTGCTTTGCATGAAGTCATCCCTCAAAGATTTATCAAACCACTGTGAGTGTTATGTGGTTGCTATATCAAAGCACCACAAATGGGGGGGCTTAAAACAGAAATGTATTCTTTCTCTGTTCTGGAGACAAGAGGTCTCAAGGTGTCAGCAAGCCTGGTTCCTTTAGAGGGCCGTGAGGGAAAGCTCTGTTCCCTGCTACTCCCTTTTGGCTTGTAGGCAGCTGTCTCCTCCCCAGGTTCCTTCACATGGTTTCCACTCTGCACATGAGTCTTTGTCGAAATTTCCCTTTTTTATAAGAATTAATGACCTCCTCTTAACTTACCTAAGTACTTCTACAATGACCTTATTTCCAAACGAGGTTCTGCTCTGAGGCACCGAGTGTGAGGACTTCAATATGTGAATTTTGATGGGACGCAATCCAACCGACATTAAACTTGCTGCAAAGATAAAATACAGTGACCGAATCTACAAGAATGAAAATAAGTCAACACCCAAATTAGCATCTTGTACTGCCGTTATATGACATCCTTTCCCAATACTTCTTCTTTTCAAGATGGTCTGAACGTCTTCTTAGATCTTGCAGAAATTACAGAGAGTTCCCTGAAAGCATTGCAGCCTCTTGAGTTTCCTTGGGTCCCTGAAAAAACCTTTGTGATGTGTTCTTCTATCTGAGTCTTTGGGGAACATTTCTTTGTTAATTGCCCATTGCTGAAATCTTGACCTTTATCTGATCTTTATCTGTCCCCACTGGAGGACTCGGTATAGAATCTCAGCCTTCCTTCATCATGGCAAGAAAACGAACCTCGTAGCTGCAATGTGTGTGCAATTTTCAGCCCTGTGAAACTGCTTTTAATTTGAAGGCAGTATAGCATTTCCAGCCCCCTCTAACCTTTCAGCCAGAACACCCAGATTTCATGGACAGCAGAAATTACAGACACTTTTCTTGTCCATCTCATTTTGGTCCCTCTCCCTGGCATTCCTGATGAAATGCCCCCCTCCGCCCATCTGAAGGGAAATTTGAGAGGCCCTTACAGCTTAACACGTTTCATACTTTGATTTTGCACATGGAGGAAACACGAGGATTTCCGAGAGTAAATCTGGCGAGTCATACTACATAAAAGGAAGATGAAACACACACGGGGGGGAAGAAAAAGCCCACGTGGGTTGGCAGATGCCTCCATGGCATGGTGGGTTTACAGGAAATCTTTTAAGACGGTCATGATTTGGACAGAATGGGAAGAGGTCACTCACCACAAAACAATCTGCTAAAATCTCCTTCACTGGTTATCCAAGCGGGACATGGAGTGGCCCATTCTAATCTCATGAGTGCTGGTGGGGATGGGGACTGAGGCTGAGAATCAGAAGCGTTAATGCAGTAACCAACAATGACCTGCTGTAGAGCACAGGGAACTCTACTCAGTACTCTGAGGCAACCTAAATGGGAAAAGAATTTGACAAAGAATGGATACATGGATATGTAGAACTGAATCACTTTGCTATACCCCTGAAAATATCACAATATTGTTAATCAGCTATACTGCAATATAAGATAAAATGTTTAAAAAACAAACCCGAAAACAAAACCCCAGAGAAATGTCACTGCAGTCTTGGAAAGCGGAGGGATCCCCTTGCACTAGCGGGGCTCGCTGTAAGAGGAGAAGCTTCAGAAGGTCACAGCCACCCCACGACCCTGGGACCCCAGGACCCAGCGCCAGAGAACCCCACTGCTGGGGAAACTTCCCAGGCTCAGGCATTCCCACTGGGACCTCACAATCTTTACAGGCTCCTAACATCCCACTGAGGTGGTGCCCTTTTATCTACAGGAGGTCCTGATGGCTTAAAACATGTGCCCAGAGGGTCGGTGGGTTTGTACTGACACCTCCACTTCTTGTCACCTTCTCGCCTGCACCTTGGAGGTCTAACTGCATAGCTGTAAATTTTGGCCAGGGAGTGCTAGCAAAGAGATGCTATCTATGAACCAGAGATGACTTTGAGAAATGGAATATTTCCTGCCATATCAGTAAACAAAGGATGTCACAATCATCAGCAATTGCAGCCACAGCACATGGTGAGCCGGTGAGCCCTGAGGACACTCAGGAAGGAAAGAATACCTGCTATCTAGCAGCCATCAGACTGCAGCCACCCTGATGGTGAGCCCTGAGAAAACTCAGGATGGGAAAACACAGGAAACTGGCCCCAGATAGCTGAGGTGCATATCAGAGGGATGATTTCAGTGAGCCCACACTCTTGCATCTTCCCATATACAGGAAAGCGCAAAATTCCTTAACTTGTGATTTCTGGTTTTCTTTAATTAATCATAATCTTTCCATGTTCCTTTGTTGCAAAACTCCTAGATATCCTAGCACAGACCACCCCCCCCCACCGCCTCCTCTGAGCAGTTCTCTCAAGGTTACTTGAGACGCTGCCTCCTAGGCTTGAAGTCCTAAAATTTCCCACCGAATAAAACATAACTCTCAGCTTTTAGGTTGTGCGTTTTTTTTTTTTCTTTTCAATCTACAGCTTCCTCTCTCCCTCTCTTCTCTCTGTCTCTGTCTGTCTCTCCATCCCCCCACATCTCTCTCTCTCCCCCTTATTACTGGAGTATCCTGGGAGAACGAGTGCTCACCTGGGAGGTGGATTACCTGTGGGCTTATGCCTTGACCATCACCTATAGAACATAAAACACACAGCGAATCCCGGGACACTTGCTCGATTTCTCTTCACAAGGTCTGTCCCTTTAGTATGGGGAAATATCTCATCTGTCAAAAAAATCCTATCATAGACTTCCCAGTGGGCTTAAAGCAAGACATTTTCAGAACACAAAAATTGAGAAACTATGCCACCAACAGACTTTCACCAAAGGAAATACTATAAAAAGAACTCTGAAATCCAAAGAGAAGTGACCCAAATAGAACATTAAAATTAACAATAGAATGAAGTGATTTTTTATCAGGAAGTGGTGAAGATGCCTGAGAATGTGGGTAATTGTAAATAAATATTGGCATTATAAAACAATAGTGTCTCAAGGGAGTTAAAATGTAGAAAGAATTAAAATGCATGAGAACAATGGTATATAAATCAGGAGGAAATAAGTAAACTTGAATGTTCTAAGGTATTTTCATTGGCTGGTAGGAAAGTAAAAGCAATTAATATTAGACTTTGAAAACCCATGAGTATGTGTTGTAATATTAAGGCTAATCTTCCCAAGAATAATGAAAGAATGTTTGACTTCGAAGTGAATGATGGTGGTCCTGAGAGTCATTATAATAAATCAAGAAAACCTCATATACTCTAAATAAAGAAAAGAAACAAAGCACATAAAACTTTTAGGGACAAGTAGAAAGTTCACAGTAAGGTAGTAAAAATATAGATATAGAATTACTGAAAAATGTTCATATGCCTGGAAGTTAAATTTCTAAGTAACCTATGGGTCATAATAGGCATTGGAAAACATTATAAGCTGAAAGACAATGAAAATAAAACACATTAAAACATTAGGGATGTAACTTAAAACTGTGCTGAGTGCAAACTGTGTACTTTAAAAGCGACTAGAAAATATTTGAAAAAACATCAATGTGCAAAACAACCTTCTTAATAAATTAGAAAAAGAACAGCAAAAATTCACATAAATTAGTGGGAATAATGAAATAATAAAAACGAAATCATAATTAATCAAGAGGTAAATGAATACATAATATAGAACACTGCAATCAAAAGACAAATAATATGAGGGAGAAACCCAAGATATTGATCAATAAAATCAGAGAAGGCATAAAGAAGTAATATCAAGAATAAAAAATGGGAAATTACTACAGACCCTATAAACATTTGAAATTTCATAAGAGAATGCTATGAACTACATTATGCCTATAAAATTAAAACTGTAGCTAGAATGAACAAATTTGTAAAAATATACAGTTAAAAAACTGACACCCAAAGAAATAGAAAATATAAAGTTTTATAACCACAAAAGAGAATCTGTAATGATGTACATTTACACAGAGAATTCTAGACCTAAAATCCTTTACCTCTATATTCTACCAAATATTTAAGAAATAAATAATGGTAATATTACTCAAAATATTCCAGAGGTTAGGAAAAGAGGAAGCCGTCAGGACCCATTTTATGTCACTGGCATAACCCTTTCAATGAAACCTAGGGAGGAAAACCACAGGTCAATCTCTCTTTTGAACATAGACAGAAAATAATAAATAAAATGTTAGCAATATTAAAAAAAAAAGATGATAGATCATATAAGTCAGGTCTATTCTAAGAATAAAGATTGGTTTAACAGTGTAAATTATCATTAACAGAATAAAAATGAAAAATCACATAGTTATCTCAAAGAACATTAACAGAATAAAAATGAAAAATTAACAGAATAAAAATGAAAAATTACATAGTTATATCAATGAATGCAGAAAAATTTATAAAAGTCAGCATTTATTCAAAATATAAACAAGTAAATCAATCTGCAAATAAATACCTTGGCAAACTAGAAATATAAGGAGTTGTTCTGAATCTGATGAGATATTTACAAAAGATTTACAGTAATCATCACAGTTAATGGTGAAATGCTAAAAGTTTTCCCTTTGAGACCAGTTGCCAGACAAGGACCCCACTCTCCCATAGTTCTATTTAATATGGTATTGGAAGTCTTAGCCAAATTACAAAAATATAAGTAACTAAAATTATAAAAATATATATATCAGAAAAGAAGGAATAAAACTGCCATTACTTATGCATAAGTGTAGATATAAGCATTTAACAATTACAGCTAAATGATTAGAATTAATAAGACAGTTTAGCAAGGTCATTGTATTACAAAAATCAATATTAAACATCCATGACAGTTGTAAGTCCTGGTCACAAAGCATTCAGTTTGAAAACATAGACCATTCGTAATAGCATAAAAATGGAATATTTTAGAGAAAAGTCTAACAAAGCTAGCAAGATGAGCAGTCTGACAACTACAAAATATTCTGGAGAGAAATGAAAGCAGATATAATAAATGGAGGGTCATACCAGGTCCTGGGACTCTTCACGGCATTTCACATTCTTCTAGAACTTACCTCTACCTGAAACCACTTGTATACACCTTTACTTGCTTACTTAGAGTCTCCCTCTGAAACCTCGGTTTATCCCTTGTCCGGGACCTTGAGCATTCCACGTGCTCCATCACTGTGAATCCAGTCACAGGAGACATCCTCACTGCCCGAAGGTAAGCTAGCTGAGCCCTGGTCTGAGGTCTCAGCCCCTGCAAACAGCACTCCCCACTGACCACAAAGGGAGGTGTGAGGCAGGGAGACAGGTGAGCCCAGGGATGCTCTGCCGGACACATCCCAGAAACGTGGACACTTATAGGAACACAGAATCCACCCATTCAGAAGCTCCGTGAGAACCCATCCTGAGCAGTCATGGTTTGAGGTCAGTAATCGAGATGGTCTGGGCTCTGCTCTGAGCCCCAATGGTAACAACTCAGGTCTCCACACCACTGAGCCAATTTACCGAAGAAGAAACCGAGGCAGGGAGAATGAGGTGGTTGGACTAGGGACCCCACCCTGTGTTTGGCAGAAGAGGACTTCTGCCCTGTGTCCTCAGCCATCAGGTGGATTTCTGCTTTTACAGGAGCTGTGCCCTGGGGTCCTTCTTCAATCAAACTAGTTTGCCCTGGATGAGGCTGTCCTGTGAATGAGCAGCTTACAAAGACCCTCAGAGCAGCTTAGGGAATGCAAATGTCTCCTTGGAGGGTCCCTTTCCTGACAGGGACCCTGCCTCTCCCCACCTACCAGGAAGCCAGGCTGAAGGATGCTCCATCCATTCTCCGTGTCCTGGGTGATGACATTTCCACCACCCTTGGCTGCCCATGGAGAAGTGGAGAGCGTTCACCTTCCAAAGCCTGAATCCACTGCTCTCTGTCAATCCAGAGCATCCTTCATGGGGACAAATTTCTGCATTCCCCTCTCCCTTGGGGTTCCATGACCCGTTCTTCACAGGGACGCTCCCGATGCCCTTCTGACCTTCCACATGCTCACCGAGAATCTGTTCTCTTGCAGAAGTTTCTGGTCTCTTCCCTGCATTTTTTTTTTAAATATATACTTTCATGCCTTTATTTATTACATCAGGGTTTTTAAAGCAACCTAAGGACAATTGCCTTTACCCAATATCTTATCCTCCCTGCCTTCACTGTCAAGGTAAATCTTTGCCCTTCAAAATTAAGTTCAAATAGCAAAGAGACTGGAAGGTACACACCACCAAATTGTTATCAAATGTGCCTTTATGGGTGGCTTTAAAAGCCCTTCATTTCTGTATTTTCTAATACAGAATAGAATATTACCCAGCCATAAGAAGGAACAAAAGTGTGCCATTTGCAGAGATGTGGATGGACCTAGAGACTGTCATACAGAGTGAAGTAAGTGAGAAAGAGAAAAACAAAGATCGTATATTAACACATATATGTGGAATCTAGAAAATGGTACAGAAGAACCTATTTGCAAAGCAGAAATAGAGAAAGAGGTAGCGAACAAACGTATGGACACCAAGGGGGGGAAAGGGGAAGGGGTGGGATAAATTGGGAGTTTGGGATTGACATATATACACTACTATGTATAAAATAGATAACTAATGAGAACCTACTGTATAGCACAGGAAGTCTACTCAGGGCTCTGTGGTGACCTAAATTGGAAGGAAATTCAAAAAAGAGTGGATATATGTATATGTAGAGCTGATTCACTTTGCTGTACAGCAGAAACTAACAAAACGTTGTAAAGCAACTATACTCCAATCAAAATTTTAAAAAAAATGTTCCCTGCTTTTTGAGTTGCATTCGAGTTACCTCTTCCCAGTTGGGAAATTGCAACCCAATCCAGACCATTGTAACTCTGATGCCAAGACCCTATCTGCAAGCTTCTGGAAAACAGTGTGTAGAGACAGCTTCATGACTCAGAGAAATTGCAGAGGTGGGACAGGGTGGGTGGCAGAGGATTCGAAGGGTTCCTTACAGTGTGTCCAGAGGGGTACCCTAGGCTGTCCTGCACAGCTTGTAACGTGGCACCATCAAGTCCCCCCAGTTGGGCTTGAGCACTCAGCCAGCCAGGTCTCCAAAGTTTTGGAACTTACCCTCAAAATAAAGCCTTGCCATCTAAGTGTTCAATGTAAAGACCTCTTGGTGTTATTTTTGAAACTGGAAGTTAGCAAAAAATATCATCTTTGTTTTCTAATTTTTTTACCGAGTTGATTTAAATACCCCTGACAGCCCCAATCCAATCTTCCCATCCAAACTGACAAGCGTGACACACATGCCTGCGTACAAGCTCTCAATTATGCATAATCCAATGTTTTCTAGGGTTTTAATTGAATCACTCGTCTCAAACTTGTTATTTTTAATTTACAACATTTGATTTCTGACACCGGCCCCTCTATGTCATAAATTATGCAGGCAAGAGCCTTAGTTGTGTGGGTGATTAAAAAAACTAATTAGGCATGATTAAAAAAACTAAAACAGACACCTCTTAAATATGTACATGTTACCATGTAGAGGAGGCTTATTTCGCTGGAAATACCTCATTTTCTTTCTAAGAGATTACGTTTCGTTTCGTACAATTTGATTGATTTTGACAGAAATGAAAGAAAATGTAGGATTCTTTCCCCTTCCTGAATATATACCAGAAATCGCATTACATGGCCCGTTGATGTGGATTTCTCCCACAGCTCATTGAATATAATTTTGTTAAGTGGGCAGGAAAATGAGAATGAAGAAAACGGGATGTAATCCAGCATTTTCTTTGGCACGGGAGTGAGGTCAGAACGGGGCTGTATGCCCCCCTCAGGAATGACAATTAGAGTTATTGCCCTTTTCAAGCTCCAGCTAATGGCAGCCAGGAGAAGTGCCGGGAAAGTGTAACTTTTTGAAAAAGGACTCCAGCTCAGCAGAGAGGTGACTTTGCACTGTGAGCACCTGGTGACGTGGAGTATTTTCCTCTGAGCCCCTGAGGAGTTACAAAGATGTGACTCGAGCCTGGCATCAATCCATGAATATCCCACGGCAGTTGCTTTACAATTCGCTAAACCCAGAGGACGGACGTTAGTTCAGATGCAGGCCTGTTTCCTACGTGCCTCTTTGTCTCTCTCTGCCTCCCACAGCCAACTGGCAGCAAGGGAAATTCAGTCCTTTGTCACTCTCCGGCCACATGTACGGCAGCCCAAAGGCATGTTGGAGAGACATCCCCTCTTCGGTGATTCTGAGTTGCCTGAGGCGCATTTGGGAAACACAGAATTCTACAAAAAGTTCGAGAAGTTGGTGCCAAGAAAGAATTGTGCCCACAACAAATCAAAGGCTGTGCAATACACTTCATTTTATGCTTTAAATCGACAGGGACATACTTTCCTTGTAAGAAGAAGACTGGGGGCCTGGGACCCTCTGTGGTTGGACTTTCTCATCCCTCTTCTGATCATGTCCTCCTGTTTTCAGGCTGCCCAACGGAGTGGCTGCAGCTTCCCATCCAAGGGACGTGGAATCCACAGGTTTTGTTGATGAACTGCGTGGATCACACACTCAGATTCTTAGCTTCATGGAGCTTACAGTTTAATGAGAAATATTTGCACAGATGATTGTAATCAAGCATACATGTGTGATAAGGATAAGAAAAACACCATCCTAGCAGCCATGGGTAATAGAGCAATCCGTTCCATCGCTGGAGAGGAATCGTCCCTGTAAAGCTCTCTACACTTGGAACCAACACCATGGTGGTCTCGATTCCACATGACACGACTTCTAGGCCTCTGGGGGCAGATGGAGAAACACAGAACCAGACGAGACACGGAATTCCTTTCCTCCAGAGAGATTCCAAATATTTAGCGGTTATTACTTGCTCAAACCTGGTTTTCCGGCCATTTCTCATATATAGCACAAACTGGGGAGTCCCTCTCTTTGGGGGCATTCTGTTTCCTTAAACATCCTAATGGGTAACACACACCCAACATGAAGGCACCACACCCATTCTCTGTCCTCTGTCACTTTACCATGAATGCTGCTCAAGCTTGTTGTCCTTGAATGCATTACACAGATATTCATACAACTGGATTTTCTTTTTCACCAGAAAACACTGTGAAAATATTTTGAACAATCACCAACAGACTTTAACAGTCTTCAGTGGTGCCAACTTCAATTTTAAGATGTCATTCTCAGGAATCCTGAGTCTCCAGCACATTTGTTTGTTTTCAGCAGTGGGACATGTCTGAAACATGTAGTTGTAGGGAATGAAAGTGAAGCAAAGGATACAATTTGGGACATAGAATTAGCAAAGTCATGGAACACGCCGGCTGATCCCTCTGGTCTTCTCCATTTGGGCTCCCATTTACAAACATAATTGAAAAGAATAAGCATAGCCTTGAGTGTTAATTTTTTAACTGTCTAATAAATTGGCTTTAATATCCTAAGTCCTTTTAAGGAGAGGGACGCAGGTAATTAACGGGGCCACTTCAGGTTGTGAATAAAAGCAAAGTCGCCAGGGTATTAATCACCTTTTTGTGGGTAAACCTCAACACCAAAGTCCCTTCCTCATTTTTCATAAGTGAAAACTCCATTGTCTCATCTCAGGATGTACAGCGCTTGGCACTTCTGGCCTCGACCTGTGTGCTCATCCACATAAAGGAAGCAAAACCTGTTTTATTTTGTTTTCTTGGTTGCATTGCTAAGAAAAGTAGAGGAAAGCCTTGGGCTTGGGGGTTAGCTTTTTCAAACTCGGTATTTAGTTTCATTACCAAAATGGTTGTCCATCCCAGACCCCTTACAATTCAACATCAGTACCTGAGTGCCAAACATTCTGAGGGAATTTATTTAAACACACACACACGCACACACACACACACAGGGGAAACTTTATGCTGAATGAGAATCCTCCATCATGTAATTATGAGCTTATATTTATAGCTCCAAGCTCAGTGGGAAACATGGTAAATGGAATATGTATCCTCCCTCTTTGAAGAGCTAATTTCTCAGCCTAGTATCTGGTCACAAGTGAGAGCATGACATCGCTGCAGAGGAATTCAGAAGTTAGTTCAGTTACGAAGTAATATCCTTGTTGGTTATCCATTTTAAATATAGCAGTGTGTACATGTCAATCCCAAACTCCATAACTATCCCTCCCTCCACCCCACTCTCCCCCTTTGGTAACCATAAGTTCACTCTCTAAGTCTGTGGGTCTGTTTCTGTTTTGTAGATAAGTTCATTTGTATCATTTTTTTAAGATTCTGCATATAAGCAATATCACACAATATTTCCCTTTCTCTGTCTGACACTTCACTCAGTATGACAACCTCTAGGTCCATTCATGTTGCTGCAAATGGCATTATTTCATTCTTTTTTATGGCTGAGTAATATTCCATTGTATATATGTGCCACATCTTCTTTATCCATTCCTCTGTCGATGGACACTTAGGTTGCTTCCATGTCTTGGCTGTTGTGAATAGTGCTGCTGTGAATACTGGGGTGCATGTAACCTTTGGGACCATAGCACAGGGAACTTTGCTCAATATTATGTAACAACCTAAATGGGAAAAGAATTTGAAAAAGAATAGATACATGTATATGTATAACTGAAAAATATGTATTACAATCCTAGGGGGAAAATCACGGAATTGTACACTTTAACATGGGGGGATTTTATGATATGTGAATTATATCTCAACAAAGCTGTTATTAAAAAAAAAAAGGAAGTAATATCCTGATGCAGGGTGTGAACTCCAGATGAAAGTGAGCTCTCTGTGTCTTTGATGAGCAGTCAGTTTACAGTGGTGGAAGGCCCCAGTGTCCCCAGGTCTGTCCTGTCCAGACCTGACTGTCCCTCACTCCATCCACGGGGCTGGTGGAGAGGCTGTCCCAGATGGTGCCCACCCAGAAGGTACCCTCTCCACCTCCACCCTGTCCCAGGAGATCACAGAACTGACAGGAGGGAGGTTTGACCCCCACCCAGCTCCCTGGAGAACCACTCAGGGAGTCCTCTGCAGGGAGCCCCTGCTAACGTTCACCCACGTCTCTTTGGCTGTAAAACAGGAATCAGAAACACCACCTCCAGCTTGTCTCATGCAACTCCTACGTTCTCATTTGGATATAACACAATGCTACTGAAAAAGACCCTTAGAAACCTCAACAGTGCCCTCCAAAGACAAAGCATTGTACTTTACTCATCATAATATTGGAACTAATGCCTGTTTATTGGAACAAGAGAAATGACAAATCTTTCGTTCAGCCTCTGAAATGAAGTCTATTTCCCAGCTCTCTGCTGTCTGGGATTTGCCTGGTCACTTTCCCATGATTCCACTCCGAGACTTGAATTCTTCTCCCTTTATCCCTTGTATCCCACCAATGACCAAGATATTCACTGTCAGCCGTCCCATTCATTTGTTCTTGCTCCATCTGAGGAAGCGTTGAACCCTCATGCAATACATCTCTTCAAAATTCCCCTCCTTTTTTCCTGCATCTATTAATGAAAGGAAATGCCCTTTAGCAAAGAGTTGACCCTTCCTGTCCATTTACTTACATATTCAATTGTTCATTTTTATCAGTACAGACTCACAGATTTTTTTTTCAGACTCATAGATTTTCACTTTATTCCATAAATCATTATTTACTTGGTCGTTCAAATTGTTCAAGCGTTGGCCATTGAAATCATCTTCAACTCAGCCCTTTGCTCTTTGAGTGTGTACCATATTTGACCCCTCCCCAACTGTGAACTTGCTGCTTCAGACACCAGCACTGATATCACCACCTATTCTGGACTTTCTCATCCCTGCCTGGTCTCATCTGTCTCAGACACCCTGCCTAATCCTGCAAAAAAGAAAAAGAAAGAAAGAAAGAAAGAAGAAGAAGAAGAAGAAGAAGAGAGAGAGAGAGAGAGAGAGAGAGAGAGAGAGAGAGAGAGAGAAAGAGAGAAAGAAAGAAAAGAAGAAAGAATCCACTTCACTTTTTAAAAAATCAGAGGTCTCCTTCAATTACACACCTTGTTGGTTGAATTTTGTCCTCCAAAAAGATATGTCCATGTCCTAACCCAGGTCGCTGTGAATGTGACTTTATTTGGGAAGAGGGTCCTTGCAGAGGTGATGAAGGGAAGGGTCTGAGATGAGGTCCTCCTGGATGAGGGTGGCCCTACATCCAATGACAGGGTCCTTCTAAGACACAGAAGAGTAGAAACCCAGACACAGAGGAGAAGCCTCGGGAAGACAGAGGCAGAGATGGGAGGGATGCAGCCACAAGCCCAGGGACGCCTGGAGCCCCCAGAAGCTGGAAGAGGCAGGAAGGACCCTCCCCTGGAGCCTCTGGAGGGAGTTCAGCCCTGGGACACCTTGACCTCAGATGTCTGGTCTCCAGATATGAGAGAGGATGAATTTCTGTTGTTTAATCGCACAAGTTAATCCCTCAAGTTTGTGGTATTTTGTTACAAGAAACAAGCGCAGCACCTACATGTCTTGACCCTCAAAGTTCCAAGCCTCAGTCTCCACCTCCCTCCTACACAGAGGGGAAATTCTTCCTGTTCTGCACATGCTAAGTTTTCCCATCAGTTGGATTGGAAATGCAACTTCTCGGTGAAGACAGCAAGCGTGGTTCTAGGCTGGTGTGGAGTCCAGCTGCCCTGTCCATGGTCCTTATCTGCAGCTGAAAGGCAGAGTAGCCTGGCTCACCCCACTTGTTCTGGAATAAATCACCCTCACCCCTAGAGCATCTTAGTTCTGTAAACCTGTCTTCAGACAGCCAGGAGCCCACAGAAGCTCGAAGCTTTGGTGAGGGTGCTCTGGACTCTGGCACCCGAGATGGTTCTCAAAGCAGAAGAGTCCAAATTTCATGCCAAAAAAGCCCCCTTGAAGACTTCTCAGAGCGGATTAGACTATACATATTTCATGCAAAAAAAAATCAGAATTAAAAAGAAAAAAAGTGCCTCTTATTTATGAGTGGAGACATTCAAAACCTAAAGCAGCACCTTCCAGCCTGTCCAAGTCTATGAAAATGCAATGATCTCCAGAAATTCGCACACACATCCCTGGGGACATTGTTACAGGCTCATAAAAAGTCAAATTGCTGTTACTTGAGCTCGCAAATAATTTATTCGTATCATTTGTTTCGGATGCCTAACATTTTGCCTGTCAAGCTGACCACCTGCTCACAGGCGGGTGCCCCGGCCGGGAAACAGGGCATCGCTCTTAGAAAGGAATCCCGGTGGCCAGACCCGCGTGTTGGCCCCTGCGTGAAGGTGCACATGCTTTCCCAAGATGCCGCTTTGCATGTTTACAAACAGATCATCTTCTTGTTGGCCAAAACAGCCTCCTATGATAAACATATCTGCAGAAATTTGGGACATTTTCTGATTCATGCATTCTGCGTGGCATAATAAATGCAGGTGAACCTGGGGAAAAGAAAAGTTAATTTTGAGGAGGTCCTCCATGGCTCCTCCAGAGAAGAAGCTCCTTTGCAAGAGGGAGGAGAGGACTTTTCAGGTTTCCAAATGCATGTCCTGGGGGCTGGGGAGCAGACAGTAGGAAAGGGAGCAGGTCTGAAGCAGGGCGTGGCATTCATGTCTCTAGAAGTCCAGCGCCTGGTGGGTGCCTGACTGTTTTATGACATTTTCAAGGGTTGGCTCTTTAAGGACAGGCAATAAAACCCATGCTAATTAGGTGGTATAGCACCCAGCCGCTTCATTCTGGGGTGAGCCGATGACAGCCAACCAGAGGGAATATTCAGATACCCTCCTCCCCCGTGGACACACGTGCGTACCTCTTCTGGTCTTTGCTAAAAAGCCCAGTTTCATCCCAACGTAGATTTCCTTTGCACCGTGGACCCAGCAAGGGGGAAAGTAGGCAAAAACAATTATACCAACAAAAACAACCTTCAAGTAATTTTCCCCCAAAAGGAGGTGGAAACCCAACTATGAAAGGAATCGTGAAAAAATGGTCCAAAAGGGTGATTACTCTTCGACTCGGGAATGGCCATTCTTTTCCTTGATAAATGGAACCGGAGGGAATGAACTAATGTAATTCATCCTCATGCCTGGTTTCTACTTTTCCTTTCTACAAGAGCAGGAAACTGACTTAAAAGGAAGAATGGTGTTGGCGTGAGCAATGCAACGGGCGTGTGTGTGTGTGTGTGTGTGCACACGTGCGTGTGCGGGTGTTGCTCCCCGACCCCCAGAGCTCTTGTTCCTGAACCCCAGCAGCAGGCCCTCTGCTTGGCAGGGCTCCTCTCGAAATCTCCCACAGAAAGATTGCAGACCCACACAGCACAGACTCCCTCTTTAATATTCAAATGGTGCCCAGGACCGCTGAAAACAATTTTCTCTCCCAGACATTTTCCTCATGCAATATGGCCCCAGCCTCCATGGGGCGGGGTGGGGGGGGGAGAACACACAACATCTCAGCATTAAAGGAGAAGCGTCAAGAGTCTTGTTTCCATTGTGTAACTGAGTCACTTTGTTATACAGCGGAAACTAACACACCACTGTAAAGCAATTAGACTCCAATCAAGATGTTAAAAAAAAAAAAAGAGTCTCGTTTCCAGAGTGACACATCTATCTCCCTGATCACCCGAGTCCCCAGGAAGGGTCAGATGCTTCTCCTGCAATGCTGCCCGTATCCGGCGGGTGATGGAGCTGCCCGCAGCCACGTCATGCATTACGCACACCTCAGACGCCCTGCAGACTGTTGGTGTCGTGCGTTTTTCACAACATGGGTTTTCCAGGAGCTTGCTGAGGGTCCAGTTTGACTGATGCACATGAGACGTGGCGAAGCATACGGCCTCCACTCCTGTCTGCTTTCTGGGGAAGGGTGCTCACCCTGTCTCTGAGCCCCACATTCTGCCTCATCTTTTGGAGCTTAGGGGCTGGGTAGGCTCCCGGCTCTGCAAACACATTCTCAGTGCGTGAAGCTCAGAAGTTAATTCCCCTTCGTTCGTGGGACCAGGAACAGAGGCCTCCAGCCCCAGTGCAGTGGGTGAGACCCAGGATGCAGACGTGCCTGGATGCTTGGGGAGTCCCCCGAGAGAAAGGCTGTCCCCCAACTCGGCTGTCATCCACCTGGAGAAGCATCAGGGCAGCCTTGGACTCCAGGGATGATGACACATATAATAAAGGCACAACCCGTTTTCTGGAAAATGCCAGCACCATGTAGGACACCACGGCTCCACTCAACAACACCAATCCCATGTTCAGACTCATTTTTGCATCCTTTCTCAATACTTTCATTTATTGCCAGATTCCAACTCTGCCAGGCAATGTCCAAGGCAATACCACGGAGGAGGTAGAATTAATATCTTGTTGGGTATAAATCAAAGTGCAAAACCATTGAGTCCAAATAACATGCATTTTCAGATTTATCGTACTTCCTCTGGTGTTGGGGTCACATGTCTGAATAGCAAACTCAGGCGAAAAAAAAAAAAAAAGGAAATCAGAGTTTCCACCATTTGCCTTGTCTTCTTTATTCTCTCCTCTGGCTTAAAAAAAATCATTAAGGAAAAAATATAAAATGTAGATTTACTCCCTACGTGTTTAGACTCGAGACACGCATCTGCTCAGCTCGGGCTGAAACTCAGAAAAATGTTTACTAAGGAGCGTTGCTTTGCCCATGAAAGGAAAGGGACGGACGGACCAAAGCAGAAACCACCATCACGATCGAATAACTAATTGTCAAAGATGCACATGGTATGGAGGTGGTTCATTTGATGTAAAAATCAGTGAAATATCTGACAACAAATATTGCAAAACACAAGAGACCATTATCTTTCAAGGTCAGCAGCCACAGAGAGACTTTGGCACCTGCGGTATAGGCAACCCTTCGGATCTGGGCTGGGTGTGGACTTCCACCCTAGGTGAAAGCAGTCGATGTTGATTTAGCTGCCAAAGAAGGAGGGCGCCTGGTGGAAATGGTGTCCTTTCCTGAAACTTCCCTCAGAAGCAACTCTCACGACAGACAGACCCCCGCCTTAGAGAGGAAACATCCAGTCAGTGTTTCCACATCATGAAGTTCCAAAAATGCCTTCGAAAAGCCATGTGAGAATTCTGCCCTCTTTTCTCTCACCATGGCCGCTGTTCTCCGCCTACTTTCTGGGGAGAAAGTTTAAATATTCCTGGGGTAACAGGAGCCTCCCCCCCTGAAAAAAAAACAAGGGACCCTCTGCAGAAATGAGAAGCTTTCTCCATGAAATGCAACGTGAGATGTTGTTCTCTTTCACCCCAAAGCCCAGGAAAGGTGGATTCTAAGTTTACAGCCCTGTTTCCCAGAAGGAAACGGTCCTTTTGGGGTTAAACTGATGCTCATCTATGAAAGGTCTTAAGATGCACCCTCTCTTGCGGTGGAGGGTCTTCAGGAACCTGGTTCCTCAGTGCCCACCCTTCCCTTTCAGAGCGGTTTCAGGCATGGTGTGTCATTTCCCTGTTAGCTGTGTGCTTTGCTGGATGGATGAATGACCAGGTGGGCTCAAACTGCGAAACCTTGAGTCTCGCAATGCAGATATGACAAAACCGATTTCCCCCAACGTGGCCGCTACCGAGCATCCGGCGGGGCTGGGATTGCTCCGGGTGTGACGAGGCACATGCTTACGGTCGTGTGTGCTGGCATAACCTCCAGCAGGTAGGACTAATCCCGCTTCACGGCTGCAGGGCTCAACATGGCTCTTTTCGTGTTTTGTGAATTACTGGAGCGTCCACATAAACAGCAGAAAGAGCAGATAAAAGCGATGAAATACCGCCGGGAGTCCTGAGGAATACCAAGTGCAGTGAGTGAGAAAGAGGGAGTTGGAAAATGGGATTTGTGAAGATGCAGTTTGTGAGAGACCTCCACGGCCAGGGTCCGGGAAGCTGTTGGTTTTTAGGATCCCTTGACTGTGGTCTGTATTCCAGGGACAAGATGCACCCCCCTCCTTAAATGTTTGCGTCCTTTTATGATTGGGAACTTCATCCCAATTCTCAGGGTACTGAGAATCATCTGTCTTGAACACGAAGTTACTGCTTCCTTTGATTTGGTTTCCAGTTGGGTCTTAAGAGCACAGTTCCAGAATACTCCCTGGTGCCTCAGAAACTCTGCACGTGGGTGGCCTTCTGGGACAAGCAGCTTCCCTCACTGTTGACAGGCATAGTTGCTTTCTATGGTTTCTAAAGGCCATAAAGGGTTTGGAAGTGAACTGTTTTAAAATGTCAGAGGTTGGGTGGAGGGATAAGTTAGGAGTTTGTGATTAGCAGATACACACTACTATGTATAAAATACATAAACGACAGGGACGTACTGTATAGCACAGGGGACTATGTTCAGTATCTTGTAACGACCTATAATGGAAAAGAATCTGAAAAAGAGCACACACACACACATATATATAACTGAATCACTTTGCTGTACACCTGAAACTAACACAACATTGTAAGCCAACTATTCTTAAATTAAAAAATAAAACAAAATAATAAAAAACCCAACCAGTTACACTCACCAATAAAATAAAGTAAAATAAAATGTTAGAAAAATGCCTGGGAAAATTTCCCAAAACACTTGTATTTAAAAAAAAATTTTTTTTTAATAAATTTATTTATTTATTTTTGGCTGCGTTGGGCCTTTGTTGCTGCGCGTGGGCTTTTGCTAGTTGCAGCGAGCAGGGGCTACTCTTCATTGGGGTGTGCAGGCTTCTCATTGTCGCGGCTTCTCTTGTTGAGGAGCATGGGCTCTAGGCACGTGGGCTCAGTAGTTGTGGCTTGTGAGCTTAGTGGCTCTGCAACATGTGGGATCTTCCCAGACCAGGGCTCGAACCTGTGTCCCCTGCACTGGCAGGCAGATTCTTAACCACTGTGCCACCAGGGAAGCCCTAAAAGAAAAAAAAAAATTTAAGTGTTTAAGTTTCTGTAGAGCAATACAGCATCTTCTTGCTGTTCCTCCTAAAATAATGTGACAGTTTTTGTGTAGCCATGTCCAGTTTCCAAGTTACTGAGGTGAATAAGTGGTTTGAAGTTTGGGAGTTGGTTTAAAACCACCGGGGCGGGGGGTGGGGGGCGAAGCTGGGGGTTGGACCTGTGAAATATTTTTCCATGAACATCTTGCCCGTCTTCCAGAATATGGCAAAGTTGCTTCTTAAGATCACATTTACTCCAGCCCAGCTTACCCTGTGCAGTTATAATTTATAGTTAAGCACCGAGTTAAGCTTTGGAAAATCCAATGCCAGCTCTCTCTGTTCAGAAAGCCCACGTGGATTCTATTAAACTCCCTTTCCCCTCCTTGTCCTGCTCCACCCAGACCAGGCCAATCCTGAATTAAGCACCCATTCTTAATTCACACTGAATTCTTGTTCACTGGCACTCCTGGATTCTCCCCACACCTCACTCCTCAACCCCTTTAGATCTTGGTATTCAGAAAGGACAGTCAATCATAGCCAAAGAAAATAATCCTAAAAATCCAAATGCAGGCGTGGGTTATATTAAAACATCCAGAGTTTACAAAACGCGAATGAGCGTTCCCTGAACCAAGCTGGAGTCCCTTCTCCTGCCTAATTTCACTTTTAAAAAAATAGAATATTTTTATTTGACAGTCAGTGAAGTGTCTTTGTGCTCCATCTCAGTTTAGCATGGGCTAGCAATGTGACCAGCCAAACAGGAAACACACATTCTGAAAAGACAGCCCCCCTGCATGAATATTTGCATCCACATCATAGTGAGTCTATTTTGTGCCTGGCGTGGTCTAATGGCTGTGCTCACTTTCATTTCCGAGCAGCAAATAAATGCAGGCATGTTTTTCTGTGTCCACGTTCACCCGACCAAGAGAACTGCCCCCACCTCAAAATACCCTTAACATGCCTCTCTGATCTCTGCATGTTATGCCCCAAACGATGTTTTGTCTCATTTCAAACGTGTGAAGATGTCCTTGATATCAGATCAGGAACAGAGGAAAGGCACACACAGGCTCCTTTGGGACACAGTTGGCTCCGAGGGTGGGCGTTATAACTCAATATTTTATATCAATGTATGTATTATAATTCAATATGTTACACAAAAATGCGCTCCCTGGTAAATCTGCTCCTCCCCTTCTCCCCGCTCAGACTTTTGCAGCTTCACACATGCCTCCTGGAGCCGAGGAGGAATGAGTCACTCCACAAGAACTTGCTACGTCTTTGATTTCTGTAAGTATTTCTTGGTCTTTTCCCTTCCCTTGGGGAAGCTTCTGTTCTGGGAACATCCTTGTGTCTGCAGGGCTGCATGGAAGCCTGTCCGCTCCACATGCACCCGCCCTGCTTTCAGTTCAAATGTGGAGGAAGATCTCATCCCGGCTGTACATTTTCCTCGGACTTGGAGGACCAGGCGGCCATGACTTTCCTGAGGGTGGTTACTGGTGACGTCTGAGGCAAATTCGCAGACCCAGGCAAAGGGAGTGCAGGCTCTGTCTGCATCTTCCGAGCTGTCGTGACTCTGTGTGTGTGTGCTGGGCTGTGTGTCTGGGTTGTGTATGTGCTTGACTGTGTGCATGTGGTGGTGTGTGTGTCTGCACGTCTGTGTGTGTGTGTGGGGGGTGTGATCATACACATGTGATGTCACCTTCTCCCAGGGCATCTCTGAATGCCTTAAATCAAGGCACCACGATGCTGGGTCCCTTCCTGCAGCTCCTGGTGCCATCAGCTCTCTTACCCTGTCTCGCCTCATCTCTTTTTTCTGGACCGCACTTTCACATATTTATATCACTGCAGCCTTCTTCACCTCTGAGAGCAAACATAAACATGTTCAAATGGACATTTTCTTGGAAAGAGGAGCACCCCGTTTCCCAGCCGGGCTCCCCGAGGAAGGTCTAAACGTAACCTAACATGAGTGGTTCCCACGCAGCACTTACCGTGATCATGTTTTTCTATGTAAAGGAGAACACTTTTATTTTTATTTTTTTTTTGACCTCCTGGATTGAAGGAATCAATGAGAAGTTGATACAGCAAAGTTCACGGCTGGCTGAAGCAGAAGTAGCCTGCGGTGTTTACCCACACGCACACCTCCCTGTGTCAGGGCGATTCGGCGGTGATTTATAGACACACACCCCCTGAAATCATTTAAAGTAGATTAGATTCAGGGGACAATTCCTTCTAATATGACAAGCTGATGGAGGCTGGCAGGTAACTAGGTTACTCACGATGGCAAGCAAGTTCAAGAAATTCTGATTACATTAAAATATTAATGGTACCGCCGGGAGAAGGAGATTGAATCACATTAGTCGAATTCTGGATGAGGCCCGAGATGCAAATCCGGGCTGGGGGCGGGGGGCGGGGTGCCAGGGGAAGTTATCTCCAGTCGAACAGAACTCCGGATGCGCATTCCGATGAAATGGGAGGCCTGGGGAGCCTGCTTGTTCTTCCCAAGGTCTAGGGGACGCCGCACCTGCGGGAGAGAATTCTGCACCCAGGCTCACCTCCTGGCCTCCTGCAGCTACAGGGCCGACCCCGGCTCCTGGCGTCAGCCTCCCTCCTGCTGCACTCGGCCCCCTCCCTGCCACTCACCCGCTATGGAAATTGGCCCCTGCTGCATTGTAATTACCACACGGCCATCCTATGAAACCTCCCCTGCCAACCTCTGCCGGCTCGACGGGACCTTATTGGCTTTTTGTTTTCTTCTCCTGCAGAGAAAAATAGCAAGTAAGCCTCTCACCCCGGCCACAGGGAAATGAGATTCAGCGGCCCCGTGCCCTGACTCATTCATTTCGAGCCGTTAACGACACTGAACCCATTCATATCGGGTGATAACGGCGTTCTAAGTTCCAGGGATGAAACGGGCCTTCTCGGGGAAAAATCGGCTTTCTTTCGACCCTCCTTGCAGCGTCAGGGAGAACCACATTGGCACTGACTGTTTTTTTTTTTTTTAAGTGAAGTCTGCCATGGCTTAGCCAACATCTAGCTGGCCGCACAGGGAAATGCATTAGTCTATGTGTTGGGGGTTTCTCGGGAAGTCATCCACAAAGAAAAGGAGGCACCAAAAACTCGGAAACTCCCCCTAAAAGAAAAAACAAGACAGACCATTTTTGGAGGAGTGGACTCTGAGCCTTTCGTGTTTATCTGGACCCACCTGCCTGTCCTTTTCAAGGGTCTGTTTTCATCACCCACAAATCACGGCGTCGGGAGAGGGCTCCAGCTCAGCTTCAGAAATGTGACTGAGATATATCATTTTTTTGTGTGTGTTTTTTTTAATGGAAGTAGAGTTGATTTACAATGTTGTGTTAATGTCTGCTGTACAGCAATGTGATTCAGTTATATATACATATATATATTCTTTTCTAAATATTCTTTTTCATGATGGTTTATCATAGGATATTGAATAGAGTGGATAAACAACCAGGTCCTACTGGATAGCACGGAGATAAATAGCTTTTAAAACAACAGCGCCGGGACTTCCCTGGTGCGCAGTGGTTAGGAATCTGCCTGCTAGTGCAGGGGACACAGGTTCGAGCCCTGGTCCGGGAAGATCCCACATGCCGCAGAGCAACTAAGCCCGTGCGCCACAACTACGGAGCCCGCGAGCCACAACTACTGAAGCCCACGCACCTAGAGCCCGCGCTCTGCAACAAGAGAAGCCACCGCAATGAGAAGCCCACGCACCACAACGAAGAGTAGCCCCCGCTCGCCGCAACTAGAGAAAACCGCTGCGCTGCAGCAACGAAGACCCAACGCAGACAAAAATAAATAAATAAATAGTTCCTTAAAACAAGAGGGTCCGTTTTCTTTCATCCTTGGGTGTTTGGGCCAAGTCACACATGCGTGCGGGATCGTGGAGTAGAGAGTAAGAGTCTCGAGTTCGGTGGTTGAGTGGGCGGTAGGACAGGACCTGGGCACACCCGCCCGTGTGTTGCCGGCCCCCCGCGGGTCTCTCGTGCAGGCCGAGGCCATCTGGCATCCCTTGTCACAGGAGAGCTAGGGCTCCAGAAGTCTTTTTTCCGTGAGAAGAAGCATCACCTGACCCCGTCTGAGCTCACCTCCCGTTCTGGTACACAGTGACGCACGGCGGGGTTTTTCCGCGTTGCAGATTGCACGTGCTTAGATATTTAGAATGCCGCGTTTCCTGTAAAACAGAGACTTGGAATGCAATCCGGACCATTCTGGCTGCCTTTATCCTTCCCTAAGCTGGATGGCTCTGGCCTGCAGGGTGGTCAGCCACAGATGTCGGCCAGAGGGTGCAGGAAATATTTGTATACCTCCCTTTTGTGTCTAAAGAGAAACAGTGATTCTAAAAGAAATGCTTTCCATCCAGGCAGGGTATTTTGCCACCAAATAAACTGATTTTAGCATGATTATGAAATCCGGATCTATGAAAACATATATATGTTTTTTAATGATTTGGATGGATTTGTCATAGTTAAGGAAAGCAGCCTGAAGCTTTAGAGGAATGGAAATTCATCAAGAAAGAAACAGGAGGAACAACCAAATCAGGCAAGAGACACCATAGGGAAAAATTATGGGACCAAAAGATCAGGTCCCTGCTGTGTCCTTTGGCATTTGGGGATGAGGCTGCGGACGAGGTGATGGTAGGGTTTGGGATATTCCAGGTCCTTCTCGCTAAGAACCCTCCCCTCTCCCAGTGCACAGTCCATGAGGGTACAGCTCCCGGACTCAGCTCAGAAAGCACCTTGGAATCTGCAGTCATGTGGACTCGAGTGGACATGAAAAATAAGGTCAGTGTGGATGCTTTTCTCACTTGACTTTCATGGTGGCCATTCTCCAATCCACGCTGATGGCCTGGGAGGAAGAAGAGAATCATCTGAGCAGACCCAAGCTACGTCTGCGCAGCTGTGTTCAAATGTCACTGAGGCTGAGAGAACAGAAATAGAGCAGGAGTGGCAGGCGGGTCCCACAACCCTCCTCCTCCCGCCCCGGGGAAGGCAGGAAGCCGGTCATGGGGGAGACGCCCGTCCCAGAGCCCGTGGGGCTCAGGTAGCAGTCAGTGAAAGGGACCTGCAGTGCACAGCGGGAGGAGGAAGCCTTCCAAAGACCAGAAGCGTACTTGGCGCCAGACGCTGAAGCCACAGAATTGATCCTCCCCTGTCGGCCTTGCGTGCGGTACAAATTACTTTTCTCTTTAATAGATGATCTTCTTTCAAAAAATTTTGATTGGATTAGAGTTGATTTACAATGCTGTGTTAGTTTCAGGTGTACAGCACCGTGACTCTGTTATACATATACACGTATCCACTCTTTTTCAGATTATTTTGCGATATAGGTTACTACAAGTTAGTGAGTAGACTTCCCTGTGCTCTACAGAAAGTCCTTCTTGTTTATCTATTTCATACATAGTGTGTATATGTTAATCCCAATCTCCCAATTTATCCCTTCCCCCCCTTTCCACCGTGGTAACCACAAGTTTGTTTTCTACATCTGTGAGTCTATGTCTGTTTTGTATATAAATTCATTTGTACTCTTTTATTAGGATTCCCCATATAAGCAATATCATAGGATATTTGTCTTTGTCTGACTTACTTCACTCAGTATGACAATCTCTAGGTCCATCCATGTTGCTGCAAGTGGCATTATTTTGTTCTTTTTTATGGCTGAGTAGTATTCCATTGCATATATGTACCACATCTTCTTTATCCATGCATCTGTCATATATAATCTTCTGGTCAAATTTTTCCCTAAGAATTCATGTATTACTGTATATTTTTTAACTTCTAAAAATACATATATTTATACTTTATATGTATTAGATGTAGGTATAGATGAAAAGACATAGCTATAGATATAGATGAGATATAAATATAGATACAGATATGAATGATAAATGATATAAATAGATGTATGAACAGATACAGATACAGATAACATATAGAGAGAGACACAGATAGAAATGATATACATATAGCTATAAATGGTATAGATATAGCTATAAATTATATAGAACATATATATACATATATAGGTATAGAAACAGATGACTTAGAGAGATATAGCTCTAAATGATATAGAATATATATATATATATATATATATATATACAGATAATAGACAGAGATGAGATAGAGACAGATTTACAGATATAGACAGATATGATACAGAGATAGATGGTATATTAGACACAGATGAGCCATAGGTATATATATGAGACATATAAATGATAGAGATATAAATAGAGATACAGATATAGATGATATAGCTACAGATGTAAACAATATAGAGATAGATGGTATATAGGTATAGATCCAGTTGTAGATTTAGATATAGGTATACTTAAGTGATTAGATCTACATAGATAATATTGATATAGATGTAGATGTAGGTACAAACAATATAGATATAGATGATACATAGGGATAAAGATAAACATAGACACATTTTAACCATTAAGATGAAAACCATTGGGGATTCTTTGCAGAAATCCCGTGAAAACTCTAGAACTATGGAAGCAGAGAAAAAATAAAAACTTACCATCCCGCCCCCTTCTGTGAAAGGACCAGTAAGCCAGCGCCAAGCGCAGGCTTGGACATTGGGATGGAAGCTGCTCCCCAGGAGGGGCTGCCTTTTCACGTTCTGAAGTTCATACACGTGAAACAGAGAAATGGGACCATTTTGCTCACCACCTCGTTGGAGCCTAACTGTGAGCCAGTGTCTGTAGAGACAAGTTCCCAGACAGAGGCAAGGACCCCGTGCAAACACTTCAGAAGCATCTCCAACTTCCTGGGCAGGGGGACATTGAGTTTTAAAATTAGGCAATCATTGCATTACTCATGGGTCCTGGTGTCTCTTACTGCTCTCCCAAGAAGGGGAAATTGTTGGTCATTCCACACTGATGGTGTTTTTGGTAAAGCATCTGTACTCTGGAAACCCAACAAAAGAATACAAAGTATTTTAAATTAAAAAGTCAATGTTTAAGCAGCAAAAAGCTTGAATTCCTCATTTTCACTGAATGTATTGCATTCAAATCTCTACTACATTACAGACTCATGCAAATATTTAATGGATGCTAAGTTCCATGCTTCTGTTTCCAGTTCCTCAGTCTCATGGTTTAAAATGAAAGTTTTGGGGAAGGAAGACCAGTCTTGTCAGTTTGTGTAAGATATTTAGATTCCTAGACTACTTTTAAAGAAACATCATACATATTTTTTTGCTTTGAAGAATTGTTTTTAAGAAACCAAAACACTAATTTGAAAAGATGCATATACCCCAATGTTCATTGCAGCACTATTTACAATATCCAAGACACGGAAGCAACCTCAGCGTCCATCGACAGACGAATGGATAAAGAAGATGTAGTGTATATATACAATGGAATATTACTCAGCCATAAAAAAGAAAGAAAGAATGCCATTTGCAGTAACATGGATGGACTTGGAGGATATTACGGTAAGTGAAATAAGTCAGACAGAGAAAGATAGATACTGTATGACATCACATATGTAGAATCTAAAAAAATACAACAAACTAGTGAATATAAGAAAAAAAAAAGAAGCAGACTCACAGTTACAGAGAATAAACCAGTGGTTCCCAGTGGGGAGAGGGAAGGGAGGAGGGGCAAGATAGGGGGAGGGGATTAAGAGGTACAAACTACTATGTAGAAAATAAATAAGCTACGAGGATATATTGTACAACACGGGGAATATTAAAATATAGTATTTTATAATAACTATAAATGGAGTATAGCCTTTAAAATAGTGAATCACTGTGTGGTATTCCTGTAACATATATAATATTATACATCAACTATGAAAAAAAAAGAGTTGTTTCTACCCTAAATCAAAGACCTTTGTTATAACCAGGAGACAAAATGCGTGTGTGTGTGTGTGTGTGTGTGTTTGTGTGCATGCATACACATAAACATGCTCACACGCAGTCTCAGGCACACGGACATTTATTTAACATAGGCATGGATGACCTGATAATATCTATTAAAGAAATCCACAGGCGTGGGATAACCCCTCTGTGACAATGACACACTGAGGGGGTAAAACACTGGACGCCCCAGACTAGTGGACTCTTCGTGGGCTTGGTGATGCCCAGGACAGAGAATACCGGCACTGACACGCAAGCTGGCTGGACGCTGAGCCCGTCTGTCTGCAGCGGGACCCTTACTCAGAACCCCCGCTGTGCCCGTGCACACCAACCCAAGCTCTCGGCTAGCACTCCCTGGAAACTGCCATCCCTAGTTCACCGGGATGCTGATAGGAAGGCATCACACCTAGACCTGGGTAGAGAGAGAGAAAGGTCACGTCCAGCCAAAGTCGGTGAGGACTGCAGGCCCTCCCTCGCCCATCTATCTCATCACTGTGCTCAGGCTGCCTAGGCACAGCCCCTCTGAAGCAAGGCTGCAGGGTCCAGGAGTCCCTGTGAAGTCTGGGAAGTGGGGCTCACACCGCACCTTCAACTGACAACATGGCGAGGCCAGCGGGGGCCCTGCTGTCTGTACCAAGGTGGAGAACCCCCAGCCTTCAGAGCTCAGGCTCCTGGAGTTCCCGTATAGTTTCCCTTTGCCCATCAGCGAGCAGGGGTGGGAAAGATTTTTCTTCCTTGTGCGTTTTGGGCAGCTGTTCACCAAGAAAAAAGACAACCGTCATCCTACAAATGTGATCACCATTTTCCCTTGAATATCAGAATCCAGACAAGCAGAGGGGTGACTTCAGGAGCGTCAGAAACTCCCTTTTGAAAGGATGGACAGCTCTGATTTTTATTTTTATTCTTTTAATTTTTATTTTATATTGGGGTAGAGTACAATGTTGTGTTAGTTTCAGGTGTACAGCAAAGTGAATCAGTTATACATGTACATATATAACCTTTCTTTTTCAGATTCTTTTCCCATTTAGGTTTTTAGAGAATATTGAGCAGAGTTCCCCGTGCTCTACAGTAGGTCCTTGTTACTTACCTATTTTATACATAGTATTGTGTGTATGTTAATTCCAATGAACTTATTTACAAAACAGAAACACGCTCACAGATCTTGAACTCAAACTCATGGTTACCAGAGGGGAAACGTTGGGGAAGGGATACATTAGGAGACTGGGATTGACAAAGCAGAGTTACTTTGAACCAGTGTTTTTCACTTGTTCGTCTAAAGCCAAGGGTGGAAAGAAATGATCTTTCCACCTTGGAAGAAATGCCAGAGCCCTTCTCTAAAATCTGCTACTTATAATGGAAATAATTATTGGGTGAACTTTGCTTCCAGCCTCCCTGTGGTATATTAAAGCCACAGTATGGAAATAAATATATTAGCATGCTATGAATGCTTATTGTTGAAATATGAATACACAAAATATATGACGGAGGGTAGTATTTAAATTGCAAACACGAGGAGATGCTTAATAAGGTAGCAGAGATTCCGGGTTTTTTTTTTTCCTCTCCCCCATCTCATAATTTTCAATATAATCTAAATTAAGCTATAAAAAGTCATTACCTTTAGCAATTTTTAAAATCATCTTTCTTCCTGGGGAAACTAACTCACGGCCCACTGAAAATATTACAAGTAAATACTGTATTAAGAACATTGATTATTTTCCTTAATCCAATTGAAGCATAGTGAGACTGAAAGCAAAATTAAGGGAAATTATAGACATAACCCGTGGGCCAGCCAGGGCCCCTGGACATATCCACAGGGGACATACATTTTTAGAAGCCCATTTCCCTAGCTGATGTGTTCCACCAAGTTCTTCCTGGAAACACATACTGGTGAGCTATGGTGTCCACTGCAGAATTGATGGCTGGACTTTTAATCCAGCTCTTTGCAACAGTTTGGGGAAATTTGGAATCTTTCAGGAAGATAGATGGTAGCATTTCAGATGCAAACGCTATTTTTAAGTCGTCCTGTGTGTATGACAAGGAGAATAAAAAAGAGTTCAGGAGTCTGCCACGGTCGTGGGCTCAGCCACTCGTAGGTCTGAGGAGTCGTCCAGCTTTTTTCTGGGCTGATTAATCTTTAAACCATACGCTCGTGTTAACACACATTCCTTGGGCCAACTTCTTAACGAGAAAATAATTGCAAACCATGGTCTCAGGTGTCCTCGCAGGTACACAAGAGTTACAGCCTTTGTCCTGCCCTTGGGGATATTTTTGTCTCGCTCTGGAAATAGGATTTAAAAAGGGAAACTGGCTTCTCCCGTCTCTTGCTCTCAGGTGGTCACTTTCTCTGCCCTGCAAGAAGCCACAAAATATCATCTACTGCCCCCTCGGAGGCAGCGGGAGGAGAGGCCGGAGAAACGAGTCCCGCCCACTCGTGGTGATTTTCTGGAGTTGAAGGGCTGGGCTCAGCCCGCTGTGCAAAATCTGTCCCATTCTGGGATTTTATCTGCGTGACATCAACTTTTATAATGTCACCTCTCCTCCAAGGTTCCCGACTTTGGCCGCGGAGAGAGGAATGGGATCCCAAGGTCAGCGGGAAACACAGCTTGGGCAAGGATACCCCCACTCCTGGTGGATCTGAAGGCTGGAAGGAAACCACTCAAGCTTTGTTCCCTGTTCCCTGGATTAACTTGGGAGACTGAATCTAGTTCACGGTCATCCCAAGTGCTGTGGACTAAATGTCAGTGTCAAACCCGGATTCATAGGGCAAAGCCTTAACTCCCTATGGGATGGCATTTGGAGGGGGGCCTTTGGGAGGTGATTAGTCTTAGATGAGGGTGGGACCCCCAGGATGGAATTAGTGTCTTTATAAGAAGAAGAAGAAGAGACCAGAGCTTCCTCTCTCTCTCTCCAACATGTGAGGACACAGTGAGAAGGTGGACACCTACACACCAGGAAGAGTATCTCACCAGGAAGTGGCAGTGCTGGCACCCTGATCTCGGACTTCCCACTTCACAAAAGAAAGCTATCCTGGTGGTCTGAAATGTCTGATCCCATTGACACCCACGGGGCAGTGCTGTCCCTTGGGGATGGGATGGAGGTGTGTGGGGGGGGTGTCCATGGATGATTGAATTAGGAGTCATGTGAGAAGAATCAGTCTATGTAACTTTAAGTCATTAATCTGTAATCAAGTCTGTGTGGTATTGGTGGAGAGATAGACACATAGGTCAGTGGAACAGGATAGAGAGCCCAGAAATAAATGCACACAAATATGCCTCAGTGAAGTTTAACAAAGATAGATAAGTAGTTAGATGGAGAAGCAAAGCAAATGGTGGTGGTGATCCACCGGCAAAAAAAAAAAAAAAGAAAAAAAAGGAACCTCAAAATAGGTCTCACACTTTGTTCTAAATTTAACTCAAAATGCACTAGGGACTTAAATGTAAAACTGTAAAACTTTTAGGAAAAATAAAACAAACATAGTATAAACTCTTTGGGATGTAGGGCTGGACAGAGAGTTGTTAGAATTGACACCCAAAGCATCATCCATAAAGGGAAAAAATGACAAATTGGACTTCATCAAAAGACCCTGGTAAAAGGATGGAAAGAAAACTACAGTGGGGGAGAAAATATTTGCAAGCCCCTTACTGACTAGTATCTCAAATATATAAAGAATTCTCAAAACTCAACAGTCACAAAAAATGTTCAGCATGATTACCTATTAGGGAAATTCAAATTAAAGCCAACACGAGCCTATCAGAATGGTGAAAATACAAAACTGTGGGAATACTGAACACTGGTGAGGGTCCAGAGAAGCCAGAACACTCACATGCTGGGGGAAATATAATATGTTAAATCCACTCTGGAAACCACTGGGCAGCTTTTTAAAGAAAATAAATAAACATGCAACAGTCTAATGACACAGCAATGGCAAACCTGAGCATTTAGCCCAGAAAAAAATAAAGACTTGTATTCACACAAAAATGTGTACACAAATGTTTATAGCAGCTTTATTCAAAATAGCTCCAAACTGGAAACAACCCAAATGTCCTTCTATGGAAGAATGGATAAACAAAATATGGTCCATCCGTACCACGGACTTCTACTCAGCAATAAAAGCAAACCAACTACATACACACAACAACCTAGATGCACTTCCAGAGGTTTGTGGTGAGTGAAAGGGCCAGTCCTGAAAGGGTTATATGCACATGATTCCATATAGAGAGTGATCTTGAAATGACAAAATTATAGCAAACACCAGTGAAGTGGATTCAAGTAGGTAAAACTAGAAAGTCTATGGTTCAAGTCTTATAAGGATTTCTTGGGACACCAAGAAATGCTCATTGAGAGGGGGCCCAAAAGACTTATTCTTACAGATTACATTTATTACCAGAAAATTCAAGAATAGAGACATTGAAGTGAATCGGTAAGTACTACAGATGTTTCCACTCTTTCGAGATGGGTGACTGGGGTGGAAATCAGCGTTCCTTAGGGGCCATAATTGCCTAATTGTGTGCTTCTACTGTGTACCATGGTGCCACGCATTTCCTGTAACATTTGTTAACAGACATCTAAAATAGAATTACCCTCAATGTGGTTTTTCTTCATTGTTGTTATGGAATTCTTAGACGGACTCCTACATCTTAGAAAGTAAGAACAGTAAATTCAGCAATGTGCTGACTTTTACCTTCTCTTTTTGTTATTGTAGTCTTTGCTATGACAAAAATGATGAAAAGACAGAGGTTCTGTCTTTGAACTTTTGTAATGCTCTAAATTCCGTTTACTTTCTGCTGAGACCGCTGCAAATCTGAGCTTCGGGAAGGATATACATGGGATCTTTAATGTGTGCAGAATATAGAACTTATTGCTCTGGTAGATTATTGAAAATGTTGAACATTTAATTAAATGTTTAGAGAGCAAAATATTCCCCCAAAGAACAGTATTTATATATGTTTTTTTTTAAAGTAGTCTTTTAAAGATCTCTTATGATATTTGATGGGTATGTCTCTTTAATTTCAGAATTAACTCTGAAATGTGTCTCTTCCTTCTTTTACCTTATCATTATTCCTAAAAATAGTGCATTGACTTTTTTTTTTTTTTTTTTTTTGCGGTACGCAGGCCTCTCACTGTTGTGGCCTCTCCCCTTGTGGAGCACAGGCTTCGGACGCGCAGGCCCAGCGGCCATGGCTCACGGGCCCAGCCGCTCCGCGGCATGTGGGATCTTCCCGGACCGGGGCACGAACCCGTGTCCCCTGCATCGGCAGGCGGACTCTCAACCACTGCGCCACCGGGGAAGCCCAGTGAACTATTTTAAATGCTTAACTTGGGAGCAATTTAAATGTCTTTGTTTGACTATACCAGCCATAGCTGATGGAGAAGAACCAAATATTTCTAGTAAAAAGGGGGGGGGGGGAAGGGGAGGGACAGAAAGGAGGAGAATTTGGTGAAGAAAGAGGAGGAGGAGGGATGGCCGCCAGACCCAGCGCCCTCAGCAGAGGGTGGGGCAGCGGACTCAGAGCTCACTTTACAGCTGGTATGGGAGCTGCTGTTGCTGGACACCACACAGCCGTAGGGATCTGTGGGCAGCTCTCAGCCCATCGGGGACTGTATACACCATCTCACCGCTCTGCTTTGTGAGTTTTCTATCATCCTTTTCCTGCCCACGTGTCCTTCTGAGGTTCCGCTAAAGCACCTAAAGTTGTGCACCTTTAATTTCTCTGATGCCCCCAAAAGCAGCAGCATGGTGGGCTTTCCACCTACTCCAGTCCCCGCACACTCGAAGGCAAAGGGGTCCACATGACCCCATAATGGAAGCCACCACCAGGGGCAACGATTCTCAGAGTTTAGTGATGGGCACCTGTGCTGTCTCTGTGTCTTCACACTGCCAGCCCTCTAATGAGCACATTTGTGCCTTGTCATCACCACTCCAGGTAAGGGGCTGGACAGCTGACCACAAGACACACCTGACCTCCTCACCTGGACGTCATAACAGCTGTCCACGTCCGTAGAAGTCCATCCCAGGACTGGACATTCTCTGAGAGGAGGGACCAGGTCATCCCCTCCTTCTGACCCCAGCTCCCAGCTCAGCCCAGAGGTGGAGCTCGGTGACACACAGTACAGGGCAACTGGTCCCTCTACTGAGTGGGTTATGGGGAGAACACTTAGCCCAGTAAGTGCTGAATAAACATGCTTCATCCCAAAGATGGTAGAATGAGCTCACGCATGAATGAATGAACCTAAGTGTACACAGGTCCACTCCTTGACCATCCCCAATGCTCCAGAATTTTGTCCTCAACCGCCAAGCAGACATCTCCCCTGCATGACCGCTATGCACCCCAAACTCAACCCTAACCCCAACACTTGCTCCTGACTTCTCCAACTCAGAAGGGGCTCTGCCAGCCGCTGTACAACTCGGTCCAAAACCAAAAGCCCGTCTCCATCCTCATTCCATCCCCCCAAAGCCACCAGCAAGTGCTGCTGGATCCACTTCCAAAGAGTTTCTCAAATCCATCCATCTTGCTCAGCTCTGGACCACGGCTTTGCTGCACCCACCATCAGGGCGCCCCTAACATCGCACACCCACCTGTTTGCACGCACACACTCTGCACGGAGGGTCCAGGACCTCCCTGCTACCTCGTAAGGCAGACCTTGAAAGTGCATGGCTTGGAATGGTCCAGGGTCATCCACGGCATTTGCAACGGAACCCGGCTCCCAGCCACGGCCGTCCTCCCCAGCTCCACGCCCCACACGTGGCAGCCACACTGGTCCTCCCAGGGACACACCAAGCTCTTCACAACTGTCACCTCGGCACCAGCTGATTCTTGCCTGAAATGCTCTTCTTCTCGTCTTGCCCTGACATACTTCTTCCTCTTTTTGAAGATGTACCTGAAGTATCATCTCCTTAAGGGGTGCAGCCACCCCAAAGAAACCAGGTTCCCTCACCGCCACCGTTTTCCTTCCGAGAATCATTACCTTGTTCACTTTATCTCTTTAGTCTGTTCCCTGCACTGGAACGCATACACTGGAGCAGCAACAGTCTGTCATTCTCCCTAGTTCATAGGGGGCTGGGTGGGTAGTTGAGGCTCAAAGGTGTAGGTTGAATTATGTGCACATATTACACGGATGTAAGAAACAGGAAGATGCTATTTTCGACTGAACATGTGTACTGAGGAAACTCTGCCCTCTCTATCCCATCTCCCCTTCTTCATCACTCCACAACTCCAATCTTGTAAGATTTGTCAGATGCTCAGCCACATATGACATATTTTTCTTTTGTTTTCCAGCCTCTCTTCCACATCAGGGCAGCCACGTTGTCAGGTGTGGCTTTCAGACAAATTCTATAAAAGGGGAATAATATCCCTTGATGGTTTCCCTGTTTTTGCCATGTTGTCAGTTGGTTTTTCTTATTTGCCTCAACTGGAATGTTGACGTGATGGCAGGAGCTACAGTAGCCATCTTGTGACAAGCCATCAGGGAACAGCAAAAAAAAAAAAAAAAAAATTGCAGTGAGATCTGTCCAACATCTTTAAGACTGCACCAGCTCATGCAGCCTACCTTCAGGATTCTTGTTACCTGAGGGAGAGAAAAGTCCCAGGGATCTTGGGCTTGCTGGTTACACAGGTTACCAGGTGCATGTACCCAGAACAGATGGAGCTCTAGGACTAAAGCTCCAGACACCAGTTCAAGCCAGCCACAGAGGGGGTGAGATTTGGATTCCTTAAACCAATGCAAGGATGATGGTTGAAGCACTGAGTGGAAAGGAAAAAAAAAAGAAAAAAGAAAGAGTGGGAGGATTGATGGAAAACACAGCCCCAGTTTTGAAAATTAACATACACACACTTGGGGGTGGTTTAAATGTTTAAAGACTCATGTTAAATCATAATAAAAATATTTCAGAGAAATAGTAGACTTGGCCAGAAGGAATAAAGAGGAAATTAATATAGATGGTGTATCCTGTAGCCACAGGATAAACCTGCCATTTCTAACCTCACCTGTCTAAAAGATAGAATTACTTGGAAATGGGTAAGAACTCTGGCAGCCCACAAGAAGGAAGATTTCTGCATTGCAAAGATGGAAAAAATATTAGCAGAAAAGGGAGGCACACAGTCAAATACAACCTCCATCCCACAAGGGAAGGTCAGGGTAAATGTTTGGGCATGCTTGAAATACTAAACCTTAAAAATATCTTAGTGCTTCTGGTTTTTTCATTTTGCATGATCTAATCGAAATTGAAGACTGGTAACCTAGCATAATTCTTTTTAAGCATGAAAGGGATTCTGGTGATATCATCAACAAGCTTGAAACCAAATAGAAAGATCCCAGCTGCCCAATTTGTTTCTCTGTTTAGCTGAGTTTCACCCTCCAAAGAGACTCTAAGTGCGTTTATTTTTTTTTTCTTAAGTTCTCCTTTTTTCTTTCAATTCATTTTTAATTCTATATAAGAAGAACATTCCAGGAGAGAGGAAAAATCTGCCATCTTGCATCTCTGATATTTCTTTTTGTCCAAAGCACTTCATTTTTCAACATCTAAAATATACGTAGCAGATGAATCTATTTCCTGTGTTACGTTTTCCTCTGCATTCAGATTCTCACTCCTGGTTTCTGATTACCAAGAGCTTCGAAATCATACTCTTTGGGAGCTAAAATAAGGGGTCACCTTATACCAGAGCTGGCAAAGTGTAGGGAGGCAGCAATATTAATATTTCTTGATAAAACAAGGCAAGGAAGGCATCGTTGTATAAAACTATGACTTTTGATAGTTTAGAGGCTGGTAACTCTTTCTCTAATAAAAGTTTATTTAAAAAAAATCCTAATGATACCATTTTGTTGCCAAAAATAGGGGTCCAGGGTCTTATAAATCTATGATGGTGTTCTTTGGATTTGTGATGGAAATGACTAAAACCATCTCGAGTGTCTGCATCACCAGATCAGATTTCCTAACGCTACCTGAAATATGAGTTTCGTGTCAGTATAACAAGGCTATTCTTTAGACTGAAATTATAATTCTCCTCTAAGCCCCTTCTTTCAGTATTTTATGCTTTCCCATTATTTTCTGCACTGAATGTTAGTTTTAGCCCAAGAGGGATTTTCTGGGAAAGTTTCAGAAATCCATTCATCTATTTTTGAGCTGTCCGACCATGGGGAAATGAAGGGTTTATACACATTAAAACATTTTTCAGATGCCTTTTGGAGATCTTGGTTAGACTTGTATTTTAAAAATGCAGACATGCCGGGGAGAGAGTGTGGAGTGACAAATCCATGCTTCTTCCGACGGGGGCCGTTCATTATAAATGAACTCTCTACGTGCTTAAAATTAGCAAGATGCATAAACACACTGGAATAATCACCCTGCCATGGAGCTTGCTCTCTCACCAGTAATATTTATTAAGCTTCTACCAAGGAGGACGCACAGAAGGACAAGGCATTCTAGGGAAAATATGTCACTTACCCTCAAAGCTCAACATGTAATACAAGCTAGACTAACCACAACTTCTCAAAAATATCTATTTAAGGGCACACTGTTATTTAAACACATGTAGTCTGAGCGAGAAGAAGGGGGGGGTGGGGAGACTGTGGCTCCAGTTTCTTCAAAAACAACTTTTACATATCATCTGTCTCTTAGCTTGAAACTAAAAGCCTCTTTCTAGATATATGTATGTTTGTATAAAAAGATATACACGTATATATATAAAGAGACGTGTGTGTATATATACATGTATGCATAGAAGATACACATGTATATATATTTTCCATATATAAAAAATATATGGCACCTTTATAAATAAGTCTACATTAATAGATCTAAAAATCTAAATAAAATAGCTATAAATAGATCCATCCATCCATATATATAAAATATGTATATAAAAAGACATAAATACAGAAAATATATGAACCCATATAAAGGCATATTTTTATATACATACATGTGTATATGAAAGTTACATATATATCCATATATATGGAAATCGATATAGATATATATATAGATAGCTATATCTATAAATAACTTCAAATTAGATCTAAAATCTAAATAAAATAGACATAGATACACAATATACAGATGCAATATGTATATAATAGATAGACATAAATACAGAAACATATATATGTATTTATGTAAAGATTTATATGTATTTCTACAAAGAAACATGTATGTATACAAAAGATATATATGTATATATGCTTCCATAAATGTGTGTGTATATATAATCAGTATTAATCAACCTATCTTAATGGATTTAAAATCTAAATAAAACAGATATAAATTGATACACACATATACTTTATAAATGTATGTAATAAACAGATACAGAAACATGTAGGTGTATGTAATAACATGGTAGCAAAGATGCACCATCCTCTTTGATATGGGTGTGCATTATTGTGCAATGCTATGAAATTGAGTATTGAGAATTCCACTCCTGGGTATATATACCCCAAAACCCCCCAAAATCATTAATTTGAAAAGACACATGCACCCCAAAGTTCATAGCAGCACTATTTATAATAGCCAAGACATAGAAGCAACCTATATCCATCAAAAATATTAATTTATTAAAAACACATTTCCTTAATTAAAAAAAAGAGGAATGGATACAGAAGATGTGGAATATATACATACAATGGAATACTTCTCAGCCATAAAAAAAAATGAAATTCTGCAGTTTGCAAAAACATGGATGGACTTGGAGGGTATTATGCTTAGTGAAATAAGTCATACAGAGAAAGACAAATAACCATATGATATCATTTATCTGTGGAATCTAAAAAACAAAACAAACCAGAGAACATAATGAAGAAGGAATAGACTCACAGATACAGAGAACCAACTAGTGGGTCCCAGTGGGGAGAGAGCTGGCAAGATAAGAGTAGGGGAGAAAAAGGATTACTATGGGATTATATGAAATCATGTGTGTGAGAGTTTTGAAACTTGCAAAGCCCTATAGAATTTAAAGAATCTTTCATTCAATTAAAAAAAAACAGAAGTATCTTTGGAGTTGGGGAAACAGGAAGAGGTTAGTAAATGGGAACAAACTTTCAGCTGTAAGAGGAATACAGGCTAAGCACCTAATGTAAAACATGGTGACTATGGTTGACAACCGTGTTTTATATCATTGGAATTTGCTGAGAGACTAGAACTTAAATGCTCTCACCAAAGTAGAAAAAAGATAAATATCTGAGGTGACGGATGTTTTCATTAACTAGATTTTGGGGGGGAAATCCTTTCATAATATAAACAGCGATCAAATCATCACGATGTTATATGTCCATCACACCTCAATAAAGATGATTTTAAAAAAAGCAGCAGCAGCAGCTCTGAACTAGCCCCTTACTGCAGGCACCTAAGGACCCCAATGCCATATGGGGAAGGGGGGAATGGAGAAGACAGCCTCCACCCCAATCCAGGCTCCTGGAACCCCAGCTGTGCCTCATGGACCACGGCTCCCCCCTCCCTGCCCACTCCATATACCTCAACTCTCCACTGCCCACCCCCGCTTCCCAGACAGCTCCTGAGATCCATCGCCCACCTCCACCCTACCCCCTGATGTGTTCTTACACCCTGTCTTCCCCAGAATTGCAACCAAAAATCAATTAACTCTTCCAACAGTACCCAATCCCACTGAGTTTCAGGCAGCACTGCCTAAATTCTTAGCCAACATGGATGGCAATTCTCCTGGGTCCTGGTGTCAATGATACCCTTAGCTACAAATATTTGCAATTTTCACTCAGTTCTAGCTTTCTGCTCCACAATTCTCTCTGTCTTTCTAATTCTTTGAGTTACACACTGTTCATTCTGCCCATTTGGGGTCCAAGCCCCCAGACACTCCGTGAAGTACTAAGACCAACTTTGTACACTGCCTGAGCCCATGTGTCTCAATGCATTTATCATCTGTCCTTTTTTTGGCAGGGAGGGGGAGAAGGGGATTATCATTCTGTATTTACATGCATCCTCATCTGCTAGGGGTGAAACTGTGTCCTCCCCAAATTCCTGTGCTGAAGTTCTACCCCCAGGACCTCAAATAGTGACCTTGTTTGGAAATAAGGTCATTGCAGATGTAGTGAGTTAAGATGGGTCATACTGGAGAAGGGTGGGCCTTCATCCAGTAAGGCTGGTGTCCTTATAAGGTGGAGAAATTTGGACACAGATGAGCACACAAGGAGACGTCATATGAAGATAGAATAGAAATGGGAGCAATGCAGCTGCAAGCCAAGGATTTGGGGCAGCCCCTAGAAGCTCAGGGAGAAGCCTGGAATGGATTCTCCCTCTGAGCCTCCAGAAGGAAGCAACCCTGCCAACACTTTGATTTCAGAGACCTCTGAGCTCCAGAACCGTGAGACCACAAATCTCTGTTTTAAGCAGCCCCATCTGTGGTATTTTGTTGCAGCAGCCCTGGGAAACTAACAGAGCATCTTTCCCAAACTAGTAGGATTTTAAAACGGAATCCCCAAGGCAATAGCTACTCGGACCAAGCAACGTAACTACTGCATCTCTATTTCATTTGGGAAACCGAAGATGCCCCAATGGAACTGTTCACAACCTTTGAAAAGAAAGGCAGCCAATGATTCATGGCAGCATTGCTGGGACAGCATCCACCAGAAAGTGCTCGCTTTGGAAGAAAGGATGCTGTGCTTCAAATCAAAGGATGAGTGGCCACACCCCAGTGGTGTCCTTTTAATGCTAGCTGTTGCCTCCAGGGTGAGTGAGGCTCCAGATGTTGGAGCCTCTGAATGCAGAAGATGAAAGACTTGGTGAATACGGCATCCCCACCACGCCCTTCGTAAACCCTCCTTAGAAAGTCACCAGCCATGTCCTCAAAGAGTGGTCTAATGGCGAGAAGGTGCAAGCAACTATAATTGTGTGCAAGAGAACAATGCAAGGAAATGTAGGCACCACGAAAGATGGGGGATGTCATTGTCCGTCTTGAGGAGGAGAGAAGACCTTTTGAAAATCTCATCTCCTTCCTCAACCCCTCTTGCAAAAAAGAAACCAGGATATATTCCACACCTGGCAATCACTATTATCTTTTCCTAATCCCTCATGAAATTTTGAAGGGTCTCCCTTTCTTTCTCTAAATTGCCCCGAGACGTTTATTACGGGAAGTTATCCGAGAACCTCGTTTGCTTGGCTGTTCCACTTTAAAGAGCATCATGCCAAGTTCCGAAAGTTGTCCCGGCTTTACGTTGGAAATTTAAGGCCCTTGCGACTTTCCCGGATTAAATGCAGACTTAAAAAAAAAAAAAAAGCTTGATTATTCTGGACTAAATTTCTAAATGTATCATAAGAAAAGAAAATCTGATCTTTCAGGATTTTTTTTTTTGGACTGAAATTGGACTGCAAGGATTTGCGTTTCTTGCATTGTTACAAACTGTTTAGTTTCCTTCGGGGAAAAATTACGGATAATGTGGCGCTTCAGACGAAGGCCGTATTGTACAATCGTTCATTTTACGAGGAATTTGCTAACTCTGCCCAGGATGATGTGGCTGTTCTTTCCACTGGAGACGTTCTGTGGTCCAAAAAGATGCAAAGAGGCATTTTCAATTTTGAAGAGATTCATCTGGCTTTCCTAGAAGCGAGGAGAGCATGCTGGCACACACAGCAATGAATTGTCTTCTCCCAGACTGCAAGGTTTTGAAAGACCTGCTGGGTCTTGGACTTCAGCCTCTCACCCCTGCTTGGACCTGTTGTCAGTGTTCCCTGAGCACGAATTCACGCTGTGCTTGCATATATCCAGTGATGGAAGACGCACCCCCTCATTAAGAAGCTATTTCTCCTTTGCACAGCTCTGGTGTTTAGACACCCCTTCCTCATGTAGACCTGAAATTGGTCTCCTGGGTGCATGATTCCTTATCCTGTATGTTAGACTGTAAAGGGCAGCCCGAATGGCTCTTCCACATGGCTGACTTTCAAATATTTGCAGGCAAACATCACAGCCTTGCCTAGTTCTTCTTTTCCTGGGAGGTTTTTATTCTTTGGGCTGAATACCTCCAGACCCCCCATCTTTCTCCAAATGCAGAAGATTCTAGAAGTGTCTCCACCACCGTCCCACTGTCCCGCTCACCTCCAGTTTGTGTGTCATTGGCTACCACCACCAGGCCATCCTCCAGAAGCTGCCTGACCATCTCAGGATGAAGTGGGACCCCATGTTATGGTCTGAGACCACATCTGGTATTCCTGGCAACCATCACACATATGCACACTCAAAAACACCCTCACATGCACACACATGTACACACACCTCTCACACACACATACACATCAGGAACCCTCACATCTCTCACATAGGTACACACATACACCCAAAACAGTAACACATCTTATACACACATGTGCACACACATACATGTACACATACACATGTTAACTATCCCCCCAAGAAGAATCATCAGCTTTCTTCATGTGCCCTATTGATAAACTACATCTTCACCTTTCAGAGCTGGTGCAGTTTGGCTAGTGAGAAAGAGGAATGGATTTTAACTCCAAAACATCAAGAATTATATTAAATGTAAATCAGCTAAATGCACCAATTAAAAAAACAGAGATCATCAAACTAGATTTAAACAAAACAATTATAGGCTACTTAAGAGACATCTGAAATGTAAGGAAAGTGTTCAAATAAAGACATGCAAAAATAGATAGTCCATCTTCGTTCTTCAAAGATTTTGTATTTGCAAAGTTGTCTGCTTGCTAAAATTTATGTGTAACCCCAAAATTGATACTCACAATGTTTTCCCACTTACTTGTAGACATGTGAGGTGTGGTGGGAAGTGTGAGTCACCTGAGGTGTGCGGTCCCAGCTGAGGTTGGATGAGTAATGCTCTGTCTTCTTGTTTCAACTCTCAGACTGTAAACCAGTTTCTTTTTCTTGGTCTACTTAAGGACATGTGTTTTTTTTGCATTCGTGTGCTTTTTGTTGGTGATTTTGCTATTTAAAAATGGCCCTAAGAAGGTGAAGAAATTCTAGCTGGTGTTACTTAGTGCAAGAAGGCTGTGCTGTGCTTTACAGAGAAAATAGGTGTGTTAGATGAGCTTGCTTCAGGCAAGAGTTATAGTGCTGTTGGTTGTGAGTTCAGTGTGGATGAATCCACAATAATGTATTCAATGAGGAGTCTTTAAGAACAAACATGATAAAATAAGGTTACATTTTGATCTGTTGATGAAATGTTGTCACCAGAGGATCATAGGGACTTAATATCGTGTTTTCCCTAGGAACAAAGGGTCCATTTTCGCTAATTTTATTATTTATGGGGACTTCATAGAGCACATCTACCATGAACAATGATAAATGACTGTACTCTGCAAATATTAGCAACAGTAACAACAAAACCTAGTGAGGCTACATTAGTATCAAAGTAGAACCTAAATAAATACTAAAGATGAAGAGAAAACCTCTTTCATGATAAAAGCCTCGATTCCCGAGGAATACAGAACAATTACAAACTTGTACACGCCTAATAACAAAGATTCAAAACACATAAAGCAAAACTTAGAGGACGTAAAATAAGCAATCCACAGTTTTATTAGGGCATCTTAATGTACTTTTTTAGTAGTAGAGAGAAGAAGCATGTCAAAACCCAGTTATGGGTTTAAGAATTTAATGTTGTTCAAATCTTATACTCTGAGTTTTGCCTCATGAGTAGATTTAGAACTCTATAACCAATGACTGAAGAATATTTACCCTTTTCAAGCACCCATGAAACATTTACAAGATTTAACCATATGCTGAGTCATTAACCAAATTTCTACAGACATCGGGGATTGAAATCGTATAAAATACATTTTCCGGCTCCAGTGCAATTAAGCTGGAAGTAAATAATGAAAAGATAACTAGAAAATCCCTTAAATTTGAAAGTTCAGCACTGCACTTTCAAATAACCCACGAGCCAAAGAGGAAATCAAAACAAACACTGGGAAGTATTTCAATCAGAATGGTTATAAAAATATGACCTATCAAAATTTAAGTGCAGTGTAAGAAGATTTGTGGGGGGCAATTTACAGCTTTAAATTCTTTTATAAAAAGGAAGAAAGGCTGGAAATCAGTACGTTAAGACCCCATCTCAAAAAGTCAGAAAAGTAATGAAACCCAAAGAAATAACAGAAATTAATTAATTAAATAATGAACATAACACAGAGAAAATCAACGGAACCAAAATGGGCTGTGTGAAAAGACTAATACAAATTATATACCCCTGACAAGTCTTATCAAGAAAAAAATGAAAGATAGAAAAGAGACATTAAAAAGCAATATTAACAGAAGAAAGATATGCCTGTAGATCCTTTATATTTCTTTTAAAAAATAAAGAGATAAAAAACAACTTTAGGCCAAAATTTAACACTTAGATAAAATGGACAAGTTCTTAGAAATAAAAACATGAATTCAAAACACTTACTGTGTAATTTAAAATTTTGCCACAAGGAGATTACCAGGTTCAGATATCTTTGCTAGTAAATTTAATGAATACTTAAGGAAGAAAAATATGCCAACTTTATACAAACTTTTCCAGCTTCTGCAGCAAGAGGGAATACTCCCCAAACTCATTTTTATGAGGCCAATACTGAGCAGGGAATTATTAAAAAGCAAAATTACAGGTCGACCTCATTTACGGAGGAAGACAAACACTTTTATACAAAATAGTAGCAAACTAAATATAAAAATGCTTGTTTTAAAAAAGGGTCACAAAGGAAAGATGGGTTGGGTTTATTCCAACATACCTGGGAACAGAAGAAAGAGATGGTGCAGCTACTTTGGAGACCACCTGCCCCTCAGCTCTGCAAATAGGACTATTTTCCAGAAGTAAATGATTTGCCTTCAACCAAGAGTAAGAAGGAGGTCTTACTGGTATCCTTTCCTTTGCCTCTGAAGAGCTTGCTCTAAAAAGTTAATTAAGGGACGCATTAAGATCTTATGAATGGGATGGTGGTGAGCATCTAGCTTGGGGACAGCTCTTGAGGACTTGTGCCCAGAATAGCATATGTACTTCCTACCAGCTATGCACACGGGAACCACACACACAACCTACACAGGCAACATGCATGATGTGTATCTGCAAAGTAGCAAGTAAGCCATCCTCATAGATCACTGGGGAGGTGAACTTGCTGCCTCATAAAACTATCGTCAACAAATAAGATTTATGAAATGCCTCTCCATGCACAGCCTTGCGCGAGAGGGAGAGCCAAATCCCAAAGTTTGAAAAGCCGTCTTCATTGCAACTTGTTATTTAGAGCCCCGGGCTTCACCAGAGACTTGGCAACAGGCTTAAACGAAAGAGCAGAACCCAGCGGCCCCAATAACTTTCTCGGTGGACCGTTAAACCAGACACTGACATCTGAGCCACCCCATACATTTCTTTCAGGATCCAAGGCGATCTCTCTCTGCCCATTGAAAATCCAACTTTTATGGACTGCATCCACACAGCCCGAAGGTGAAGCAGGGTGGACGGGGGAGCAGATTGCAAAACAATTCCAATTATAGGAAGTCATAGTTGGGGCCAGCATAATGAGAAATACATTACTCTTTTTTGTTTTTCTGTTTGTAGATTCTTTCTTACTAATTTTTATTGAAGTATAGTTGCCTTACAATGTTGTGTTAGTTCCTGCTGTACAGCAAAGTGAATCAGCTCTATGTATACACTTTCCCCTCTTTTGGGGGTTTCCTTCCCATTTAGGTCACCACAGAGCACTGAGTAGAGTTCCCTGTGCTATACAGCAGGTTCTTATTAGTTATCTATTTTATACGTAGTAGTGTATATATGTTACTCTTAATGTCTGTGCTTACACAGTTTTCTAATTTTATCATTGTTTCCAGTACCAGACACTAAGTCACTTGCCTTTGCTGTATCTGTGGTAGCAGGTGTGCATACCCAAGCTTACCTTGATGTTACTTAAGGGGACTCTAAAGTGTACATTTTTTTTCCTACTCCCCCTAGGTCTACGTTCCGTAGACACAAAGCATCAGTGTTCAGACAGAGCTGCTGAGAAAATGTAAGACATCAAGGTATGAGGATGCTTCATTTTACTCCAGCAAATCCAAATTTCAGGGAGATTTCAATAATTGCAGCATCAGATGCCAAGCACTGTTCCAGCCTCTTTACCATCCTGATTCATTTATGCAGTATTTACAGCCTCCTTGTAAAGCAGACATGAGTAGTGTTACTTTACAGATGGGGAAATGGAGTGAGCAACGTTAAGTAGCTTGTCCCAAATCAAACAGCTAATACTGCGTGACATGGGGATGCAAAGCCTCATCTCTCTTGGCTTTCTTCTGTCATGCATCCCTCTTTTAATAATAATTGAGACAGGTTGGAATCTGGGACCTGGGACCCTTTGCTGCAGGGCTTGCACCTGGACAGACGTCTCCTCCAGCAACAGATACCAAGAAACTATAACGGACTAAAAATAACTGCGTGCGTGCACAGTTGGGGCAAATTATGGACAAGATACAAAAAGAACAAAAAACCCAACTGCCACTCCTGAAGAGCCAAGAGCAAAAGCAGGGGGGAGGGAGTAAAAGCAGGGCACTGCTCATGCCTCCTCCACTCAACACCACCAAAGGGGTGGGCAAACCACCTAAGCTGCCTCCCCTCCAGGCCGACCCCTGGACCCACCTGTACCCTCACCCCATATAAGGAGCCAGCTCCCCCCTCCTCGGGGAGCGGGGCAAGGGCACCTGTTACTTGTTCTCGCTCCCCCCTGCTGCAGCAGGGACCCCAATAAAGCCTTGCCTGAATTTCTTGTCTGGCCTCTGATCAATTTCTATTGAGTAAGGAAGGTCAAGAACCCTAGTGGGTAGCATAATCACCCTTGAGTGAGTTTTGACTGGGTGCCGAGAGAGCCCTGTATCACCGCCCATCTTCCCAACAGTGCTGCAAACAGGATTATACTAATTTCACCATGGAAGTTCACAAACGTGTCCGAGGTCGTAGGGTTCCTCAGTTCAACTACAACAAATTGATTCCTGCCCAGGTGTGCCCAGCTCATTGCATTTTACAATGGACTTATCTACCTAAATTTCTACCCTTCTTTGTAGCGATACATAAAATTGTTTCTGCAGCGATTTGCACACAAGAGGCTGCAGACCAATTGCGTCCTACATCAGGTGAACCAGAGGACAGGAAGGTGAGACACAACCCACGGCAACTTCTTCATGTGGACTCACGTGCTGTGGTGTGGACCCTCTGTGGATCCCAGCCCCACCCACAGAACTTTGAAATCCGAAAGACTTTGGCAATTGGCTTGTAGACTGCTCCTTATATATCTTAAAGTATTTTTTAAATTGAAGTATAGGTGATGTACAATATTATACAAGTTACAGATATACAATATAGTGATTTATAATTTTTAAAGGTTATACTCCATTTATAGTTATTATAAAATATTGGCTATATTCCCTGTGCTGTACAATATATCCTTGTAGCTTATTTTATACCTAATAATTTGTACCTCTTAATTCCCTCCCCCTATCTTGCCCCTCCCCCTTCCCTCTCCCCACTGGTAACCACTAGTTTGTACTCTATATCTGTGAGTCTGCTTTTTTGTTATAGTCACTAGTTTGTTATATTTTTTATATTTAACATATAAGTGATATCATGCAGTATTTGTCCTTCTTTGTCTGACATTTCACTAAGCATAATGCCCTCCAAGTCCATACAAGTTGCTGCAAATGGCAAAATTTCATGCTTTATTTATGGCTGAGTAATATTCCATTGTATATATGTACCACATCTTCTTTATCTATTCATCTGTCAATGGATACTTAGGTTGCTGTGGTCCTTATATTTTTAATTTAAAACTTCTCAATACAAAACATTGCTTGAAAGAGCTATACATAAACATGAATCAGTGATATCTCTGGTTGCAAGGAATGGGGGAACAGGGAACTTTAAGCCTGGTTTGGAAACTACTGGGATAACAAACTATCTTTTAACAAGAAGATCTTGTGTCCAGAGAGTGACCACCCAGGATGACACTGCCCCAGAGCAGGCCATGTGAGACAGCTCTGAAAGTGTTTATCATTCCCAAGTGGAAAGTCAGGGTAGACCAGATGACCATGAAAGGTCCCAGCAAACACAAGATTATAAAATTCTATCAGGAGATCCGGGAACTTAAACAGGGGGTTTTTGTGTTAATATGGGCTACTGTGAATCAGAATAATAATCCATTTTTTTAAATTATGATATGCTTAGCCATAAAAAGAGAATGAAATAATGCCATTTGCAGCAACATGGATGGACCTAGAGATTATCATACTCAGTGAAGTAAGTCAGAGAAAGACAAATATATGATATACATTACATGTGAAATCTAAAAAATGATACAAATGAACTTATTTACAAAACAGAAGTAGACTCACAGACATAGAAAACAAACTACCAAGGGGGAAAGAATGGAGGGGGGATAAATTAGGAGTTTGGGATTAGCATATATATAAAATAGATAATCAACAAGGACCTACGGTATAGCACAGGGAACTATACTCAATACCTTGTAATAACCTATAATGGAAAAGAATCTGAAAAAGAATATACATATATATACACATATATTCTTATACATGTATACATATACACATGTATATATCTGAATCACTTTGCTGTACACCTGAAACTAACAAAACAGTGTAAATCAGCTATACTTCAATTTCAAAAAATTAAAATAAAAAAATTTAAATTGTGATAAAACAGCACAGAGAAATTACTATTTTAAGCATGAAACGTGTACCATTTGTGTGTATTTAGCACCTTCACAGCATTGTGTAACCACCACATGTATCTAGTTACAGAATGTTTTCACCAAAGAGAAACTCTCCTCCACCCTCGCCCTCATGTCTCTGTACCCAGATCTTTTCTTTTTTTAAATTTTTGTTTTTGTTTTTTGTTGTTTTTTTTTGGCTGCGTTGGGTCTTCGTTGTTGTGCGCGGGCTTTCTCTATTTGCAGTGAGCGGGGGTGGCTCTTCCTTGCGGTGCACGGGCTTCTCACTGCAGTGGCTTCTTTTATTGAGGAGCATGGGCTGTAGGCACACGGGCTTCAGTAGTTGTGGCACGTGGGCTCAGTAGTTGTGGTGCACGGGCTTAGTTGCTCCGCGGCATGTGGGATCTTCCCAGACCAGGGCTCGAACCTGTGTCCCCTGCATTGGCAAGTGGATTCTTAACCACTGCTCCACCAGGGAAGTCCTGTACCCAGATCTTGGCCATGTGCTGCTTTCTGGAGCAACTCCTGGGAAGGAGAGCAAAGCCAATTGTGACCCAACTTACTCATCCTCCAGGGACAAGGTGAGGCTCTGAATATGTTATTCTCTAAGTGCCTTAGGAAGGAAGGGTGGGGATAGATGCTGGGAGCTCCTGGCAGCATCCACCAGTGACACGTGTCCCATCCTGGGTTCTGCTCTCACAAGACCCAGCTCCTCAGGGTTTACCAGAATGTGCCTGCCTTTGTGCCATCCACTTCCCCCTCCATCAGGCAGACCTCCCTCATCAGCTTCAATGGATGCTGCCTTCCCTGGCCCCGCCGAACACCATGCAAACCCTCCGTGAAAGCACCTGCCATCTCGCCCTTTACCTCCCAGGAGGGCAAGGGCCCCAGGTGCACAGGTAGGCTCCATTCCCTTATGCTTTCCAAGCAGCCCAGGGATTGTTCAGTTTGTGGAATGCACGAATGCATGGATGGAACCTGAAGATTAGGAGGATGCCCTTCTAGTCTGTGAAACTGATTTTCTCACCCCAGAAGACAGATGCTCCCCTTAGAAGAGGTAGGGACCCTGCCCAGCCCTGCTCACGTGACCCTGGAGAGACCCAAATATCTCAGCAACCGGATGCACCTTCCCACACGGGGAAGATGCACATCTTCAGGAAGGACTGGTCGGATGCAGCTTCTGACTGCACAGAGGCCCGCAGGCATCTACAGAAATAGGAGGGAGTCAGGGAGCCTGAAACACATCCCCTGTAAACTCCAACTGACAAACACCGCCCCCCCCCACCAGCCCTGCTGTGATCCACCCAGGAGCCACATCGCGGGAGGGGCCACCAACTGGCCACTCTCCAGACCCAGTGGACCATCTCTGGGGAGTGCCACAGCAGCTAGTGTTTCTACCCTGGGAGAAGAGCTTTCCCTAGAGTTTCAATTAGAAAAATTTGCCCTGCTTAAGATGGGTCAACAGGAAATGACTTAGTCATGGCGTCAAAAAAATAAACTACCTTGCACGTAAATCAAGACGGGTACCCTCGGTTCACATCATGGAGTCAGGATGGGCATGCCCTTCCTGGGATGGCGGCACCAGCCTGGAAACCTGTGAGGGGGACTTTCCCCCAGAGAACCCCACTTGTATCCCAGATGACGCAGTGACAGACCAGGGACCTCCAACACACCCCCGCTGACCACCCAGAGCACTCCAGCCATTTATAGAGCCCTGCCTGTGCCACCTTATTTGCAATCCCCAGCAGTGCCAACCCGGCATCCCCGGGTGTCGTAAGGGGCCGGAAACCCCAGCCATGCCAACCCAGCATCACAGGATCCTGTAAGGGACCAGGACCGAGGTGCCTGTGTCGATGATGGTTTGTTCGCACGAGCCTGCATCCCAGACCTCCTATTTCATGTTCGCAATGAACATGGCATGTGAGGGCAGAGCCAGGGCTTAATCACTCCTAATATGATAAAGCCGCACTTTAAAATATGATTAACCTCATCTGTCTAGATTTGGGGCTAATAGACCAGCGTGGGCACATTGTCTTAACACCTGCCAGTTATGCCCGTATTTATTAATCCACTCTTCCACCGGGGTGGAAATTTTTTTTTTTTTCCGAGGGAACACCAACTGCAGCGGCCCGCGCGCATGGCTACGGGTTAGAGAGGGCACTAATTAAATGTCAGGCTTGACAGATTAAAATTATGAAATTTAAAATCGCCACGGAGTTCTTTGTCATTGTCAAATTAGGAGTCAGGGTGAGGAGGGACCCAACGGTGAGCCGTGTAACGGATTGAATGGGAATGGGGTAGAACAGCAGCTTTTCCTGCATCCAGATCAGCCTGGTGTTCAGATCAAAGCAGGTGAAGAGAGGGTAGGGGGCTCCCACTTCATATTCCAACAGAGCGTGGGGCGGCCACCAGCAGCTGTAATACACACATCCACTGCATATATGCACTTGGGTACCAGCGGGAGGTGTGGGCCAGGTGATGGATAATACATGTTGGGGTGTGTGTGTGTGTGTGTGTGTGTGTGTGTGTAATCTGCACCAGGATGATTTACGGATTTAGATCAGGGAGGGACACCCCCAGCCCCCCCGACTCCATATTTACAAGACAGGGGCATATTTGATTGTGCTTTAAAGTAACAATGTCATACCCTGCCTTCACTCCCATGGCCGACCACCCCAATCATTAAACTGAGGATAAACGTCCAATTAAAAGTCTTGGATGATACTGCAAAGGACCAGCTCCAATGCATGTCTGGTGGTTTCCATCCTGAAAGGTGCTTGAGGTCCCAGTCTTTCAGGGGCTGGGTGGCTGCTCCTACTATGGAAATTGGAAGCCCCATAGTAGAGGGCACAATGCAGGACCATCCCGAGGGACTATACACCCCAGTGTCCCCAGCCTAGGGGACAATTAGTCTTGACCCTGCAAACAGAGTGGGAGGAAGTGCCTAGACCAAGCCCCCACGCCCGCTGCTCCCCGGATTTCCAGCATCTAACAGGTAACGCAACTACAGCCAGAAAAGCTTGCAGACCTCCTTGTGAATAATTCAGCAGTGGTAATTGATGAAATATGACACCTTTCAAAGACATTCTGCACCGTTATACGTCTTAAGATGAGAATATCTGTCTCTTTCAAGAGCCTTTCATTCAAGAAATGCCAAATTGCGGAACCCCAAATCCACCTGATGTGTGTGGAAATCATCTCAAGCCCAAGCTCTGTGCAGTGGGACTGGCCCCACGTGCTACGTCTCTTGAAGGACACCTCCCTGTGGGGCACGGGACATAGACGGTGACCATGCACTGGCCTCCAGTTGGGACAAAGCCACCGGCAGAAGGGCTGAGGACAGGAACATCACAGCAAACGAACTCAGAGAGTTTGAGTATGGAGTGGGGACAGCTGTAGGCTCCGCCTGCCAATGCCTCATTCCGTCTGTGGGATTATCAGTATTCCCATTTCAAAAGACTTTTTCAATTTAACTTTTTTTCATTGTGGTAGAACACACGTAACCTAAAATTTACTATCAGTGACATTTAGTGCATTCACAGTGTTGTGCAACCACCACCTGTGTCTGCTTCCAGGACATTTTCCTCCTCCAAAGGAGACCCCGTCCCCTTGAGCAGTCACTCCCCATCCCCCTCCCCCAGCCCCTGGCACCACGAATCCACTTCTTGTCTATGGATTTGCTTGTTCTGGACGTTTCCTGTCAATGGAATCACACACTGTGTGTCTTTCTGGGTCTGCTTCTCTTACTGAGCATGCTGTCTTCAAGGTCTATCCACGTGGTAGCCTGGGTCAGAGCTTCACTCCTTTTCATGGCTGAGTCATATTCCACTGTGTGGATGGATCCCATGCTGTGTATCCATCCATCCATCCATGGACACTTGGGTTGTTTCCACCTTTTGCCTATTGTGATTAGTGCTGCTGTGAATGTTCATATACAAGTATTTGTTTGAGACCCTGCTTCCAATTCTTTGGGGGTAAATCCTTAGGAATGAAATTGCTGGGTCACATGGTGATTCTATGTTTCACTTTCCCAGGAGCCACCGGATTGCCTTCCACTGTGCTGCACCATTTTACATCCCCACCAGCTGTGTCTGAATGTTCCAAGTCCTCCATCTCCTCCCCAACTCTTGTTATTTTCATAGTTATTATTGTCATCATCACTCACGTGGGTGTGAGACAGTGTCTCACTGTGGTTCTGATTCGTGTTTCCCTGATGATTCCCGATGCATCTTTCCATGTGCTTGTCAGCTCTCCATGTATCTCCTTCAGAGAAATGTCCATTCAAATCCTTTACCCACTTTTTAATTGAGTTGTTTGTCTTTTTGAGGTTGAGTTAATACAGCCCTTTCGTAAGCTTAGCTGTTGACCTTTTAAAGTAATTATCTTAGTTCATTGAAGACTTGTGTTTCTTCTCCCATAGAATCTTCAGTGAGTATCAAAAGGGGAAAAAATTGAGGGAAGCTCATAAAATCGGGCTGGATGTCCCTTCAAGGTTTGTAATCAAACCCCGTCATTTCAGAGCATCAGCAGCTGAAGGAGCTGCATTCCACTGAGGTTCTAATCCGTCCCTGAAGGAGAACATGCATATTTGATTTGGGCGTCTTCTCCTCCAGCAAATGGCAACTTCTTCCACAAAACAAGAACCAGCGTGTACTGACTTACTGGGCTGCAGAGTCTCTCAAAATTCACATGCAAGCAAAATCTTAGAACAGGACCTTATTTGGAAATAGGGTGTTTGCAGATACGATGAAGTGAAGGGTCTGAGATGAGGTCCTCCTGGATGAGGGTGACCCTACATCCAATGACAGGGTCCTTCTAAGAGACGGAAGAGGAGAGGCACAGACATAGGGGAGAAGCCCCGTGAAGACAGAGGCAGAGATGGGAGGGATGTGGCCACGAGCCCAGGGATGCCTAGAACCCCCAGAATCTGGAAGAGGTGGGAAGGACCCTCCCCTGGAGCCTCTGGAGGCAGCGCGGCCCTGGGACACCTTGACCTCGGACGCCTGGTCTCCAGGGTGGGGGAGGATGGATTCCTATTAAGTCCCACAGTGTGTGCTCATTTGTTACAGCTGCACCAGGAAACTTGAACACTTTACAACAGAAGTAATAACCACACTTCTTAAGGGTTCGCTCTGTGCCTGACGTAGACCAAGGTTTTCCACACGCCTGGTTTTATTTCCACCTCAAGCACCCCACAAGCACTGCCCCGATTTCACAGATAGGGAGGTTGAGACCCATCAGAGTGACCGACTAGCCCAGTCCTGACTGCACAGTCCTCACCCTTTACCATAAGCTGCTGCCTTCTGTTTTAAATGGAAATCTACCCCCTTTTCAAACAGATTTAATTATTGTCCCTAAAACATGCAATGCCTTCTCTCCCTGGAATGCATGGGGACCAACCGCATTTGGCCCAATGCCATGCCACCCCGAATCCCCCAGAGTCCATGCAGGACCAGTCGAGGGGCAGACAATCAGGGCACGTGTGTCCACGATGAACAAACATCCGAGTTCAAACAGGAGCCCCTTTGTTCTGTCAAATGTTCTTGCCCTTTCCTCCCCCATGTGTCACCAGAAGATGGTATTTGAATTTTTCCAAGTCTTAGAACTGCTTTTTTTCTTTTTAGGATTTTTTACAATATAAAATACGTGGCTGAAAACTGAAATCAGGGACCCTTTGAAGTGAGAATCGTGCTGAGGGAAGTACTGTGGAAGAGGGGACATTTTAAAAATTCTGCTGGTCCACAGAGGACGTTTATTTGATGCAACAAAACAATATTGCGAGATTCAACCACAAAAAGGAAAAGGAATGAAAAAATGTGTACAACACACATAGAACACCAAAATGTCCACTGTGACAACTATATATGTCTAAATAATGCTTCTAAAATAACTCAATGATTAAAATCTATATGAAAACAGCAGGGGGTTCATAGCAATTCACATCAATCTCAGGGTTTCTTAACTTATCCCCTTTCTTGCCGTGTAAGTTAACATTCAGGGGCTCTAGGAGCAGGACACGAATGTCTTTTGAGGTGTCGAGATTCTGCCTCCCATTGTTGAGAACTAAGGTGGCATATTTAAGAACAGGCGGAAGGCGTGGAAACATGGTGGGGTCAGCTCTGATGTCATGAGCACTCGGAAAAGGGAAACTCGTAATCCGCTGGAAAAGCATGGTCTGGAATTCAGAGGAAGGGGCTGAAAAAGACCCTCCGAGGTTCCTCTGTGAACCACTGTGTGCATCCACCTTGGCATTCAGTGCTGGGGTAAACGAAGTGCAGGCACATTCTCCTTCTGGCTGGGGTCCTGCCGGGATCTCTCATCCCCTTCACTTACCCTACTCCTCAGCTTGGTCTCCATGACATTCCAATGTCATCTTAGCTCTGAGAGCTGGGTCACAGCCTTCCCTTGAGAGGTTCACTCCCATCAACACCAGAGCCTCACGTCTTGCACCACAAGACCCAGATGGTGAGTCTAGTGGATGCTCCGCTCCCTGCAAAGAAGTGGAAGGCTGGGCAAGGGGAGTCTCCTAAACAAATCAATAATTCACAGGTCGCATGAGAATCTCTACGCTACCCTGAGCGAAAGCATTTCACCTACCAAATATAACAATTTCCACACACTTTCATCTTTTCATCAAAGTCTCCTTTATTGAGCGGCTCCTCAGAGAAGCACGGTTGGTTGAGTTTAAATCCCTGTACTTGCTTGAAAATGGATCTAGTGAGAAGCAAATATCTGAACTGATATCTTACAGGCTTCACAAATGCACATGGATTTCTGACCTAACCCCCTCCCAGTTAGTCAGAATTAGGAATTTTAATCTCGTAACAGTTGCTAAGAAAGGGCTGGCATGAAGTCCATTTTGTTTTGTTTTGTTTTGGTTTTTGGCCGAGCCATGTGGCATGTGGGATCTTAGTTCCCCGACCAGGGATCGAACCCATGTCCCCTGCAGTGGAAGTGTGGACTCTTAACCACTGGACCTCCAGGGAAGTCCAAGTCCCTCTTGTATTAATTGAGATTAATCCCAAGTGGATTTTTGCCTAGTTTCTCTTTTTGGCCATTTTCCACCACTTATAGTCACTCCATCTGAGTCTTGCATTTTACAAGTTTCTTTAAATCCTCATCCCCCTCCCCCCCGCCAATTGGGAACTGGGGAATAAAAGTGCTCCACGAAAATAACTGCAGGGCGGCATTTAGGACACCCCCGATTGCAAATGACTTTTATCAACATCCAAACATCCTCCTCCTCGTTGCCCTATTGTCTTCCGTAAATGTGTCATCTTGCAAATCTAAACATTGAAACCAGGGTCTCCTGAGTGTGCTTAGGCTTGGTGAATCTGGCCATCCAACACATATAGCACCGCCTTTATGCTTCGGTCTTCACGATGTGAGTTTGGTTTCCGGATGTGGGCTGGGCCACTGCTGGTGCGGGGAGATGATGCCCATAAGCGTCTGAGTCTATATCACAGTGTGTTCTCTTGGAGACGGCTGCTGGGCGTCCTTCACAGACACCACTCATTGATGCTTAAGTTGCCTCGGAACATGCAGAAACTTACAGTTTAGCAAACAAAAGTCACCATCTGTATACATTTCCTAGAGCTGCCAAAATAATATACTATAAAGTGGGTGGATCAAGACAACAGACATTTCCTCTCCCAGTTCTGGAGACCAGACATCCAAGGTCAAGGTATCTGCAGGGTTGGTTGCTTCTGGAGACTCTGAGGGAACATTTGTTCCATCATCTCGCTTAACTTCTGGGGTTCCGGGAATCGGCGTTCCTTGGCTTGTGGCCGCCTCATTCCAATCCGTGCCTCTGTCTTCCTGAAACCACCGATATGTTACATCTCTGGGCTGAGCTGCTACTTCCTGAGACACGTGCAGTTTCTGTGGTTGCACACGGTGCCCGTCCTGAGTCACTGTCCTCCTTCTCCTTATAAGGACACCAGTCAATATTGGATTAGTGCCCATGATGATGAGTTTCACGTGATCACATCTGCAAAGACAGAATTTCCAAATAAGCCTCCATGCACAGGTACCCAGAATTAAGACTTCAGCATACCTTTTAGGTGGACACCATCCTCTGCATAACACCATCTTTGAACAAATAGTTTCAACTCGAGAGTCACCGTGTTGAACCATAGAAGCTGCAAGGGCCCCAGCAAACCGCAGCTCAGCCCAGAGATTTAATGTATCAGTGTTTCTAGGTATGGTTCCCAACTCCAATAGTGTTTCCAGTAATATGGACCCAGATTCAAACTCTTAATAGGAACAGAAATTCGTCTGTATAAAATTAAAGGGTTCATAAGTCGACCTGTATTGTAGTGTTGTCCTAAGTGTATTTCTTCAATTGCTCATGAAGTATACATTTGGGTTTTCTTTTTATTGGCGTTAGGGAGGTGTTTGATTTAGGAAATTGTATTAAAATAGGTGATAAGAATGTCATCTAAGATTTGCTTGTTATTTTTTCTGCATGTCATTAAAGTGATTGACAATTTAGGACAAGGGAGGAAAGATGCAATATTAAACCTGAGACCCCTTATAAATTACAGGGGTTTACGTGAGCCAGGCTGTGTCAGGCTGTCAGAAACACCTCCGTATGTAGCTGTGAATCTGCAGGAAAAATGACACAGGATGGGAAGTCAGAATCTGATCAGTAGATCCGGGGTCACTGCAACTAGCTACGAGATGTCATGATGTCCTCATGGAAATGGTGAATCCCAGAAAAAGCCAAGACATGCGTCATTATGACACCCTCAGTCCCCATCACAGGCCCAGAAGGAGGGTTTTCATCCAAGTCCAAGTCCGTCCTCACATCTCTAAGGATGATGGGATCCTTGGTGCGTCTTCACCCAGAAAAGGACCACCAGTGTCTTGCCTTAGTCAGAATCATTGGCCTTCAAATCCGAAAGTCCCTCCAGCTTGCACCTTCCTTCTAAGGCTGAGAAAACAGCCCCATCTGCCCACCACCAGTGCAGCAGCCTTCTGCCTTAACACAGCTTCTTGGTCCAGGGCCGCCAAGGTCCATCATCCGTGGCCCTTGGTTCCACCAAAGACAGGGGAAGACTTGGGACTAATGGGAAGCACAGCTTCAAGGGTGTAAACATGATGTGACCTTCACAGGAGACGCCTCACCTGTGCACAAGGCAGGTGTAGCTCTTAGAGGCTGGAATCCTTCCCGAGGAGGACGACCAACTGGGCTGGCTCTGCTCTCTGGGGAGTCAAGACACATCCAGTAGAAGTAGAGGAGGTGACAAGAAACGGAGGAGGAAGGACATGCTTGGGACCCGTGGCCACCATCCCAAGCACCTGCAGACCAGGTGGGGCCCAGGTGGGCGTGAGAACCACACAGCGTCACCTTTGCTTGCATCTCACCGTCCACGTGGCAATCCTTAGACCAATAGCTCCATGAAAGCCCCAAGGAGACCCTGACACCGGGTTGTTTGAGACAATAAAAGTGTAACAGGCAGCCTTGCATTTATAAAGGCATTTCCAAAACAAACGCAGGCAAAAATCAATGTAAGTTAGCACTGTCTCCACACTCTGCATCCTCCCAGTCAAAACATAAGAGAAAGTCCCCTTCTCATGGGAAAAGCTGGAAAGGCAGAAGATTCACACCTTATAAATGTGGAATCTGAGACCGGACAGTGTCCGCCGCTTGCCTTTGAAGCGATTTCGGGGGGTCAGCAAGCCTCCCACATGTGACTTGGCCAGCTACCTTCAAGGAGAATCAGCCCTAAGGGGTCTTGCAAACCCTTTTAATGGTCACGATTCCAGAGCCACAACATACGCCTCAATCCTTCCCTCATGGGTAAAGCTTTCTTGATTTTGGATGCTGAGTCTAGGGCCTTGTAGCAAGGACACAGAATCCCTCTGGGGCCAAAAGGACTCGCCCTGCAAGCTGGCTTGCAGGACCAGCAGGCGATGCAGTCAGCATGCCAGGCGGCAGCCAGGGCTCATTGAGCTGGTGGATAAAGACTTTAGTTTGCACCCCCCTGTGGATCTCACACACCAGTTTCCTCATATTTGCTGGAAAGTCTATACTATCTGTGGCCAGCTAAATAACGGCCCTTAAAGATATACAGATCCTAATCCCCTGATCTCTTAAATATGTGGGCACAGGACGTTTTGCAGATGTGATTGACTTAAGGATGTTGAGATGGGGGATCATCCTGGTTAATCCCGGTGGACCAGCCTAACACAAAAGTCCTTCTAAGAGGGAAGCTCATACACCCTTATGTACGTAGCTCTGAGAAGGTAGCTCTACTACGTGGTGGCTACAGCGTATACAGAGAACATCCCTGGGTATTATGTTTCCTGCACCATGGTAATCACGCCTGTTCCACAAACCCAGTGCCTTTGTGCAGCCATGGGACTTGCACTGCTCTTGTAACAACTACACTCTTCCAGCTGGTGGTAAAAGTCAATAAGCTACAGGTAACTCTATCCCCCTGGTACCGCCCCTCCCTCCCGGCCCTAAGTCACCCCATCCCTTTGTTTGCCGTCGCCTTAACGGTTCAGAGCCCCCGAAAAAGCAAGGTCTCGGTTTATTAGAGGTGGGTCAGATTCGGCAGCAGCTTGCAATAAAGAAATTAGCAAACCAGAAGCTGCAATTCTGCGGAACCCCTCAAAAACGAAGACGATTTAAAGTGACAAGATCCAATTAAATTTAATTACCCAAGCTGTATTTTCATTTTAACTGACACTTTTTATTAAGCAGCCGCATGCACTAAAACCAGCAACCCAGACCAAATTGCATCCCGGTAATACAGTTATCTTATGCAAAATTCCGAGTATCTAATTTTCTAAAACGAAATTAGACACAGGGGGTTTGTAAAAGGTTTTCTTTGTTTGGGGCTCCGGAACACAGCGTTCATTCCATGTACTCTCCATGCGGTATTGTCTTTATCACAAGAAGCCTCTGTGCCCCCGCCCCCAATAAAACTTATTCAGAAAGAGCGGACAGACACTGTGATTTGTTTCCATTTGTCTCAAATTCCGATACAGCCGCCAACCACAGAAAGAAGCCATCGTCCAGCCGTTCCCCCTTGAAAGCTATTTTCCTTGCTCTGAAGCTGGAGAATGTAACTGGCACGTCAGTAAAGAAACACACTTGCAAACAGTGTTTCCACACGAAGTTTCCACAGGTTCCTCTTCAGATGGGACGTGGACAAAGTGGCTCATTAAAACGGACTTTGAAGCCTGAGATGACGCAGGCATGGCTGAGCGATTTAAGTGGGTTTGCATCACTGGCGGTGGACGGGGGTGGGAGGGTGTTGATTTCAAAGTGTGGCGAGAGGGGTCATGAGGCAACCTGTATCGTCTCGAGCTCATTATGAATTCCAGGTGTGACTGTCCCCACGGGTCCACCAGTTCCTCCTGGCTTCCCTGTTGTCAGGGAGACAGCGAGAAACCGCCTGGAGATGGTTCCTACCTCGTCCACACAGCCTCTCCAGACGGACGGGAACCTGAGAACTACATCCCCCCATGCTTGGATGTTGGGTGGGGGTCAGCTCTAGATACGTGGACTGTCTCACCTAATGATGAGTCGCATGGACCACAGATGCAGCAGGGCTTGGGGCCCTGGTGAACTCATGAGATATGGTTCTGCATTTCAAAATACCTGCTATAAGAGTGTCCTGGGTTGGCTGTATAAGATGACCGCAACCTGGGGAACTCCAAACATCCTATATCCACCCTCCCCCAGTTCTGGAGACCATACATCTGAGGTCAAGGTGTGGACAGGGCTGTGCTCCCTCCAGAGGCTCCATGGGAGGGTCCTTTCCACCTTGTCCAGCTTCTGGGGGCTCCAGGCATCCCTGGGCTTTTGGCCACATCCGTCCCTTCTCTGCATCCATCTTCACGTGGCTTCTCCTCTGTGTCTGTGTCTCTGCTCTTCTGTGTCTTAGAAGGACCCTGTCATTGGATGTAGGGCCACCTTCATCCAGGAGGACCTCACCTCAGACCCTTCATTAATCTCATCTGCAAACACCTTATGTCCAAATAAGGTCCCATTCTGAGGCTCCAGGGTTCAAGACACACACATATCTTCTTGGGAAGGGGGAACACCATTCACCCCACTACACCCACCAAACCCATTTCCCACTGAAAGCCCCCATTTCAACTTCTTTGTGTGAGACCCCGGGTCCACAGACCATAGAGACACAAGGTTCCTCTCCATTTCTGAAACTGTGGATCAAGCCCCAAAGACAAAACTCAGAGTATGTAAAGATGGGACCATGCCCACACTGGGCAGATGCTGTTGGAAGTGTGTGTGCTGGGGGAGGGTGACCTGAATCCAGCCCCCCACAACACCCCTCTCTCTGAGGTGCTCACACTGACCATCATGGTAAATGTTCTAACAAGTCAAACGAAATGGCATAAACAGTCATCTTTTTATAATGTTTCCAATGCCAGAATATCAGCCTCCTGAGGGCAAACAACCCCCAGCGTATGGCAATGATATCCCTAAATGGGTGAAATCCACTTTCTTGGAGGGGCACCCGGGGGTCCTTTGGCCCATCTTCCCACTTGCCTGGACGTGGCGATTATTTCAAAAGCAAAAGCAAAAATGAGAGCAATAGGAACCCAGCTTTCCCCTCTGTCCCCGCCGTCCACTTATCCTATTCATCATGTCTGGATTTGTATTTTACTGGCTCTAGTTCACCTACCTGAGAGATCCTTCCAACACACACAGGACCACGGCACTGCTCTGTGGAAACTACACACACGGCTTCCCTTGTCTTCTCCACGGAGCCCAAGTTCCCCATCGCGGCTTCTGAGGCTGCCACCTGTGGGCAGCATGCTCTGTTTATCCGCTTGTGTTACACCTCCAACTGCTCCATCCCAGCCCCTGGGATCCTTTGTAACATCTGCCTGCTTCCTCAACTGCCTTTCCCTCGCTGGATGGAGAAGTTCCAGGAGAGACAAGGATTTCAAAGCCTCCAGGATGGAGCCCTACACCATGCGGGCATTTAATAAATAGCTGACACTTAGAAGAGGGCTGAATGGGTGGACAAAGAAATCTTTCAGGTCAGTTAACAGAAATGCATAGCACCTGGGTGCCAGTGAGATACTGGGGGCTAGTTTTCTTCTCCTCTGCCTCCTCCACCTCTTCTTTCTTCTTTTTACCCCAGGCTCCAGAATACATCTATTCTTTTCTAATTTGGGTGGACTTTCCATTTGTTTACACTTGTCAGCCCTTGGAGATCCCTTATCCTGTCACGTTCTCTGAGGTGACCCCGTTTACTGCAGCCTGAATGCCTCAGGGGTGCCCTGCAAGAGAAGTCACCAAAAATTATGTCTCATGAAAAAAAAATGGAACCAACACAAAAGTCTGAGCTACTCCATCTATATATTGTATGATCAATGGTCCCACAGGGATTTCGGAGGCAGAAGAGCTTCTGAGAGGTCTGTATCATCTTTTTAATACACACACAGACCCTGGAGGACACTGCTATGGTCCCATTCTGTGGATTTGGAAAGTGAGACTGGGAAGGGAAAGTAACTTGTCCAAGAATGCAGAAACAGTTGGAGAAGTGGGTCCAAATCTAGGGGGTCTCCTCTGTACTGTGGTCTCATACATCCTGAGCGGTAATTTCCCATCAGAGCTGGGAGATTCCTGCTCTTGCACTTAATATCCCCACAGATTAGACCTTGTATCCAGCCTCAAAGTGACCTAACAAGACGGAAGAGATCCTATCTCTCAGGAGGTCCTACACTTGGCCATCAAAGCGTTCCCGATCTGTTGAATGTCAGCCATTCTACTTCGTGAAGGAAAATGGTATTTCAAGTGTGTTCTCACTCTCCTTTCCTCTCTCTTTTTTCCTGCTGTCTTGGCTACCTTATTTGCCTAGGTTCCCCAACATTCCATTGTGTTCAAAGTGTGCCATCGTCAGGGGTGAGTCTTTGGAAGTGACGTTGCACGAAGTCAAGGACGACATGGACCATTTCCAGGCAAGAGACTCCAGAGAAACCACTGGTAATGTTCCAGGGGTAAAAAGCCAAAGTCTCCTCCTCAGCCTCACGGGTACTCCTTCCACCTCTGACCACAGGGCTCAAGACGTCCGAAAATGACAGCGAGATGCTTGGTGCCGAGGCGGGCAGAGTCACGAAGGTGAGGGGCTTCCAACGAAGCGACCCGGTGGCCGTGGGGCTTCGCGGGTCAGAGCAAATGTTTGTACTCCCCGGGTGTCGACACCAATCTGGAAAAGGAAACCGTCTGCCCAGGAAGCGTTCTTATTTGGGCAATTAAGTGAAACTCCAGGAGCTGGGGAGACGGCTCAAGTTTGGCACAGGGGAAGAAATAAAAATGCACAAAAGAAAACATGATTTCGAGTTTTATGACGTGATAGAAATTTTGACTTTGGGTCTGTCCCAGCAACTAACTGCCTCTGGGATGTTTTCCCTCTCCATTGGCCAAGTGGCTACAAGAAGGCAGTGGAGGAGAGCCTGGTTCACATCCCCAGTTCATCCGGGGTTGACCAGCTGCCTCCTCTGGACACCCAGACCTTCCCTTTTAGTCCTTCACTGTCCACGCTGTCCACCCGCTCTGGTCATTCGGTCATTTGGTCACCTGCTCCTGCCACCAGTCACGGCACCACCTCCTGCTAGACAGCTTGGGGAAATCAAGGATTAAGTAGACTCATGTAGGCACGTGATATTCCGCTCACCTTGGAGAGGTAACAGTCAAAGATCTAGCTGTACGTTCCCCAAAAACTGAAATGTAGAATTTCCATATGAACAGGCAATTCCATGCCTGCATAGACACCCAAAAGAATTGAAAGCAGAGAGTCAACTAAAATGTGTACACCATGTTCATAGCAGCACTATTCACAAGAGCCAAAAGGACAAAACTGCTCAGAGGTCCATAAAACGATGGATGGATAAGCAAAAATCCACACAGTGGAATATGCCTCAGCCATGAAAAGGACTGAAGCACTGACACAGGCTACAGCGTGGATGGACCTTGGACACACGATGCTCAGTGAGAGAAGCAGACACAGAAGTACACACAGTGTGTGATTCCACTTACAGGAAACGTCTAGAACAGGCCAATCCACAGAGACAGAAAGTGGATTCTTTGTACCGGGGCTGGGGACGGGGTCTCCCTTTTGGGGGGATGAAAATGTTCTAGAACCAGATAGAGGTGGTGGTTGCACAACATGATGAAAGTGTTAAATGCCACTGAATTTTACACTTTAAAGTCGTTATTCTTATATTTATATGAATTTCATGTCAATAACTTATTTTAAAAATATACTGGAAAAAATATGCATGTGAATAAACATTCTTCCCCTTCAGTTAAAAAAACCCTCAAAAAACCCTGTGTATACAGAGAGAGGTTTGAGCCCTCAAAATATGTAGAATCCTTAAGGAAGATCTTAAGAACCACAGCCGTCCAGGGAGCACAGGCATTGGGCCAGCTTAATTAATCTACATGCGGAGAATTTGCGAGAGACTCATACCCAGGGGCTGCTCCCCATGTTAATTTCATTTTCCACATCCAGGAGGATCTTTCCGGATAATCTCAACTGTATTCTAATAGCTCATCCCGTCGCCAGCCTATACCCAGTATTTATTGATTTTCTGACTCAATAAAACCCTCCAGTCTGTGGCGATGCCTAATTCTCCTACCTTCCCCCAGGAAAATTTTAAAACACAAAGTCACTTTTGCCCTTAAACATTTAAAGCGTTACTTACTTTAACTCCCATCGTGCCTGAAAAAAAAAATTCTTCTCAAGGGTATTATTTTTCTTTCCAGTTTCTATCCGGTGTCCCCCAACCACGTCATACATGGCAGGTGGGTTTATTTCCAAAATTCTCCAGGGACATCCCACACATCCTAGCTGGAGTTTACAGACACCATCCTAAAGCATAAATTGTCGTCTTGGCACAGAAATATCCCTTTCTCTGATTTTCTCTGTAAAACCAGAAGAGAAAGCTTGTAGCATGTTAGGCTCTCCCTAGATCCATTGAGCTGCCATTTGCAATTTTCTATCTCTGCTGTGACTTCTCTCTGCTTTGGTCCATCCCAGGTGTGCCTTTGTTCCCTAGGGTTTGCAGGAGGCAACTTCATCTAGAATCTCTGTAAAACCACAAGGGAAAGCTTGTAGCATGTTAGACTTTCCCTAGATCCATTGAGCCGCCATTTGCAATTTTCTGTCTCTGCCATGATTTCTGTCTGCTTTGGTGTGCCTTTGTCCCCTAGGTGTACCTTTGTCCCCTAGGGTTTGAAGGAAGCAACTTCATCTCCAATGGTTACCTTTGCATCCACACGAGGCATTTCCTGCTCATTGGTCCTGTCACCCCTCACTCTTCAAACTGAAGGTCTTCATTACTCTCAAGCAAAATCATGGGTTCACCAGGAATTCCATCACCAGTTTTTGGCCTGGAATTGGGGGCATTCAAACGTGACTTCATGGGGGAAATGCATGATGTACAACAAGCAAGCCCAAGTCGAACTCAACATCACCGGGCATCCCATGGTCTACCTCATGCTGCTGTGAACATGGGGGTACAAATACCTCTTTGAGGACTTGCTTTCAATTGTTCTAGAATTACACCCAGAATTGGAGTTTCTGGGTCATATGGTAGTAGTATTTTTAATTTTTTGAGGAACCACCTAGCTGTTTCCCACATCATCTACACCATTTTACATTCCCACCAGCAGTGCCCGAGGGTTCCCATTTCTACACTTCCTGCTGGTGTGTTTCTAAGAGGGTGGGTGGAGAGAGAGAAAGAAAAAAAAATTGAACAGTTTTGGTGTTTAAACTTTTTGGGGGGGTCTTTCAAGGTCTGTCTCATCACCAGCTCTCACTAATCTCCAAGGTTCTGATGTCACTTCTGTTTAGAAGTAGGGATTCCCCCACATGGACATTCTGAGCTCATGCCAGAGGCCGACCAACAGTCATAATGGTGGTGATGACAAATACCTGATGGGTGTTGGCTCATGGCAGACCCCCAGACATTGTCTACAGTCACATTATCCCTTCAGACCCCACACCAACCCTGTGAGCAGCCTGATGTTTCCAGACAGGACCCTGGCCCCAGTTCAGGGTTACACAGCTGGTCTGTGTCCCATGCAGGGCACAGGTTCCTCTCCACCTCAACAACGTTTTACGAGGGTTGCTCGTACCTGCTGCTCACCTCCTTCTGGGAACGTTCTCAAGATATAAAATATCCACAAATCAGGTCCGATTGGGATTGCCTGTTATGAAAACTTGCAGGCTCTTCCTCCTCAGTGGAAAATTAAAACCCAAACAGGTCTCATTCTGGATACCACTCTTCCTGTCTACTTGCTGATGGAATCGCTCCCCGATCCATACAAGTAGAGCTTGCACACATCCCCCCCAAAACCAGGAACCGCACGGCGGGTTGGGTCAAAGTCAGCCAACCTACGTACCTCAGTGGGGAGGTGATGACGGTAGGGTTAAAAAACGTTGCTCCTGACTCTCTGGGGCCATCTCAAAAGGCACAATATCGTTTTATTGATGATTTCTGAATTTCCATTTTAATAAAATAAATGGAGGTACCTGCAGATAATAGCGCTGTTCAATATTTATGAAGTGCCTTTTTAGAATAAATTCAGAAATTCGGTATTAATCATTACAACCATTACACTCCATGAGCCCATAAATAACCAAAGGAAACACCATTTATTTTTTGAAAACCCATAATGGAAAGCAGCTGAGTACCCAATTTCATTTTTAAGGAATCCATCCTCCTGGGTTGGATTTATTGTGATTCTTCAGAGATGTTCTCGGCTTAGCCCAAGCCCAAAAATGTAGGTGTGATCATAACAGCTCTCCCCCCTTGACATTCATGTGAATAAGCACTTTTTTATTTAAGGCAAGAAAAGCAGTTCAGGCTTTTTTTTTTTTTTTTTTTCTGGCAGCGAAGTAGACTATTTGTCTCGTAGAGCTTGGAGCCCTGCACAGAGGGTTTGTGCCCAGACCCCCACATGTGAGAGGAAATGGGTCTGATTTGGAAGTGAAACCAATAATCGCATTATAGGGCCAAAGGAGCAAAGACCAGCAAAGACCCAGTGGAGACGCGTGGATTTGCTTGTTGTAGCAAAACACATTCGGGGCGACCCTTGGAAACGCTTTTATGGAGAGAGTTCACATCAGGCTGGTGAATGGTCCTCGTGGCTTTCTGTTCACTGCAGGCGATGTCCACGGTAGGGCATGTGGCGGCCCAGAGGAGGCACCTACCCAAGGGTTGTGCCCTTCCCAGAGGCCCAGAGGCAATGCTAGCTGGTCTTTGTCCACTCCATCCAGGTAGATGAGTGTCCTGTGGTGCCCACAGCAGGTGGTGACCCCAAACCAGGTGGCTTAAACATCAGGAGGCCACCCTCCCCCATCCTGGGGACCGGACATCTGAGGTCAAGCTGTCCCAGGGCCGTGCTCCCTGCAGAAGCTCCAGGGGAGGGTCCTTCCTGCATCTTTCAGGTTCTGGGGGCTCCAGGCGTCCCTGGGCTTAGGGTCGCATCCCTCCCATCTCTGCCTCTGTCTTCCCGGGGCTTCTCCTCTGTGTCTGTGTCTCTCCTCTTCTGTGTCTTAGAAGGACCCTGTCAGTGGATGTAGGGCCACCCTCATCCAGGAGGACCTCATCTCAGACCCTTCCTTTCATCACATCTGCAAAGGCCCTGTTTCCTAGTGAGTTCCCATTCACAGGCCCTGGGAAGACGTGAGTGTTTGCAAGACAACTTCAATACAAACAACCGTGATTTCTAGGTCCCTGGCCCCAGAAGCACCTACGACTCAGCCAGTTTCCTGATCAGCAGAATTCCATTCCAATGAGATTAAACCATGTGAAAGCAAAAGCACAGGCTGGTTGATGTAAAACGTTAATATACATGTAAAGCATAGAGTTCATTAAGCCAGGATTTAAATTTTATTTTAAAGAATTTACTGCCTGTGTTCAGGCACTTACAGTGAATATCCAATATCACAACAAATTTGTCTTTAAAAGCATAATAATTTAGGAAAGAGCAGTCCTGTAAGTGGCAAACTGACTGCTGTGCTTCTGCTTTAATTTGTTCTGGGAAAACTGGGAGAACTGGTTTGACTGGTAGCTCCCTCCTGCCTCAAAACAAAGATATGTCCTTCCAGAACCTCAGAACGGGAATTTACCTGGAAATGGGGGTTTTTACAGATGTGATGAAGTGAAGGCGCCCAAATCCAGAGGCAACCAAGATGTCCTTCCGTGGAGGAATGGATGAGCACACTGTGGTACGTCCACAGAACAGCACCCAGAAACAAATGAGGAATGAGTTCTTCATCCATGCAACTACACGGGTCACAGTTACCTGCATTTTTCTAAGTGAAACAAGGCTCAAGATTTTGTACGATTCCAGGATATTCTGGAAAAGGCAAAACTGTAGGGGTGGGAGGAAGGTGAGTGGTTTTGAGGTTTTGGGAGTGGTTGCCTATAAAGTGAAAGTACAAGGAATCTTCACAGGGATGGGATTCCCTGCATGTACTAGGGTGATAGACGCATCACTCTAAATGTGTATCTGTCAAAACCCGTACAAATGTACATCACAAGGAGTGGATTTTAAGGGATGCAAATTAAAAAAGAAATCACCTAAGATGTCAGGGGATCCCGGGATAGAATGCAGACTGTGACAGACGAATTTTGTTGTTGCAAATATAAGACATAACCTCGCTAAGGGAGTGAGGAAAAGGGGAACTGACCCACGTAGCTGTGGGAAACCATGTTTTGACTAGAATCTGTAAGGCTGAAGACAAAAAGGAAACTAACCCTAAATGGTGTACTCTAGTGAGTAACTGGTCCCTTATCGGAGGAGAGGTTAACGAAACTGAAATTACATGGGTACTAGAGTGGAACAAAGAGCGAAAGAAATGGGAGGTTAGAAAGCAAAAATTCCTCCCCCTGGTTGCAGCAGTTACATTTCAAGTCCACATCACACTGAGCCGATATAGAATATTTTCATCATCGTGGAATGTTCTATTGGACAGTGCTCTTTGCAAGGTTCCCTGGCATAATCAAGCAGTTAGAAGCGGTTCAAAGTTTGTTGATCTGTGTCAGGGTTCTCCAGAGAAACAGAACCAATGCAATAGATAGATGATAGAGATGGATAGATAGATAGATAGATAGATAGATAGATAGATATAGATGACAGGTAGATGATAGATGATTGATAGAAGATTTTAGTAGATAGATAATAAAGATAGAGATGGATAGATGATAGATTTGATAGATATTGATAGATTGATAGATAGAGATGATAGAGAGATAGAAGAATTTGAACTGATGGATGGATGGATGAAAAGATAGATGGATGGATGGATAGTTGGTTTGGTAAATATAATAGATAGTTGGTAGATGATAGTTAAATAGACAAATGTTAGATAAGTTTGAACAGATGGATGGGTGAAAAGATAGATGGATAAATGGATGGATGGATGGTTGGATAGAAAGATACGATAGATAACTAATATAGATAGATAGGTAGATGATAGAAAATAGATGGATGAATTTGGATGGATGGATGGATGGATGGATAGATATAATAGATAGCTGATAGATAGGTAGATAATACATAAATGATGGATGGATGCATGGACAGACGGATTGATAGATGAGAGATAGATGACATATAGTTAGATAAATTTATTATAAAGAATTGGCTCATGCAATTATGGAGGCTGACAAATCCCAAGACCTGCAGTCAACAAACTGGAGACCCAGGAAAGCTGATGGTGTAAATTCCAGTCTGAAGGCTTGTAGGCTCGAGGTGCAGGAAGAACCAACATTTCAATTCAAGTGCAGAGGCAGAATAAAGCCAACTTCCCAGCACTGAGGCAGGAGAAATTCCTCCCTATTCAGAGGAGGAATCAACTGTTAGAATGCCTTCAACTGATTAGACACGGCCCACCACATTAAGAAGGCTCATTTTCTCTGCTCAGTCTATCCATTTCAATGTTAAACTCATCCCAAAACACCCTAGCAGAAACACCCAGAATGATGTGTGACCAAGTGTCTGGACCCCCGGCGGCCCAGCCACATTGATGCATAGCACTCACCCTCACACCTTGTTTGCTGGTAACTCTCATGCAGACAGAGCAGGTTCCTGCTCAGAGAAGCAGGTAGAGACCCCCTCCCAGTATGGGATGGACAGGTGAGATCACCCCCTCCCAACTCTGAGAAGTTGTGGAGTCAGTGTAAAAGTCCTGGCGCCGGTTACTCCTCCCAGGACTGTGGTGGGTAGCATGCTAGGGCTGGCCAGATCTCTGAGTTAAGAGGGTCCTGGCTTATTGGCAGTTGATGGGCTTGTGGCTGCATCCCTCCTGTCTCTGCCTCTGTCTTCACGGCGCTTCTCTGTGTCTGGGTCTCTCCTCTTCCGTGTCTTATAAGGACCCTGTCATTGGATGTAGGGCCACCCTCATCCAGGAGGACCTCATCTCAGACCCTTCACTTCATCACGTCTGCAAAGACCCTGTTTCCAAATAAGGTCTTGCTCCCAGCAACCAGGGATTAGGACGTGGGCATGTCATTTTTTTTGGGGGGGGGGTTGGGGGGAGGAAGGCACAATCCATCTCAGTCCAGTCTGTAAGCAGAGTTCTGGGTCTTCCCTCCTTCCACGTGGTTTCCATGACCTCCCCTCTCCGCATCCAGGAGCTGTGCTTGCCCGATGCATTCCACGAGCCACAGGACAGGATGGGGAGTCGCTAGCCTGGCCCCAGGCTTTCAGGATTATCGTGTTAGCGACTCCCCCATCCTGTTAGCACCCCACACAGATTGCATTAGCAGCGGCGGCCCTTGCAAATGTGATGAGAGACTCGTACATACAGAATGCACACGGCTAATCCAATTTTGCAAATTATATTACTCGTTGGAGGAACAGGTTTTCCGGTGATAAAACAGATAAACACCAGATACAGTGCCTGCCAGGGCAAAATCATATCCCGTTCTGCCTCAGGGTGAGGCCGGGCCCAGGGCGCTGGCCCACACCAGACACTCACCAGGAACAGGATGGACATGACAGCTCTGTAGGCATCTCTGTGCACAGGGTCACCTGTCAGAGGACAAGCAAGAGGGTCTCGGCTGTCTTTGCAAGGAGAAGACTTCGGGCTCACCCCGTGGAGATTCTGCTGGTAGCAGGGCCACCTTTGTCCTGGGTCAGCCTGCAGTGGAGAATTTATCCTCACCCAAAGCATGGTGGCCTTTGCCCTCAGCTCCTAGGAGGTCACCTCCAAGCCCTTAGAATCCCCTGCCCTATGGGAATTTCTTTGGTCACCTGGGGGCTTCTGGACAGGTAGACAGAGACAAAGTGATTCACCATCGGGGCCTCGGGTCACGTGGAATCTGTTGACACCTGGGACAGCTGGAGGCTGAGTTAGCTACGTAGATGGGCAACAAGGTTGAAGTGATGGAGCCTCAGTGAAGACCCTGGACACCAAGACTCAGGGTCTCCCCTGGGTGGCCTTAGTCAGTGAGCACTGTCGCATCCCTGTCAGGAGATGACACCATCCCAACTCCACCGGGAGGGGCCACCTGGATGGTCCAAGCTTGGATGCCTCCTGGACCCTCCCCCATGCCCCCCTTCCCTTGGCTGGGTTTCCTCTGTATCCTTCCATCCTAACACATGATAATCATGAGTATAAGGGCTTCTAGCGAATTCTGTGAGTCCTTCCTGTGCATTTTCAGACCTGAGGGTGGTCTCCGGGACCTCGGATGTTGCAGCTGGTGTCAGAAACGCGGGCAGTGTGGTGTGGAATCCTCCCTACCTTGGTGGTCAGCCCCCTGAGGACATCTCCACCACCATCCAGCGCCCCTCTAATGGGGTCATTTTTCAGCCAACATGACCATCCAAATAAAAACCAAACTTCAAATCTCAAGATTCAGGATGCCACCAAGCCTCCAAATACAGCATGAGGGCTTCTTGGGGATGGGTTCACAGGCCCCAGAGGAGGTGGTCCCAATTCTTTGTAATTCTACTTCTGTGCACAGTGGGAGGGACGGGGGACATGTTTCCAGTGTGGCTGAGAGAGGCCCAGACCCGGTTCCTAGTGGGAACTGGTGGGTCCCAGTTCACCCACCTCAACGTGGGAGTGATGCTCACTTGAAGTTATGGGAAGCCAAGGATTCGAGGGATAACCCACCTGCATAAAATGCTGGCACTCACAGCCACCATGGGATGGGGAATTTCTCTTCTTTTTCCTGGAGAAGAATCTCCGCTCGGTGTCCTTAGAAGCAACGGGACAGAGGCACGGAGGTGACACGCCGGCCTCCTTGGGGTGTTGCTGTCTGCAAGGTTTGGGGGAGCAGGTCCTGTAAGACTCTGAACATGCTGCAAGAATAAACCCGTGAAGTTGTGTGTTTAGCAGGTGGGCATCTTTCGTGCCCCAGGTGTGCCCAGGAACTCACGTGCTTTCAGCGTAAACCAAACAGAGACACGTGAGCAGGAAAGACTTCAGATGGTTCAGGGCAGGTTAAAGTAGTTATGGGGTAGGGGGTTCCTAAGAAGCTTCTTAGGATATAGAGGGTGGAGAAAGCCCCCCAGGAGACGTGACAAGTAAGCCAAGACATGGGTGCCCACCCTGAAGGAGCAGGAAGCCTTCGGGAGGGTGAGGAACGGGGGAGACCGGAGGGGAAAGAGGCTGGGGGTGCTCCAGAGCTGGGGAACACCGTGGGGTGTGGGTGAGCTTGAGGAGAGGGGGTGGGGGTCATGGGCAGGTGGACGACCCAGTAACCCACCCAGAGGTTTGCGTTTTGTTACAGATGGAAACCTGGGAGGACATCAGGGCAGGAAGTGACGTGCTCTGATGTCGTTGCCTGTAAAGCTTCGCTGGCCCCATCATGGGAGCCGTCAGCAGGTGGGAGCAGGGCAGGTGACCCCACAGTCCCGGACTGGCAGCCAGGCAGGTGCGGCCAAGTGGAGAGACTCGGATGGGGGTTCAGACGAAGGGGAATGCTTGCTCATCCTTGGATCCTCGGATCTTGTCTGCAGAGCAAGGGGGTGGTGGATGCCAGTTCAACGATGGACCAGGAGGGAGAGACGCCTGCTGGGGTGGGGGGCTGCAGGAAGTACCGCTGGGCCATCTGGGGGCCCCCAGGCTCAGCAATGACCCCCTGCACCTGACCATGAAGTTAAGGGGTACAAGGACACCCCAAGACTTGGGCTAGGTGTCCCCGAGGGCAGCTGGCATAAGCACTGCTGGGAAAACAGACAGGACCAGGTGATCTCCCCATGCCGTCCACGAGCACGGCTCCACACGGGAGCCTGGAGACTCAGGACGAGAGTCCAGGCTTGGACCTGAGCAGATGGCCTGAGCTCCGGGTGCCTCTGGGGAGGGCGAAGCCCAGCTGGGCATCCGGAGGGGTCATGGTCTGAGCCGCACCAACAAAATGGGGGCCTGAGGCTGTGACAGGTCCAGGGTCCCTGTGGGCACCTGCAGGAACTTGGGCAAAATGGAGCCAGCTCAGGGTGGGGTGGAGGGACCAGGGGCCCCGAACCTGGAGGATGCAGCAGAGCCGGGCAGGTTAGACCAGCACCCTAGGGAGATCCCTTCTCGCCCACATACACTGAACCCCAATAAGGCCACATGTTCTGACACACACTTGGGAGGGGAAGCGTATCTTCAAAGAATGTGTCTCTGAGCCTCCAAGCACTGACCTGATATGGTCCAGACCCGTGCAGGGGTTTAATCTCCACCCCAGGGCTTTGTGGATGAGACTTTGTACAGCCACCTAGACTACCCAGAGCCACCTGGGGGAACATGGGGACCCACCTGGCAGACGCAGATGCCACTCTGTTCCCTGTCAGAAAGCTCTTCTCGGCCGTGTGTGTGGTGAGGGTATGCGTGTGTGTGCATGTGCAGGCATGTCTGTATAAGCGTGTGGGTGCATGTATGTATATAAGCGTGTGGTGCAAGTGTGATGTATGTGAATGAATGTCTGTATAAGCATGTGGGTGCATGTATACGTATGTGTATGTATAAGTGTGTAGGTGTTTGTGTAAGTGTGTATGTGTATGCATGCATGTGTAAGCCTGCAGGTGAATGTATAAATGCATGTATAAAAGTGTGTGTTGTATGTATACATATGCATGTGTGAATATGTCTATATATAATCCTCTGGAGGCATATATAAATGTGTATAAGTGTTTGTGCATGCATGTATGTATAAGTCTATGACTGTGTGTATAAGTGTGTGTTATGCATGTATGCATAAGCATATGGGCACATGAATAAGCGTGTTCATGTGTGTACACATATAAGCTTGTGGCCTGTGTGTGAGTGTATGTTCGTGCATGTGAACGCATGTACAAGCCTGTGGGTGTACATATAAGTGTGTGACTGTGTGTGTGTGTGTGTGTGTGTGTGTGTAAAAACCCTGATGTGACTATTCCTCCTCCCGGGGCTGTGACTCTGAACCCCTTTGCGTTTCAGAGCCCACAGGGGTGGGCCCTCAGTGTGGGCAGTGCTCCCGGACTCGGCCACCATCGCTGTAGGTGTCCCCTGCAACCATGGAGCCCACAACAGACGGTGATTTTCCAACTGCGAAAACCTGAGCAGGGCTGGGCCCGTCTTCCCATCCCCTCCTTTCTAATGGACACTCCCATCTGGGGGGCCTGGGGGGTGGGCAAAGCTCTGTGTCCCTGCTCGTTGACTTCACAGAATCTACTGCAGATTGAGGACTGACCCCAAAACAGGGCAGCGTGCAGGGCCACACACCGCCCTCCAAGAAACTCAGACGTGCAGCGTCCATAAAACAGTCCCTGGAGGAAGAGGCCCGATCCGGGCCCCGGCAGACGGGGGTCTCTGTTCAAATGTAAAAAGAGCCTTAAATATGCAAATCTCGGAGGGCGGAGAGAAGCCTTTTCAGCTGGAGGAAGCCCTTGGGGGCTCAAGGCTCCCCTGCGCCCCTGCCCGGGCGCCGGGCAGACTCCCAGGTGCTGCCACGTCGGCCCCTCACGTGCTGGGGGGGCCTCAGCTCTTCCCCGCGGCCACGGCCCACCGGAGGAGTCCACTCCCTAACGCGATGGTGACCTTAGGCTCCCTGGCCGCAGAGAAGTACGTTTTCAGACCTTCATCCTGATGCCGTCAGAGAAGGTGAGAGGTCCCATCCTTCATTCACTGCCGACGAGCTGCCTTGCTCGGGGTCCAGATCGGCTCTCCTGAATTCCGTCCTTCGGCGGGGCAGCTGCGTGGGACCCTAGCGGGTTCCATAACCACCCCCCTCTGCCTTCCCGGCCGGCCCTTGGGCGGGGACGGCGGGTGCGGCCGGGGACACAAGGGCAGGGCGCCCTGCCCCCCACCCAGGGTCCCATTCAAAGTCTCCCCGCTTGCAATTAATTTCCGCGTCATCCCCAAATTCAATTAGATAGGGACCCCGTGTAAGGGAAGAAAGCGGCCGACGTCCCATCGTGACAAATTGCTGTGCTTAGCGGCGCGTATCCCGCTGCGGTGTTGGGTCTTGTTAATCTTCTCACTAATTCTCAATTACCGTAAAATGAAGCCATAAATCACGCGGACAGGGGATCGATGCAAACGTTGTTTTCTGCGTGATTGGCAGCTTCCCCACAGGTTTTCTGTAAGTTGGTTTAAGGTTACCGGCTCTCCGAGGGGAGGGGACGGTGGTGGGTACAGAGGCGAGCAGGGGAGGAGAGATGCAGCTCCGCTCCGGGGACCCGGACTGCTGCTCCCCACCCCGGGCCCCCGGCCTTGGGGGACCCAGCGGAGGGACAGTGACAATTTCAGACCATCAGACGCCCAATCCTTCTCCCTTTCGTACCTGCTGTAGCAAATGAGAAACAAATTAAATTTCACTCCACTCTCTCCGCAGAAACCATTTAAATTTTTCATGGAAACTAAATTGTCCCCAGACAAATAGCCCCCGATTGTATGAAAATATACTGCAGCGCTGGGGACAGAAATAAATTTGTGTCACTCCGGATATGCCTTTCTCTGTAATGTCATTCACCGCGGCCGATAAATGAGGCGCCCTCGGAACACAATGGAGAGATGGGCTTCGGGGGGTGCGGACCCCGCCGTGTCCCCATCCTCCGCGGCAGGGGCAACCTCATCGCGTTCCTGTTATTAATTTGCAGCCCCGGTATTACATTCATGAGGCCAAGATTGAAATGTAAATGAGACGCACGCACACACACGTCCTCGCTGGAGGAGACTCAAGAGGACGTGAACATACTTATCGTGCGCGGAGACGGGGCGCCCAGTGCATCAGTCACCATGCAAGGGGTCCCCGGGGGGTGGCTGCTACCTGTTGTCCCAGAGCAAACAGTGTTCCCTGTCCCCCCTCCCTCTGTGGTCCCACCGATGCCTCTGGTATGTAAATGCCGGTTGCCCTTGTTTTGGGGTTTCTCTGTCATTTCCATATATCTCATCCCAGACCCCCCCACTCCCCCATTTGAGGGTGAGGGGGTGACAGATGGAGGATGCCAAGTCTTCCTGCCTGGGTCTCCTGGAGAAACAGGGTACACATCTCACCTGCTTCCTCCAGCCCCCAGGGGCTGCGAGCCTCACTGATGACCTTCTGTTGTTTTTGTTTGTTTGTTTTTTTATTTTTTTAAATTTGTTTTTGGTTGCATAGGGTCTTTGTTGCTGTGTGCGGGCTTTCTCTAGCTTCGGCCAGCGGGGGCTACTCTTGGTTGCGGTGCACGGGCCTCTCATTGCGGTGGCTTCTCTTATTGCGGAGCACGGGCTCTAGGTGCGTGGGCTTCAGTAGTTGTGGCTTGCGGACTTAGTTGTCCCGCTGCATGTGGGACCTTCCCGGACCAGGACTGGAACCCGTGTCCCCTTCACTGGCAGGTGAATTCTTAAACACTGAGCCACCAGGGAAGTCCCAACCTTCTGTTTTAATTCAGCAGCTCAGCCGACTGCCCCAGAGCAAACAAAGACGCGCCGGGGTCCAGCGTGAGGACTGACTGCCGGCCAGCTCCACCCCATGGCAGAAAGGACCCCGGTGAGGGGTACGCCCCCCACCCGGCAGAGCCCGCCAGGGTCACCAGGACTCGGGAACATAGGTGTCCCCTGCTAAGGTCACCGCCAGCTGTGGCCACGAAGCACAGTCTCCCGTTTTAGGGTTTCTGACCTGGGAGTCAGTTCTGTGGGTTTAGGGAATAGAGCAGCGGCATTTGGAGTCCGGAGGCCAGTGCAAACCCAGGGGCTCACCATCCTCGTGGGGAGGTGGGCAGGGAGTTTGGCTCGGAGGTCCGCACATGTCCCTCTGATGAGGCTGAAGGTCCACCCGGTGCCCACATGGGAATCCGGCTTCCCCCTCCCTCCACCCTCAGCACCCGTGGCTCTCCGTGCTCCCGACTTGGCTTGGAAGGATCACAAAGAACCCCCCCCGGCCCCGCCACCCACAGGGCCGGAGGGACCCAGCCCGGCAGCCACAAACCCACGCAGGCACTTTGCCACTTGCTGGATTCTCAGAACCACCCTCCAGGTGAGGTCCTCTGCTCATGCAGAGTCAGGAAGTCAAGTCATGAAGACCTTGAGTCCCATGCCCGGGAAGGACAGGAATCTAACCCAGGCCACCCTAGGCCACCTTGTCCGCTGCAGTGCAGCTTCTCAGCTGCATATTCCTAAAACTCAGGTTCCACGGACAGGTAATCAATGGGGATCTGTCAGGACCGCAGTGTTGGTACAAACCCCACGGCCCCCCGTGCACACAGACGCACAGACCTCTGTAGCAGGTACACCTGAGCTGCACCTGGCACTGCAGCCTGCTGACCTTAGGACAGGTGGACCCCTTAGGTGGCCCCTCTTAGGACTGGATGATGCAGGGGACCCCTCAGAGCCACGACCCTTTACTCTTGTAACAGTGGAAACAAGTCACCCCAAGAGGCACTCAGCCTGTCACCTGCTTTCTCCCCAGCCACACCCCACAAACCGATTGCCACAAAGGGTCAGTTCGAGAAACACATGGCCAAACCGATGGACAAACTGGCTTCCGGGGGAATTTTGGAGGGTGGCACTGTTTTTTTTCCATCCCAGTGTCATGCTCTTCTCCTCACCTGTTACCTGCATGGATATCCACAGTGGCTGTCATGAGCACACTTGTGCAGACACTACCCAGGTGGGTCTTAACCCCTCCACGTGCCTGCCTGGCAGTGACTACACGGAAAGGCAGGCAGGGTTTGAAGGGTCTCAGGGTTGGAGGAAAGAAATTCACACTGAGCCAAGGTCACCAGGCAGGTGCAGGGGTGGGGAAGGGTCCCCTTTGGTGACAGGAGCTCTCAGCATCTCGTGGGGTAACCTGGTGGGGCTCCATGCAGGCATCCCCCCAAGGGGTGGTTTCTCTCAGCAGCTCCCCTACTGCTTCCCAGGACCACTGTACGGGGCGGTCAGCTCTGCCTTTTCAAGCGAACCCCTTGCCTTTTCTTCCTCTTTTGCCTTATCCAGAGGAGAGTAAGTTCAACTTGGCAGGACCAGTGAGGAAGCTTCACATGCTGCATGCAGCTGGATCAGGGAAAACCATGCAACTTTATTGGTTTAAAAAAGCTGAGATTCCCCCCCCCCCCTTGCATTTGGCCCCTGAGATTTTATTTAATTCTGAACTCTTGATGTTGGACATTCTATGGGTTTGGACAAATGTATAAAGACAGGGATCTACCATTAGAGCATCACACAGAGTAGTCTCACTGCCCTAAACATCCTCTGTGCTCCCTCATCCCTCCCTCCCCCAGCCCCTGACAACCACTGATGCTTTTTCTGTCTCTATAGTTGTGTCCTTTCCAGGATGTCACAGAGGTGGAATCACACAGTCTGTAGTCTTTGCTCATTGGCTGCTTTCACTAAATACTATGCATTTAAGGTTCCTCCCTGTTTTTCCACGGCTTCACAGCTCATTTCTTTTTAGTGCTGAATAGTATTCTACTGTCTGGATAGACCACAGTTTATCCATCACAAACTGAAGCACATCTAGATTGTTTCCAAGTTGTGACAATTGTGAATAAAGTTGCTATAAACATCCGAGTGCAGGGTTTCATGTGGACGTAAGTTTTCAACTCCTTCGGGTAAATCCCAAGGAGCATGATTGCTGGTTTGTATCACCCTCAGTTTTAAGAGACACAATCAAACAAGAGTAACATGGACGCCCCAGAGAGATTTATTGGGGGGATATAATGAAAAGTGTGTCTCAAAGTAATGAAACCACCATGAGATGTCCTTCAGCCCCATGAGAATTTAGGACCCCAGGTTATTCATATGAAGACAGAATAAAGGCTTCTATGGGGATGCAAGTTGGGGATGGTCAGGATTCCTGGGGTTTCCAGCTGCTGCAGCCACAGGTAGGCTAGGAGATGTCGATATGGTTCATTCTTAGACCCAACCTAGGCAGCTCTGGACATTCCAAGATCCTGGGGGACTCGCTCTCTCACCCAGATTTTGACCATTTCACCCCAAGCTGGACAGCAGAAAAATCTAAGGACTGCAAACCCACCCTTATGTATTTTATTTTTTTTCTAGATTGATGCGGTACATTGTTAACCATTCAGGAAGTTTCTAGATTTTTCTGGACCATCTCAGTTTTTCCTGGCTTTGATGAGCTTGGATAATTAAAATTGTGAGCCACCCTCCAAAAGCCAAGCTTAATGATTGTTGTAAGGATGTGGTGATTCTGCTCCTACGCAGATACCCAAAAAGTGGAAAACTGGGATTCAAGCAGATACTTGCATATGCATTATTCACAAAGTCATAAAAGTGGAAACAACCCACATGTGCACCATACTGACAGCTTCTCCTTGGGAAAATCAGAGCCAGTGGAAAAGGGCAGAAGCTTTTTCACTGCTCATCAAAATGGTATTAGGCCCCTAGAGATGGAAACAACCCAAGCGTCCATGGATGGATGGATGGATGGATGGATGGATGGATGGATGGACGGATAGATGGATGGATAAACAGCATGGGGTCCATCCACACCATGGAATATGACTCAACCATGAAAAGGAGTGAAACTCTGACACAGGCTACCACGTGGACGGACCTTAAACACACGATACTCAGTGAGAGAAGGAGACCTAGAAGGACACACCGTGTGTGATTCCGTTTACACAAAACATCTGGAACAGGCCAATCCACAGAGCCCTGGTTCATGGTTACCAGGGGCTGGCGGATGGGGATGGGGGGGGTGACAACTCATGGGGTCAAGGGTTCTGTGTGGGGTGAGCAAAAAGCTTTGAAACTAGATGATGGTAGTTGTTATACAGCATTGTACGTGCATTTTAAGCCACAAAATTCGAGGTGGTGAAGGTGGACTTTATGTTTTATCCATATATATATATATATATATATATATATATATATATATATATGTATGTATATGTTTTACCCCCTTTTTTAAACCCTGTGATCTTCACTCGTCAAGGCCCATATCCAGGTCCAGATAGTTGCTACGACTTCCCAGAAAAAGAAGAAAGCTGGGATCATGGGACAAGAGGGGCGGCTGTGAGGTGACAGGTGTGTAGGTGGGAGAGAGAGGCAAGTTGGTAGCTTCTCACGCCGGGGCACCTCCATCCTTTGCCCCACTTCAGGATTCCACGTGGGAAGCCCTACGTTAATCCCACAGCTTCTAGATAACCCGCCCATCTTCCTGGGGCAAAGAGGGTCTCACCCAGGGCGGAGACGGAAGGAGCCTCAACGAACGAGTCGGTATAGCCAGTTCACAGTAGAGACCCTGATCTGTCCCGGCACCACCACACTGCCCCACACAGACACCATTGTCTCCATTCTCCGTGTCTCCAAACATGTTTTGAATTGCTTATCAAATGGATAATTATTGTATCGTAAAATCTTTAAAGCCACCGCCCCCCCATTCCATCCAGTCAGGCGGACAAATTTTTATACGATGATGTATCACGATGGATTATGCTAATCGGCTTGTTAATAGCCCTTAAGAGCATTAAAATCCACCAGCCCCCTCGGATGGACCCGGGAACTTTTTTTTTTTTTTTTTTTACCCAGCAGAGAGGCTGCAGCCATCACGACAAGGCCGGTAAATAATGGCAGAAGCTCCCAAGACTAAAGAGATACTCCGTTAAATTATTTATACATTCATCAAAAATACAGTAGTGCCGACGTATCGCTAGCTCATCACTAATTGTTTTATGGATTTGTGATGAATCACCGATCTGGATGGTGAACCGCCTGCTTTCTTTTCCCTCAGCCTATTTTGGGTCCCTCCCAAATCCTGTTTTCTCGGCCGGATGCCGAGAGACTGACCATTGGAGGTTTGGCAAAGAGGCAGGAACGTGGGGCACCCCTGGTGTCAATTTCCGCGTTCAAACACAGCTCCGTTTCCGCACAGAGTCCCCCAGTGAGGATGGGGCTTTCCTTTTGGTGATATTTCCTACGTTTGCCGCTCTGAGTTATTCGGAGGTGCATGTTTATATACAATTCTTCGTGCCAAAGTGTTGCAAGTGATGTTCCATTGTTTTTGGTTTTTCTCTTTGAATTCACAGCCTTCCTGGGTTGAACAGCACGATGTCATGAGCATGTCAGGTGGAGGATGTGAACGGGGGTGACCCAGACACCACCTCTGATGGTCCACAGCCCAGAATCCTCTCCACAACCTTCTTCCCTACTTTTGCCACCTCCGAGTGAAAAGCAAGAAATTTCAGCACAAAGTAGCCACCCGAAAGCTCATTCTGCCCATCCTTCCCATGGGGGGTGGGGAACAGGATGTCTCTGGGGTCTCCCATTCATCCCCTCGGTGAGTGAGGGATTCTCACCCTAGGTGACAGGAATGACATGCTGCAGGACGCCCGACACTGGCCAGATGTGGTTGGTGACCGTTTACTATCTTCACATGTTCACAGCCCCGGGGGAGGACACCTGTGGCCACAAAGGGCCCCATAAAGGTCACACGTGAGAACAGAGTGAATCCCCAAAGACTTAGGAGGCCAGCTTTCCGGTAACAGCAGGGTGGAGGTGACCCCTGATTCCTGGCGGTGGCCCCTGGCTCCACTTGTTTGGATAATCTCCTCGGCTGGCAGGAAACAGAAACCCATCCGTTTGGGATAAGCAAGCAGTGCGCTTGGTCCCCAAGACAAGCCGGGGTGCTTGGCTGGGGGTCCTCCTCCAGGGGAGCTGCGTGGGGAGGGGACCTCACACGTAGACCGCTGGGACCCTTCCGGTTTCACCCAAATGTTAAGGCAGATCATAATAGTGGGGTCTATTTTAGGTCTCCCCTGACACACAGGCCAGTGCAAGGAGCAGTGAAGGTTCTCAGACCATGATGTTACAGGAAGACGCACCTAGGCTCCATCTTCGTTCCTTTGTTTAAACTTTTTATTTTCCACTAGAGTAGAGTTGATTTACCATGTTGTGTTAGTTTCAGGTGTGCCGCAAAGGGACTCAGTTATACACGTACGTGTGTCTATTCTTTTTCAAATTCTTTTCCCATTTAGGTTGTTGCATAATATTGAGCAGCGTTCCCTGCACTCTACGGTAGGTCCTTGTAGGCTCCACCTTCTTACCTCCTGGAGCCCAACCGTGCCACAGGTTGTGGGCGTCGGGACCCACGTGGGGAGTACAGGGTGCCTCCACGGGGCTAATAGGAAGAGTTTTGACAATGAGGCAAAGATGTGGGCGGAGCTCAGGATGGGGGAGACCGTGGAGAACCCCAGGAAAGTAACACAGGGCATGTTTCCATCTCGGAATGGAGGTGGGAGGTGAGGGCTGGGTTTCCAGTGGCTGGAGAGGGAGCCGTCTGGAGACGCCCCCTGAGAGGATGGCCAGCTGCGGGGGGTTAACTGCCTGCCAGATTGCAGACAGCTCCTCCCTCCCTGCTGTCTTCTCTATGGCTCCCTAGTGACCAAAGCCCACCAAAGCCAGGGTTGCCGAAGCCCCCAGCACACTCCCCGTAGAGGTCAGCCCCAAGCACAGAGCAGGACAGGGAAGGTGGACAAGGGTCTGGAGCGGCCCCGGGAAGTGAGCCGCACAAGGATGCTGAGTACCTGCTCTTGTTCATCCCTTATTATTGATTGATTGATTGATCGATTGATTGAATGCAGGGCAAACACTGTGGCCAGTGATGTAAGGATGAGAAAACATGGGTGGCCTGGGTGACCCGGTGTCACACTAGGGATTTTTAGGGCAGAGGCCATGCTGTAGGGAGCTACTCTGTATGATACTATAATGACGGACCCATGCCATTATACATTTGCCCAAACCCAGGGGATGGACACCACCAAGAGTGAGTCCTGGTGTAAACTACGGGCTTCAGTTAATAATAAAGCATCAGTACCAGTGTGTCAACTGTATCAAAAGTAGCACACACACTCAAGGTGTTAATAGTGTGGGGAAGTGTGGGCAGGGAGGAGGGGTACTCAGTAGTTTCTGCCTGATTTTTCTATAAACCCAACAGTGCTCTAAAGAGTAAAGGCTGAGCATTACAGAAACAAAGAAACAAGCATGGTAACCCCTCTGGGGGTACCTACAGTCTGGTGGGGAGGCGGATAAAGAAGCAATTGAAATATGGTGTAAAACCTGGTGTGTGTGTGTGTGTGTGTGTGTGTTTTAGAATTGCTCTTCTTTGTTTTTCAATGTCCAAAACATGGCAGTCTTTTTGTAGGCGATAAGGTAAATCGTTACTGTAAAGCATTTTTGAAATCAATTCTGGGTTCTTGATGTCCATGCCTAAAAATATTTTGGACAATAAAATACCATTATTGTCTACTAAAATGTACCCATGTGACTTAGAAAGTGAATCCGTATACTCTTTATCTCCTCTTATGAACTTTCATCAGGAAGATATTTTTATTTTTTTAGTTTTGTATCTTTTGATTGGCTACAGCTAAGTTTATTCCTCTTTTAATTTTCAAAATTTTTATTGGAGTCTAGTTGATCTACAATGTTGTGTCAGTTTCAGGTGTACAGCAAAGTCAATCTGTTATACATATACATAAATATATCCAATGGAAACGGGCAAAGTTCAGGGAAAGAGCAAGCTGTCCCACGCGATGGGGAATTTCTCTACCGGAGATGCCCAGGCAAGGCGGAGTATCCACCTTAAAGAGAAGTTGGTCAACACGTCTCAAAGAAAAGGGAGATGACCAGCCAACATCCAAAGCAGAGACCCCCATGGCACCTTCGTGAATCTGTCCGCCCTCCAGGAAAGCAGACAACAGTTTCCCTCGCTCTGCAGCCGGGCTGGTCTCTACGCTCGGAGGTGAGGCACTCCACGCTGGGATATCCAAGGCACTTCCCACTGAGAAGCCTCACAGAGGACCCCTGGCTGGGATGAAGAACAGGTACACTCCCACAGTAGACTCGAGCAGCGTGCCTCAAATTAGAACAGCAGCTCAGAGGAGAGGAGAAATTCTCCAAAGATCACAGTGTCTTCCCCATCATTATAATAATATCGCACTGCTCACCTTCAAAGCGCTCTGCAGACGCGGGCTAATCAATTAAACATGCTCTTATCTTTTCTGATTGGAGTCCTGCTATGTGGGTCAAAAAGGCAGGACAGCGTTCCCCCGGAATGAAGAATCTTAAAAGGAAATGCAGACGTGCATCTATTCTGAATTTCGCTGGATGTGAGCACTGTCAGCGGACTAAAGTCTGTTATCAAAAAAAAAAAAAAAAAAAAATCCTGCAGGAGGGTTTTGGGTGGTGGTGGTGGTTTTATGATTTTATTTTGAGTTGTCTTTTTCCACGAACCAAGGTGAGTTCTGGAGGAATATATCCCCACAAAACAAAAATCTCTTTGGTCCGTGAGTGGACCATCAGCCCTCTCAGTCTGAATAAGACTTTTCTCTGCTCCTCATCCTTTTCTATTTGATTTAGTGTCTAAATCTCTTCATAATGTAAATATTCTCTGTTATTTTAAAGTACTATGGAGGCCACTTCTTATGATGGGGACCAGTGGACACAGAGACATTCTGCTGTTTTTCACATAATTGCAAAGATGTTTGGTAGCCTGCCAACATAGACCTTAGCTTTGGTCCCCACCCCCATACCCACCGCCATGGCTTGTTTCTAAGAGAGCAGTTTTACACCAGGTCTGAGGACCCGGTTGGGGAGATTTCATGGATCTTCTGAAGTAAAGTGACCATAGTCTTTGCCAGGGATGCTCCAGCAACTCCAGAGAACACCAAGAAACCTCCAGGTAATGGTCCTTTCCTCCCCTGAGGCAAGTGGGTGCAACCATCCACGTGAGGGCTGGGCAAGCCATCAGGAGGAGACCCATGGAGTACATGCAGAGTTCTCACTTTAGGAAGCTTTGAGAGGTTCTGGAGAGTTGGCTGTGCCCCCGGGAATATCCTGACTGGGTCTCCAATATCCTTCCCACTACCCTGTAAGATAGGCATCATTGTCATCTCCATTGAATTGATCCTACCTCATGGATTGATGGAAATTTAATTTGTATGGAGACTTTAAGGGGGACACGCCCTCCGAATAATCATCCAACCTTGATTGTGACCTTTTTTTTAATCCAGTGTTAAATGTGGACAAGGAATATAGGGTAGCCAAGAATTGGAACCACGTCTGATCTATAGCAACTCTTTTTCTGATCTATACCTCCATTCTGGAGGTAGCCCTTGAGTATAGGTGTTCAAGACTCACTCTCAAACACTTGTGAGGGAATCCTAAGTGAGAGGACCAGAAGGAGACCTAGAACACGCCCATGTTAGAATAAGCTGCTCTGTTGAGTACCATACATGCAGAAGAGTACACAGACCACAACCTTACATCCCAATGAATCACCACAAAGTAAGCACACCTGTGTAACCACATCCAGGTCTAGAAACAGGACCAGGACACACACCTGCTTCCGGTCCCCATCCCTCCCCGAGATAACCCCACTCCTGACTTTCAACACTGTAGACTCATTTTGGCTGCTTTGGAACTTTCTAAAGTTGCAGACTTGCAATCAGCATGCAATCTTTTGCATTTTGCTTCCCCTGTTGCCAAGCCAGGCTGTGAGATATCGTGCCCTGCGTGAGATTGTTCATTGCCAAGTACTATTCCATTGCAGGAATACACCATGATATATTTATCCATTCTACCATTGATTGAGGAGTTGGTTCCAGTTTGGGGCTGTTACAAATTATTCTGCTATGAAATTTCTTGCACATGTTTCCAGGGCACTGGTGCATGCCTTTCCACTGTGTACACACCTAGGAGCTGGATTGCCAGGGCACAGACCCTGTGTACACCCAACTTTAGTAGATATACACCCATGGTTTCCCAAAATGATCAAACCAACCTACAGTCTCTCAGCAGCCCTGGAAAGTTCCAGTGGCTCCTTAGCCCTGTCAACACATGCTACTGTCTGTCTTTTTCATTTTAGCCATTCTGATGGGAGTGTGTTGACTTTACCCTGTGGTTTTAGCCTGTCTCTCCTTGTTTATCACCAATGCTTTCATTTGAAAGAGATGACATCCAATTTTCTAGTTGCATAGAAAATTTGTGACAAAGTCAAGAGCAATGTCCTAATTTTCCTAACTTGGCAACATCTTCATGGCACACACAAAACCATCACTATGTATTTTCTTCTCTCTGCATTGTACACCCTGCCGTTATTCCTCCTTGTGTCCAACAGATCTTTTTGCAGGACCCTCCATAGACCATCAGAATAAAACCATGACCTAAAGAAACAAAGGCAGTGCCTACATGCCATTAGATGGACAGAGATTAAAATGGTGGTTGAGCTTGTCCAATCCGCACTATTTTTCTTCCATTTCCCAAATACCCTTTTTCTCCTTAATGGTAAGAGAAACTCTCTGCTGAGCTGGAGATGGGCAGAATTGAAAACTCCATGATGCACTAATCCACGGGTATACCGTTCCCCTAGAGTGGGCCAAGAGGGGAGTGACATCTGAAGAGGAGTGACACCCCTCTTCACCTTTGGAAGATCAGCATTCATCACAGGGGTTGTAATGGGTTAAAAGGTGCCCCCCAAGATATGTTCAAATTCTGACCCCCGGTGTCTGTGAATGGGACCTTATTTGGAAAAAGGGTCTTTCTGTATTTAACTGTAGTTAACTGAAGGAACTTGGGATAAGGTCATCCTGGATTAGAGTGGCCCTAAATCCAAGGTGTCCTTATAGAAAGAAAAGAGGACCCATAGAAGCACACACAGGGGAGAAGCCCATGTGACAATTGAGGCAGAGATGGAGGTGATACTTCTACAAAACAAGGAATGCCAAGGATTGCTGGCAGCCTCCAGAAGCTGGGGGAGAGACCTGGGATGGATTTTCCCCTGGAGCCTCCAGAAGAACCAACATTGCCCACACATTGATCTCAGATGTCTGGTCTCCAGAATGGTGAGAAGATACATTCCTGTTGTTTCAAGCCCCTAGTTTGTGGTCATTTGTTATGACTGCCCCAGGACACTCCTGCAGAGGTCTTGGGTCTGGGTGTGCCAATACGGTGACGGGATGGTTCTGGGGGAAAACAGGGTCACGCACTGGTGAGGTACCAGCTTGCTTGCGGGAAAAGCAGAGACAGCTTCCACGAGGTTGTCAGGAGCTACTCAAGGCAAATCAGGCAGCGAGAGGGATGAAGCCCGCTGTCTCCTCTCATTACGGCCAGGAAACAGAGGCTGTGATATCTCCAGGAGCACCCTCCAAAGCAAGCCCCTGCCTCTCATCTCTCCCACATTATGAATAAAAACATGAAATTAGTTTTATGTCAGAAGAACAACCCCTAAGACACTTGTAACTTATAATTATGATTTCTAAGCTGTTTGCCTTGTCAGTATCAAGGAATTCACAGCCCAAGACTTCCTGAGGTTTATGGGCTCAGACACTCTGCACGAGCTGTGGAAAATTAACCATGAGTCTCTCATCTACATTCTGATTTATTAACAACCGGGAGAAGCAGCAACGAAGAAATGGACTCCCAGCCAGGGGATCCCATGGTCACATCCAGAAGCTGAGTCCAGCACAGAGAGTCCATGGAGGCGTCTCCTCCGAGGGCCAGGTCTACCCTTCAGCAAGGCACCCATCACACTTCTCGAGGTGACCATCTTTCCAGTCTCGGAAAACGGAGACAGGCGATGGAGTCATACCTTTGGAGAAACCATGCCAGCACACCTGAGATCTCGGTGGGTGTGCCTTGAAATCACTAAGTCTGCTTGTCTGAAAACAGAGGTGCAGTCAAGTTCTGTTCTGGGTGCTGGTGGCACGGGTGTGCTTGTTTTGTGACAATCCCTGGAGAAGGGTGGCTGAGATGCCCTTTCTGGATGGAGGTGACACTACCTTTGAGGTTCCCTGCTGTCTCCACTTTACGGGATTGCTTGCTAATCGGGTGCTCAGCACACCATGGGGTGTCAGGTGCCACCAGGACATGGAAGGTCAAGAAAAGCGGAGAACCACCATCCAGCATCCTCTCCTAACCACAGTGGGTGAACACCATGGCGATGGATATTCTCGAGTGGCAGGGCAATCCTACACGACTGATGTTCACAGTCGTCCTTTTCTTATCTCATCTTGACTGAATTAGGAATGAACTGTTGAATCGATTGACATTTCCTGGAACACCGCTGGCCAGAAGCTCAAATCTGGAGACCAGACCATCGACTTCACTCATGCATTCAAATCTTCTTTGCAGACCCAAGATACACCAGGTCCTAGAAGCCCAGATCAGAATAGAAACATCATTCTGATTCCTAAGGACCTTACAGTGTTGGCAGGAAAAGAAAATATGCCACAACCTACACTTTAGGGCTGAAAGGAATCATTGCTTCCCCACCCACTGGGTTCGCTAAGACCGTTATTTCCAATCCAGTCAACCGTCCTAGGAGACAGGCATCCCCCGTCTACAGCTTGGGACTGAGGAGAGTAAGATGAAGAGTTGACCTGCCCAGAGGGTTGAGCTGGCAAGTAACAGAACCACAGCATAAACTCACCCTGGAGATGGGAGCCGACCCTGTCGGAGCTGCCTTGCTGGGAATGCGTTGAACCAGGACAGAAAGCCAAGGGTCCCAGCCTCACCACCCAACACTCCAAGGATCCTCAACTCTGGCTTACAGAGCCAAGCAACAGGCTACTCCTAGAACAATCCCATTTCCCCTCATTGACCCCACACACATACAGCAGAATGCTGTGACCTTGCTTTAAGTCTGAGATCTCTGTGTGTTATGGATGAAGCACAAGACTTGCCCTTGAGTGTTGCTGCACTACAGACTGAGGCAGACACACAAGTGTGACCACAGAGGAGCTACCAGATGTCAGATAGATCAGAAGGAAGTGGGTGTGTGAGCAATGAAAACCCAGAGAGGGGGAAGGAGGCACAGATGCGGTGGATGGAGGGTCAAGTCAGCCCTCCAGGCACTGCTCAGGCTGCCGTCCAGAGTCCCAGCAGATCCCTGGCCTCAAACCCTAACACCAAGTGTCCCTTTCCTGCTCAGGCCAGCATAGCTTGCTGTCTGCTCGCAGAATCAAATAAGAAGTTTCTAGGTAGATAGGAAGTAGATAGTGGACAATAGACTTTGTAGCACTGACTTGGGAACTTTGGTTAAAATGGTAAATTTTATGTTATGTGTATCATACCACAATCAAAGATAGATAGATAGATAGATAGATAGATAGATAGATAGATAGGATGGATGGATAGATAGATAAATAGGGAGAGAGATGCATAGAAGACAGATACATATATACATATACAGATGATAGATGATAAATAAATAGATGATAGATAGACAGATTTTATATATATACAGAGAGAGATGATAGATGATAAATAACTAAATACATAGATAGACGGATAGATGGATGCATAGATATAGATGATAGATACGTACATACATAAATGATAGATACATGGATATATAGATAGATGATGGATAGATAGACAGGTAGAGAGATGATAGATAATAGATATAGATACATATATACGTATATGATAGATAACCAGGTAGGTGATAGATAAGTAGATAGTTAGATGATAGATGGATAGACAGATAGATACATAGATAATCAATGGAAAACCCCTACTGTCCACTGTGTCAATTCCCCCAAAGTTGTGACCTGGAGGTGCAGGTTAGAGGTCCTATATGTCCAGATCTTGAGGAGGAAAAAGTCTGATTAGGATTGCCATATTTAAGCATATTTATCAACTAAAAATACAGGACACCCAGCTAAAATTTGAATTTCAGACATACAATAATTATTGTTTTACTATACATATGTCCCTTGCAAAATCTGGGGCATACTTACACTAAAAAAAAAAAATCCCACTGTTTATTTGAAGTTCAGTCCTAACTGAGCATCCTATTTTGTATCCAGCTGCCCCAAATGTCACCTTTCACAGGCCACTGACTTTGTCACTGACCCCTCTTGCCCTGAAGACATCAGGGCGACTCAGGCCAAACAACCAGCAAAGTGGCCCCTGTCCCAGCACCGCGGCCCCTGGGGAACACGCACCCCAAGGTAAAAACTGCTACACACATTCACAAACAAATCCGTGAACATGGTAGAGGGGGACCCAACTGCCCATAAGACAGCTCGGGACATCCCAGCAGCGATGGAAATGCATCCAAAGGGCTCTTGTGACTGTCTCCGTGTGTCATTCTTTTTCCTACAGAGAGCTCCCCTGGATAACATAAGCGGCGGGTTACGCACAAAGCCGGCCCCGTGCAGCTGATGTGCATTAAGACAAAGCCGCGTGTCACGAGGCATGGCTGGGAGACAACAGCTGGAGCGAGGGAGTGACTGAGGGCGTGGGCCTCGGGGGGGAACGAGGGCTTGTGCAGTGAAGCAGGCTCCCCAGCTCTAGGAATACCTCCGAGCCCCCAGCGCAGGTGGGACCCACCTCTCCACCCAGGGCTCCCCTCCCCCTCTCCCCCAGCCAAGAGCCGCAGCGGACCTTTGGCTCTGAATACCTGGTGGTTAAGAGGAGCATGAAAACAGGACCCCCTCCAGCTGGCACTGTTCACATACACTTCCTGGGTCCCCTCAGGGGTCAAATTGTTGTGTCTCCAGAGAGGAACCCCGGAACAGCCAGCAGTAAAGTTCTGGGAGTCTGTGATTGCAGGCTGAGCTGGGAGGGACGCACAAGGGGACACCTGGACATAAGCTCAGCCAGACAGAGGACTCGACTGTGGCGGTGTCCCCCAGGATTTTTACACCCCTGTTGGACAGCCCCCCGCCAACCCCTCTGAACCTATCAGTGTGGACAAACGAGTTTGCAATGCATTCATGGCTGCAATCATGAAACGGTGCCAATGGCATGTTTGGTACTTAGGGACGCTTGCATGTGCCTGGCACGTGATCCTAAAGGCGAGAGTGGTGTGCAGTAAAAGGGGTTCCCTCTGATCCCATCCCTGCACTCCCCGGCCCCAGAGCGTCCCTCCCGTGAGACACCCTGTTGGCGATCTCAGTGACCATTCAGGATATGTGTTTAAAGCACAGTCTCAGATGTAGGAGTTTCCTGGGGTGGCTGTAACCACGGGGATTCATCCTCCCCCATCCTGGAGACCAGACGTCTGTGGGCAAGGTGTCCCAGGGCCACGCTCCCTCCAGAGGCTCCAGGGGAGGGTCCTTCCCGCCTCTTCCAGCTTCTGGGGGCCCCAGGTGTCCCTGGGCTTGTGGCCGCCTCCCTCCCATCTCTGCCTCTGTCTTCTTGGGGCTTCCCCTCTGTGTCTGTGTCTCTCCTCTTCTGTCTCTTAGAAGGACCTGTCATTGGATGTAGGGCCACCCTCATCCAGGAGGACCTCATCTCAGACCTTCACTTTATCACATATGCAGAGACCCTGTTTCCTAATAAGGTCCCCTTCCCAGGTTATGGGGGTTAGGACGTGGACATAGCTTTCGGGGGAGAACCCCATTCTACCCACTACGGTATATATCCTTTTATTTTCTAAACACAAAACTTAGCCCACAGCACACACTCCCTGGCATTATGCTCTTTACCTGAGCCAGTATCTTTATAACTTTTCCCATCCCCAAAACCCAAGTGTCATGGGAAAACCTTAAAAAAGTCTCCATCCCAGCGTGGCTGAAAATACTCACCGTAGGTTTAAACGGAGTTAACATATTTTTACCGACCTCCCACAGGGGGTTACCTACAGCTTAAACTGGGGAAAAGATAAGGCAGAGAGGAAGTCTGAGCATACTTCCTCCCGGGCGTGTGCACGTACACATACAGTCTGGGCACGTGTGTGTGCGTGTGCTTGCACACAGGAGGTTGCATGCCGAGAAAAGGGTGGACACAGAGGCAGCCTGAGGACGGCAGCCATCCCTCCCCCATCGCCTGGTGACCGACCCCGGGGATCGACCTGTTCTCCCAACCACACAAGATCAAACGCTGTGTCCTCCGTTTGCCATAAATACAATTTCCATCGGGCTGGCGCGCGGCCGGCCCATCTAATGAACACCTACCTACCTGACATGCTTCCACAACAGCGAGCGTCAGAACGTTCCTCGCTCTAATCCGCTGCCTGATTCAATCTCCCCGCAGATGAAGTCGGTGGACGCCAGCCCTGACACGCCACTCAGTCACTCTCCATGAAGGCGGGCGCCGCTGTGGGCATCAGTTTGCGGGCCGACCGCGAGGTCCCCTTCCATCCAGCCGCCTCCCAGCCCCCATCTCCCTGCTGCTCTGTTTTGGATAGTTCTCCCGACCTCTTTTCTCTCCGCCTTTCTTTCTCTCCTTTTCTCCCCAGAAACAGATGTCTTGCATTTTTGTTTGTTGTTTTGCATTTTTTTCCTTTAAGCTTCAGAGGACAGCACTCACCACGCTGTTCCTCCGTATTAACTTGTATAAGACGTTTCCAGGCCGCCTCCAAAGACCCCAGACGAGGGACAGATGGCCTCGCCTCGCCGATGTCTGGCCATGGATTGGAGCCACATCCTGACACGCAGTCCTCAGGCCCGCACACGGCCATCCTCATCTCCCGGCTGGAAATCCAATACAGAAGCTCAGCCGGGGAGAGGGGCTTCGCGGGGGCCCATGAAAACTGTCAATCCCATCTGGCACCTAATACTCTGGGATGCCACATGTAGGTTTTAAATAGGTGGGCACTGGATTAAGAGTTCGTGCAGGAAGCCTGAGCTGGTGCAGAGGTGAGGGTGCAGGCTCACATTAAATGATGCAGACGACCTGGCTACGTGGGAACCAGAATTCACTGCTAGCAAAGGACCAGGCTCCGGGCAGACCCAGGAAAGCTTGGAGACGTAGTGTTTATTTATTTTTCTGGCTTGTTTCTGAAAAATTATAAAAAGAAGGAAGAGCTTCTTTGCACAGCCATGCAGGACCACCATACAGCCTCACCGATGTCACGGGATCCTTGTTTTCTGATATATGCCCAGCTGTCTCTCGGTCTCTCCCCAAAGTTGATCTGTGAACGCTGTTTCAGACCCACGCTATGCTCTTCCGACATCCCCGCTTCCTATAAACAGCTGAACCTCACTGGGCCTTCCTCCCCCTGACCTCAATGGCATTGCTATCCAGCCAACAGCCCGGCCGGAGGAATGAAGTGAGCAGTGCAAGGTAATGAGCTGTTCACAGCACCCTGTAAAGGCAGGGGGAAAATAAGACATAGCCCCCATTCACCCACTGACTGCTCTGTTTCTCTCCTTCTGCCCTCACTTTGCACTTCACTAAGGATTCAAGATGTCCCAAGCCCTTCCTTTCTGCCCCAAGTGTGGTGATGGACCATCGTCACTGGTCACCCATCATCCCTTCTCCCCTCCTGATAGCTCCCTGACTTCTTTAGGGGAAAATGCCTCTTCCCCCCTTTTTGCCATCTGCTGGGGCTGTGTCTGGGGTGTATGGTCCACTTGGAGATGAGGCTGTGTGTGGTCCCAGCTAAGCTAATGTAATATCACACTGTGGATCCCAAATCCTGCTCAGAGATGCTGGAAATCCTTGGAAACCCTTACAGTTCATTCAGTTCTGCCCCTTTTCTGGAACTCCTAATACCAGCCTCCTGAAGCAGTCACCCAATGCCAAGGTGATAAAGTCAGCAGGTAGGGGCTTTGGGAGGTGATGAGGTCATGAGGATGGAGTGCCCATGAGGGGATTAGTGCCCTTAGAAAAGAGACCCCAGAGAGCTCCCTCACGAGCCCCTTCCCCCATGTGAGGAGACAGTGAGAAGATGCCATCTATGAACCAGGAAGAGGGTCCTCATCAGACACTAAGTCTGCCCTCACTGGCGTCTTGGACTTCCAGCCTCCAGAACCATGGGAAATAAATGTCTGTTGTTTATAAGCCCCCAAGTCTATGGAATTTTATTATGGCAGCCCAAGCTAAGACAGAGGATGATGCCCCATGTTGTACACATTTTCAAGAATTCCATGCACTTAACGGATTACTGGATATGTCACCCTAACCAGTGCATGTGTTCAGTGAACCAATGGTTATCAATCATGTATCCAGTGAACCAGTGGTTACCAATCATGTGTCCAGGCTGGTAACAGCTGGTTCCTGCAACACCATCATCCATGCTCCCCTCACCCCATATTCCTGGAGGGAGTATTGGGCAGGAGAAGAGTACACCTTGCTCACCTACACTTACCTGTGTCTCCAGGACCTCACCTTCCATTCTAGGGTTTCAGGCGGCTTCTTTAAGTCTAAGTATCCTTCAAAACAATGCATCCAACCTGCCACATGCACAGGAATCACCTGGGATCTTGGTCGTACAGGTGATTCAGCGGGTCTGGAACAGGACAGTGATGGGGACTGGTCCTAGGTGACAATGATGCTGCAGCTGTGCAGACCCCTCCTTGAGTAGTGTGGGGGGGTCTAACCCAGTAACCCTTGAACTTAGATCTTCATTAGAGTTCCCTGGTGAGCTTTGAAAAGGTCCCGTTGCCCAGACCTGCCCTCCTCACAAGTAGCAGCAGGTGGGTGCGTGGTGGGTGGGGGGGTAGGGGTACCTCTCACCTGCCGTGATCTGCTCCCTGCCCTGCTGTGATCTGATCTCTCCCCAACGCCATGGGCTTCTCCTGCTGAGACATGACTTAGAAGCCACTTAGAGCAATTCTCCGAGCCTGCATCACTACTGCGACCACAGGGGGTCCTCTCCACATTCAGCTCCCGCGCTTGGCTGTGTTGGGTGAAGGGAAGGAGGCTCATTATCACTCATTACTGGTGTCTGTCGAGATGAGATGCTGAGAGCCACGGGGGGTGGGGGGTGGGGCGGGAGGTTCCCATCAACGTGAGGAACACCCGCCTCCTGACACACACACCTTATTACCCACCTCCTGAGACAGACGTCTCAGATCCAAAGAACATCTCACAGAACTGGGGCCTTTATCCAAAGAGACCGGAGTAATGCACAAAACAATTGCAGATGTGTTGTAGACAAAGGTTTGCCCATGGCGCCCCATCCTTTATACTTCAACCCTGACAGCGAGCGAGAGAGACGCCAAATCAAAGGAAGAAAGAAGACTCGTTCTGATGTGGATCCGTGAGTCTTTCACTCCTCTGCTTTAGTTGCTGACAGCCCAGGTCTGCCTTCACCTCCCTGGGCCCCCGATCACCCCACGGGAATCATGTGCTGTCAGCATAATGGCCGTGAGCATTGTTAAAAACCAGAGCTTGGGGGAAACTTCCCCAAGAGAACATTGGCTGAGTTTGGAGGGACCCTCAAGGAAAAGCTGAGCAGGGTGGAAATGGCCAAGATCAAAGTTGGGGATAGTGAGGGTTCATTGTATGTGCTGATGTGACAGGGCCACAGGGGGCCCAAATATCTGGTGAAGCATTATTTCTGGGTGTGTCTGGGAGGGTGTCTCTGGATGAGATGAGCATTTGAATCAGTGGACTGAGGAAAGCAGACTGCCCTCCCCAGAGTGGGTGGGCCTCATCTAATTAGTTGAGAGTGTGAATAGAACAAAAGGTAGAGAAAGGGAGATTTGTCCCCTCCCTGTCTAACTTCTGAGCAAGGACATTGGTCTTCTCGTGCCCTTGAACTGGAACTTATACCATCAAGTCTCCTGCTTCTCAAGCCTTCAGATTAGGACTGAACTACCACTGCCTTTACTGGGTCTGCAGCTTGCTGATGGCAGATCAAGTCATTTCTCAGCCTCTGTCATTGTGTGAGCCAATGCCTTATAACAAACTATCATCTATCTATCTATTTATCTATCTATCTATCTATCTACTATCTACTTATCATTTATCTATCATCTATCTACCTCTATAGCTACTTATTGATCTCTCATCTATCTATCATTTATCCAACTATCTAGCTATCTGACTATAAACTATCTACCCATCTATCTAATACATCAATCACTTATGTATCATCTGTCTTATCTATCATCTATCATTTGTCTATCATCTTTCTAATCTATTTACCTATCCACCATCCATCTATCTACCTATTGATCTATCATCTACCTATCATTTATCTATTTATTTTATCTAATCTATCAACTATTTACATTTATCTATCATCTGTCTATTATTTATCTATCATCTATCTTTTTATAATCTGTCTATCCATCTATCTAATCTACTTATCTATCTACCTACCTATTTACTTATTTATCATCTGTCATCTGTGTTTGTATATATGTGTCTATCATCTATCTATCTGTATATCTATTTATTGATCTATCATCTATCCACCACTTATCTTATCTATGTATCCATCTATCTAATCTATCATCTGTCTACGTTTATCTATTATCTATCTATCACCTATCATTTGTCTAATCTATCTATCAATCATCTATCTATCCATCTATCCCATTGGTTTTGTTTCTCTGGAGAGCCCTAACTGAGAGAGGGTGTTTTCTATTTGGGACCACTGGGAGGAGCATAATATTGTCTCCTTTGTGGAGATGGAGATGCTGGCCCCTGCCTGGGAGAAGTTGGTTTTGGGATCAGAAGGCATGACTAACACATGCATCCCCTTTCCCCGGGAATCTTCAGCCCCCTGATTTAGCCCACCCTGGTATGAAACACAGCTTTCCACCTGGTGAGGTGGAGGGCCTCCCTTCCTGATGGACATGAGCCCACTGAACCTTCACCACACTGCCCTTAGGATATCTAGGGTGCACAAGATGCCTTCTGCCTAATAAACCACCACATTGGAAATACGCAGATGTTTCATCTAATTCCGTCTTCCAGCTAGCTTTCTCTTTCATTTGCCTCTCTCCTTTTCTGGCTATTTTCAGACCTCTAATGAGTCAGAAACTTCTAATGGCATTTATTTATCCTCAGATGTGATCCAAAAACCTAAAACAACTGGTATACCACCAGGCTTATCAAAGGGAAGATATTCACACAGGGTTATACGTTTTCCTTTTAATGGTTTGATAACAATTTACGGATTAAGATTCAAAAGGATGACAACAGTAAAAACCTATTACAGAATTCTTAATTATAGAAAAATTGCTTCATAAATATTGAAATATGTTCTTATCTGCTAATGCCCTGGTTTTCTATACTTGGACACACTCTGAACACAATTATTTGGTGATTAATCTATTTTTTAAAAACTTTCTGTTCATTAGTCTTTTGATGAAAGTTTATCCAAGCAAAGATCACACTGAGTTGGAGCAAAAGAAATATGTAATATAGATCATCCCGTGAATACAACAGGAAGACAAGAAAACACTTCATATTGTTGACTTACTAAGATTCTGTCCTCCTGGGGCAGGTGAAACATCAACTTTTCCCCTATTTCTCCATATTGATCAACAGTCAGTAAAAATCAATATAACTGAGTCAATCCTAAAGTTACCTCGTTGAGTTCTTTAATCGTATAATATATGAAGAAAGTGTAATGGGTTGAATAGTTGTCCCTCAATGACATGTTGGCCATCGCCCATAGAACTTGTATTCATGATCTTATTAGAAATAGGGTCTTCAGATTTGATCAAGATTTAAGATGAGGTCCCCCCTGGATCAGGGTGCCCCTAAATCCAATGAGGAGTGTCTTTATAAGAGACAGAATACGAGAGACAAAGACACAGAGGAGAAATCACATGAAAATGAAGGCAGAGTCAGGAGGTCTTGGACTGGAAGACTCTCCTCACCTCCTTTATTCTTTATTACAAGGAGGAAGGTAGAGTGTATTGAGGTCACACCTGTACAGCCCTGGGCTGGATGACCCCTTCACTTCCTTCATTCATATGGAGGTCACATCTGGAGTCACCAAGTGGTCTTGGCAGTGGTTGTCCATCTGTAGTAGAGGGAAAGGGGACCTGTCCACCCTGGAGGACAATCAGCACTCCATGACAGCATCTCTGGAGCTCTCAGAGCCTCCTGGCCCTGCTGCTCTGTGTTGGCCTCCATGGTTCACTTACATCCCTTAGGATCAGGAGCCGGGGAGAAGGGGAAACTCATCCCACACCCTACATGAGCCTGGACCCCATGGGGTCAGTTCTCCCTCACTGGTCAGGGCCACACGCCTGCGGCTGTTCACTCAGATGAGGACAAGGATATAACCACCCTCCATTTCCACAGCCTTCGCTCTTGGCAGGGGTCTCTCACATGCCATGTTTCCATTCACCAAACTTTAGCAAGAGATCACAAAGACCATCTCTAGCCTCCTGGGAATGGGATGGGGATTCTACATTCCCACAGTTTTCATCTCCTAGTGCATGAGCCACTCAAAGGTATCCCTCCCTCGGCTGCTGGTCCCCAAGCCTTTGAGGAAGATTAGCCTGTCAATGGATATTTCCTGCTGTATTCTGGTCATTGTGTAGCCTGGGGGCTCCCATCCAGCAACAGCAAGTATACCCCTGTCTTTCTGGACCTTACAGTTGAGGTTCCACAGCTTCAGGGATGGCCAGTCGCCCCCCCCACAACCGACAGGACCACAGGGACCCCAGTCAGGATGGGATTGACTGCCCCTTCCTTCTGTTTCTTACGCCAACACACAGCTCCTGTTCAGGCTCCCTCCATAGAAAAAATAGCCCTTCTCTACATGGGCAGGACCATTGAGATAGAATTTCAGCCCTGAGCAGAGCCTCATGGTCAGCTCAGACCAGCTGGTCCTGGACCGTGCCCTCTGAGCCCTCAGGCAGCAGTTCCACTGCTGGTAATGGAACAAGACTTGCTCAGCAAATTTGAACCGAAATATAACCAGCCCTCACCCGTTCCCCTCAGCATCAGGCACAGGCCGGGGAAGAGTTAATTGCCCACAGGTTTACAATGTCCCTAATTGGAGTGGACATGTCCCGTGAGCTCTGACCCCCACCGGGCTGCCAAGATGCCCTGGACGCTGGACGGCCTGGGGGTTATTTAGTACGTGTGAGAAGCCAGCAGGCCCTTTCCCTCCATGTGAAAATCGTTAACCGTAGGGCAAGATCCCACCCCTCCACTTTGCAAGACGGTGAAATTAATTTTTCCACGTTACCGCTGCTGAGAGACGGCCATGAATTGCCCTGGAAACAGACTTTTCATTGATTCTGAAGAAAGCTCTTGTCCATATGTAACAATGATAACCTTTTAGAAGGTTTGGGAAACAAATCTGACACCCCATTAAAAGGCAAATGATTTTTCCCCCTCTCCACACAAGAAAAAGAAACTTTTAAAACACAGAAGGCTATTAATCAATAATGGGGCTTAAAAAAAATATATAGGAAACACTGACATGAAAGTGAAGCCATAAACTTTATCAGAGGTGTGCTGAATGTTGTAGCTTAATTGTCAAGCCTGGGACGGTCTCGTTTTTTATTAGCTGCACAGAAGGTATTTTATGGAATGTCACATCATAATTTGATTTTAAAAGGAATAGGAGGAAAAAGATGTTTTCTGGGGTTCATAATACTGAAAAAACAAACAAACACAGAAAACACCAACGCTGTATCCACCGTAAGCGCCACGGCTACGCAGAGAAATGTCCTTCCTCCCAAGAACTGTTAAACGTCTGACACACCCAGACACGCCCCTTTGCTCATTTTCTGTGAAATGGTGGTGAGATTTTTTAAAATGAAAAGAATGGCATAGTTCACACTCCAGAGGGGGGAAAAATCTAGAAAAAGTGGAAGAAAAAGTTGACATGCATGACTTGAGGAGTTGTGTTTGTACACATCACTTATTCATAGGTTAGGGTTTTCTAGGATGAGAGGATCGTCATTAAAAATTCATGGGCTGAAAGGGTAAACTCGAAATAGGAAGTTGGCCTTTCTGAGTCCCCTGAAATGCCTGGAACACCTCGATGGCATATGAATAATAATGAATAGGTGAATACAAGTCAGATCCAGCTCTCTGGAGACTTCTGCATGTCAACCGTCGGGGGGTGGGGAGAAATAGCATCTGTTGTTTATTAATAACCCACGACTTTTCTGACTTGCATTCTGAAATGAAGAAGTGTCCCAGCTCAGCTTCTGGAAGGCAGATGCTGAAAAAGAGCTTTCAGGCGGGAGTGTCCACATTGGGCTGCCTCTGGTGTTCTCCCCACAAAGGAGAGACCTGGTGTCCCCAACCCAGTGGCCTCTTTCTTATTTCTAACCTTCCACGGAGATCTGTAATCACTGCCCTGAGTCTACAATTAAAGTAAATACTTGTTGATGCTTTAACCCAATTCATGCTTTCCCAGATGTTCTAAAATGAGCTATCTCTGCCCTTGGGTTGTTGCCACCATGAAGACAAGACCAGGGAGACCCACAAATACCAAACCAGCAGACCCACGAGCTGACCATGGACCACGGATGTGGATAATGACTTGCCCCAGTGGGTGACAACTACAAAAATGCGGCTCTGGGAAGAGTTTCTTTTTTTCACATACCTCCCATACTAGCAAATATCTGGGTGTACTTGCCTAGGGTTTAAGTTCTATCACTTCTCAGGAACATGAAAAAAATGCTCCTCCCACATTCACTCTGCAGAGTTTTTAATAAATTGATAAATGTATTCTGGCAGTTTCCACTGGTCACCTCCCACTAAACGCAGATCCCGTTGGCCAGGAAATCTCTGGTGCCTTGTGGCAGAACCACTGTTTTAACGTCCCCTTCCATGGAGCTGAATCTGACAGCATGTAAAAGTTGTCTGGTGACTGCAAAGACATTCAACAGTGGGTTCATTTTGTTTATTTTTTCCTATTTCTCATAGCCTCGTGGGGGATTAGACTCATAAGTATGAACTGTTCTTCAAAGATTGATTGATCAACAGTTCCCTCTGGCGCTCGTGTTCATTGGTAGCCATGACAACATTTAAAAGCACAAAGGTCACTCTGGGATAGTGGCACCAACCCTCACACTCTCCCATCAGGGGTGACCAGGCACTCCTGCCCTATCCTGTTCTGCCCTGTCCCCCAAGACGCGTGTCCCCACAGCTGCATCTCTCCTGAGTCCCTCAAAAAGTCTGTTGTTCCCAATCCCTGCAGATGTCACAGCTGAAGTTTAAAGTAGCCCATTTAAATATGACACCAAAAACACAGGCAACAAAAGAAAATACAGATAAATTGGACTTCATTAAAATTTAAAACATATGTGCATCAAAGGACACTATTAAGAGAATGAAAATAATAAAAAAGAAAGTGGAAAATAAACAAACCCAGGAAATGGGAGAAAATATTTGCAAGTCACATACCTGATAAGAGTGTAGTATCCAGACTTTGTAAACAACTCCCACAATTCCACAACAGAAAAGATAAGTGACCCAATTTTAAAACGGGCAAAGTATCAGAAGAAACTTTTCTCCAAAGAAGATATACAAATGGTTGATAAGCACATGCAAAGATGCTCGACATCATTCATCGATGGGGAAATGCATATCAAAACCACAGTGAGATACAATTCACACCCACTAGGATGGGTATAATTTTTAAAATGAAAAAACAACAGGAGTTAGTGAAGATTTGGAAAAACTGGAACCTTTGAAGGCATGAAACATTGGGCAGCGTCTGGGGAGAACAGTTTGGTCGTCGCACAAAAGGGTAACCCTAGAACAACCATGTGATACAGCAATTCCACTCCTAGGCATAAACACCAAAGAATGGAAAATAGGAACAGATACTAGTACACCTATGTTCATGGCAGCAATATTCAAAATAACCAAAATGTGGAAATTGCCTAAAGGTCCATCAACAAATGGGTGGAGGGCTTCCCTGGTGGTGCGGTGGCTAGGAATCCACCTGACAATGCAGGGGACATGGGTTCAAGCTCTGGTCTGGGAAGATCCTGCATGCCACGGAGCAACTAAGCCCATGAGCCACAATTACTGAGCCTGTGTGCCACAGCAACTGAAGCCCATGCACCAGAGCCCATGCTCCACAACAAGAGGAGCCACTGCAATGAGATGCCCATGCACCACAATGAAGGGTAGCCCCCAATCAAGACAACTAGAGAAAGCCCACACACAGCAATGAAGACCCAATGCAGCCAAAAATAAATAAAAAATACATAAATAAATAAATAAATTTATAAAACAAAACAAATGGATGGATAAACAGAATGGGTTTATCCATCCATACAATGGAATATTATGCAGCCTTGAAAAGGAATGAGGTACTGACATAGGCTTCATTCATGGTTGAAATTTGAGGACATAATGCTCAATGAAATAAGCCAGAGACAAAAAGACAAACACTGTATGATTCCCTTTATATGAAATATCTGGAACAGGAAAATCCATAAAGACAGAAAGCAGATTAAAGGTTACCAGTGGCTGGGGCAGGGGAGGAAGGAATGGGGAGCATCTTCTGAATAGATGTAAGGTTTCTGATTCAGCTGCAGAAAAAGTTTTAGAAATAGGAAGGGGCGATGATGGTGGCACAACAGTGTTGATGTACTAATGCTACTCACTGTATGCTTAAAAATGGTTAAAATGGCAGCATTTACATTCTATATATTTCACTGCTATTAAAAAAAAAAGAGTTGGGGAAGAAACGTAGGCCAAATCAGTGAATGATGTGGGTTCAAAACAGCAGCAAACGTGATCTATTTCAAATAAGCCCAAAATGGAAAGTTCCGAGAAAATCTGTGAGCTGGAGATGCAGCATCCCAGGTTCATGTCTGGGAGCTGAAGGAAAGAGCAGCTTGGAAGATGAGACCTTGGGGAGGTGGGGTCCCCTTGAGGCTCTGCTCACGATGCCAAGAGAGATTTGTCCCCTGCAATCATTAAAGAGTACAGCTCATCTGTCAATCGCCAGGAGGGCCATGAGCCCCAGCCCAGAGCTCCACGCATGACATCATCACAAAAGGACCCCCGGGAAGACGGGCCCTCCCTTCTACATGCTTTTGTCCTGCAAAAGAGATGCTATAACGCTACTCAGGTTTCCAAGGAACAGAGAGAGAATACTAGACTACACGGTCCCCTTTGTTTCGGGACATTTTCACTGCTCCACAAGGAAATGCTCCCCTTTTAACCAATAAATAAACCAAGAGTCGTTTAGTCACTATGAATGTTCATGAACCACCATTTAGACCGGGGTGGGCAAGCTTTCTGGGTAAAGGGCTAGATGAGCCATGTTTTCAACCATATAGAGTCTGCTACAGCTACTCAACCTGTGGGATGAAGCAGGAGAGCAGCCACAGGCTACATATAAACAAATGGACATGGCTGTGTGCTAATAAAACTTTATGGAAAATCACAAGCAGGGGGCCAGATTGGCCCAGGGCTGTGGTTTGCTGACCCCTGGCTTCACAGCACCCACAGCAGACATTCACATCTGCTGCTGCACTGTGCCCACCCCTGCATCATTCCCAAATCCTGACCCTGACCCTGCCCCACTCCCCTGGCCATACCTACTTCAACTTTGAATTTCCCCAGCCCTGGGTTCCCAATCCAGTGTCTGCTCAGGGTAAGATGTTTACCAGTTTAAAAGAACACATGCCTAGTTCCCCTGAAACAAATGAATACCTTTTCCCCCCTTTCCTGGTTCGGAAAGACCTCATTTTTCTAAACAATCCAAATCTGGGAGTTATATGTTATCCTTATGACATATACGATCACATTATGTTCTGTCTCGGTGTTCTGTGCTAAAAATACTGCAGCTGACCCTATTTTATTATGAAATCCACTAATGATAAATAATGATGCATTCCTGAGACGCCCCATGGGGGGCCCTAATTGAGCCTGGTTAGTTTTAGATGCTAACGACGGAATATAAAATGTCACAATCAACTCGGTGGCAGTGGCCTAGACTGCACGGTTAGAGACACAGGAGTGATGATCATCGAAATGTTTCTCTCTAAATCTTTGTACCTTCCACTCAATTTTGCTGTGAACCTAACACTGCTGTAAAAAAATAAAATTGATTTTTAAAGAGGATGTTTCCTTCTCACAATGCCAGTGACAGGACTGGTGCATCTCTGGGAGACACATTTAATCCAAAAAGCAAACGCATGAGGACAGATTCCATCACCTAAGTGGGCATTTGTGCCCAGAACATGGCAAGTCGCAGGACGTCCCAGTGTACCCTTAACCCCATCTCCATGTCTTTCCAATGGTAAAATTTTTAAAAGGACACACCATTTTCCATAATCATTCTTTCTGGATTTAGAAAGAAAACGGAATCCCTCTTCCAATGTTCAATGGAACAGCCACCCTTGAAAATAGTTTGGCAGTTTCTTAAAAACAACTAAAGTTCTCTACATCTGTGGATACCAAGGGGGGAGAAGAGGTGGGATGAATTGGGAGATTGGGATTGACATATACACACTACTATGCATAAAATAGATAACTAATGAGAACCTGCTATATAGCACAGGAAACTCTACTCAGTGCTCTGTGGTGACCTAAACGGGAAGGAAATCCCAAAAAGAGGGCATAAATGTATACATGTAGCTGATTCACTTTGCTGTACAGCAGAAACTAACACAACATTGTAAAGCAACTATACTCTAATAAAAATTAATAATATTAAAAAACAAAACAAAACAAAAAAAACTAAACGTGCAGCTATCCTATGTCTGAGCAATTACATTCTTGGGTGTTTATCCCAGAGAAAGTAAGAGTAATACAAAAATCTATACACGAATGTTTATAGCAGTCTTATTCATGATGAACAAAAACTATAAACAGCCCAGATGTCCTGCAGTGGATGCACAAGGTTCAACAAAATGAGATCCACCCATGCTACGGAATACTTACTACTCAGCCGTAAAAAAGGACGACAATTCATCCTCGAAACAACATGGGCGAATATCTGGGGAATACGATTAGTGAAAAAACACTGATCCCTAAAGGTTACCCACCGTGTGATTCCATCTACGGCATGTTCTTGAAATAACAGAATTATAGGGATAAGGAGTCTATGAGTACTTGCAGGGAGAAGCAGGGCCCGCGGGCAGGAGCTAGTGGGTGTTATCTCCAGAAGACCAACAAGAGGGGTCTTTGTGATGGAATCTTGTGCATTTCACTTAGGATCTCAGCATCCCTCATGGATATTGCCCTATACTGCTTGCAAGACGGCACCCTTGGGAGAAACCTGGCACACGGTACACGGGATCTCTCTACATTATTTCTCACAACCGCATGTGAATCTACAACTATCTCAAAATTAAAAGTTTAATTTTTAAAAAGGAAAGAAATCTTCTGGGAGTATCTGCATGCACTGTGGACGTTTTTAACATGTGGAAACATGGCGCTCTTGGTCCAAGTTGAGGTTGTATTTGAAACACTTCAGGTCGGGGAGTTTGCGTAGCCCTTGATTGGATGGTCTTATGTTTTTCTCTTTTATTTCTGTGGCTCTTATTTTAATTTCAGCCTGGAACCCTCTAATTGGAATGCTGTCCACATACTGGGAGTCTCCATAATTCCCTCTGTGAAGATGGAGTCTGTTCAAACTCGGGCATCCATCCCTTTCTCGGCCATCACCTGCAGAGCTAGAAGCAGCCTGACACTCACCTGTGCTTGGATATGAACCAGGTGCATCTCCACACGCCAACCATGTCATCACCAGAAATACTGTCCCCTGTTCTGCACCCAAACCCATGCTGGACACCTGCTGGGGAACTCATCACCCCCTCCCCCCGCCAGTGACACCAGTGCTCCTGACATCTCCCCTTGGGGAAATCCTTCCTTGGCTACAGCCTTCCGTGGCCAAAATTGACCAGGCCAGACCCATCTTTGTCTTGAACTGACCAGTGGGTGGATGCTGACCTACACTGGCCCTGAACTTTCAGTCTGCAGGGGTGCAAGGTGACAGAGAGACCAGACGTCTGAGGTCAAAGTGTCCCAGGGCTGTGCTCCATCCAGAGGTTACAGGCGAGGGTCCTTCCTGCCTCTTCCAGCTTCTGGGGGCTCCAGGCGTCCCTGGACTTGTGGCCGCGTCCCTCCTGTCTCTGCCTCTGTCTTCACATGGCTTCTCCTGTGAGTCTGGGTCTCTCCTCTTCTGTCTCTTAGAAGGACCCTGTCATTGGATGTAGGGCCACCCTCATCCAGGAGGACCTCATCTCAGATCCTTCACTTCATCACATCTGCAAAGACCCTTTATCCAAACAGGGTCCCATTCTGCGGTTTCACGTGCTCATGACATTTTGCGGAGGATGCTATTCAACCCAGGACACCCTCCAAGTCTGGAAGGCCCAGAACTTTCCAGGGTATCCCCATCCTTGCTGCAGAAAACCAGTCTGTGTTTTGTCTTGATTTCAACTGAAAGGGCTGCCTGATTGAAAACAAAAAAGCACAGTGGCTCTCCTCCCTGCCCCTAAGAAGGGACCACATAGACAATGAACAAAGAGCTCACAGAGGGGGCATCACAGACCCCAGGGGATGTGGAGGCACAGACAAAGGGCAAGAAAGCACGAATAGACCCTCCAGCCCCATCTCTCCTCTCCCACCCCAGCCACCTTCCGTCTTACCTGGAACAGAGTCTGCTGCCTGGTCGCCCACTGCTGCTCTCACCCCTTCCCCTCTGTTCTCCGCATGGCACACTTGAGAGATGCGGTCACCTCCCACCTCATCTTCTGCCTTGAGACCTGCAACATCCATTGCACATAAAAAAGAACCCGAGTCCTCGTCCCAGACCAGAGGCACCGTCTGTCCCATCTGTCCTGTGTGTGTCTCCTGCCGTCTTTCCCAGAGCCCACACACCTGAGTGGCAGCCGCTGAAACCCCAATCCTCACCTGTCAGGACTTCTGCCCCCTGCCTGGAGCGCTCTCCCCCAATCCTGGCTGCTTCATCCTCATGCTGAAGGTAGGGAGCCCATGGGGTTGACCCCTCCTCCAGGTTTACCTCACTGATCCAAGATCTGTATTTCAAAAATGGTATGGAAATCACATTTTTATATATTTAAAAAAAACCCAAAAAACCAAAACCTTCTAAAGCTATGCATTGGGAAAAAGAAGAAATTGTGCCCCAAATGTGAACAGTTACCTCTAGGTGGCTATAGTGTGAAGGATCATTTTCCATCTTCTTTTCTACATTTGACAAATTTTCCTTAGAAAGCATGTGCTACTTTTAGGAAGGGAAAATTAATAATAGACTCTTTTTAAAAATTCAATATTTAAAACTTCCAGGTAGCGCTTGATGGAGAAAGGCAGCCCGTGGAGAATTCTTCTGTAAAAATGAAGCACATCCTATTACTTCCCTATTTTCAAATGTAATCTTTCACTATCTCTGTCTCATTTAAGAAAGCAGATACCCTATCTGGGAGAAAAGGGAGGGTACTTAAATCATGTGTTTTTATTTTCACTGTACTTTACCTGGGAAGGGGATGTTGTAGTGTTAGATCTTTGCTGCCCAATGGGATGGGATATTGAGATTTATTATGTGAAATGGGCTCTCACATTTTTGGAGACTGAGAAGTCCCAGGATTTGCCATCTGCAAGCTGGAGACCCAAGATGGTATATGTTCCAGTCCAAGGGCAGGACAAGATGAGATGACATGCCCCAGCTCAAGCAGAGAGGCAGGAGAAAAGGGGGCAAGTTCCACCTTCTTGTGACTTTTGTGCTAATCTGACATTTAACTGATTAGACGAGGCTCACCCACCCTGGGGAGGGCAATCTGCTTTACTCAGTCCGGAGATTAAAATGCTAATCTATCCAGAAACACCCTCCCAGACACACCCAGAGTCACGTTTAGTCCAGGGGCCCTGTGACCAGACAGGTTGACACATAGAATTAATCCAAGGACTGTTCATTCTGTCCTGGCTATTCCTCGAGAATAGGGGGTCCTTGATTTGATTTTCTTGTGAACACCAGTTGAGGTTGGGTCCAGGGCACTTCACTTCACAAATGCCCCCTGGATGCACCCCCAGGTCTCAGGGATCTCCACACGCCTTGAGCATCTTTTGCATAAAACTCTGTGGCTTCCACATCCATGTTGGGGTTTTTAACCATGTTCCCCACCATCGATTTACCTTGCCAGTCTCCAGTCTTGGAGACATGCCCTGTGGAGGATTAACAGGGAAACCACTTTAAGATGAGTCTTTGCTACTAAGGGGGGAAAAAGCACTAAATTAAACCCACAGGGTCTGCTTCCTTTTTCTTTATTACTGGGCACCCAATAGACTCTTTATTTTGCAAAATATATCGATTGCATGCTGACTCCTGGATAATGGGCTTCTCTACTCTGTTACGAGGATTAAATTATTAGCGATCAATGGAGCCCCTCGTAGGGATGCAGAATGTGTAATGCGTATACAGATGTGCAAGCCCCCTCCCGCTCTGGCACTCTCCCAACCACATCCGTTTGTTTAAAGGTGGCGAATCTCAAGCAAGAAGGGAGAAGGAAGCAGATAGACAGAGCCCCCCCCCGGGGAGCATGCTCAGGATGGAGACTAGCTTCCATGGTGACAGGAAGATGGGTTTTCTCAAGCCCGTCATGGGAGAAGCCCTCTGTGTCTCCTCTCTCTTCCTGTTCCCTTGGTGAGCACCGACGGGCAGACCCTTGGCATAAATACCAACATCACGGACACTAGCCAACGTGGACCCAGGACAGCGTGTGCTGGAGGTGTCTCTCTGAAAGCCCAGAGTGCTCTGACTGCGTGGGGTGGAGTCTGGGCATTGGGGTGCCCCGGGATGGGCCTTCCCAAGTGCTGGGAGGTGATTATGAGCTCAAGCGGAACAGGTGATCCACAATCGTCCAAGCTGTTCACTCAGTGTCCACTACCCCCGGGCACTGAGAAGGCTAGCTGGACACGACAGACAGTGTCTCGGGGGAGCACGTGGACAGATCCAGAACTTGTGAACGAGGCCAGTGGGGAGCCCCCGAGGGAGCCACTTCAGCAGGGAGGGGGCTCTCCACGCCCCTGTGGACTTTGGAGGTGAGAGCTGAGGGACAAGCTGCGTGTCCATGGGAACAGCACGCCCAACGGCAGCACAGGGAAGGGCCTGGCAGTCTGAGGAGCTCCAGGGCCACAGAGGACGGTAAGCATGCACAGGAAGGGCCGAGGAGAGGCCCCGGGAGTCAGGAACCCCCGGGACCCTGTGGGACACAGCGTGGTCTTTGTTTCAGCATGGGTGCCATGGAGGGATAGCTGGACAAATTGCGAAAGTCCTGGAAACAGGAACAGAACCAGGACTAAAGACCAACAAGGAGGCCCCACAGTGATGCAGGCACAGCAGCAGGGGGTGGATAGACCAGGATTAGGCTCGGATGACGTGGACACCCTCCGCAAGGTCTCAAAGGACAGACGTGAGCACCAGGCTGTGGGGACACTGCCCATGTAGACCTGCTTTGTCTCCACCAAAGAATGAAGAGGGTACACCCTTAATCGGTGGCCCATCCCCTCCCAGAACCAAGCTCACCGCACACCCAGGTATTAGGAGAGTCAGAACACCGAGCAGGTTTGTACACCTCTGCAGATCAGTATCCATTCGTCTGGGTTATCTCGCTTCACCTGCTTTTCTCCGCCATGTATCAGCCGTGGCGCGACTCCCCACTGGCTACAAGGCTTCAATTCAATGAAACATCCGACACCCAGGGATGTCCCAGAGACCCCGTGACCCTTCCCTCGTGGCTCAGGCACCCGTGTGCTGTTGCAGCTCCCCAGAGAGGAGCTCTCCTCTCACGTGAGCCTGCAGAGGCTAATCTCCCGGGTAGTTCTCTCTCCCATGTGGGTGCCGTCTCAGCCACTTGAAAGGGAAGCCATAGACAAATACCAAACCATTATTAAGATGCTTGTGCCCAGAATGAACAAACCAACAGGATCAAAGAGGATGTCTCCTGTAGGTGGCCGGGGCCCTGGCTGGGCCTCCAAGAGGGTCCCCGCCTCGCTGGGATCAGAGCACCTCAGTTACCAGTGGGACCGGGCACCCACGTGACCTGGCCACTCGGGATGCCAGCGCTTATCCTACATAGATTTTTTCGCTTCCAACGTGGGCCGGTGCTCGTCTGTCTTTAATAGATCTAATTATCAGAAAATGCACTTTGCAATCAGCCCCACACGACACAGGCCTGATTTTTCCGGCGTGCCAGCCAGCTGTGTGGAAAGGCGCAGCTCTAATCTCTCTCCCTCCACATGGTCCAGCAGATGAAAGTAATTTTGTGCTCAACTGTCTATAAGTAATTAGCCTGCGATGTAAAGGGGTCTTTATGAATCCGTTCGGAATGAGGGTATACGGAGTAATTATGAGCAATCGTCCCCCTTACTAAGATACACCTTATGCATTTTACATGAGGCCCCATTATTAGCATAACCTCACTATCAAAGCTCCCCGGATCCACTGTCTTCCTTTTCATGTAACAGGCTGAAATTCCCCAGAAATATAATAATTCGAAAACAGGGGCAATGACGGTGATCAGTTTCAGCTGTAATTTGTTACGTTTCTCTCCTTTGTTTTTTGCCGGTAGAGACGCCGGCCCCATTGTACACACGAGCGAGTGTTCCTCCTTCACCGCGAGGTGGGTTTCGGTGTGCAAGCGGGGTCTCGCGGCCATAACGCACGTCAGACACACACACGGAATGCCCTCATCTTACTCATTAGGAGGTCACAAGAAGAGAGCTCCATTTTGCTAAGTAAGTCAGACTGATTCCTGGGCCCTGTGATTTTGAAAGACGGGTCATAGTCACCCCCGACCAGACACTTCTTTAGGGTTCCTCCATTCAGACCTTCTGGGGTCACGGTGAAGGGTCTGCATCGGAGTCCCCAGAATGTCTGCCCCTGGTAAGTTGCATTGCACCCTCTGTGCAGAACTGGCTGCCCTGTGCCAGCCAGATGTTAGAAGGGGCTGCTCGAATCAGAGGGAGAGCGTGAGCCCTCACATCACGTGGACGTTTGGGGACCTAAAAGGAAAAAGGTGGGACAGTATATTGAATGTGCCTGAGATGTTTTATGGCTCTGGGTTTTTCATGGCCAAACAGCCTCCTGGGTCAGGCACAAACATCCTTGAATTTTCTCAAGATGCCCCCAACTTTCTTGCTCTGGAGTGTCCAGGAAGAGGTGGTCAGAGACGTTTGGGGTATGAAGAGATGGTGAGAAAAGGAAGAACCAACCCAATACCCATCAACAGGTGAATGGGGTCCATGCACACGGTGGACTATGACTCAGCCATGAAAAGGAGTGAAGCTCTGACACAGGCTACAGCGTGGATGGACCTTGAACACGATGCTCAGTGAGAGAAGCAGACCCAGAAGGACACACAGTGTGTGATTCCATTGATAGGAAACGTCCAGAACAGTCCAATCCAGAGACATAAAGTAGGGTTGTGGTGCCAGGGGCTGGGAGTGGGGAGTGACTGCTCATGAGGACGGGGTTTCCTTTTGGGGGGATGGAAATGTTTTAGAACCAGATAGAGGTGCTGCTTACACGACATTGTGAATGCACTAAATGCCTCTGAATTGTTACTTTGAAATGGTTAATTTCCCACTATGGAAATGTCACCTCAACTTTTTAAAAGGAAGAGAGAAGCTATATAGATACATACATATATACATACATATATATATATGTAACTTATGTGAGGCTAATTTCATGCTATAGAATCAGCACTGCAAGACAGAACAGGATAAAATACCACGTCCATACAACTCAGAGGTATTTGGACATTTTTATCCATGCAACTCAGTGGTATATGATAATTTTTTAATTGAAGTATGAATTTAATTGAAGTATGGTTGATTTACAATGTTGTGTTAGTTTCTTGTGTACAGCAAAGTGATTCAGTTATACATATATATATCTATTCTTTTTCACATTCTTTTCCATTATGGTTTATTACAGGAGACTGCATATAGTTCCCTGTGCTATACATTAGCATAAATTGATAATTTTTATTTATGAAACTCAGAGGTATTTGGACATTTTTAACTATACAGCTCAGAGGTCTTTGGATGTTTTTATTTATGCAGCTCAGTGGTATTTGATCATTTTTATTTATGCAACTCAGAGGTCTTTGGTCACTTTTTCCGATGAAGAAAACTGTGTACATCTTTGCTTACAAACGAAATGATCCAATTTATAACAAGGGACATAAACATTACCTCGCACACAGGACTCCCCTCAACACGTGTGACCTCTGAGTGGGTTCTTTGCCACCCAAGGTGTTTGCTGTTCACCTCAAGTCCACGACTTGCTCCCTTCCTCCGGGAAGGCTGTTCTGGCAGCTCCCTGCTCCAGTTTAGAGTAACTGCCACCACGTGCTGCAGGTGACATGAGATTATGCCGAAACCCCGTAAATCGTGAGGTCCCGGCAGGGCTACACAATTCACAGGGAACGCACACCAGCTCTCCCAAGGTTCGCTCTGCTGGGGAAAATGGTGATTCCTGCAGCTCCATGGGGACCTCGCTGATTCCCCCCAAAACTCAGGCTTTATCTAGACAAAGACCAGCATTCCCCCAAGTGGCGTGTGTCTGCTGCAACTCCAGCCATACGCCCATCTGAAAACTCTCGTTTCCCTTTAGAATTTATGTCAGCAGAGACCATCCACCAGAAAAAAAAAAACGAATTGATTTTTCATTCACACATGGGCTCCCAGCTCCTAAAGACGATAATTACATTGTTTTCAAACAACCCCCATCACGCCAGCTCCATTAGGATCCAAATTGCTTTCCCACAATTTGAAAGGAAAATATTTCTCTGCGGAGATGACGGCAGACGTTACATTTTCCACGGCCGTAACGTCCACTCCATGCAGAGGGCTGTTAGGACCACCTCCAAGCTGACGGATAACCATGATGGGATTTCACTCATCCTGACCTGGTGATAAATAAGCGGTCCAGAGGCAGCGATGTACTGGGTTGGTGATGCTTGTTACGCGCTGCTTCAAATGATGATGGTGTGGACGCCCGATTGCCTCGTAATTGCTGGCTTGGTAAACATCCAAGTTTTCGTGCTCAGTGTTCTGCTAAAGCGGTTAAGAGGTCTAACTCCTTAATAGCCGCGAAGGAAAAAAAAAGCAGCCGGCGGGCTGGTGGGGTGACGGGGAACACTGTTCCTTTGGACACGTAAATGCTCTTGGGCCGCTGGCTAATTGCACTGGTCCAAAATGTCCTCGAGGAAAGTCAGGTCAGAGTTTTGTTTTTCTTACGTCATCTGCATTGCTTTTTTTTTTTTTTTTTTTCCTCCCTCAGCATCATAACAGGACCATCAAGCATTTCTCTAAGGCTTCAGGATTCTGTTTACGAGAGAGATACTGGTTTGGGAACGAAGGGGCCTTTGGCCATGTCCCGTGCTGCCACTCAGAAGCTAATATTAAAAAGATAATGTTGGCCACTGACACCAATCCCTTCCCAGAAAGAACTGTTCCTGGAATGTAAAGAAAAATATCACTGCAGAAAAAATACCACTAACTGTGGTGTCTTAGCAATTCCTTGCTCCTCCAATGAGTGGGGAAAAAAATGGTATAATTCACTGTATTTCCAAATAACATTAAATTGCAGTCAAAATATTTAGTGCTCCAGTCCATTTGGTCCAAAGAAGCCAACTGGTTGAAAAGAGTTTGTGGAATAAAGAGAAAAATACGACATAGCAACGATTAGGTAAGACCCATCCCAAATTTTACCAGCCTTCTTAAAACCAAAGAGTCATCAGTAAGATTTTTCAGTGGGATCCAGGTTCGATTTCAATGATGCATGTCAGTGGGGTCAGGTAAGAAATGTTTTTGTTTGGGTTTTTTTTTTTGGCCACAGGAGGTTCAAGCTGCCCTTTAATACCAAGATGGTTCGAGGCATTTATAGACTCATCAGCCCTATTTTCAGATTAAGATTCCATAAGTGTGTAACCATGTATTTTCCCATCTTCATCCCCAGGTGAGTTCTGCAGTTCATCATGACATCCATCTGACGTCCCTAGACGCAGGTGACATCGTAGACATCCCAGAGGTTGACTTTCTGGGTTTGAGATCCCAGCCGGATGCCCAGATGTGGTGTCTCATTCCTCTTGCCTGTTCCTCCAAAACTCACTGCAAATTTTAAAATGCATAAACCTTTAAGCAATGGTATTTCGAGCGCCTGTTTCCCCATGAGAAGGGACCTGACATCCACAGTAGATGTGTGAAAATGGATTCCCGTGATTTTGTTGGCCAGAAGCACACAGACCTGGCAGACAGAAGCAGTGACATCAGGTGATGTTTGGGGTTTAGCAAAAAAAAAAAAAAAAAAAAAAAAAAAGTATTCAACTTTTTTTTTTCTCAAATATTTTAGTCTTGGCAAAGCCTACTTTTTTAAATGTGTTTTCCTTCATTTTTAGACCCATGAGTATTTCGAGGGAAATGTAATCCATCTGACAGAAGCATTTTTTTTCTTTAAAGCTCACCAGGACAAAGTGAGAATTTCAGATTGTTTAGGCACCACTTTCACTGGTACTTAGAAACCATGGAACTGCTGGGGGAAATTTGGTCATTTCCCAAACTGAAATATCATGCAAGGTATGAATAAGAAGAAGAAGATTGGGCTTCCCTGGTGGCGCAGTGGTTGAGAGTCTGCCTGCCGATGCGGGGGATGCGGGTTCGTGCCCTGGTCCGGGAGGATCCTACATGCCGCGGAGCGGCTGGGCCCGTGAGCCATGACCACTGAGCCTGTATGTCCGGAGCCTGTGCTCCGCAACGGGAGAGGCCACAACAGTGAGAGGCCGGCGTACCGCAAAAAAAAAAAAAAAAAAAAAAAAAAAGCAGAAGAAGATGATGAAGAATGCAGTGACTTACCCAGAAGCAGCAGATTCGGAAAGGAAATTCAACAAGGGAGAACCAGAAGTAACTCCCGCTATATGATAACTTTATTCTTCGTTTGCAACCACACTATATCTAGAACACATCCTGGGCACGGCAGGGAGAAAAGAAATAGAATGAAACACAAACTCTGTGTCCTCTCATAAGTAACATGGTTCATAAAGACAGAGAAAGAATTGGAGAACAGTGAAAACGCAGCAGACACAGCTACAGGAGAGACTCAGTTCTGCAAACTCACCAGCCACGTGGCCACGAGTGCCTTCATCTTGTGGTTGCTCTGTCTTTCTGTGAGCAGTTACTGGGCTCCAGCGAAGAGCCAGGGCTGGACAGATGTACCAGGAGGAGATCTGGATAAAAGTGCACTCATTTCAGGAAACAGAGCTGGGTGAGTACTCCTCAACCACCTTTTTATTTTGTCTATTTATAGAGAAATAAAAGCCCCAAAGGTAAGGAGTTCATTAGAGGAAAGCAGAACAGAATCTCTGCCAGGGAGGAGTCCCCAGTCCATCCAGAGAGGAGGGGAGAAATCTTTAATCCATGGCAGAAGAGCCCTTGGTCTAGTCACTGTAAGCCAATTCTGCAGAACCAAGAAATGAACCATGGCTCAAGTCACTGGGACCTCTGTTCTCCTTGGACCTCAGGGAGCTATGCCCACAGAACGGGGTAGCTGAGCTGGGTCCCAGGGGCCACCCACTTATCTCATCCCCAAGAGGGACAGAGGCAGGCGCAGGGTTGGAGGGTGTGGATATCCCAACGAACAGATACTCAGGCATTCCTGAAGCATCACAGGAAGTTTAGCCAATAGGGTTAACACTGCCTTAAAGGGCTTTTCCACAGAACATCCAATTAATTACCAGGGACAAATCTTTCCTGCTTAACAAAGCTGCAAAACATTCTAATGTATTCCTCTTTATGATCCTAAGGATCTGCTTTAGAATACCAGCCAACAGAGTCAACTTTGCTGTTTCTGTAATGATGGAATCCTCTTATGTGATGGTTAATTTTATGTGTCTATTTGGCTGCGCCTCGGTGCCCAGATGTGTGGCCAAACATTACTGTGGATGTGTCTGTGAGGGTGTTTCAGGATGAGATCCACATTTAAATCGGTGGACTTTGAGTAATGCACATGGCTCTCCATAACGTGGGTGGGCCTCGTCTAATCAGTTGACGGCCTGACTGGAACAAAAACATTGATATCTTAGAGCAAGAGAGAATTCTGCACAGATGGCCTTCAGATGTCAGTTACAACATCAGCTCTTCCCTGGTCTCGGGCCTGAGGTACTACCCCAGAGATGTTGGACTTCCAGCCCTCACAATCATGTGAGTCAGTTCCTTATAATAATCTCTTTCTCTCTCTCTAGGCTATGGATATAGACAGATAAACAGCAGGTAGATAGATGAGAGATAGATAGATAAAAGACAGATACATAGATACATACATAGATAGATACATAGATGATAGATAGACAGACAGATAGATACATAGTCAAGTTCTGTTGCCTCTGTTTCCCAGGAGTACCCTGGCTAATACAAACTGTCTTCCCTTTTTCTCCTACCATGTATTTTCTGGCAATGTGACTCCTGTGCAGCATTGTAGGTGGCAATGAGACAATAGCTAGAAATGTACAAATAAGTGTTATGCCCTAATTATAATCAATAGGAAGCCATGGTAGAAGAAAATATTGACATCCTCAGCTGGCCCAAGGAAATGTGAATTGATGTATCCTTGTCACCTACTTCAACTATTGGGAAACTCCACGACAGGAAAATACAATAAATAACCTGAATTCTTTTTCCAGGTGAGTTCTATCTAGACGTTTCACCATGTTTTAATTCCATCAAATTGCCTACTTGTGTGAGAGAGGAATACTTGGATATCTACCTGGAAATTGCAGAGCATGTTTGGAAACACAGGGACATATGTTATAGCCCACAAAAGGGCTGGATCCCAAGGACCCCCTCAGCTACGGTCCTTGCCATAAAAACAAAGAATTGAATAATCTGTAGGAAAGGCGTGTTTGATTTAATTTCCTGATCTCTGCAACATGGCCTCCCTGTACTTGGCGAGGGTGGCGGGCAAGGCTCCCAGCCCAAGAACCCGTGAATATTCCATTAGAAATCAATTAACCCACGTCTGCTCAGAAACACTCCAATCATCCGAGGTTATACGCCGTGCCTGATGCATTTATAACCCCCATGTAAGTAGTCCCTGGAGACCCCCTAATGTGTAAACAGCATAAAAAATGATCCTTTATTCCTGCGAGCTTCACCTGCCACCTTAATTGAATAAATGGGGCTGTGATCCAGGAGCACTTCTGCACACACGCATCACGGTGACTCATCCACCACACGTGGACACACGCCCACCTCCCCGCTCTCCCCTCGCTGAAGAGATAGTCCAGGACGATTCTCTTTTATTAAATGCACATTCTGCTCCAAATACTGCAGGTCTACACTTTTTTCCTCTCCCCATCCCAGCCTGCAGAAGGAATACAAATTAATGTTTAAGGCAACCATGTCCTATGTCTTACGTATTAAATCGTATAGAAAGGACACGTCCAATTGTGAGGACCATGCCCCAGATGTAAGCTGGTTTTACCTTAAACAAAACCCTACCTGCCAGTCAGGGAACCACCTGTCATGACCCAGTTTTGCCAATTTGTGGGACGTGACCCAGGCTTGCCCTGTTAGAAACAAAAGGAATGACAAGTGTTTTGGAAAATGCCCCCAAAGCTGCACAAATTAACACCAGGCACAGTCCCCAAATCTCCCTTAAAATGAGCTCCATGTCTCCACGATGGCCCTGGGGCTCTACCCCGCCCAGAGCCTGCCTGCCCTCGATGCCACCCCCCACCCCATGCTGTCTCAACACCAGTGTGCTTTCCTAGGCACACCCCACCCCACCACTACCCCCGACCACTGGTCACTTTCCCTATTTGATGCCCTTAAGAATTCCCAACAGTGCCTGGGTTGTCTCATGGATGAACCAGGTTCCACTTTTGTTATCTTTCTCCCTCTCCTGGGATGCATGCTTTTCCCCCCTGGTAATTTTTAACTGTGATAAAACAACACAACATACAATTTACCACCTTCGCCTTTTTTAAGTGCACAGTTGAGTGGCATTAAGTCCATTCACATGCCACCATCCCCACCATCTTTCTCCAGAGCTTTAACATCGCCCCAGACCGAAACTCTGTGCCCATTGCATCCTAAATCTCCGTCCCCCTCCCCTACCCCTTAGCACCACCATCCTACTTCTGGTGAATTCAGGAATCACCTGAATGATGAGTGGTGAGTGGAATTCTACAGGAGTTATCCTTTCCTGTCTGGCTTATTTCACCGAGCATCATGTCCTCGGGGTTCATCCACATTGTAGCAGGTGTCAGAATGTCCTTCCTTTTCATGGCTGAGTCACATTCCACTGTTTAGGTATCTCCCATCCTGTTTATCTAATCATTCATCGATGGACTTGCTTCCACATTTTAGCTACTGTGACCAGTGCTGTTGCAAACGTGTGTGTCCTGGAAACAATGATACTTGAGTCCCTGAATCTGCCTGACATGTGCCTGGGCTGCAGTGGGTCCCCTAAACTTACGTGCAGACTAAATTCCAGAGCTCTTCCCTTTTATTATTTATTGGAAGCCACTCAATAACTGTACTTCGTAGAATGATTATCCCTCTTTCAGTGATGGAGAAAGTGAGACATGGCACGGTAATTTGCCCACTCTCTCATAGCTGGGAAGTGGCACATTTGGGGTTCAGGCCGAGAGCTGACCATTTTGGAGCTAGAGGTATGATGCCATGTGGACCATCGAGGCACCTCCAGTTCAGACACCGCAGTGGGTCCCGGAAACTCCAGGAACCAGTTAACCACTGTCAAATATCGAGTCCTCCCTCGGGCCGTGGTTCCAATTCATGAGAAGGCAGGCAGAGCTACTTGGGATTAAACACACAAGAGGTCAAAGAGACAGTAGCCATGGATGATGTAGTTCCCCAGAGTTTAAAAGACAAAGGGTCCCTGGTAAAGACATGATCAGCTTGCTGACCTGCGGGCGCTGAGCTGATGGAGGGCATGAGAGATGGGGAGAGATTTCCCAGGAATCCATCTCTAAAGGACGGAGCCTATAGGAACCAGAAGGTGGGTGTGACCAGCTGAATAATAACCCCCAAATGCTCATGTTCTAATCCTGTAACCTGTGAATGTGACCTTATATGGCAAAGTCTTTGCAGATGTGATTAAACATCACAAGATGTTTAATACATTACCCTGGATTATCCAGATGGACCCTAAATCCAATGACAGAGTCCTTCTAAGAGACAGAAGAGGAGAGACACAGACACAGAGGAGAAGCCACATGAAGACAGAGACAGAGACGGGAGGGATGCAGCCACAAGCCCTGGGATGCCTGGAGCCCCCAGAAGCTGGAAGAGGCAGGAAGGACCCTCCCTGGAGCCTCTGGAGGGAGCTCAGCCCTGGGACGCCTTGACCTCAGATGTCCGGTCTCCAGGACTAGGGGAGGATGAATATGTAATGTTTTAAGCCCCTGGTTTGTGGTCATATATCACAGCAGCTCCAGGACAATAACACTGAATGATTTTGAAGTCTCCTCTCCAGCTGAAACTTCACATCAATGCATTTACGTGTCTTTCTCACTTTGTATTTGTCCACTCAGGCTGCCAATAACAACATGTCACAGACGGGGCAGCTTAAACAACACCCTTATTTCCCACAGTCCTGGAGGCTGGGAGTCTTAGATCACCGCGTGTGCACATTAGTTCCTGGTGATGTTCTCTTCCTGGCTTGCAGGCGGCCACCTTCTCTATGTGTCCTCACACGATGAAGAGAGAGCTCTGATCTCTTCCTCTTCTTATAAGGATGCAGATTCCATCATGGGGTCCCCACCCTCGTGACCTCATCAAAAGCCAACCACCTCCCAAAGGCTCTACCTCCTAACATCATCCCACTGATGGTCAGGGCTTCTACATATAAAGGACACACATTCTGTTCTCAGCATCACAAGTACGTTGGACTCTTTTGATGGGAAAATATGAATGTAACCAATTTAACAGGCTCTGGAGGTAGTTTTTACTGGAGAATCCTTGAGATGTATCTGTGCCTACCAGTGTCCCCAGGGTGCACTGGAGGAGGCTGTACACAGAGCTCTCTGATGTGGGCATCATGGGTACCAAGCATAGCTTTTTAGGGTGATACCTTAATTGTCCCTCATAGTCTGCCACCTACATGAAGATGATGACTATGAATCCCAGTCTCCCACCAGGACACCAAGCCCTTCAGGCACAAGTTACCTGAACTTAGGTACAAGGTCACAAGGAAAGAAGCAATTGCCAGAGGACAGGCACAGCCAGTACAAACATAAACCCACACGGGTCTGGTCTTACAGCCTTAGGGCTGTACCCTGAGAGTTCACCACATGATGACAATCCTGGTGGCGTGGCTCCCACCCCCTTCAAGTAAAAAGAATAATGTTAAATTATGATCAACATACTATTCTGTGTCCTTAATTCTCAGGCACTCTCTTTATCTTAATATTACTGAAATCAAAACATCTTTCAAAAAGAAATGGACATGTGATCCATGGTGGATTTTTTTCTCCAATAAGTCCTTTCCTTTCAAATCACTAGTTTATTTTATAGCTCATGTCATCATTAGATTGAGAAAATACGGTGCATGTTCCAAGGAATGAAGGTGAATATTTTAAAACATTCTTTGCATTTATGGATTGAATATGTGTATCCTCCCAAAATGTATATATTGAAACCCCATCCTCCAAGGTGATGGTGTCAGGAGGTGGGGCCTTTGGGAGGTGATGAGGTCATGAGGGTGGAGCCCCCATAGATGGGATTAGCGTCCTTATAAAAGAGACCCCAGAGAGCTCCCTCGCCTCTCCCACCAGGCGAGGACACAGAGGGAAGACGTCCATCTATGAACCAGGAACAGAGTCCTCACCAGACATTAAGTCTGCCCTCGGCAGGACCTTGGACATCCAGCCTCCAGCACCATGAGAAATAAATATCTGTGGTTTAAGCCCCCAGTCTCTGGTATTTTTGTGATAGCAACCCAGAGAAATTAAGACATTCACCAAAAGGATTTTCTGCTTAACATTTACATAAGTGGGGGAAAAAAATCACGTCAACTAATCGCATACAAATGAGCATTCTGTTTAAACAAAGTGTTACTCACTCACCAATTCCTGCTGACTTCTGTAAACACTTCTCCCTAATGCTACATCGTCTCTACTTAAAGCCAATTTAAATTAATTTCATTTTTTAAATTTGCTAGAGAGCTGACAGCAGGGTTTGGGTTTATAGGAAGAGCATGAGGTGAAGCGGGAAGTGAGATTAGAAATCTTTGGCATATGACAAACTTGATCAAGTTCTCAGGGTCCACTCAGAAGGGACTCAGCAGAAGAACATGTTTAACTTTGATTTTTCACTTGCCTTAGCCAAGGAAAAAAATGTTAAAAGAGGGGGAAAGAGATGCTATGAATAACTATTACACACACACACACACACACACACACACACACACGTGCATTTCATGAACACAGAACACCTACAATCACCAGACAGCACAGCTGGAAGATAGATGTGCAATTTTGGTAAGGTTGTGTTATTAATACAATTGCTTATTTTAGAACAAGCAGTCTGAGGACCATGGTAAAACTTATTAAAAGTGGATTTTTCCATGAGTCTCTATATATTTTTAAAGCACACCCCGTGAAGTAACTGCCATGTTGTTCTGAGCTGTAGATAAGCAAGTCATTTGTTTAAAGGAAATTTCTGGTTCCACTAGAGAGTTCTAGGTTAGAGGTTTTTGCTGAGGCTTTTATGTGCTAACTCTCATAAAAAGTCCTTCCAATCTGGGCAGTTTTCTCACCATTGCCCTCTCTCTGTTTCTAATTGTGAGTTTCTCTGGGAATAAATACCACTTGGAGCTCAGCACCACCAACCAAATCTCCTCCTTATTGGGCATTTAGAATAGCAACTCAGTTTGATCTGTCCTTGAAATACTCCACTTTTGTCTTGGGCAAGAAGCGGAAACAAAGACTTTATGAAATTAAAAACTGAATAAAACTGATAGAGGCGACGTGAAGGTCGGTGAGTTGGGCCGTGCTGGTGTGGATTCCACCTCATCTTCCTCCGCAGCCGGTTTGGGCTTGGTTGACCCACAGGTGCAGCATTCCATTGAGGTAGAGACTCAGAAGCAGCGCTTCCAGCAGCTGGTGCACCAGATGATGGAACTTTGTTGGGAAAAGTGCATGGACAAGCCTGGGCCAAAGTTGGACAGTCGGGCTGAGGCCCGTTTTGTGAACTGCATTGAGCGCTTCATTGATACAAGCCAATTCATCTTGAATCGACTGGAACAGACCCAGAAATCCAAGCCAGTCTTCTCAGAAAGCCTTTCTGACTGACCTCAGCATTACCTCTTTGGAAAAGGGAGGTAGTTCAAGAAATGAAGAGCAGCTGATGGGATGGTTGAAGAAAAGGCTATGGGGGGATCGGCTCCCACCTTTGTCACTCTTGGGACATCCTGTCATCTGAGAATGAACAAAGACCAATTTTTGTGTGTGGGTGGGTTTGAGGGTCAAATGTGTTTGGGGTTGTGTTTTTTAATGCTAATCGTGGGAAAACAATTGACAGATGAATGGAAAACGCTACTAGATGTGAATTACTGTATGTGGGACGAAGCTTTTCTCATAGTTCCAGTAACTGCTTCCTATAATTTTAGTAGTGGAACTGCTCTATAATTTGATAGTGGGACCACATAGGTAATAATCTGTTATTTGTGTGGATTCCTTTCAGATTTCTGGAGAGATCGATATACATCTTTGTGTCTCTCAGAAAGGGCAGCAGTGGGAGAGAGAATAATTTGGTACTTGACTATAGGCCTCCTTATCTAGTGTTTGATTATCAGTACTGGAAAAAAAATGTATGGAGTATTCATACAGTACATTTCACCTTTCTAGATTATCTCCCTCCTTTATACTGTGATTCACTTAAATACCTATATAAAGTACAGTCTCGAGCTAGTACAGGTAGCCTGAGAGTCTAGAGGCCCTTAGTTAAAGGAATCTAGCCAGCGAACATAATTCTCATACTAAACTGCCACAAGGAAGAAGTTAACTTACCCTGTATATCAGGGCCCCCAAAAATATAAAGATGTGCCTAAATGAAAAAATAAGTTATAAAGATTTAGGCCAGTCAAAAACTAACAACAGTTTCAGATAGAGGTGCATGCCTAAAGTAAATCAGCATAGTTTCCGTTTACTGTGTTCTTTTAATCACTAAAATAAAAGCTTCTACAAGAAAAAACAAACAAACAAACAAACACGCTAGAGGCACTGAAAGAGGGTGGAGGTAAAGCAAGCGTCCCCCTGAAAACCGTGCAGCCACTGCCTCCTTCGTCCATGTCCATCTGCCTGGCTCCTTGTCCTTGATCCAAGATAATTGTTCAAAACAGGAAGCTCAACCAGAAAGACTGAGCTGGTCCTGTGAGCATTTCCAGGAGGACACGGACCCACCGTCTCTTGGGAGAGGGGTCTGAACGAGCCTGCAATGGGGCAGAGTCACCCCAGCGGTCAGGATGGATACTCCCACATTCTCTTCTTGAGAGTTAGCAGGTGACACACAGCCTGCCATCTCACATATATAATTTGGTTTATTTTCCCCAAATGCATGCTCTTCACACTGGGCCCTTCTCAGGTCCCTCCAGAGGGTCTCTTTACATAGTTCTCAACTGTTCATCCCCTTTAGAATCAGCTCCCAGGTCTCCCGTGGAGGTGGTCTGGCACAGAGCTCTCTCCCCTCCCCTTATCCCACATCACACCATCCTGCTGGCCCCAGTCCCAGCTCCCCTTCCTGGGCCCCATGGACACCCCCAGAAGAAGTGACTGATGGGCAACTCAAGTGGTTTCCCCAGACCAACCTCAATTCCAGCGTCCCCGCCAGTCACACGCGAGAGCTCAGCTTAGCTATCACAACCTGTTTCAGAAAATACATGCTGTTCCCACACAACTCTCCCTTCTGCTCCCCCTGACGTGTGTATTCATGTCAGCCTGACCACTACAGATTCCATGAGAGCGAGGGTCACTTCCGATTCCTCAGGCACCCAGCACGGACTCGGGCTGCTGAGGTTGGGTGTTGGAGACCTTCCCCAGGGCTGCTTCAGCTCTTCTCTCTGGTGTCCTATCTGCTCCACCTTCTCATCAGACTCACTGGGAACCCTGCAAGGACTGTGGACCTGGAGGAAGCAGCAGCCCACGAGGCCATAGAAAAAGGGGCATATTGTGCCTCCGACTCATGACCCCTGCAGTGCCATGCCCATCAGCTGCTGTGATTTCACTTCCAGGAGAAAGGGAAGGGAGGGAGAAGATAGATGGTTGGATAGGTAGATAGATAGATAGTAGATAAATAAGTAGATACAAAGATAAATGATAGAATAGATAGGTAGATGAATAAATGGATGGATGGATAGTTAGATAGATGGTAGATATAATGGATGGGTAGATAGATTATAGAATAGATAGACATAGATAGATAGATAAGTAGACACAGAGAGAGAAGGGAGAGAAAGAAGAAGAAAGAAAGAAAGAAAGAAAGAAAGAAAGAAAGAAAGGAAGGAAGGAAGGAAGAAAAGAAAAAGAAAGAAAGAGAAAGAAAGAGAAAGAAAGAAAGAAAGAAAGAAAGAAAGGAAGGAAGGAAGGAAGGAAGGAAGGAAGAAAAGAAAAAGAAAGAAAGAGAAAGAAAGAAAGAAAGGAAGGAAGGAAGGAAGAAAAGAAAAAGAAAGAAAGAGAAAGAAAGAAAGAAAGAAAGAAAGAAAGAAAGGAAGGAAGGAAGGAAGGAAGGAAGAAAAGAAAAAGAAAGAAAGAACGAAAGAAAGAAAGAAAGGAAGGAAGGAAGGAAGAAAAGAAAAAGAAAGAAAGAGAAAGAAAGAGAAAGAAAGAAAGAAAGAAAGAAAGGAAGGAAGGAAGAAAAGAAAAAGAAAGAAAGAACGAAAGAAAGAAAGAAAGGAAGGAAGGAAGGAAGAAAAGAAAAAGAAAGAAAGAGAAAGAAAGAGAAAGAAAGAAAGAAAGAAAGAAAGGAAGGAAGGAAGAAAAGAAAAAGAAAGAAAGAGAAAGAAAGAAAGAAAGAAAGAAAGAAAGAAAGAAAGGAAGGAAGGAAGGAAGGAAGAAAAGAAAAAGAAAGAAAGAGAAAGAAAGAAAGAAAGAAAGAAAGGAAGGAAGGAAGGAAGGAAGGAAGGAAGAAAAGAAAAAGAAAGAAAGAAAGAAAGAAAGAAAGAAAGAAAGGAAGGAAGGAAGAAAAGAAAAAGAAAGAAAGAGAAAGAAAGAGAAAGAAAGAAAGAAAGAAAGAAAGAAAGAAAGAAAGAAAGAAAGGAAGGAAGAAAGAAAGAAACTCATCCAGTGCAGAGAGAGGATGCTGCAGGGGTCAGGGGCCGTGGAGGCATCAACTTATCACAGCCCCCGAGGACAAGATGGAGTTTGCAAACGCCTTATGGAAGTGAGTCCTTGGCCCTCAAGGCATAAACCTTGATCTTGAAATGATTCACCCTGACTCTACCACTATTAATGCTCTGTGAGTTAGGGCCATAAATGCCATTGGCATTGCCATTAGCAGAAGACAGTCCAGCAGGCTCCCCTCGACACACACAGACACCCTCGGCCCTCCTTCCCTTCCCTCTGTCTTCCCTCTCCCCACATCCTTCGTCAGGGCTGCCAGCCAGCCCTTCCACCCACATGGGTACCACCACACACGGACCACGCCAACCCAGCATGTGTGCCCGGTCCGAGGCTGCGTTACAGTCTCCTTGAGACCTCCATTCCTGAGGTCTAGGGGGGAAAATTTCATTATTTATGAGTGCAGAGAAACCTCTCCCTTTGCTGTTCAATTTGAAACACGTGTTCTGTAGACTCTCCAGCCTTTTGCTGAATATCATTAGTTAAAGTGGAGGGTTCACTACAAATAAAGGCTGATGGCCAGTGTCTTGGATCTGGCGGGATTTACATCTCGAGAGTAAAGGAAGGCGTGTGCCTGGTGTGAGAGGGAAGCAGAGGAGGAACAGGAAGACTCGGTTTGGACACGAGCTTTCCAAGGAGCTGGAGAAAAGAGCAGGGGCTGTGAGGTGGGGAGGCTTTCTTTTTTAACGTTTCTGCGCATCTTTTCTGAGGTGCCCCGGGCTGATAATTCAGCACTCAGCGCCCACACACAAAGAGAAAGGAGGAGATGGGGTCCCTGCGGCTTCACAAAGAAAGGGGCTGTTCCTCCATTCCTGACACCCTGACACCCACTGTGCACCCTTAACAACCAGGAGAGCTCCCCACCCTGGTCTCTGGGATTTCTGTTTCCTGATCCTTTCATCGAAGATTTTGTCTTTGGGAGGCTCCTAGTCTTGGGGCGAGAGTCACTATCTTCATCTTGCCCACTGCCATAAATTGTCTTTGTCCCCACCCCTGCCAAATTCAAGTGTGGAATCCTAACCCCCAGTGGAATGGTGTCAGGAGGTGGGACCTCAGGGAGGTGATGAGGTCATGAGGGTGCAGCCCCGGGGATGGGATTAGTGTCCTTCTAAAAGAGACCCCAGGGAATTCCCCGGCCCCTTCCTCCAGGTGATGACGCAGCGAGGAGTCACCATCTATGAACCAGGCAGCAGCCTCACCAGACATTAAATCTGGCCTCGCCAGGATCTCAGACCTCCAGCCTCCAGGACTGTGATGAATAAATGTCTGTTGTTTATATGCCCCCTTGTCTACCATAATTTGTTATGGCAGCCCCAGTGGACTAAGGCATCCCTCCCTTCCTTGGCGGAGTGGTCCACTGAGCTAGCTCCTGACTCACTCTTGGTTTCTAAGGCTTCCCCCATTTTCCCTTAACTTGGAGAACTAAGTTTCTTTTCTGACCGCTTCTCACCGATTCCTAAGCTGCCTTCCAATGTTGGATGAGAGTCAATCACTCCCTTCCCTCAAACATTTTTACCTCTGCTTTTCTCCCTCTGTTAATGCCTTTGCTCTCCCTAATCACTGGTCTTTCGTGCTCACGTCTTTTCTTGAAAAAAAAAAATACAAAAAAGGGAAAGCCACAATATATTTCTAAGTTCTCTGTTGCTCTGGTGGTGACCCATCTATTCCTCCTGCCAACTCATGTTTGTGCTTCCTTCTCTCAGCACCTTTTACTTATCTGTAATTCTTTATCTGTGATTCCCTTTTTCTCAAACTCCTGTTATTTACAATTTCCTCTCCTTCTTTGATCGTCGAAACACTCCCATGGACACTAGTGTCCAGAAGGGAGCCTGTTCCCTAAATGGGTTTTGGAGTTGCCATGAAGCCACTGCCATCTGTCTCCAGTCTGTCTGCTCAAGCCCCTGCCCCAAACTTAGAGTCTGGGGGCTGAGGAAGGACTGTGTGACCCCATACTTTTCTGTTGTCCACTGTGTGCCTAAACTTTTCCTCCTTCAAGACAAAATATTATCAAATACCATGAGACTCTGTTTGCCCTTCCAAACACCTATCTTTTTTTTTGAAAGCCAGTGGTAACTTCTCTTGTATAGTTAGAAATATACTTATTGCTCTGTGCCAAAGACATACTGAAGATTGAGTTTCATGATTCCATTCTTCAGAAGGGATCCTCTAAATTCTGCATCGTGAAACAAAACCCCCCTGTACATTTCTTATAAGCTCTACGGCAGGTCCTGGTGGAGTTGGCAACATGCAGCCTCACCCAGAGCCACCACCAGTGCTCCTTGATTTCCAAACACGTGGGGAGCAACCTCTGTGTCTCAGTCATGTTCCTCCTCTATTTTCTCCACGAGGTCCCCAAATTTCCCTGGCTTCTCTCTTAGTGCCTAGGATGGGTCATTCATCCATCACCCTCTGCCAGAGTCCTAGAACTTGGGGGCTTGGAGTTGAAGTGTCCTTTCCTCCTATAACTTCAGGTTAGAAATGATGCCCAAGAGGTGAGACATTCCATGAGCGTGGAAACCAGGTCACAAATGCCAGGCTGCCTTCCTGGTCCTCTTTAGACAGTCTCTGAGGGCACACACAGGACCGCCAAAGTGGAGGTTTCCCTTTCTTCTTTAGCACTCCTTCAGCAGGCAGAGTTGTTGGAAGAAACTCATTAACTGAAGACAAATAGAACCTTGTATTTCTCCCCCCTGAGTGGCAAAGAGTTTGTTTGTTTTTTTAAATAAAAGATTATACAAAATAGAAAATTAAATTAGCAATGATTTTCCGATGAAATGAGCAGATCCTTTGAGGCAAAGGAAATTTAAAAGAGGATTTAGACATCCATCCCTGCCTCTAAAACCCACACACACTTTGGCCAAAATTAATTTTGTCCTTCACTCTGTGAGATGCAGGGACACCCAGCCTCGCCAGACAGCCCCAAACCCAGGAAGCTTTGTCATCTTCCCAAGAGTCTGAGCTCCACAACGCCTGTGAAATCCTTGGTTGACACGGGACTTATGTGTCCAAGCAATATGGATACAGGGGTTTTGAACTGATGGCCTATGGGTAAGCTTTTTTAAAAAAATTGAGGTAAGATTCACATAACATAAAATTAACCTTTCACCATTTTTAAGTGGACAATTCAGTGGCATTTAGTTCATTCACCATGTTATACAACCACCACCTCTATCTAGTTCCAAAATATTTTCATTCCCCCAAAGGAGGCCCCAGACTCATTAACAGTCCCTTTCCATTCCAATCCTGGGTATATACCCCAAAGAATTGAAGACAGGTGTTTAAACAGATGCTTGGACCCACACATTCATAGCAGCTTTATTAACAGTAGCCAAAGAGTGGAAACAACCCAAGTGTCCATGGATGGATGAAGAGATAAACAAAATGTGGTTCATCCATACAGTGGAATATTATTCAGCCATAAAAAAGGATGAAGCTCTGTTACATGCCATAATGTGGATCAATCCGGATGAGCTTTTTATCAAAGGTTTTCTTTGTCCTTGGGTATCGATATGCATAAGCTATCACCTTTCCTGCTTCTTATCTGGGAAAATACTCCCCACCTGCTCCTTGCATGGGAAGGCATGAACAGCTTGCTTGGCTGGGGATGGGCAGACCATAAGGGTACAAGGACACACACATGCAGAAGATACAACATACTCACAAGCATAACCACCCAGACACAACACACACACACAGATGAATGCAACTGCACACACACAACACCAGTGATATTCTCATGGCTGAAGGGGAGAGAAACCCTCTCTTTAGAAGGACAAAGTGAGTCTCCCCATGAAGAGAAAACTGAAGCTTTCAGCTTCAGACACATTTACAGTAGGACAGGAGAAACTAACACAACATTGTAAATCAACTATACCTCAATAAAAATTAAGATTGGGATATAAATATATATATATATATATATATACACACACATATACACTATTGATACTATGTATAAAATAGATAACTACTGAGGACCTACTGTATAACACAGGGAACTCTACTTAGTGCTCTGTGGTGACCTAAGTGGGAAGGAAATCTGAAAAAGAAGGGATATATGTATACGTATAACTGATTCACCTTGCTGTACAGCAGACACGAACACAACATTGTAAAGCAACAGTACTCCAATAAAAATATAAAAAATAAAAAAATGTTAAAATTAATTAAAAACATACTTTGTCAATAACATGGCAATCAATGACTTCAATGTCTATGGTTATGCCATTACATTCCCACGCCTATATTTCTGTTAACTATTCTTCTTAAATGTCAGCTTATACACAAACGCAATCTTTTAAATGTAACTATCATCAGTTAAACCATATTGGTTCTGACAATAAACCATTTGATAATGCCAAAGGGGAAAAAATAAGAAACCAAATACCCACCAAATCCTACGCAGCCATTGCAATGTCAGAAACACATGTGGAACCACGTTGAGTCAGAACAACATGATTTATCCTGCACCAGCCCCTCCCACCAAGGAGACCGAGGGTGGTGGGTGCCATTGCCATCAAGAGGAATAAGTCCTGCACTCAGGCCCCTGAAAAATAGCCTACACGCACAATAAAAACACATCTGCAGGTGGGAAGACCCAACGGATCTCCGTCAACTTTGGCGAGAAAGCTCGTCCTGCATTCTCTTCGGTTCTAAATACAAAGTCAAGAGAGCTCAGAAAGGGAAGATTGGGAGAAGGAGAATCCAGTCTCTCTTTCCCTCTATCTCTGGCTTCATTGCCTGTTATCTCGAATCCCAAGAGATGCTTCACAGTGGAAGAAACCTCCCGGCTCTATTACGAGCCTGTAGATCAGCACGAGGACCTGAAGTTTCGAGAATCAAGCAACCTTCTGTCCAGTCACCAACACGTCATTGAAGAGACATTCATATTTAAGAGGCTCCTGAGATGAGAAATGACTTAGGTCCAACATATTTCATTATCAGGAAGGTGGGCACCGCCATGTAAAAATCACCCACAACGTTCCGCACTTCCAGAATTGTGCCCAGACTCTGTGACCCACTTGTTTTGTGGAAATGCCTCGAAAGGGTGGGTCACAGGGTGGAGAATTAAAGATGCATGCACTCCAATCCCTCCTGTGTGAAGAACATGCCACCGCATCCCACCATCAAGATCCTACGTGAGAAGGACAAAGACCCACATACAAGAAAGCAGATGCCGTGCATGGATGAGTCAGTGCTTATAAGAAAGTGATGTCACAGCCATGAGGTGAACTGAGACAGGGGTGGAGTGAAATCCAAGCTCACCCGCCTCCCCATCTGGGGGGTCTCCACCTACATGCCCTTCTAAACAGCTACAGGCAGAAGCCACTATTGTCCACCAACAACATGAGGCTTGAAAGCGCGGGGAGAGAGGAGGCCAGGACCTTGGCCTGATACCACAGAGCTGGTACAGGTGGGGAGGTGGGACTTGGTCCTATTTATTCCCTGCACTCCTCTCTGCAGGGAGGGTCAGGGTCAGGGGTGGAAGAAGCAAGCATCAGATGGCAGGAGATTCACACTCACCTGCCCTGGACTAAGCGACAGACACAAGCTCTGGGGAAGAGGCACAAGCCAGATGTGGTCTCTTTTTTTTTCCTTCTGCTTAGAAGGTGATGAGGATGAGGACAGAGGCAGACAGGATGTATTAGTCAAGGTTTTCCAGAGACGCACGGCAACAGGGTGGGGGTGGTAATGCGTGGGCAAGTAGATAGATAGGTAGGTAATGGATGGACAGGTAGATGACAGATGAATGGGTGGATAGAGAGATGATAGATAGATAGAGAGATAGAGAGATAGAGAGATAGATAGATAGAGATAATAGAGGGAGAGAGATTTATTTTAGGGAATATTGATGCACATGATCATGGGATCTGGCAAGTCCGAACATCTGCAGGGTAGACCAGCAGGCTGAGACCCAGGGAAGAAGTGATGCTGCAGGCCAAGTCCAAAGACCACCTTGATGCAGCCTTCCCTCTTCCTCAAGGGAGATCAGTCTGTTTCCTTGTAAAGCCTGCAACTGATTAGACGAGGCCCACCCCCATTGTGGAGGGCCAATTCCTTTCGGAACAGAAAGGACCCCAAAATAAATTGCTCAGAGTTGGAGAACACCTTGTCTACAGTTTCCTTGCCTCTATTGGACCCCCGAATGAACAAGTGATGGCCAACATCTTATAACATTTTCCATCTTCTGTAGAGGTTTCCCATGGCATCTTCTCAGAGCCCCATACCCTGGTGGGAAAGGCACCATCATCTCGTTGTACAGGTGGGACACATACTGATGCACCAAAGATCGCTCACCTGATCGTAACCTGTTCAGAAAAGAATCAGGTGTTCTGACTCCTGCTTCAGACTCTGCACCCACAGCTCAAGCACACGTCTCCATGCCTGGGCTTTATATGCGTGACCAGTCAGATGGAGTAAAGGACACACAGGAGTTGTTGAGAGCAGAACTCCACATAAATTACCTGTTTTTGCCACCTTTTACAGTTGCAAATGAAAATCTCAAGTGCTCCTAATCTCTTTGTTTATACGAGTGTGGTTGGTATGTAGGGGTGATGGGGGGAAGGCTGGATGTTTATCCATTAGCCCCTACCCCTGGCCACATTGGTGATCATCCTCAGAGGACATTGTAAGCCAAGTTTTGCTTCTCTCCCCAACACCTGACGCATTCTGATTATGAAACATTGGCCGTTGTGCATGATTTACTGTAAACAATCCCTCCTATAATATTCACAGCTCCATAATTCACAGCCCCGAGGCCAGTGAGCTCCTTGGAAACGATATGACAGCCAAGATCACTTCTCTGGATTTACCATGGGTGCCTCATGTTGAGAATGTATAACACATGTAAAAAGGCGCATGTGGCATTTGTCAATCCTCCCCACCCCCCTGCCTTTAGTTTACATTTTTCCTTCCTATTGCTTTGCGGGGTTTTGAATAAAACGGTACACAGAGCTCGTGCCAGCCACACAGCTAGTATCTTGAGGAGCAAGGTAAGCACGGCAGCTCAGGGGGAAATGCGGGCTAAGGAGGATGTACCGCTAAGGAAATGAGCATCACTGTGATGCTGGACACGGCGGACGGTCCCCCATTCCTGGAAAGACAATTCAGGGGGGTCAGTCTGGACTTGGGGTGGAGGGAAAGGGCTGGTGCAAGGGTCAACAGAATGGTTTGAGCAGAGAAGCGCTCGTGTGGCTGCAATGAACGTCTCTTTCTCTGCATCTCCAGAGTCAGAGAATAATTTCCCGGCCCTCACCTGTCCAACCCCCCACCCCAGTTCTGTGCCGCCCATGTAACCTCTTGGCTGTCCCTGAACACAGTTACCTGTGTCCCTGTGTCTGGGTTACTGCTTTATTTTCGCATTTAACCAAGAAAGCACCCAGATGGTCCACCAAGAACGGTCTTCCTCTTTCCCCTCACCACATGTGGCTCTCCGTAGCAAACAAGCCACTTAACCACATGGGCTGCAGCTCCGTCCCCCAAGCACAGAGAGTGCAACGGGTCGAATTTTTTCTTCCCTAAGAAAGGAGGTGCTATATGGGAACATATGTCTATGTATAACTGATTCACTTTGTTATAAAGCAGAAACTAACACACCATTGTAAAGCAATTATACTCCAATAAAGATGTAAAAAAAAAAAAAAGAAAGAAAAGAGGTGCTTTCTTAAGTCCTAACCCCAGGTACCTCAGAAAGTGGCCTTCCATGGAAATAGGGTGTATTATTCATAACTTTTAATTTTCTGTATCTCTTTCTTTTTTATTGATGAATAATTGAGGTACAATATTATATAAGTTTCAGCTATACAACAGTGATTCAAAAGTTTTATAGGTATACTCCATTTATAGTTATTATAAAATATTGGCTGCATTCCCTGTGCTGTACAATATATTCTTGTAGCTTATTTATTTTATACACAATAGTTTGTGCCTCTTAATCCCCTCCCCTATCTTGCCCCTCCCCCTTCCCTCTCCCCACTGGTAACCACTGTTCTCTGTATCTGTGAGACTGCTTCTTTTTTGTTATATTCACTAGTTTCGGGTTTTTTAGGTCTAACATATAAGTGAAAAAATAGAATATTTGTGCTCCTCTGTGTGAATTATTTCAGTTAGCATAATACCCTCTGGGTCCATCCACGTTTTTGCAAATGGCAGAATTTCATTTTCTGTGTTTCTGATGCTTTGACATCTTGGGGTCTTCCTGACTCTGGAATATGGGGGTCGGACTAGCAAATCCCTAGACACAGCAAACAACACACACTTTTCAAATGCAAATAAACCCATACAGATGCCACATCACACCTCCCCCTCTAAGGGGCTCTCACCACCCCTTCCAGGCACCATCCACCTGCCCTCCTCATCCGAGGGCAGGAACCAGACAGTTAGAGGCAGCCCTAGAACACATACACTCTATCCTCCCAGCTTGCTGCACAGAAGCACCACTCCCTGAACCATTTTCCTTCCTGAAGCCAAGTCCCATGACCATTTCCCACATAAAAAAGGCTCTACAGAGGTTGGCAGTGCAATTCTTTCATTCACAAGTAAGATCGGGATCTCATCATGCAAGAGAAAGTCATTGGCATGTGCAAACCTGGCAACACTCAGCTCTGGATCAGCCAAGGGAGAAGCCTGCAGACAGGCATTCATTTTTTTTTTTTAACATCTTTATTGGAGTATAATTGCTTTGCAATGGTGTGTTAGTTTCTGCTGTATAACGAAGTGAATCAGCTATACATATACATATATCCCCATATCTCCTCCCTCTTGCATCTCCCTCCCACCCTCCCTATCCCACCCCTCTAGGTGGTCACAAAGCACCGAGCTGATCTCCCTGTGCTATGCAGCTGCTTCCCACTAGCTATCTATTTTACATTTGGTAGTGTATATATGTACACAGGCATTCATTAATTCATGCATTCATTGTTTTTTTTAAATAAATTTATTTATTTATTTTTGTCTGTGTTGGGTCTTCGTTGCTGGGCGCAGGCTTTCTCTAGTTGCGGCGAGCGGGGGCTACTCTTCGTTGCAAAGTGCGGGCTTCTCCTTGCGGTGGCTTCTCTTGTTGCGGAGCACTGACTCTAGGCATGTGGGCTTCACGTGGGCTCAGTAGCTGTGGCTCGCGGGCTCTAGAGCGCAGGTTCAGTAGTTGTGGTGCACGGGCTTAGTTGCTCCGCAACATGTGGGATCTTCCCGGACCAGGGCTCGAACCCATGCCCCCTGCATTGACAGGTGGATTCATAACCACTCACTACCAGGGAAGCCCCCATGCATTCATTCTTTCACCAATAGGCCGTTACTGTGCAACCGATGTGCTGAGACATCTCAAAGAACTTGGGACATTAAGTCGACCTTTAACTATGAGAGTTTCCAATCCAGGGGACCCCACGAATTTCTTCTGAGTGACCGAGCCTCACCTGGCAGGAGATTGGGGCTGTCAAAGCTCAGAACTACAGCCAGCTATGCCATCAAGTTCAGGTTCAAAAGATCGTTTTCCTTACAGGAAAGCAGTTCCAGACAGTTCTGGCAGCTAGGCACATGCTTATTCAGGAAACATCTGTCCGCCACAGTTTCACAGGTGATTTCATGTAACCTTCAGCTTTTCCTGAGGACTCACTTGGGTCTACATCACCCATTCCATTGCCGTGCTTCCCTCCAGGCTGGCCATCCCAAGGAGAAGAGGGTACAGGTGTCATTTAGCTGGCGTTTCGAATCTGCAGCAGCGACGTCTTGTCAAATGCTGGGTGCACATTTCCTCCGGCGGTGCTTTTCCCCACCTCCCTCCACGCCCAGCCAAGAGTTGCTCACATGGGTGAAAGAAGCCATTCCTTACCCACCTCCACCCCTGCCCCCAGTTCTGCTGAAACAGTTTGTGTTAAAAGAGTTGGGTTGGAATTCACTTCAAACACAAGAATAGGGCTTGGCGTAGAAGAATGTTGGGCTCCTGTCCTAAACAGACACAGAAAATACCCAAAGCATCTTTCTATGTCTCTGTCCACGGCACCATGGAGCTGTCCGGGCTGCCAGGTGTCTGCTCCATGCGGCCACTCGGGAACCCAGGCTACTTGCTCCATACCCCGGGCCCTGCACACTTGTCACGGTCTTTATGGTTGGAGCTAGGTCACCAGGCATTCCAGCTGGTGAGCAGGGCACAGCACACGGAGAAGACCCTGTCTTAAAGGCCAGATACAGGCTGGGCCATAGTCACGTCCACTCCCGTTTTATCGCCAAGAACTCAGCCACAGGACTAAACCCAACACAAAGGGGGCTGCAAAACATAGCTTAATCTTGTGCCCAGAAAAAAAAGAATGGATGGATTTTGGTGAGCAACCATTAGCTCTGCAAACAGGGCTGAATAATCAGACCGCAAAAAGACCGTTTTGAAAAGGAAAAGAAAGCATCATTTCTATCGCGCTGATTCCGTTTGCAAAATGGCACTAAATACCAAATGCCACTTTATCGTAACCAAGGGATGCTCCAGACACACTACCTCTGTCATGTGTCTCAGGGTAAGAGCGTCTGCCCCTCAGCAGAGGGAATTTACCCCAGCCTGCATCAAACCCTGTCCTTTTAAAGGTAAACTGGCACGGAGCTGTAAGTACACGGGAAGATTAATGAGATCTTGACCCCCTGGAAATCAGAGACGCGTGGTCCGGGGCTGTGAGCATTCTCTCACCATTATTACCAGTCGTATTTAATCAATGTAAGCAAGATCCTTGCCTGGAGTCTGTGTACCTGGGATTCCCCCAAGTACTGCGGGACCGGGAGGCTGCTTGGCAATATCTGTCAAGCCCTAACAGGAGTTCTCTGCCCGTGTGCTCTGCCCGGGCTCTCAGCCCCTCCACTGGCCAAGCCCACACCTTGAGCAGAGCTCCCACATCCTTTCATCTCTCCAAACCACCTGGGGATTCTGCACCTCATCCCCAGGGCATTTCTGAGACCTCTTTGTCACTCTGGCATTTTGCCCCCTCACCCCAAGTGCTCCAGGGTTGGGGGGAATCCAGAAAGGAACCGATTGACGTTCGCATGTCACACCCATTGGCTGTGACTTTGGGGATGCCCCTGGACTCTTCATATACACCCACCTTCACATTCAAAGGCACAGCATGCCCTGCATATAAAATGATTCCTTAAATTCGGCATGTGCTGGAGATGGGTCGGAGCCCCTTAAATTATGACAGTCACTGAGGGTGTTGAATCATGGTTCGCAGGTGCTGTGAGATGCTGCCCAGATGTTATAGGGAGGATGAGATGCTATCAGGATTGTTTGGGGTCACCCAGTGGAAGATAGGTGCAGCCCCCATTGAATTGAATGTTAAAATATTCTATTTAGGGCTTCCCTGGCGGCATAGTGGTTGGGAGTCTGCCTGCCGATGGAGGGGACTCGGGTTCGTGCCCCGGTCCGGGAAGATCCCACATGCTGCAGAGCAACTAAGCCCATGCACCACAACTACTGAGCCTGCGCGTCTGGAGCCTGTGTTCCGCAACGGGAGAGGCCACAGCAGTGAGAGGCCCATGTACCGCAAAAAAAAAAATTTCTATTTAATATGTAACACCGCCACCTTACAAGGAGTGGATTTTATTCAGGACTTTGCAGGAGGAAATGGAATTACCGTGATTCACAGAATAAAGAACCAGACCCCAGCCTGGCCAATGGGGCTCTGACACCCTCTGTCCCCCGTGCTGCCCAGCAGCCTTTGGAGAAGTTGTGATCGGTGCAGACAGACTCAGGATCCCTTCTCACCCTGCCTCGGGGGACCTGAGTCCGCACCCCAAATCCTGTGCACCAGACCCCAACACTGGAGTCCAGCCTCCTCTCTTCCCTGAACTCAAAAGACGTCCAACGGGGAACCACCGGTTACCACGGGGGATGGCCAGACAGTAGGTCCAGTCGGATGCAGTGAGTCAGTGATGGTCAGAAGGACATCATCACCGGCGAGTTTTCCAGAGGACGAAGAGGAAACAGGGGGCAACTCCACCCCAGAAAATGTGTCCCAGCCCGTCAGTCTGGCCTGGTCCGCCTTACACCCTGACCAGTAACAGGGCTACAGAGAAAGCCTGCTTCCCGCAGGCAGGGCCGAGCACAGACTCACCAAGAGAAACGGAAATTGGCAAAGATGTGGCCATGAAAGAAGGTGAACAGCTTCCAGGCTGTTTCTGGAAGCTGCTGGAATCCAGGTCTCCATCTTTGGGCCAAGGACCAGCCCTCTAAGCTCCCTTTTCCATCCTCCCCGGGGACTAGACCTCACTATCCTTTCTCCTATGACAGGAAATGGTTTGGTTGTACAATCTGTCACTTGAGATAGAAGCTTTGTCCCAGTCCCAGAATCAAACCGTCTATTCCAGGGTGACTAAAGGTCTTGGTGAAGCATGGTAGAATGGGGTGTCCATGCATCCCTCAGGCATCATGTGTGAATGCCCCAACCCCTGGACTGGCTGTGAAGGCAGCCAAGAGTGCCCAGAGACCATTACCCCACAAACCCAGAGCCCGGCAAAATAAATGCCATCCGAGAAGGAAGAGAGAAGATGGCAAAGTGGGTCCGTTGACGGCAAACACCTGCGACCCTAGAGCCTCTGTTTAATAACTGACTTTCTTAATAATTCTTTCTCAATAATGGACTTTCTTTTCATGCATTGAGTGCTAATTGGGGCTGCAGAAGAAAAACAGGGGGACATTTATGGAAAGGACGGATGCCCCCGATGCAGTTACCCCTCTCCTCGTGGAGGGTTTGGTTTCCCAACCCCTCGTCTCAGTAGTTTGTAGGGTTCTGTCTTCTAACCAGGAGTAGAAATGGGCAAATCCTCCTATGAACAAAGACACACAGGTACAAACTCACAAACACACATTTGCATCCGTTTTGAAATAAGGCCCTTTTTCCTTTTCATCAACTGAATGCTTTCAATGGGCCATAGAGGAGAGTTTCCAGTAAATTACGTTTCAAAGACTCGAAATTCCAACTGTGACAAATAGGCAGAGCACAGGGGATTTTTAGGGCAGTGAAACTACTCTGTAGGATCCTGTCGTGGGGGACACATCCCATTGTGCATTTGTCAACACACATGGGATGTCCAACCCCAAGCAAGAACCCAAATAGAAACTGTAGACCTTAATTAATAATAATGTAGCAATCTTGCTTTATCCGTTGGAGCACCTATACCACCCAGTGTAGGATGTTTTTCTTCTAAACTTTTTTATTTTATATCGGAGTAAAGTTGATGAACAGTGTTGTGTGAGTTTCAGGTGTACAACAGTGATTCACTTCTACATATACATGTATCTCTTCTTTTTCAAATTCTTTTTCCCAATTAGGTTGTTACAGAATATTGAGCAGAGTTCCTTGTGAGGGAACTCTGGTAGGAAGTAAGAGGTCCTTACCAGTGTAAGATGTTAATAATTGGGGTACCTGAGGCTGAGATGGGAGGAAATACACCGGAAATCACTGATCTTTCTGCTCAATTTTTCTGTAAACTTGAAACTGCTCTAAAAAAATGGTCTATTTTTTTTTCCTTAGGAGAATATGGCCAGTTACAAAAAATCAAAGGGATGGCTCTGTCTTATATTTTAGAATGAACAAAGGTTTATTCTTCCTTTATCAAATCCCTTCAGTGTTGCAGTTATTTCCCTCCTGAAAAGAAAAAAAAAAATCAAAACCTGCCAGGCACTCAAATTCACTGCCATCTGCCGCACTGCTGGGTTCCACATCCCCCCAAACAGGGACAGATCTGTTCAGGCACTGTCGGCACAATCTATCGAATAAAATGACGACATAAAAGCATGTGCGCGACATCCTCGGTGGTTACTGCCAACCTAATCTTTTTTCAGTGCAGAAAGGGCGGTCCTGTGATTCCACACAGTTTCAGCAGCATGCGAATCCCATCGGCACCCAGAGGCAGTTTCACAGGAAAACCCAGAGAAGGGGTACCCGTTCCACCTTATCTGTGCATCCATCCCTGCCCCGCAACAACCAAAACGGCCGCAGGTGTCTGACACCGCATGAACTATTAGGAAGTCAAACTTCATAAGCAACATGCTTTCTGCGACGCATTTGCCACGAGAATTGTTCCATTCGTCTTGTTTTCCGGAAGCATTATGAAGCCGGGACTTTGAATAAAACTCATTTCGTTAGGGCACCTGGCTGGGGTGTGTCTGTGTCAGCGGGAGACAGGACATCCCTCGGCAGCCGTTACAACCTCATCCGGGGAAGCACACGACCAGGGGCCAGAGAAAACGGCCAGCGGAATTCTGTCATGTTCTTAAAGGAACACGTTAGCAAAGGCTCAGAGATACTCAGACAGCACTGCCCACCGTGACTTTCTCCACACCTCTGCCCAGAGGAAAGCGTTACCAAGTTTTACCCACTTTGCACCGGTTTATCACCAAATCTCCAAAACACAGCCAACTCTTATCCCTGATCGCAGCTTGAACCAGGAGACCACAGTGTCAAAAAATAAAATAAAAAACTAACGTGTATTGAAACAAGGGGCAGGATTTCAAGCCCAATGCTGGGGAGGAGAGCCCAACACCCCGTGTTTGAAGAAACCCAATCGGGCCCCAAAAGCCGGGGCTTCTGCTAGAATCCATTTCAAAGCCCAGGGCTCCTGTTCCAATGACTCCTTTGGTCTGAATTTACAATTGTTGAAGGAAATCACATGTACACACTTTGTAAATCAATTGCCTGCTGCCCGACGTCCAAGCTTTTCCAAGCGCCTTGGTAATTAATCAAATCCAGGGTGGAACAGAACCGGAGTCACAAACAATTTACAACCTAAGTCAAAAAGAAAAAACAAGTCCGAGGGTCCCTTGGCATCAAGGTCTGGGGATCTCAGCGGGTCTTCTTGGTGACGGTACTACCAAGAGTCACAACCTTCGTGGGCCCTTCCAAACTGGGGTGGGCTAGGGGAGTAGGGTGGGAAAATTAGGGTGGAGGGTTCCCCTCCCAGGCCAACTGCCCCCTCTCTGGGGCCTGTCATGGGTTGTGTGTAGGTTTTTCCATAAATCTCTGTGGAGACTGGTCTTCACACAAAGGGTAGCATGAAGCCCTTTGTGGGGTCTGTGTTCAGCTCTCACCCCTGCCTAGAGCTTGGAGCAATGCTGGCTTTGAACAATTCTACCAGCTCCACAGGGACTTGGTCACGACAGTCGTACCCCTGGACCCCAAGGGAGCAAACATCCGCCTGGCCGACTCCTATGCTCTCTGTGCAGTCAAATCCGGCCGCTCCCCGGCAGGCCGCGGGGTTGCACATTCCCGCCCCCCAAAAGCCGTCTCCTGCGTAGATGGCATGCCTCTTGCATCCAAGAGGACCTCCCTCTCCCCAAACCTGCCGCTCTTCCAACCTAATCTAACCACACTGCATCCTGAGCAATGTTCCCAGATATAACCTGTTCTCATCCCACTTCCACTGAAAACCCTGCTTTGCCCCCGACTCCTGTGGCCCCAGGACAAATCCACCTCCTGGTCTGGGCTCACCAGCTGGTGTCCATCCCGGTCACCTCTTCTCCATCCCTCCTTCTTTGGCCTCCCCCTGCCTCCCTGAGGGTCCCATTTCTCAGGAGGTCCACTTGTACCACATCTGCACACCTCCCCCAGGAAGCCATCTCTGACTGCTTGCAGTCTGCCTGTCCTTTCAGGACCTGAAAATGTCAGGTAACCCTTCTTCCTTCCCCCTCCCCCAGCCCCAGGGGACCACCGTTCCTAACAGCAGAGACCACCGTGACTGTCTTGTGGACAAGGGAAGCATGCAGCTGGGCCCCCCTCCACATGGCCCCTCCACCAGCCAGCCGGACTGTCCACTCCCCATTTCTCTATCCCAGCTAGACCCACAAACCTTGCACGTGCACCACCTTGGGTCTGCATTACTCCCCCTCGAATCCCCATCAGGAGTCTTTGAAAGCTCAGGAATGAATGTCTCCGACAGAGACACCCCAAGTCAGCACCCTTTGGAAGCAGCTCACATCCCCAAGCAGAGCCTCTGTGCATAGCTCTGGATCCCACCCTCAGCCAACGGAAGTGCATCTGGGGGACTTCCCCGGTGGTCCAGTGGTTAGGACTCTGCCCCTCTCACTGCCGAGGGCCTGGGTTCAATCCCTGGCTGGGGAACTAAAAATCCCATAAGCCGCGTGGCTCGGCCAAAAAAAAAAAAAAAGAGAGTGCATCTGTCTCCATCAGGGTGGGGCTTGCATGGGCAGCTGGTACCTCTGCGCCTTGCCAGGCATGAACACCGTAGTGGTACAGGGATGCTGAACCCAGACGCCTGGACACATACACACACACACACACACACACACACACATGCTCTCTCTCACACACAAGTGCTTGAAGGGAAGCAGGAAATATTAACTGGAAACAATGACACGCCTGTTACACGGTAATTGCCGAGCTACGAAACAGTGCAGGGGACCCCTCTGCCCTCTGACACAGACAGACAGCTGCAGAGACACCCCCCCTCCCCCGCACCCACCACTGTCTGCCCAACGTTCCAGCACAGGATTGGGGAGACGGCTGTTTAAGACGGTTGAATGGCGTGTTTATCACGTTTGACGGCTGGTCCTGCAGCCAGACGCTTCGTTTATGGTTCTGTGGGCTAATGCACTGGCCTTTCACCTCTGGAAATGGGAGTGTGCGGTGGTCCTCAGTTTCAGCCAGGCCCCTGGCCGGCACGCGTGAATCTGATAGTCTCTGCGAGTCACCTCATGAATGTCTGCACACATTGCCAAATCTCCCCCGAAACGGCCCTTATTTCTCTTGGAAGAGACCCAGGAACGGCAGGGAGGAATGGTGTGGGGTTCTGCTCTGGATGTGTGCGTGACTCCTGGATACCCTCTGTTCCAGACCAAGAGCCAGGAGGAATTCTGGCCCTTGTCACAGCTCTGTGCTCTCCCCGGGGCTGGAGCCTCACCCTGAGTCCACACCCTGGTCCTGAGCTGCCCTCAGCATCACCCTCCTCAGACCCCACTCTGTCTGTTCTCTTTGGGGCTGGACCTTGATCCCATCAGCACATCCAACATGGACCCCTGCAGTGCCTACCAACCCTCCCCTTGGAAGCCACGCCCAGCACCTGCCTCATTCATCCTTGGCCTCTGGAGACATCCCACCAAGTCTTCCCAAGACATGGGCCCCGTAGCTTTGGACCAACTCCAAATGCTTTGCTCTACTACTGTCCTTGTGCGGCTCCCATCTCCTCCTTCCTTCCCAGATGGAGGCTGAGGCCAGCTTCTCAGGGGTGGGGCTGGACCTTCAGGGGGTGTTCCACGTAGGTAATGCAGGGAAGTCCACACCAGCCATGCTGATGGGCATCTAGGGATACCCACCGTGTACCCAACGTGTTCCAAGGATGGACAGAGCAGGTAGTGTGAGACCACCTGCAATGGTTTCCTGCTGTTCTTACAAACGACCACGAATTGGGTGCCTTGACATCACACCCAACTTACCACCTCACTGTTGCTGTGATCGCAAGTCCAGGACCAAGTCAGCTGGGTCCTCTTCGGGTCTCATGAGGTCGGCTGACCTGCACTCTCTTTTGGAGGCTTTCGGGAATATTCCGCTCCCAGTGCGTTCCCGTCATTGGCAGAATTCCGTTCCTTTCGGTTGCAGGACTGAGGTCCCTGCACTGTGGCCGGTGGCAGCCTGAGAGTATCTTCTTTACAGTTAATGTGTGTGTGTGTGTGTTGAGTTTCCCTCCTTTATCTGGAGCGTAAAGAACTTTTGAGAGAAACTGAGTTGAGTGAGAGAAGAGAGAGCCTTTACAGTGTAGAAGTGAGGGGCATTGCGGGGTCTGGGGATGCCTTCTGAAGTGGTAGCTGTGGATCTGCGTACATCGTCTCCTCTCCCGGGAACCCCAGGGCCTTCCAGGGAGATGGAGGTGGAGCAGGGCTTCCAGGGCACAATTTCTCATTTGAGGGCAACCTGGTCCTGATGGGAGAGGGTCTCCCGAGGCAGAGGTGGCCAGCCTAGCAGCCAGGCTGTTCAGGACTCAGTGTCCACCTAGAGAGGGCAGGGGGTTTCGGGCAGCTCAGAACCACAGTCCTCCTCCCCTGGCCCCGTGTATCCCGAGCTGTTCCCAACCCACCGCCCAGTCCCTTTTGGGAAATCCTTTGCATATTCCCTCCTTGACCTCGGCCACCCTCTGCCTTTCTCTGCCTGCAAGACCCCTGTCACTCCTCTTGCCCCCAGGGACACCTCCTGTCCCTGCAAAGTGGACGTTCCACAACTCCCTGAGTCTAGGTGTCCAGCCTGAAGCTGGGTGAGTTCTCATGCCGCTGGCATTTTATTAGAACCACCTTGCGTTGTGCTTTTATGTCCAGAAGACCGCCCCTGGGTTCAGTTCCTGTTTTTCATCTCACAGACACTAAGTTGTCACTGGACCCAAAGGAAGCAGCTGACGTCACACTGCGGGGGTCTCAGGTGGCACCAGATCAGATTCCCCACGCTCCCTGGAGCTGTGCGTTGGAGAACTCATTCACAGCACCTGGACGGCCCGCCGAGAGCAGAGTGTGCACATATGGACACACCCTCGGAAAGAGGCACACCAGATACAGCCAGAGGCTGGGGAGGCCCCAGGCTGGGGAGGGCCCCTCACCCACCCTCCTCTCTCCACACAAAGCGTGTCTGTGACATGGCTCTAGAAAGCTCCATTTTTTTCTTTTAAATCCACCCTTGAAAGGATCCTCTAACCATCTCTGAGCCGTGTTGACAATAAAAAATGATCCTCCCTGGTTACAGAGCCAATGGCAGTCTCGACAGAACACAGGGCTCCTTTCAGGGTGGAGATTTGCTCTCCACACGCCTCCTGGGCTGGGAGGGGGTAGGGTGTCCAGAGGCAGGAGGCTGGGTACCACGGCCAGGCCTGCCGCCTTGTGCAAAGCAGGAACGTTGACCTGGATCATCTACACCGAGTGCCAGGAGACCACCTGAAAAAGATCACAGAGGGAGCTGGACTACCAGCCGAGACCACCTTGTTGGTGAGTAGATTTACCAAGACCAAAGACCCCACAGCAGGTGCCTTATACCATCGCCTCCCTGGAGACATCTTCCCGGACAGCAAAATCCCCTTTCAGACACTTTTCCGACATGTCTACAATCTGAACACTTCCTTCTCCTTTCTGTGTTTTATACTCGGATTCACTCATCACCTGTCTTCCCGAAAACTTGAGAAGGCTTACGTCAAAGACATGTAACATGGGGCTTCCCTGATGGCGCAGTGGTTGAGAGTCCACCTGCTGATGCAGGGGACATGGGGTCGTGCCCCGGTCCTGGAAGATCCCACATGCCGCGGAGCGGCTGGGCCCGTGAGCCATGGCCACTGAGCCTGCGCGTCCGGAGCCTGTGCTCTGCAACGGGAGAGGCCACAACAGCGAGGGCCCACATACCGCAAAAAAAAAAAAAAAAAAAAAAAAGGCATGTAACATGAAATCACTAAACAGGAATGGAGGTCAAGATTGAGGTCCAGACGTTCACGCAATGATGTTTATCAAGGGATGATTCTGTCTCTTGGTTTCCTGGCAACCACAGCAAAAAGGGAAAGGTGTCCATCCCATGAACAGATAGAGGCAGCTTATCTATTCCTCGAAGAGATACACTTTCTCCTGGACCTACACTCTAAAAGCTTGTGATGGGTTGAATCATGTCCCCGTCCCCCGGATTATATGTTGAAGTCCTGAGCTCCCATACTTGTAAATGGGAACTTATTTGGAAGTAGGGTCTTTGCAGATGTAATTAGTTAAGATGAGGTCCTACTGGAGGAGGGTGTTCCCTGAATCCAATGGCTGGATAGTAAGTGTCCTTAAAATAAGAGGGAAAGTTGGACACAGAGGCACACCAGGAGAAGACCTTGTGAAGACACGGCAGACATGCCCTTCTCCACCCCCTTCTGGTGGCTCTGTCTTCCTTTCCCTACTCACTGTCCTGGTGAAGGTCCAGCGGCCAAGTCCAGTGCAGTGAAACTGGACAGAGTCACAAAGGTTCTAGCCAGAGGCGGTGTGTTGGTAAGAGGATGTCACTGCCACAGCATGCTCCCCTGTGCTGTCCCAAGCCTCCAGCTGTCCCTGGAACACCAGTTTCTCTTCCTTTGCCCATCATGTCACCCCAGACAAGTCCCTTCACTTCCTGTGTCTCAGGGTCTTCCTCATTCCAATGCCTATCTATTCACCCAACCATTTGCTTTTAGGATAAGTTACAGAATTACACCTGTGCAGGGAATCTACGTATATCTAAATATGCGAGGAGTATCTACAGATACCTACACATGTGCACAGGACCTAGAGATATTTACACGTGTGCAGGGCATCTACACATATCTAATCTACACATGTGTGGAGTACCTACAGATACCTAGATCCGTGAAAAGCATCCACAGTTATCTACATATATATATGTGAAACATCTCCACATAATTATACACATGCAGGGCATCTACAAATATCTACACAAGTGTGGAGTACCTACAGATTCCTACAAACATGCAAAGCATCTACAGATATCTACATACATGTGAAACATCCTCACATAGCTACACATGTGCGGGTATCTACAGGCCTACATGTGTGCGACATTTTAGGGACCAGGCACTGCAAAGGTCCAATGATGTGTGGGCATCTCTCATGAAGGTGTGTGCTGGCACCACCCACCCTTGGAAGGGTGGCCCAGGTGTGAGACGTCCAGAACCAGATGTCCACAAAAGAGCTCCACGTTCACCGCCCTGGGAGATGAGCCATCCGTCCTCCTGTGCAAACTCAACCGGTGGTCACCCTAATGTTCCCCTGTCCCTGGGTGAGTGATGATCCCATTAGCCACCTTGAACTCTGACCTCCATTCCAAGAAAGACCCCGCGAGACAGATGGGTCCTCGTGAAGACACTATTAACACAATTCATTTTGCGAAGACTTGTCTACTTCAGTAAGTTGTTCCTAATTAGCTATCAAGGGAAGAAAGAAAAAGAAGGCAGCGCTGGGCCCTGTTATTATGTATTGATTTTCAGCGACCCCTGGTCCTCTTGCAGCTGGTGGTGTGTGGTCAGAGAGAGAACAGAGGGGCAGACACTGCTAAGCACCTGAGCTGTGCCTCTGGTCCCGTGGAGGGAAGCTCGCCCGCCGGTTTCCCCGTGCCTGGCCCTCGTGAGAATAGCTGTGCACCTGGGAACTCGTGGAAGCTTTTTCTATGATCACAGTTGTCACAAATACAGGGGGCTATGAGCCCAGCCCACAACAAGCCCCTCTTGCTCTCTTCGTGTGTTTGGGAAACACCACATCTTGCCTATGGTGTATAAGACATTCATCGAGGTCTTGGGGGAGAAAGAAAGTGGTGAGGTGGGGTCTCTGCTCTCCCATCCACAATTACCGATGACCCCCCCCCCCCGCCTTGTCACTATCCACAGCATCTCCATCCCTCTGCTTCTGGGAGCCCCATAGTCCCCTGCACCCTGACCTTAAGGCAACCACACTGTCTGGGCACATTCATTGAAGCCACCCCCCCTTAGGACCTCCTGGCCCCGTATTCTCCTCTGGTCGCTGGGCTCCACACCGCACCGAGCCCGGGAGGACGGGGCAGAGTGCACCAGCTCTAACCGCTGGGAACATCCTTCCCAGAGACCCTCGGGGTCACTCAGGAAGCTCAGCCCCATGACAGGTTCAAGGGGCTCCATGCAAAAAGTTTTGGGGGGCAAACGGCCATCTTTGCTATATCCCTTTGGAGCCCTCCCATATACAGGTAGGAGAGGCCAGTGTTCCTTTTTACCAGGACACTCCTGACACAGAGTAGGTACAGGTGGAACTTGAAATGCTGGGCGTCCAACCAGACACCTATCTCAATGGGATCACATGCCCTGACCTGCCCTGCTACCTACACGTCAGACCTTTTCTCACCACACATACACCTGCAAGGTCACCTGCCCACACATGTCCAGACCCTGCATCTCCAGACTTTCTTATGACACACCCCCTGGTGGTTTCCTAATCTCTTTACCCACTTCCTTCTCCACCTGGGGGAGGGCATCATGGTTGATGTGGATGGTTTTTCATGCACAGATATTCAAATATCCCTTAAATGCTTTTTTCTTTATTTGTGGCAAATAAATTATCAATGTCCGGGAGCCTCAAGTGCCACAAACATACCTGCAGCATTTCCTTTAGGGGTGACGGAAACGTTTCGGAAGTAGATAGAAGTGGTGCCCGCACAACATGGTGATGGTGCTAATGCCACTGAATTGTCCACTTTATTTTATTTTAAAAGTTTTTTTTTTAATATTTGGCCATGCTGCACGGCTGGCGGGACCTCAGTTCCCCGACCAGGGATCGAACCCATGTCCTTGGCAGTGAAAGAGCAGAGTCCTAACCACTGGACCGCCAGGGAATTCCTGAATTGTCCACTTTAAAATGGTGAATGTTAGGGTGTGTGGATTTTGCCTCAATAACAATTTTATAAATACACACAGGCAAACACGTCACAGGCACCCAAAAGACACATTTGGGATTCAGCTAACAAACTCCCAGCGGCCGGCGTAGCCCAGCTACGTTTCTCTCACTCTCTCACTCTCTCTCAGTCTATAGCCTCCCCTTAAAACTCACCATGGGGTCTCAGCAGCCCTTTCTCCCAGCACCGAGCTGTTTGACACTTCATCACTTCTTGCTCAGTAGATGTCAGCTGACTGGTGGCAGGGAAGGCGGGGAAGGGGCATTCGGGAGATTTACCCGTTCCCGGAGAGGCTCGGCCCTGCTGTCCACAAAACCCGAGGCCGTCTGTGATCTTCCATAACCACGCCGTCCTGTTACCTGGAAGCCAGCATTGTTACAGAGCAGAATGAGACCGCTTTGAGGTTTGTTTGTTTTTTTTTTAATGGAAGGCAAAATTCACATGGTTGCAGGGAACACGGTTAAAAGGGAGGAAGATTGTCAATATATTACCTTCCTTTTTTTTCTTTTCATGGAAAGGCATTTTATTTTAAATATAACTGTGTACATGTCCATCCCAGGCTTTGCATTTTTAAACGTGCACCCCGTCCTCTCCGTGGGGTGGCGTAAGGCGGGGACGGAGCTCCATTTGTTTCTATTTTCCATCAAGACATCAAGCAGCTCCACTCGGGGGAGTTTCGAGTCCCTTTAAGGAAATCCAGAATCTGGTGCCTGGACCTCTTTGGTTCTCACCTGCAGGCACAGAATGGGGAAAAGAAAGACAGAAAAAGTTTTGTGTCAGTTTCCAGGCAAGCCTCCTCTTCATCAGGACCTGCTTCTGGAAAGGGGGGAGCTCTTTCTCACTGGCGGTGGGGGACAGCTCCAGGCTGAGCTGATGTTTGCTTTGTCTTTGGAGGGAAAAGTTCAGAGAAAGTCCCTTGATTGTGTGCTTTTGTTTCCTCCCATGCCTCATCCCTTATAACCATCATTTAATGAATTTTTATTAGAAAAGCATGGCTCTGCTTATGAATTTTTTTTCCCTCTGAAACCAGGAGTAAGGGGGTGGATGTGTGTTTTCCCTGGCATCAGCCTCTGTGTTTTTTAATATCGGGTGTGCACTGAAGTTCACTCCAGGCTCACTCTGGAATCAAAAGGCAACAAAGGGACTCGAACAGGAAAGGAAATCACGAAGATAACGCCACGGAGAGGAGCCCCCGTGTGAAGGGAGGGCAGGAAATCAGCACATGCTCCCCGCCTACCACCAGCTCCCACTTTTCTGCCCTTTGTCCTATGTCACCTCTGGCACCCGGGGAAGGTGGGCAGCGGGACCTGAGGACGACCTGAGTTTCCCTTCTTCTGAAATGAAATTGCTTCTACTTTTTTCTTTTCCTGCAGGAAAGGTCAAAAGACACAGAGATGAGGTTCATCACAGGTGGAAAAGCTCCCAGGAGAGGAACTCAGGGCAAACACGGACTGGGCTTCTGGGCACGCACACCCCCAGGCTCCTCCAAGATGGGTGAAAGGGGATCCCTGTTTCTGGCTTTTGCACATTGCACGCTTCCCCCGAAGGAAAGTCCCTTAACTGCATGTGCCTTGGCCCCTTGAGGACAAGTCTTCCTTGGGTAGATGAGCCCCTTTTATGCCCACCCCCAGCACAGACCCATGAATCTCTTTGTGCCCCATCTTACATAGACCATTGACTGCACCCAGGTTTCGGCATCACCTCATTCCCTCTGACTGTCTTTGAACCACTCCCGTGGGGCCCCGGACATCCCCACCTGTAACACCAGGCACTTGCAATGTCTGTGCACACCTGGAGGGCATGTGCTGTTTGCCCGCCATCCCTGGACCAGAGCAGTCTCTCCACAAACATTGATAAACAGACCGATGAAGGATGCAGGAGAGAAATTCCTGATGCTCACCTTCCAAGCTTCCAGACGCGATTTTGTTGCATCTCCCTTGGAAAGACGAAGACGCTCAAATCAGCCTCATACTTGGAACTCATGACTCAGACAGCCCAGGGGTTCTTTTTAAGCTGCAACATCTGTCCTTAAATACCACCCGATAATGTTTAATGTGAAGGAATCTCACACTCCTGCTTATTTGGATATAGAATCACTGCTGCTAAGTGTGCCCTGTGGAGAACAAAACAGCCAATCTTGGGATGCAGAAATCCAGGAATCTGCCCTCAGAGCTTCAACTCGTTTGCACCACTTTCATCAGCAAAATGTTTCTCAAAAGTGGCCAGTGTGGGTTGATGTAAATGAAACTCGGAAGGAAAGAACGGTGCCATTTTATTTAATCACGAGAAGTAAACATAACAGCAAAGCATCCTGTCATTGGAGTATTTCATAGGAACCATAAAATAGGGAAATACTAAAAAAAAAATAATAAACATTTGGGAGTGTATATATGTCCATGCCACTCTCTCACTTCATCCCAGCTTACCCTTCCCCCTCCCTGTGTCCTCAAGTCCATTCTTTAGTAGGTCTGCGTCTTTATTCCCCTCCTGCCCCTAGGTTCTTCATGACCTTTTTTTTTTTTTAGATTCCTTATATATGTGTTAGTATACGGTATTTGTTGTTCTCGTTCTGACTTACACTACCAAATGTAAAACCGATAGCTAGTGGGAAGCAGCCACATAGCACAGGGAGATCAGCTCGGTGCTCTGTGACCACCTAGAGGGGTGGGATAGGGAGGGTGGGAGGGAGACGCAAGAGGAAGGAGATATGGGGATATATGTATACATATAGCTGATTCACTTTGTTATGAAGCAGAAACTAACACACTATTGTAAAGCAATTATACTCCAGTAAAGATGTTAAAAAAATATGCAAAAGATCAAAAAACATAAACAAATAAGCACAACTTTTTTACTTTTTCATAAATGCCTCATTTTTACTTCTTGTGTGATGACTTTCTCTATTCGAGTCAAATATGAAATATGTAATCCTTGAAACCTGAAAATGTCTATATATTTTTTAATAGTTTTTTGTTTTGTTTTGTTTTTAATTTTATTTATTTATTTATTTATTTATTTATTTATGGCTGTGTTGGGTCTTCGTTTCCGTGTGAGGGCTTTCTCTGGTTGTGGCAAGTGGGGGCCATTCTTCATCGCGGTGCGCGGGCCTCTCACTATCGCAGCCTCTCTTCTTGCGGAGCACAGGCTCCAGACGCGCAGGCTCAGTAATTGTGGCTCACGGGCCTAGTTGCTCCGCGGCATGTGGGATCTTCCCAAACCAGGGCTTGAACCCATGTCCCCTGAATTGGCAGGCAGATTCTCAACCACTGCGCCACCAGGGAAACCCTGTCTATATATTTTAAATGTGGAATAAATGGGTCATGATTTACTTGTTCATCTAGAAAACACAGGTCACATATGAACTCTGTAAAATGATATATACCAGACACAGCCATATGTGGTCCAAATAGTCAGACAGGACTTACGGTTTTCGCTGCTGATCTTTGCTCATCCAATCACACCGATTTGGTGTACTTTTACAAAGAACCTCATGTTCTGACACTCTGGGGAACCACCAGAGGGATAACCGACATCCCAGATTTTCTGAGGCTGGTGAGATTCTGGGATGCCAGACTCTGTGAGTGAAAACCGGGAGAATTCTGGGCAAAGCAAGGCCCTGAGAATGGACCCTTGCATACAGTGAGTCCCATTTCCTATGACAACTCTCTTTGGTTCCAAAAGAGGGGATCATTATCTCAACGTGGAGGGGCACTGCTGCCCCCAGACTCACATTTACTTTTTCCTTTGTGTCCCTTTGCCTTTAAAGGTGGCTAAACTTTTCATCGATAGCAGTTCATACAGAATTGGGAGAAGGATGGGGTCCGGACCCCTTGTCCTAGCGTCTCTTAAAAATTCTTCCCAGAAAATGATTGGGTGATCATTCACACATTCTGAATTTAACTGGAGGTAATTCTGTTTTCAAGATAACTTCTTTCAGGCTTCCCTGGTGGTGCAGTGGTTAAGAATCTGCCTGCCAATGCAAGGGACCTGGGTTCAAGCCCTGGTCCGGGAAGATCCCATATGCCGCAGAGCAACTAAGCCCGTGCACCACAACTACTGAGCCTGTGCTCTAAAGCCCGCGAGCCACAACTACTGAAGCCCGCCTGCCTAGAGCCCATGCTCCACAATAAGAGAAGCCACCACAATGAGAAGCCCTTGCACCGCAACGAAGAGTAGCCCCCGCTCGCCACAACTAGAGGAAGCCCGCGCGCAGCAACGAAAACCCACCCAACACAGCCAAAAATAAATAAATCAAATTTTTAAAAAAAGCAGAATGGAAAAATAGCAAAATTATTTTTTAAAAAAACGATATCTTCTTTCACTCTTGTCAAGATTTTACCCACACAGATTCCTGTTTGATTAAACGAGGGAAAATCCACCAGGTGTAGAAACACCTACTGCATTGGGCCATAGCCTTGCAAACCAGCCCAGATTAGAGATGAAATTTTTCCCCCATTCAGAGGTAATTGCCACACATGAAGGGACAAAATATGGAAAAAATATTTCTATAAAGTCACCACCTAATAGTGAGGAGAAACAGCAAAGTGAGAAAAAAAAATTGTGAGTACACGTCTCTCAGAAACCACATGCACACTGTTTTGGGGAAAAAAAAAAAAAAGAAAACACTGCACTGTTCAGGACAGAGAGAGTGAAAATTATCAGATTTGTAATAACTCAAGGTGTAGGAAAAGCTGCTTTTGCCTTAATTATCAGTCCCCAAGGGACAAGTGCAAACGTGATCTGGGAACGTTAACCTTCTTCATACCAGAGCTTAAAAAAATTAATTAAATGCAAGATTTTCCCCCAAACAATATTATCAGTACTCAGATTACCTGTTCAAGATTTATGTTATTATTATAGTGCATTCTATGTGTCATATATTAATTATGTATATGTATTAGTTTGCTAAGACTGCTATAACAAATACCCCAGATGGTATACCCCAGATGGGGTATTTGTTAAACACCAGAGATGTATCTCTCCCAGTCCTGGAGGCTTGAATCTGAGATCCAGGTGTGGGCAGGGCTGGTTCCTCCTGAGGCCTCTCTCCTGGGAGTGTAGACCGCCGTCTCCTCCCTGTGTCCTCACAGGGTCGTCCCTCTGTGCGTGTCTGTGTCCTGATCTCCTCTTCTTATAAGGACACCAGTCCTATGGGATCAGGACCCACCCTAGTGACCTCATTTTATCTTCATCACCTCCTTAAAGACCCCCATCTCCAAATACAGCCCCATTCTGAGGTCCTGGGGGTCAGGACTTCAACATATGGATTTGGTTGGGGGAAACAATTCAGCCTATAACACAATATTAGTAGATACTTTCACCATCAGAAATCAAGAGGAGTATTTAACAGAAAAGACTTCAATGACTTCTCCATTTTCAAGTTTAAAAAAAAAAAGCAAGGAGAACTTTAAAGCACTTCCTTTTTTAAAATTGTGCTAAAAGCCCGTAACAAGAGATCCACCCTCTTCACAAACTCTCAGCCTCACAACACAGCACCGTTTGCTGACGGGAACAACCACAGCCCAGTGGTGGTCCCCACCGGCCAGGTGGACGTTGTCAGCAGCTCCCATCCGTCACCTGTGCATCCAGAAGCAGAAGCTTCTAGACCTGCTCTTGGCGAGCAAGGGATGCCCTGTCCCCACTCGGCCCGGCTGACAAGGGCACATCCTCCCACTGCAACACCACGTCATTTTCCTTGTAGGCTTGTGGGGTCCATACCTTCTCCCCCTCACTGTGCCTGAGGGCTGAGATCTTTGCAAGTTAAATTACTGGCCCCAAGTTCCCATGGAGAGCTAGATGCTAGGTGCTGAGTGCTAGGTGCCGGGTGCTGAGTGCTGGATACTCAGTGCTAGGTGCTGAGTGCTGGGTTCTGGGTCCTCTCCAAGGTCCAGCATCACCCATGCTTGAGCCAACCCCAGATCCCATTAGTCTAGGTGGCTCAGGTGGAGACCTGGCTGATGGATCCTCGGGTGACCCTTTGTGGAGACCCCTGATCCACCCTGCCTGTGATGGGGGAGTCCGGGCCAGGACACATGCCCGATGTAGCCTGTGTCCCTCTGTGAGTCACCGTGAGGCCAGGATTAGACCCGAGCTCTCCTGCGCATCAGGGACCAGGGTTTACTATAATGGACCCTGTGCGGGGAAGGGTTAATTTTGCCCTAAGAGAAGGCTGACCTTTGCTTTTGGCTCCAAGGTGGTCCCCTCTGAGCCCTTGGGACGTTCTGTTTCATTAGAATCTTTTTACCAGGGGCCGGGTCTGGAGGCTAAAGTCAGCCATGTGGACGGCCAGCCATCCTACCAGACCCGTACCCCAAGTGCCACCCACCCCCCCGAGGCACACTTTACTTAAAACAAAAGAAACAAACCACTCTCTGTGCTGAGCGTGGCATTTTCATATAAGGTTGAAATTTTTAATGATTGAAACGTACTTTTTATTGACTATTACTGGATTAGTCCAGATAAACATAGCCAATAGGCTGTGTATAGATGTATATACGCCGGGGTCTGTTACAGGAACTGACTCAGAGCATTCTGGGGGCTTAGACATCACACTATCTGCCATCTGCAAGCTGCAAACCCAGAGCTGCTGGTGGATTAAGTCCAAAGTCCCAAGAGCCAGGGTCTCTGATGTCTGAGCACAGGAAAGGGTGGTCCCCCAGCTCAAGGACAGAGAGAGAAAATTTGCCCTTTCTCTGCCTTTTTGCTCTATTCATGCCCTTGATGCATGGGCTGGTACCACCCACATTGAGCCCTGATTCAAGTGCTATTTCCTTCTGGAAAAACTCTCGCAGACAGGCCAGCTGCATGTTGGACCAGCTACCTGGGCCTCGCTGAGTGCACTCAAGTTGACCCATAAAATTAACCATCAGAATCACTGAACAATAATAAGGAATTGATACAGGAAACCATTTGGATGACTCTCCAAAGAATTATGCTGAGGGGGAGAAAAACATTCCCAAAAGGTGGCATAGATACGATTCCATCCATTTAACATTTTTGAAATGACACAATGCTAGCAATGAAGGACAGATTAGTGCTTCCCAGAGGGTAGGGATGGGTGGGGATGCTGACTGGAGGTGAGCTTGATGGTGAAAGGGGAATCTGAGGGGTCCTGGCCGTGATGGAAACATTCAGGGTGTTGACTGTGCTGATGGCAACGCAGACCCGCACAGGTTATAAAACTGCACAGTGCACAGAACACACACACATACACAGAGTGTCAGCATCCCGGTACCGGTGATACCATACTCTAGTTCTGCAAGATGGTACCATTGGTGGAAAACTGCATGCCAGGCACTGGGGATCTCTTTGTATAATTTCCTACAACCACAGGTGAACCTAGAATTATCTCAAAATACTATTTAATTAATTTTATTTCATTTTTTCTTTTTTCTTTCATATTGCAGTCTAGTTGATTTACAATGTTGTGTCAGTTTCAGGCATACAGCAAACTGATTCAGTTGTACATATTCATATATCTATGCTTTTTCAGATTCTTTTCCCATATAGGTTACTACAGAATATTGAGGAGAGTTCCCTGTGCTGTACAGCAGGTCCTTGTTGATTATCTGTTTTGTGTATAGTAGTGTGTATCTGTGAATCCCAACCTCCTAATAAAACATTTTTTTTGTTTGTTTGTTTTGCGGTGCCGTTTATTAAGATCCGACCTTACAGTAAATAGATTTATTATTGAAAGTAGGCTGGTGCAGGATTGGAATTTGGTTTTCTCTCCCTGTTAAGATAATAGATTATGAGTTTTTTTGCCTCTTAAGTGATCTGTTGTACCTTTCTGTATTTGCCTCTAAAGTCTTATTGTTACTTTTGTTAAGTAGGTAAGTATTATTTCAGAGACTTATCTTATTTGCCCAAGTGTCTTGAAACTTCTGGTTATTTTTGACCAACTTCCCAAATTCCAATTAAATTTCATTTGACTTAGAGCTCACTTTGAGTTTTCCAAAGGGCCTCTGAAGCATCTCCAAAAGAGAGATTAAACCAATTAACATTATGTTAAATTACATGGGAAAGTGTTGTCAAATGAGTGGTGAGAAAGCTTCCTAGGTTATATTATAGGGGTACATGTCATTAATATAAATGTTCTGGAAATTATATGGAATTCCTGAAAATTGGGTATGTCCTAATAAAATGTTATGTCATAATTCTAGTTATTATCTTAAAATGTTGTGGTCATAACAGTAACCAAGTTTCTTTATCAATTCCATTATAATCAAATATTAACCATGCCTTTTTAAGTCTTTTGTCATTTATAGGCAGTTAATATTTTACTCTGATGCTTTTGCAAAAATGCTTCATCTTCAAGAAGACTCACAGAAAGTACTTTTTGACAAGTACAGGTTTCTGAACTTTCAGATCATACTACTGACTAAGAAATTAAAGAATCCCAATGAAAAACTCTATGGCTTCATAAAACTTAAAATGGATTAGTTACACAGGACTGAGTGAACCGGTGAATGTGATTAAAATTTTTATGGTTTTTGTCTGAAATACTACATATCCCCAGGTACTGGGAATTAGGACCTGGACATATCTTTTCAGGGGGTGGGGATCACAATTCCATCAGCAATAGTCAGGAACCTCATCATCTTTGGCAGGTTACTCCTGTAGAATCTGGCTCAATGTTTCCCACATACGACAACAGATAGTTAACTCGATGGATTGATGCACTTGACACAGGTTCAGGGCAAGAACCAGAAGCATCGGGCTCACTTTTGAAAATGAATGTGTCAGGGATGGAATGAAGACCAGGCTGGACCTGCAGAATGTCGAGGTGCAGGTAGGCTCTGAGCTTGGGCTGATCCTAAAACACTCCATGACATATCATTAGGCTGGAAACCCCCTGAGAGCAGAACATGCCATTAAGAAGCAGCCCGCTTGGATGAGGTCTAGGTGCAAAAGAATGACCAGCGGTGCTCCCCTGCAGAGAACACGGGCAAAGCCTTTCTCCATTGGTTGCAATGACTTCTATCCAACCTCATCATAAATTCCCAGTTGTCCAGAAAACATCAATCTCTTGGAAACAATAATAATTTTGTTAATAATACGTTTCCTGTGGCCACTACAGAGGTGGCCCCATGAATCGCCGTCACGGTTCTGTGGCCTCAGCCTGGGTGGGATCATGCAACGTAACCCAATTTTCCACTTGTGTTAAGTGATCTTTTGAAATTGATTTTTTTTTTCCCAATAGGCGTAAAAGAACGAACGTTTGTGTTGGCTGTCACACGGCTCTGGGTTAGTTTGGCAGTCATATTTCTTCATATAAATTAACGTGCCTTACCTCACACGCATGTGCTGGGTGGGAAAAGTCCAAAATTTCATAAAGTATTATTATAACTACGTAAAAACTATAGTCAGAGCCTGGAAAAAATATAGGAATATGGAAACAGATGGTCCACTAGAAGGGTAAGACGTAGGGGGGTTGTTTTTCCATCATTGTTGATACAATCAGAACCCTAAAATATCACAAATTTGGCTCCAAACCACCTCAGGAAAGCAAATATCGTGATAAAGTGAGTCACACAAACTTTTTGGCTTCCCAGGACTTCTAAAACTTATGTTCACAGTAGACAGCAGTCTCTTAACTGTGCAATAGCATTGTCTCTAAAAACAACAATTACACATTAAAAAGTATCATTTATTTAAAGATAGTGCTCTTGGAAAAACAGTGGCAATAGACTTGCTGGATGCAGTGTTGCCGTAAACCTTCAATGTGTTAAAAAAGAAAAAAAGGGTATCTGAGAAACATCATAAAATGAGGTGTGCCTGTATTTTTTAACATTCAAGTCTTATGAAATCTGTGTGTGTGTCCAATTGGAACACCACCTCAAATACAGAGGAGGGGTCTGAGGTACACTCCTGCCCACACACAGAGGTTCTTGTGATGTAGGTTTCAACACTTTTTACTCCAATTTGTGTCTCTGAGAGAAAGAAAAGAAAGACATCCATCCGTAAAGTGGAATGTGACTCAGCCATGAAAAGGAGTGAAGCTCTGACACAGGCTACAACGCAGATAGACCTTGAACACAGGATGCTCAGTGAGAGAAGCAGACCCAGAAGGACACACAGTGTGTGATTCCATTGATAGGAAGTGTCCAGAACAGGCAAGTGGAGACATAAAGGATATTTGTTGTTGCCTAGGAATAAAGGAATAAAGAGGATGGGGTTGGAGCTTAAGAAGTGAGTCCTTGATGGGTACAGACTTTTCTTTGTAGGACGATGAGAATGTCCTGGAATTTCATAGTAGTGGTGATGATTGCACAACATCGTGAATGTGCAAAAACAAAAACAAAAAACACTGAATTCCACACTTTAATAGGGTGAAGGGTGAACTTTAGGGAATGTGACTCATGTTTCAATGAAGAAATAAAAAATAGACTTTGCAAAAAAAAAAAGATTTAAAAGATGATGCAGACCTTTCTGCCACAGAGCATAACTAATTAGGTCATTAGCTCACATTAGTGCTGGAACAACTCAAGGAACCCAGAAGACACCTCTCACGTTTCTCAATCCACATCCAGAAACAGGATACCCTATCTAACAAGAGCACCACCATGAGGTTTGAGGACAGATGCAGACGAAACGCCCACCCAGACAGACCCAAGCCATGTGTCAGCACTGTGTGTTGGGAAGATTTCAAATCAAGGGCCCCCGTGTCATGGGGTCAGCCCCAGGCTGTTAGCAGCCATGTGCCCCTCTCAGGATCTCACTGCCTGGACATTGAAAATAAATGTCCAGTACATGCCATTTCCACCCATGGTCATGTGTTTGGAGAATCTATATTTAGGACTCCCAGACACAAAAAGTGCTGCGCCTCCTGAGAGCATTTTAACTGTGTTTTTTGAAAATCCTTCTCCAAATATATGTGTGTGTGTGTGTGTGTGTTATATATATATATATATATATGGCACGGTTCCTCTTTCTATGGCTTTTTCTGAATTACGTATAAAGCAAAAATGAGCCCTTGTGTTCTAAGCCGAAATGTCGTAAGTCTCTGTGGGGACCGTCTGGTGTTTCTGTCTGTCTCTTCTCTTTAATAAGAAGATCAGAATTTTAGCAAGTTTCCCAGACAACTAAGATCTGAGAGCTCATTTCCCTGCAGCTCAAAACCTTTCCTGCGACTCATATCTCTCAGCCGCATCCCCCTTGCTGTGTGTTTGGTCCAGGAATCCGTGTGTTTAAAATCTCAGGAATAAGTGACTGGTCACTTCCCCCTTCAACCTCCCTGAGGCTGCACCCAGGTCAGAAGGAAGAGGTCCAGAGGTATAACCACAACCTTCATGACCCAGGATCAACTACACATGCCCAAGACGGAACCCCAAGAAATGTGAGGGCTGTGCCAGCCTGCACAATGGTCTGCAAGGATGCTGGGTTCTGATGCCTGGAACCTGGAAATGGGACCTTATGTGGAAGCAGGGTCTCTGCAGATGCGATGAAGTGAAGGGTCTGAGATGAGGTCCTCCTGGATGAGGGTGGCCCTACATCCAATGACAGGGTCCTTCTAAGAGACAGAAATGGAGAGACACAGACACAGAGGAGAAGCCACGTGAAGACAGGGGCAGAGACGGGAGGGAGTCGGCCACAAGCCCAGGGACGCCTGGAGCCCCCAGAAGCTGGAAGAGGCAGGAAGGACCCTCCCCGGGAGCCTCTGGAGGGAGCTCAGCCCTGGGACACCTTGACCTCAGACGTCCGGTCTCCAGGACTGGGGAAAGATGAATGTCTGTGGTTTTAAAATTCTGGTTTGTGATCCTTGGCCATGGTAAACCTGCACAGTGCCCCAGTGAAAAGCAAGCCTGGTTCTGATGCAAGTCAGTGGTGGGGCACAGCCTCACCTTCATTTCGGATGTGTTTTGCAGGCATCTCTGTCAGAAGAGAAGAAGGAATCAGGAGCATAATTGCTGGGCACAAATGTATCAGTTGGCATTGTTGGTACAAACTTAGCCAGTACTAGGTCTCAAGTCGGAGTCAAATTGTTTTGTTCCTAATGGTTTCCTAAGACTTAAGGTTGAATATCCAGTGATTGCTTATGTACCATTTCATCTTGGATGAGGCTTGTCAAGAACCTTAGAGAAGCTCGGGTGTCTACAATGTATCAGCGTTAACAATGACTTCCATATCCTGTTTGCAGCACCACAAAGCTTCCCCGACAGGGTATTGTGAGTTGGAGAAAATTAAGGACACGCCCTGTGGTCCTACAAGGGCTGACATGGCGGTGGCTGCCTGACGTCTCACATACACCACCCTACTTACCTCGGCGAGGGAGGGAAGGAGGGATTTTTTTCGTCCCAGACACTGGTTTCTCTCTCTTGTGCTCCTCTATGGAATTCTTCCTTCACCTTCCGTCAAGGTGCAGAAACTGCACACTTTCTAGTTCCCTAGGAAATGACCCAAACCATCAAACATTCTCTGAAACGCATTGAGAAGGAAGCACACGTGTGCCCAACCCGTTACCACCTTGGGCACCTTCATAGCTCTAGTCATGTACGGAAGTCTCATCCTTCAGTCACAACCTCCAGCATTCAGTGCTATGCTCTGATACCTGGTCACCTGGACCCCCGGATATGCAGAAACTTTGCAAGTAACTGGTGTGGTCGGTGCATGCATGGTTTTCCAAAGTCATGACTGTCTGCCAACTCTGTGAGTCAAATAAATCCACCAGAACGTGTGGTCATACTCCACTGAACTTCCTGAATACACAACATAATTCGAATGGGTTACATGTTTCTACTCTGTGTGTGTGTGTGTGTGTGTGTGTGTGCATGATATTCTATTTTTTTCCCAGCAATCGTTAAAGCCTTACTTGTGTATTATCTCCTTGGAAGGATTTCACATATGAGTATATTGTCTCTTTGGAAGGATTGTACGTATGACCACATTATAATTTGGGGAGGATTCATTGGGAGAAAGAGCCCATTTGGGGTATCTTTGTATTGTAACACTGCAGTGCAGAACCTCTAGAGTGTATATATTGCATAAATAGTGGTGAAGGTAAAACACACCACACCCTTTTAATTGACCAGTTTGGAAAACTCACAGTCCTTCCTGAAGGCATTGGTTCATAGGTCACACATGTCCCTCCTGGTCTGGTAGGATGGAGGGCAACCTGCTCACCACAGTCCCTATGAAAGCATATTCTGCTCCTTGTGGGGCCTCCTGATCTTAAGAATATGGGACAAAAGTAAGACCATGTGCTGGGTCTGGAGACCCCAGCGTTGCCAGGACTGGTTGGCCTTGACATGAGTCAGAAGCATACTTATACCGCCAGGGAGAAAACACAGTCCCTGTCTGATCGGATCCGATCAGCGCATCCTTCTACTGCCCTCTGTTTGACTTGCTTCCTTGTGTCTGATCCACAACTCCTCTTCCCCCTCCAGCCCATTCTCAACACATCTTTCTGCGCTGGTGCATTTTTATTAAATATGGCAAACACATTGTGGCTATTTAAACATCGATAGGTTGAGTCAGTGGTCTTTCTCATTTTATAGGAAGAACCTAGGAGGATGGCTCCAACCGGCTTCCTTGAGGTCTCTTGGGCACACGGTAACACACATCTCCAAGGACACATGCCAAGAGATAAGATGGTCCCAGAGGGAACTGGACACCACTGATGGCATCTGTATTCCCTCCCCCCGTGTCCGCTGAAAGAACTATGCATATTATCCCAAAATGCTGAAGTAGCTGAAGCTAGAACATTTTAGAATCTTAAGGTAATTCTCCATGATTTTAGGTAAACAACATAAACAAAGGTTCTAAGAAGGAAAGCCTTATCGTTTCAATCAACTGCAACAAAACAAAACAAAAAAATCTGTAGTATTGATGTGCAAACGAGTAAGATTTGGCAACACTCTATGTTTGCCTTTATTCTAAGAATGTCAACGTTTCAACAAAAAGGAATCAAGTTATTTTTTTTTAAATCCCATAAAACTGGGAAAGGACCATGGGATTGCACGCAGATTACCCCCATCTCTTGTCTGGGCTCCGTCTCGCCGGGAAGACAGACACGCTGGTGAAATTGAAAACGACTTTATTTTTTTCCAACAACGGCTCCATGAGCCCTTTGGCGGGCTCCATCCGTGTGTGTGGGGGGGACGTGTGTGGCGGCCAGTCCGTGGTTTTCCCTTCCATCCTCACGCTTCCTGTGACTGACTCTGAAAGGCAGACGCCCCAGAAGAAGCCTCAGAAACCTGGATACAGGAAACACACGTCTGCAGGAGGCAAAGCAAACGTGCTTTCATGTTCAGTTTAGGGATCTGAGAACCGGTCATGAGAAACGGCTCTCCGAAAACCCCCAGGCCCATGCTTCCCCAAGGTGCATCCGTGGGTGCAAGTTAAAATAATTTAAAAAGAAAAATGAAACTGAGTTTGAGTTCAAGGATCGTCCGCAGCACAATCCATGGGAAAAACAAACAAACAAACAAACAAACAAACAAAACAGAAAGAAATTCAGGGCAGGACGACTGACGTTTTAGGTTCAAATACTCTAAGAACGTCTTAAAGACAGAGTCGACTAGACCTGCTCTTATTGGAAACGGATGAGTTACGTTTGGCAACAAAGCGAGTGTCTGCTTAGAAGGGAAAAGATCTCAAACAATGTCAAACAATATGAGCGGATTTGCTGAACAAAGCTGGACGTTTATGGCTGTTTTAACTGCAAAATAACCGTGCCGATTACATTTTGTGGAGGCTGGGATGACCAGAGTTGGCTGCATTGGCCCCAAAAGGACAGAGCTTTCTGGAGGCCTGGGACTGAGTGCCTGAGAAGGCCATCAGAAACCCCTCCAAGGCTGCACCCTGGGGCTGCCCACTGGTCACTCGGACCTTGAGGACACCCTGTTTTGAGTGACCTGGGCCCCCCGTATCCTACATCCAGGACACAAACAGGCTTGGGGAAAAGAGCTCTGGGCGTAGACCACTTCTGTGGCATCTGAGTCAGAAAAGAAAAGGAAATCTCAAGTTGGATACTCAGCATCAAAGACCAAGGTCCTCAAAACTCCTTCCCTGTCTGACAAGGTTTCTAGGACCAGAGTCACCGGAACCCACAGGAGATAATCCACCTGCCCTCGGCACACCAGGGCAGTGATGGATGCGTGACTGGGGGGCTGCCACCCTTCCCCGAACGAAGAGTTCCCCCAGCTGCAGAGACTGCCTCCCTGGGCCCTCAGGCGGCTTCCTCCCCCCACCCCCCCAAGTCTGCCTGCCTTTTTTCCCTCCCATATGTGGTTTTTTTGTTTTTTTTTTTGCGGTACGTGGGTCTCTCACTGTTGTGGCCTCTCTCGTTGCGGAGCACAGGCTCCGGACACGCAGGCTCAGTGGCCATGGCTCACGGGCCTAGCCGCTCTGCAGCATGTGGGATCTTCCCAGACTGGGGCACGAACCTGTGTCCCCTGCATCGGCAGGCAGACTCTCAACCACTGCGCCACCAGGGAAGCCCCATATGTGGTTTTTATTGAAGCTGGGAAGCCATCAGAGAATGGCGACATCAGGTCTTTAACTTTCCTTTCCAGAAGGAGATAAAAAGCACAGGCCAAAAAAGGTCTCGTTTTAAAAGTTGATTTTTTTTCCATTTATTCTTTTTTTTTTCCCCCAAAAGGGCTCCACCATCACTGCAACACCCTTTTGGAGAACCCACACATGGTTCCAAAAGAAATCAAACAAAAGGGAAAATTTTAAACTGGAAACCAAAGCAGGTGGACTTTTCACAAATGCCCTTGCTGCCTACCCCCAAATTCAGACTTGCTTCGAAGTGGAGATTCTTTTTTCTCTTTTCTTTCCCCACCTTCAGGGGGAATGTACCTTTCCTCAAGGGGAGGGTTATAGGAGCAGAAGTGGATGCCAGACGCCCACCAGAAACACACACACACACACACACACACACACACACACACACACACACTTGGGCATCGCCCCGCAGACAAAACTACTTTCAGCCACCGTGGACTTGGGATTTGGGATTTTTTTTCCCATCTGTCTCCTCTGGGGAGAGGTGAGAATTCTTTTTTAACATGTGAATACAAATATTTATAAGTTTATTTATATCTCCGTTTTACAAGATGTACATTCATACCATATGGTTTGACAAAATACACTTTGTAACTAGAACTAAACTTGAGGGCATTTTGTGTCGGGGGCCTGCGAGCACGGCCAAAAAAACCTTCGGCGTGTTTTTCTTCCCCACAATAGCAGAGGGTTGTGTGATTTCTTTTCATTTTAAGCGATCCCTGAAAAGGTTTGTAGGTCCAGACACACCTTGTATGCATAACCCAGACACAGGTGCTGTATCTTAAATCATCCTGACTGCTTATAAAGTCGGGGGAGAAGAAAGCAACAGGATTAAAACATATAAAAATAAAGGCAAGGCAACGTCAAAGTTACACTCAACATAATTAAAATAGCACATATTTATGAACTTTCAACCAAAGGAAAAAAAATAAATAACACATCCACATACGACCACTATCAGGAAGCAGAGAACCTTGCCACTCTTCGATGGGGGCTCTACGTACGACGGGGCTGGCTCTGTGAACCCATCGCCTTTCAATAAATAGCGCGTTTAATAGCCTTGAAACTTGATATTATTCTACATTCCTCAACTGATTTCTCATTGAATATCAAATTTCAATAAAACATTTATAAATTGCATCGTGTTCATGTGTGTTGAAAAATCCGCATATTCCTAAGCTATTTTTTAATAAATTAGGCACCAGTTTTTTTTTTTTTTCTTTTTAAATGTCGAGCGTGTCCACAGAAAAGCCCTCTGCCATCCCAACCTCCCAAACTTGGGGGGGGAAAGGAGCAAAGTGCCTCAGATATGTTTGTCATTGAAGTCAGCTTATTGGCTATCCTAGGATTCAGTGACAATGCCATGTAGGAGCGGGCTGGGGGTGACCCCCTTGTACTCGGGGAAACGTTAAAAGGTTTAAGTGAAACTCACCGATGGAAGCAGAGGGCTAGGGTAGTAACCAGCACGGAGAGGGGTGGTCATGAGCTCAGACACAGCCGCTTCCCACTTCAGTGTCCAGATGTCCCCACACTGTACAGACCTCGTGGCCAAGGACACAAGTGCCTGCAGGCAGAGGAGGCAGCTGGGGTACCCAGCTCGGATGGGAGCAAGATGGGCCGGGGGTGGGCGTCCCTACACCCCGGGGGCATGTGAGGCTCTGAGGACCGGCTTCCCAGGTTGGGGACGCCAACCACCCTGCATGACCAACTTAGCAAGGTTGAAAACACATGAGTGTCGTTCATTTTGTCTGCAGCTACATTATACAGGAACCTCAGCCGGCCCACACTTTGCCTCGGTGAAGAAAGCCACCCTATCAAAACTGACCGAAAAGTGACACCCCTGTCCCTCTGGAAGGCGCCTCCTTCTAGGTCTTAGCAAGGCTAAGCCGCAGAGCTTCTCTAAGTACGCCAGAGTCAGATGCTTCATCACTGAAACTACATCCGATGCTAAGACCCAATCAATGCAATATCTTCCCCTGTGAGATGAACTTGCAAGCTTCCCAGGCTGATGCCAGAAGGAAGAAAAGGGTGAATTTGTAAAGAATGAGAAAGAACAGCAACAACCAAGCTGAGGAAGAGCACAGTTTTTGGTAAACCGGGCGGCTCCTCTCCTAAAAGTCCTCTCTGGCCAAGGTCTCAGAAGAGGAAACCCGTTCCGTGGCCGAGCCCATCTTGGAAAACACAGCCCCACGTCGAGTGGGCAAGACACAGCCTGCAGCTCAGCCAGGCTCTCACGTGGGTTTCACAACCAAAAACCCCGCATCCAGTGGCCCTCCGACGAGACCCGTCCAGTTTGCTTTCCAGGTGATACTCCTCTCTTGGTCTGCACCCTCGAAAACGTGCTATTTGGAAGTGCCGTGAACGACTCTGAAAAGGGGTCTTGTCTTATGCAGAAAGCACCAAAAACAGCCAAAATACGTCCACCCCATAAATTTAATGCCTTATGGCCGCTGGGAAAAAGCAAAATCCAGATGCCCTCCCTGGGAGACCAGGACCCACACAAAGCATCCTCTCCAACCCACACCCTCCCGACAGCCGAAAAGAGAGAAACCGGATACAGATCTGGGCTGGGAAGAACTGACCACAACTTGGGCTGACAGCTCGCTTCTGTCCTGAAATTCCTGGAAAAAAGAGGATGCCAAGAGGATGTCCTCCACCCTGGACACCCTGCAGCACGTCCTCTGGACTTTGTTCCAGGGACAGAAGCCACGCCAGCTGCTCTGACAGCACTGAGCCTCACACAGCTCAGAGTCTGTTCTGTTCTGGGGGGCTCATCCACCTGGCTCACCTTCCGAATCAAGCCAAACAGAAACAGGGACGGGGCTTCCCTGGTGGCTCAGTGGTTGAGAGTCCGCCTGCCGATGCAGGGGACACGGGTTCGTGCCCCGGGCCGGGAAGATCCCACATGCCGCGGAGCGGCTGGGCCCGTGAGCCATGGCCGCTGAGCCTGCGCGTCCGGAGCCTGTGCTCCGCAACGGGAGAGGTCACAACAGTGAGAGGCCCACATACCGCAAAAAAAAAAAAAAAAGAAAGAAAGAAGAAACAGAAACAGGGACAAGATGACCACCATCCAGCAGGCCTTTGCGGCTACCAGCCTCCCAGCCCTGGCCGACATTGGGCAGCTCTACTTTAAAACTTCAGCTTCTCCCAGGAGCAGATCTCATGCCTTTCTGTTCACGTGGAGAGAGTCTGCTCTTGCGGAGGGGTTGGTGACAGAGGGTTATGTTTAGATAAAATGGAAAGTAGACCTTAAAAAAAAAATAGGGATGTATACATCTCACCTCCAACGTTTGCCCAGCGTTAAATTTCAGGATGAAAGTGGCTCATTTGAAGTGGATCTGAAATGCATCTTTTTAAAAAATTTAAAGCAAAGTTTCAGCTTATATAGGGGACCTTTTAAAATTCACAGCTGTTTAGAAGCAGAACTGCACAAATGAGGCAAATTCCATAATGCCATTCATGCAGGGGTGGGGTGGGGGGGTTGGGGGAGGGGGCGGAGTCGCAAATGCATTAAAAATACTGTGTTTTCCTCGTCCCTCTCTCCATCATTTCAGAGCTTTGCAGAAATTTTAAAATTAGAAAAAACAATGTTGAAGGGGCCTTTTGATTCAAAGCGTTTCAGATGATACAAATGAATCTACATTTCAGGTCAGTGCAAACGTAGAATGTATTCCCTTACACGGAAGAAAGATATTTTTTTTCTTCTTAGAGATATGTACCCAAATCAGGGGTAAGGGAAAACAGTCAGCAATACCGAATCTGGAAAGATGAAAAGCTGTTTTGGAAATAGAGTGAACGGTTGGACTTTGGAGAACTAGATGGTCACTTCCATCTGAGCAGGCCTGGGTTCACTAAGGCAAAAAAAAAAAACAAGACAAGAAAACCCACAAAAACCCAGAGATGCTCATTTTCGAGGTAGACAAGCCCAGCAAGGGTGCACTGCCCCCCAGATCTCACACAGCACATGCAAAGCACATTGCCTTAAACTCAGGTGCACGATTTGGGACCCTGAACGCTTTGGTTATATCATGTCAAGAGACTTTTCCCATTCTGTGCCAGCTGTTCAGACAAGTTGCTATTTGGTGTTTACACAGTGGGGGAGGAGGGGGACCAATGCACAGAAAAAAAAAAAAAAGGGATGAAAGAAAAGCTAGAACTGGCTACCCTTAGAAAACATTATCTTAAAACTCACTGCCTGGAGGAGGTATCCCAGGCTCTCCTTTTCCCAGAAACAGCTCAGCCCCTGCCCCCCCAGCCGGGCACCCCTCCCCGCCATCCTGCTCCATCCCAAGCCACACACTTACTTCCGTGAATCCAAAGCACTCCCCACCCCGGTCATTTTGGCACTGGCCCCGCAGCATGCAGGGGGAGGTAATGCCCTTCGAAGTCCGAAGCTGACGGGTCAAGAGTGCACAGCTAATTTTTTTTAAATCTATAATATTTACAATATTGCACTTTACTGCACTTAATTGCATGTCACTAGCGTGGATGCTGCATCAGTATTATACCTTCAAACCACGTGCCCCTGTGTCCCCAGTGCAAGTCCTTTGCATCTGAATTCTGGAAAACAGCCAAAAATGTCATTCGGGAATCAAAGACTGGAAAAGTTATAAAGTTGCCTGTCCTATGGCACAAGGAATCCTGAATCTGGTGCTCTGGGGCCAAACGTGTGCATGAAGATGGTGAGTTAGCAAGGTCACAACGTGAAACACTGAGGTCCCCACGACCACCACCACCTCAGCGAGGTCTTCAATTGCGTTTCGTTATTGCTACCTTTCAGGCGGAGGGGAGGGGGGCGGGCGCGCAAGCAGAGCACGGGGCCCCTGCCTCGGATGCAGAAGTCCATATTGAAATCCACACGGGTCCTGCAGCTCCTTGGATGAAATTGAGTTCACGGCAGTGAATAAAATTGTTGGCATCCAAGCACTGGCTTCTTCGGCGGAGACCAGCCCCAGATCTTTCTGTGTAACAGACTCTTAAGATCTTGGAGAGGCGTGTAGGAGGCCGCATGCACAGGGTGGGAACGCGGGCAGCAGAGAAGGACGCAGCGCCGCGGGACTCCACGTGGCCCCGGGGTCCCAGGACGCACAGACGGCGTGGTCGAGGGCTGACTTGGCTGGTCTGACGCTCACCTCCCCTCTCTTCTGCACAGTCTCTGCGAGGCTTTGGCGGGGTCCTGCGGTCCTGGGATGCCCCCTCCCGAGGACTGCTCCAGGCGGGGAAGGCGCTGCGCCCTCGCTCCGGGGCGTCCGCGCGGCCGTCGCGGGGCGCGGAGGGGTCGAGTGCAGGACGCAGCGCGGACGGGGCGGCGGGGCCGGGGCGGGCGCGGGGCCGGGCGGCGGGTCAGAGCCCCAGGGCCTCGGCGTGCTTGCGCGCCTTCAGCCGCAGGTCGGCGATGCTGGAGTTTTTGCTGTTGCTCTTGGCGGCGGCAGCCACGACGGCGGCGGCCGAGGCCGAGTCGGCCAGGGATGCGATGGGCAGCCCGAAAGGCGGCGGCGGGAACATCAGGTAGGGCGCGTGCGCCGCCAGGTGTGGGTGCAGGTGCGGGTGGGCGTGCGCCACGCCTTCCAGCTGCAGCTGTGCCTGGACCTGCGAAGGCAGAACCCGCACGGTGAGGACGCGACTTCTAGGGGGCTTTCCCCCCTCGAGGACCCCCCCCCGAGGGCGTCTCCTCTCCCGGGGAGCCATCGCCCCTTCCCGCGCCCCAGGGACTACCACCCACTGTCCTCGGGACACCCGGTGCCACGACCGGGTCACTGGCTGCTTTGGGCAGAACCGGAGCCAGGGAGTCGGCACAGATCCCCGGTGCGGTAGCGCCCGAGCGTCTACAGCTGGTACCTCCTCCTCTCCAGACCCACGGCTGATTCTTTGACGCATCCCCGACTCAGGGTCCGGCTTTAGGCTCAGGCTTCCACCCCGCCACCCCCCTTCCCAGGGACCCGGAGTCCTCGAATCTTCCAGGAGCACAGCCAAATCTGCAGGCTCCGACCGCCTAATTTCACCAGGACCCAATGGCTGACCCCACGTCGTGGGGGGCAGCTGTTCCTGTGATGCTGAGGGGCCACCCTGCCCTGGGGAAGGGGTGCTGAGGGGTGGAAGATGGGCCCAGCCGCGGAGGTGTGGGTCCAAGGGAACAGGGCGTGGACGTCTGCCCTGCGCACGGCAGCCCTGGACGCCCTCCCAGCCTTGGGCGCCGTGACTTTGAGGGCGCGCGGCCAACAGCCCACCCTCACCCCATCTCCATGGTGTCACACGTAGCTGACCCTCCGGGCCGGGACAGGCCCACCGGACCTCGTGCCCTCAGCAAACCCGGGTCCAGCTACAAACCCAGGCCTGCCCGTAGGAGCAAAAGTCCTGCATGTGGAGGCCACGCCTTCGCTCTGGCCAGGGCACCGCCAACCCACCAGCGCGGGCACGCCTACCCCCCATGCTGGGGTCCCCAGCCCAGCCCTGCAGGCGAGTGGGCCTTGAGCTCTAGCCCCGGGGCTCCCTCCACCCACCCGACGCTGGTCCAGAGCAGGGGCGAGGACTTTGGGGCACCCGGTCTCCGAGGCGGTCTTCCTACCCCCTGGCAGCCCCCTCCTCCGCGCAGCGCACCCAGCGCCCCGGACCCTCCCTGCTCTGCTAGGAGCTGGGCGGGATGCCCCACTGTGAGGCGCGCGGGGGAGGGGAGGGGGCGTCGAGGCCCAGGTGCAGGAGGGGCACTGAGACCCCCTGCGAGGCCCTGGGCAAGCCGAAGCCGGGGGGGTTGGGTGTAGACACGGGTCCTCAGGCCCAAGCGGCAGCAAACCCCTCCCTCCCGCCAGGCGGTGAGCGAGTGGGTGGTCCCGGGTGGGTGGGGATTTTTCCCTCCGACTTTAGTGAAACTGTGCTGGGGTTTCTGTCCTAGCCCTCCCAAAGGTAACTCTCGGAGATTTTCAGCGTGGTGCTAATACGTGCCAATGGGTTTATAAATGTCCCCCTTGTGAAAGCGGCCTCTTTGCTTCAGCAATGGCATCTTCAGCGGAGACCAGCCCCAGATCTTTCTGTGTAACAGATTCTTAAGATCTTGGAAAGTTCTCCCTCCCCGGGAGGCGCCGGGGAGGCGACGGCCCCCTCTCTGTTCTGTTCGGAAGGAAGAAAAACAAAAAACAAAAAACGAGCTACCTGTTGGAAAGGCATCCTCAGGGCGCCCATGTTCACGTAGGGTGCCACCCTGCAGGCGTCCAGATGACTGGCGGTACCCAGGATAACGCCTGAGAGGAAACACAGGAGGCGTGAACCCCGCCCGCTGCTCCCAGCGCCTGGCGGGTCTCCCCACCGCCCCTGCCTCCACGCCCGGCCCCTCGCACCCACCTTTATGCATCTGGTTCTCTTGCTTGCGGCACTTGGCTCTCCGGTTCTGGAACCAAACCTGGGAATGAGAGGACAGAAGTGCACCCCCGTGAGCCGGCCAGGCCTTGGCGAGAGTCAGCGAGACCTTGTTTCCCGACACGCCCGGAGAGCGCGCAAGGCGCTTGGGGTTCCTGTCCCCAGAAGGCTGCCTGCCGCCCCTCCGGCCTTCATCCCCGCCCCCGCCCACCCCAGCCCCGCGTAACTGGCTACCTGGAGCTGGGAACAGTCCTCACCTAAGTGAGACCAGAGTGTCAGCATCCAAACATTGAAGGTGAGGAAGTGGGTCCTCGGATGGCGTGGAGAACTTTCCATCCTTCTGTGTGGACATTGCCCCCTCCCCCCTGCCACGCACCGGTCCAACCTGACCTTCCACCCCGATGTTCCACCTTAGCCCCCCACCCACCCACCCACCAGGAATGGGGGGCGCACAGGTGGATACACATCTCCAAATCCATCCCCCTCCCCAATCACACTCAGACACCCTGAGTCCAGAAACTTCCATGACCTCCATGCCCTCCTTGGAAGCCTGGGGGATCCCAGTTAATATTACAGAGTCATGAATGTCCTTGATCCCTAAAAACCGGACGCACCCCAAAAGCGCAGGCTCTGCACTGCAGGCACTCGGCCTCCCTAAGGACATCTAATTCCTGCGGTGCCCAATCAACAGACGAGGCAGGGAGGGAAAGGTGTTGGCACCCTGCCCAGCCTGGCTAACTTCACAGGCCTGGCATCCTCGAAATGCCCCCTCCAGCGCTCGCCATTCTCAACCTCCCCCCTCCTCCAAACAGCCCTGGCCCTTGGTCTGTCACTCGTGGAATCTGGAGTCCCCTCCCTCTGTGTTCTTAGGCACTTAATTTTTCCTACCTGGCTTTCTCCAAAACTTTCCCTTCACACTCACTCACCTATTGCCACAATGGCGGTCACTGACCGTGCAGGGTAATTAGCACAAAGAAAGCCTTCCCCTCGGCCACACTACACTACGCCAGGTAGCTCAGGGACCCTGCGTTGTTCCAAGCCCAGGGCCTGGGGCCACTCCCTACTCCCACGCTGCCCGGAAACCTCAGCTCCCGCAGAGGTTGCAAGCACCCGGGAGTCGAGGAAAAGCTGAACTTTTCCATCCCAGCCTCTTCAGGGGCAGTTTTCTAACCAAGGCTGAGCCGTGGGCCCGCCTGTTGGAACTGGCTTTCCACAACGTTGGAAACCTCACCCAGCCACGCTCTAGGGAACCTGGCAAACTTTGGTGTTGTTTCCCCGAAAAGTATTTCCAAAACAAAAAGTGCCCCTTGCAAGCTGAGATTCACAAATCTTTACTCCATTTCCAAAGCCTGCACTCACTTTCCTTCTCCCACATCCCGCCGTGACTCTCCCCCCAACCCCATCCGGCAGGGACGAGACTCCTTTCCCTTTCGGACCCTTCCTCAGCGCCTCTTTCTCCTTGGGGTCCCGTACCCGTCCTCAGGAGAGCAGAACCAGACGCGCAAATTCTGCTCCCCCTGGAAGGGCATTTTTCAAAAACAGAATCCTATTTAAATCTAGAAAGCAAGCTCCCTTTCCCATCAGCGGGGGAAAGAAAAAAAAAAGATTATGGAGAATAAAAGTGATGAATTAGCTGCGCGTTTGGCGATAATAAATCAGGCTTGGGGTGATTCACGATCAATTCCAATTAGTCCTGAATATGCTAAGTAAAGCGCAGTACAGTGGTTTAGACAGTTATTTCTTCATTAAGGACCAGTCACTGATTTCTCTCACAAATGCTGTAATCTGATTTCCTTTTGATTTCCATTACAGACAGTGAATAATGACATTTAATTTAGCTCTGCGCCATAAACCCAAAGATATTTGTTGTAATTAAATTACCGCCGCTTCTCACCGTGGTCTCATAACTTTCGATTATAACCCTGACAGCTGGGTGATGTGAGTTTCCAGTACAACACCAAAAATAAAAGGTCAATAAAGGACCAGCTTCCAAAGGATCCTCAATTTATTTACAGCAAATTTCCACTCTAAATTGAAACTCTATCTTCTAACAACCCAGGACAGGCTGTACCAAAAAGGATTACCAAACACGTCACAGACAGGATTAAAATATAGTGCATTTTCGTCTCTTCCTTTTGGCGTCTCCCCAGCAACCCCCCACTTCTGCACAGCGGGGTACGTGTTTTAACTAATTGGTTTTTATGAGCACTTTCTGCCTTCTCTTTATTATACGATTCTTTTCCCTGTGGCCAATAGGAAATTATGTCTTTTTTTCCTTCCCATGTTTATTTTTATTATTATTTACAGTCGTTAAATTTTAATTCACCTCTGGGTCGATAGGCTTTCGTTTTCTACCACTACCCTCCCCCCTTTATTTTAGGGCTTTTCTCAAGATCTGCAGCCACCCAAGAACCAATTTTCTCCCAACTCGGTCTCTCCTGCTAAGGCGCTATTCAGTAATAGACTACTGAAAAGAAATAGTGTGGAATTAAATTACAAGTAATTTATTTTTATAGAAACAGTACATCAAGGCCTGGGAGATATTACAGATCTCAGGCAGAAAGGCTGTGAAATGACATAAAAGTTGATGTCCCCTTCAGCAAAAGTTTAATCTTTTCATTAATTTATACGGTGCAGCCCCATCCATCTTTCCCGAGAAAGGTGGCCAGTCTCCCCCGCCTTCCCCCCGCTTGCGGAGGCCACAGATGCCCGGACACATTCGTTTGGGGACAGGGTCCCCAGAGCTACTCCGCCCGTGGTCCCAGCGATGCAGTATGGTCCTGGGAAGCCCTGCGGCTGCACGGAATTCTGGACAGACTCGGGGACGGTTGCATTTCACCTTAAGCAGCCGTTTTCACCGCACCGACGGGGAAAGATGGAAGGCATGAGGGTGCAAACGCCCCCCCCCTTTTTTTTTTTTTACAAATTAAAGATTTTTGTGAAACACTCTCTATAAACGCTTTCTGTGTTTTCGTTTCTTCAATACAATCCGGGTGAAGTTGTGTTTGAAATGCTGACCCTATACCAATAAGAAACCCGTTCTTTCAAAGCCCTGGCTTTACGTGGTTCCCTCCCCCCGTTGGCAGTATTAATTCCATTTATTTAAATAACCAGTCCCCAGAGCCCAGGGACCCTGACCCCTTTTCCTTCTCTCCCCGGCGCTGCTGTCCTGCCCAGAACCGTCAAAGCCGACGGAAAGCCCAGCAAAACATCGAGGCCCGACCTTCCGGTGGCGGGGACGGGGGGCGGGGGGGGCGACCCTGCGGTACCCGGAGGAGGCGATTTGGAAGCGAATCTTTGATCCCCACCCCCCAATAAATAAATGAATGCATTTCACGCAAACGTTTACAAAGCCCGAGAAAAGCGAACCGGGAGCGTCTCCCCCCGCCCCCCCCCCCGCGCGCACGTGCGACGAACACCCAGGGCCCCCTTAGACGGCGGCTCGCCAGATGGGGCATCACGACTTCATGCGTCCGGTCCCCGCCCCCGCGCCCCCCCTGCCCCGCGCCCGGGCTAATCCGGCACCGCGCGGGCAGGAGCCGCAATCCTCAAGACTCCCGCCCGCCTCCTCTTCCCATCTCTGTTCCCTGCAGTGGAGCGAGCGGGCTGCAGAGGAGCGGGTAAGACTTTGGCGGCGACGGCGGGGCGGGGGCGGGGGGAGGAGAGGCGAACCAGTGGGAAGTAGAGAACCACGTTCCTGATGAGCTGGAGGTGCGGGACGAGCCAGCCAGGCCGGGCGCAGGAGGCCTGACCGCGAGGCCCCGGGGCGCCTCCCAAAGCCCGGCTCCAGCCGCTCCCCCCTACCGCGGTCCCCGCGCTCCTGGAAGGGCCCGGCGGCCCGGCCGAGGAGTGGGCGTCGGGGCCGGGCCCGCGCTCTCACCTGCACGCGCGCCTCCGAGAGCCCCAGGCGCTGGCTGAGCTCCTCCCGCATGAAGGCGTCGGGGTAGTGAGTCTCGTCGAAGAGTCGCTCCAGCTCGTTGAGCTGCTCCAGCGTGAAGTTGGTGCGGCTGCGCCGCTGCTTCAGCTTCGTCTGCCCGTCCTCGTCCTCCGACTTCACGTCCTCGCGCTTCTCCTTGCAGTCGTAGATACCTACGGCGGGCCGAGGGCACAGCGCTGAGCCCACCCCCCGGCCCCCGCGTCCCCGGCCCGGGCCGCCACGAGCCCCTCCGCCGGCTCCCGCCCCGTCCCCCCGGCCCGGCCCGGCCCCGCGCGGGGACGCTTGGGCGCGACGTGCTGAAAGCCTGTGTGTGCTCGCGGTGCAGGGACCTCGGTGGCAAACGCGCCCTGACGCAAAGCGGCGTCAAGTCGATAAAGCAAACTCCAGGGCAGGACGCGCTATTTTCTAATAACTCGAGCCCCGGCGCCGCGGTGTTTCTTGGCCTAAAATCTCTGAATAGTTTCCTCAATTATCCTCTTCGCCTCTGTTGACATATTGACATAGCCTAACCTTCTCTCTCTCTCCCTTTTTATTTTTTTTGAAGGGGAGTGGAGTGTTAAATATTATTAAGTCAGAGAAGCTTAGGCAGAATCGCCCAAGTGTCGGGTCCCTGGCGGGGCGCCCGCAAAGTGCGCAGGGAGAGCCCAGGCCAGGCTGGGGTCCAGGCCCCCCGAGGGCCGCCGCTCCCGCCTGCAGCGCAGCAGGACAGGGGCCGTGCCAGCCGCCAGCCGGGCCAGAGCCTCCCTCAGGACGCCGTGGAGGCGGGCGCTCGCCCGAGCTCACCTCCTTCTGACCAAGAAAGCGCAGCCGTATCTTAAGGCGGGCACCCTGAGAGCACGGTCCCTTGACTTCCGGTTTTGTCCCTCCGTCTCTTGGACACACATTCTCACTCCCCATCAGGACACCAAGAGTGACACTTTCCTAGGTCCAAACATTACGACAGCAGCTACATTTGCTGGGGGAGCGGGCAGGGTATCAGGCAGACGGCTCAGGATTTAGGAGATTCTAACCCAGACACCTCTCCTTCCCACCGCTAGGAAATGAAGCCCCTCACCAAGCTCAGGGATTTAAAATAAAAGTTGCCCCCCCCGTTGCACAGTTGGTGGAAGCTGCATTTCAGCACCCCTTGCGTTTTCTTGTGCTTTTTCTCCGATCATAGGGCCTGCTGGGTGCAAGCAAAGAGGACCCCCATGCCCTCATTAGATGTCCCATCTGTGTCAAGGAGAAGAGGGAGGCTTTCAGGACGCTCTATCCAAGGAGTCTGGGGTTACACCCGTTCTGAGAAGCCTCTTAGCAGTAAGCCCAGAAACTTGCAAAGGGCGAAGACCCAGATCCTCTACCGGGCCAGGGAAAAATCCGGGCACCCAGTTCCCACCCCACCCCACCCCCCACCGGGGTCCCTGAGCTGGACACCAGAACCCAAGTCCTAGGTCTGCCTAAAAGCCTCTCCTCAAGGCTGCTGAGCACTGGACACTCAATCCCACCCCGGATCTTAAAGCCTCTCTCACCTCCTGAAAGAGATGCATTTCCAAGAACACCTTATTTCTCCCCAACGGGAAATCCTTTCCCGGAGGCGGCCCCAACTCTGCTTTCTCCTTCAGGTCTCTTAAGTCTGAACCCCAGGGATTGAGCCCAGATGAGGAGCTGGCCTTCAAAGTCCTCCAGAACCCACGGCAGGCTGTGCAGAATCCACAGGCTGCCGTGCCCGGCTCAGCGGGATCTGCTGCTCAGGCTCCCAAGACCTCTGGGTTTCTCCGAAGCCCAAGCATCTCCCGCCTCTCCATTTTGCTCCCGTTCTGCAAATTCGGCCTGGGGCTCAGCCCTGCCAGGGGTCTGCACACCCAGGCAAAAGGGAAAAGGTGCAGCTGGGGCTTTCCTAACCCCTTCCTGCTGCCTGTACTTCTAGCCCGGTCTTATTTTCCTCTCTCCTTCGAAAAAGGCCTCGATTGTACTCTGCTCTCCTTCCATGGGCCTTTTTGCAGGGTCCCCCTGCCTTGGCTGTCCAGGGTGAGAGGAGACAGACAGAAGAGGGGACTCAGCCTCTAAGGTGGATGGGGGAAGCCGTCAGGAGCCCGGGAGGTCAGTCGCCCGCCGGGTGCTGTAAATTAAATGTCAGCCCTGACAAGTGCACAGCCGACAGACAGCCGTGTCTCCATCAGAGCAAACTCTCTTTGTAGGAATCATAAAGCCAGGTGCGTGAGGCCTCGCCAAGGGGTGAGCCCCGAGATATGACAGGCCAGGCTCCGGCTGCCTGGGCTCTCAGAAGCCAGGGGCTTATTCCTAAGCCTCTGCCAGCTTTCTGCTTCCACAAGGTCAAGGTCTCCGAAAGCTGTCTGGGTCATCCACTGGGCTTCAAGGCCAGCACACCTGGACTCTGCCACCCAAGTGCAAGGGCCACAAGAGCAGGAGGCGTAGGGTCCCCACTCTCCGGCCGTGACCTCTCTCAACACGGACAGAGAATGAAACAGGACCCAGGAGCCACATGGCAAGCTTCTGTATTTCCTCTTTGTAGTGAGAAATAGACCTTCATATACTTTCAAACGCTGCCCCCTGAGAAATCGAGCCAATTTTATTCCTCTGATTTATAGCTGCTGGTTGCCCTGTTTGTACGGAGATTCCCCCGGGTTGGGACCACCGCTGTCCAGCTGAGAGAACCCTTGTAAACATGTTTTTTCCAATCCCCCGCGTTCAACAGCAGCGCAAAACGCCGCGGAGATTTCGGGGGGAAAGCAGACGGAAGGAGGCCCAGGACGCAGCCGGCGTGCAGCAGGGCCAGCTGCGCCCTGACAGCCTGGGGTAGGGCGGCCGCGTGCGCGGGGCCACAAGCCTCCCCGGGCCCTTCTGCCCCTTGTAGACCCTGACCACCTGCGGGCACGCGGTTGGTTTTATTCTACAGGCCCGCGGCAGCCAAGATCCAGCCCCAAGGTTCAAGGGGAAAGTTTTCCCTGAGAGGAAACCACGCGGAGAGGCGCAAGAGGGCGAAGAGGCGATGGAACGCCTTGCCTCCCCGACTGCCCGCCAGCGCAGCTCTCAACGCGGCCCATTTCGAGCTCGGGAAGGCGCTTGGAGAGACGTGTGTGGATCTCTCTGCGGGCGTGGAGGCGGACGTAAGACAGACCGGCAGGCACACAGGCAAGCAGCCAGCAGCTCTCCAGCCGACCTGGGTTTACAAGCCCATACACCCGGATTCCCCCCTAACGCGGGAAAGTTCCCGCTGTGGAGCCCAGTGCCAACGCCCAGGGAGGCGATCCTCCGGCGGCGCGCGGCCCCAGCCGCTGCCCGTCCTGGGCGCCTCTGCCTCTCTCCTTCCCGGCTTCCTCGCTTCTCCAGCCGAATCCTCCCCTCCCCCGTTTGGTTTCTTTCTTACGAAAAAGACTGGCGATGCACTGCCGGGGCCTTTGCGTCCGAGCCGTGGCTGTACATTCAGCGTTTGGGGTCGAACGGAGAGCGAACCGCGGCCCCCGGGGCCTCTGCGCGCGCGGCGCCAGGGGCAGGCGGCCAGGCTCGGCGGCGAGGAGACGCCGTCCCCGGGAGGGGCCCGGAGCCGGCGTCCGGAGAGCTTACCTTCGGCGGCCCTCCCCGAACCGAACTCTTTCAGTTTGTCCTTGTCGTTGTCCACGTGGTCCTTAAAGAGATGCACCGGACAGTGGCCGCTGCCCTCCGTTATGTCCTGGAGGTTGGGTTCCGAGACCCCCAGCTCCCGGGAGCGCGCCAGTCCGCTCTCCAAAACTTCCCTGTAAGTGATCGAATCCTTCTTGGCTCCGCCGCCGCCGCCGCCGCTGCTCTCTTTGCTCTTCTGGTCAAAAGATTTGGATACAAAAGCCGTGAGCTCCTCCATGGTGGCCGGGGGCTGCGGGGGTCCGCGGGGCTCGGCGGGGCTGGCTGGGAGCCGGGCTGGGGTCCGCACGCCTCCCGCGCGGACACGACTCTGTCCGTGTGAGGGTGGACCTCGCCTGCTGTTATTTATGGCCTTCAATTTGCGATCTCACTATTTATACACGGCTACGTCCGCCCAACCCCCAACGCTCCCTGTCTGCAGCAATTACAGCTCCCGGCTCGGCGGCGGGCGCACGCAGAGACGCTGTCTCTCCCCCACCTCCAGGCCGGCAATTGGCTTTCTTTTCATTTCATCACTGCTTGGCGTCTGTGCACCTTGGTGTGGAGAGGTAAAGATCAAGTTTTTGAAGGCAGAGAGAGAGAGAGCGCGCGCGCGGGCGCAGGCGCCAGCTCCCCGAACAGGTATCCGCATTCTCTCCGTGGCTGGCGGAAACGAACCTCGAGCAGGAGTTTAGGGCTTGTGAGGACGTCCTGGCCTGCCGGCCCCGGGAGCAGCGCAGCCTTGCGCCTCGAACGGTATCGTCGCAGGACGTGTCCGGGCGTGGTCGTGCGGGGACTCCAGCGAGGGCACCCGGGCGGCGGGGACGCGCCATCACAGACGGGAATGAGTCCCAAGTTGGAGATGCGGTGGGATTGCGGGCTGGACCCGCCGGCGAGGCCCGCGGAGCCAGCGGGTGGAGCGGGTGCGCGCGGCGTGCCGGGGGGGGGAACAGCTCTAGGACCCCGAAAGTGAGAGGAAGGGTCCAGGTCTAGCCGAACGTGGGCGCCCGCGCCTCGGCGGCGTTGGTGCAAAGCCGCTCGCAGACCACGGAGGGGCCGGGGACACGGACGCTGCGGGCCACGAGCGCCTGGAGCGCGCTGGTCCAGACGCGGAGAAGCCGGAGGGTCTCTGGGAGAACTGGTTCGTACACAGTGGTCCGTGGGGCGCGCGTCAGATCCCGTCCGGCCGGACCGACGCAGCCTTCCTTAGAGCCGTGCTGTCAGCCCGGTGTCTGGGAGATTTACTGGGGGTGGGGAATATATGTATTTTTGGTTGTGCCACAGTGCTCCTGAGCAGATCCTGACTCCCTCGGAACTTTATAACGTGCTTAAAAGGAGCCACTTTTTCTCACCTGCAATACGAAATTCATTGGGCAATCCCGGCAGCTGAAGAAGTCCTCTTATCTGCAAATAAAGTGACTTTTCTGTTCTCCCCTCTTTTTCCCTGCAACCTCCCCCTCGTCTCACCTTCCACCTGCTGCCCCCGCCCCGCTGGAGTTGGGACAAGGCTGTTGGCGAGGGGTACGGGGGTGGGGGGGGAGTGTTAGGCGCTTTGGAGGAGTTCGTTTTGCGTTTTCTGAAGTCACGTCCTCCAACGAAGCGCCGCTTAGTCAGACCCCAGGATCGGGGCCACGCTCGGCGGTTCCCAGTGTTCGGTCCAGCGTCCGGAGCCGGACAGCAGTTTCCTTCAGCGGGAAGGAACGTGAACGATTTCTCCTGAATCCCCGGGGCCAGGGTCGGGTTCACACGGGGGTGCCTTGATCCGGGGGGAGGGGGTGTGAAGCCAGAGAGGTGGGGAGAGAGGGGGGTCGGGAGTGGGAACAGAGCAGCTCGTCCTTCCCCCTTTCCTCTCCTTCCTTCTCTCCCTCCCTCGCTCCCTCCATGTCTCTCCCGGTGTTTTCTGCTCTCCTCGCCGCCCTCCATCCATCCTCCGGGAGCGCTGCGCCCGTGCTCCTCCGCGCGGCCCCGGCTGCTCTGCCCCGCATACAGCGGACGGAGCTGGGGGATTTGGGGGCCGCTGCCTCCCCCGGACTTCAAAAGCGAAAGGCGAAGAAGCGCTCGCAACTTGACAAACAGGTCTTTGTCACCGCGGCCCTCTAATCAAAGCGAAGGCGCGCAGATATCACACAGAATTACAAATAGCCCCTCATGCATTATGCATGCAGCCGCCTTGCGGGTCTGCGGGGGAAACGCCGAGGGCCGCTCCCGGAGCCGGGTAGCGCAGGGCGCGCGGGGCGCGGGGCGGCCCAGGAGCTCAGGGTCCTTGCCAGGGCCCCCCACGCCGCATTCACTCCTTGGGGCGCATCTTCCAACCCTACCCAGTCTAGGGACACCCCCCCCCGCCCACAAGCGAACGTTCTTTTTGCAAGAAACGGTAGATCCACAGGAGGGAGCGGGGAGAGAAGCGGGCATTAGCAGCAGATCTGGGGGGAGAGGGCTCTGGGCCGGAGCAGCTTTCTGGGGTCCTCACAGGTTAGGGTAGCTTTTTCCCTCCTCACCTCCTCCCATCTGGCCACTCCTCCAGCTTCAGGTGAAGAGGCCAAGTCCCCAGGGACCTAGTGGTGAACCCCCGACCTGCAGCCTGCCCACCCCTCCCTGGACCTCCCCTACAATCTCAGCGACCCAACCTTCCCTGGGGGAGGGGTCACATAGGGCCTGGCCCTTACATGGCCTGAGGTTCCTTCGCAGGGAACAGGGCTGAGAGGCCCCAGGCCCCCAAGCAGGGCTACCCGCCTTGGACCTCAGACCTTGGACCCTATCCAGGAGAGAACATTGCTGGGACCAGGGTTTTGCGGCCTCCAGGGATCTCCCCAAGGGACACCAGCTGGGGACTCTGGATATTCGAAACCCTGAAGCCTGAGAGAGAATTAAAGCCACCCCCATCCACAGCAGTCCCAACTTTGATTCCCAGTGCAGACGAACGGTTTCGAAATAACCCACCCTAAGAGGAATGAGTCCGTGCCTCTTCTAAGAGTTGTTGGTTAGGAAGGAATCCCCTTTTTACAAAATCACACTTTCTCTCGATGAGCAAAGTGATGGCCTCTTCCTCTAACTTTTGGGGACGGTGGAGAGGAGATCCCCTGAACACCCGCAACTCCCGGCCCCCTGGACAGGGGCCCACAAGGCTCCTTGACCTTCTCTCCTTTAAACCAGAGGCAGCAACGCCCAGCATCAGCCGTTAGTCTCCATATTTTAGCCTGGGCGAGGACATTTTCAACCACATATTTTTGCTAATTCAAGCCGGTGCCCAAGGCCGCAGGGTGGGTACAGTTTATGAAATGTTACATTTACATTTCCGCTGGGGTGAAGGCCGGCGAGGGGCGGGGGAACGCAGAGCTCAGACTCTCCCAGGCATAAGGGGCTCTTGTTTTGAGTTTCTGTAGCTGCTTCCCCCAGAGAGGATCCCTCATCCCAAGATGAGAGGTGAGGACAACATTTGAAAATCTCAACTTGTCTTGGGAGAACGTAGATGCTTTAACATCTCAAATGCATTCTGCCAACTCTGAAAGAGGCAGCGGCTTCATGAAAGTTTGTGGACAGAAACAAAAGCATAGCTCCTTCCTTTAAAACAAAACAGAACCAAACCAAAAAAACAGCAACAAAAAAGAAAGAAGTCCTGGATCGGGCTGGGGTGCAAAAAAGGGGGATCTGGTTTCTGGAAGAACACGGAAGTTCCAACGTGGATTTCACCAAAAGCTCTGCACACACCCTGGAGCTCGCCTGGGTCACTGATCCACGGTGGCGCCCGGCATCACCTCGCACCCCGCTGCCCAGGAACCGGAGCGGACGGGAGCCGCCTGAGTCCTGAATGCCTGAGTCACTCGCTCCTACCCGCGCCCGCACCATCAGGTTTATGATCCACCTGGGAAGAGACACGTAGACAAAATGCAATTAACTGAAATAGAAATGCCAGGACACCCTGTGCTCGGGAGGAAGGAAGGGTCTCTGTCAAGGCGAAGGAGGGTGGAGGCTCTTTCTAATACAACTGGTGGTTCCTGCAGCTTGGAGGTACCCTGGTGTCTGGGTTGGCCCACGTGCCTATGGACCTGGCGGGTGCCAGCCAGGCCCCCATTTGATGGCGTGGGGGAAATGAGTGAGTACCCCACCAGGAGGATGGTTCACAGCCAGCCCGCCGGGGGGGGGGTCCACCCCAGGAGGCCAGAGCTGCCCGGACACCCTCCTCTTTGGCAAGCTGCCCCCGGGAGCGTGGGTTCTCTCGTTCCAGATCTGGTTTCCTGAACTCCGACCACCTTCACCCAGGCCGAGGCCAGACTGGCCGCATTCAGAGCTGGACATTCTGCACCCCTCACTCGCCTGAGTTTACCCCAACTAGAGTCTCTCTGGCCAGCCCTGCAGGCTCGCAGCTTCCTGTCTGGTCCCAGGCTGAGCTGGAAAGCTCAGACACGCTGGTCCCCAGTGGCAGAAAGGGCTGGAGCCGGCCACCCGTGGTGCGTCCTCCTGGCTTGGGACCATTAGAGCAGGCAGGGCGAGGAGGTGGGGGGTGGGGTGGGAGTGGTGATGGGGTTTTCTGCCCGTCCCTGTGCTTTCCCACCTGCAGACAGGAGCCAGGAGACTTCTTAGCAGTACTGTCCACTCCGGGACCTCCATCTGGAAGGCACACTAGTTGAACTTGGATGTCCGGGCACTGCCGTCCAGCCCGGAGCCCTCAGGAAACCTGAGAGAAGAAGAGGCTGTGGACACAGCCGACCGCCTCCCACTCCCACAACTGTGGCCCCAAGCAGCATAGTGGGGGACCGACTCCGGGGGCAAACTTCAGACAGAATGAGGAAATGGACACCGGCGTTCAATTTTATAAAATAATCTGACATTCTGTATGTATGTATGTGAATTAGGTAAATTTTAATGAACTACAGCTGCTGCTAATGGTCTCTCTTGCCTGGTATTTACAAGGCCAAGGGACAGGCGGTAATGAACATTCCAATATTTAATATTTGGTTTATTTAATGCTTAAAAGGTAGGGCCCTGAGTTTTCACGTTTAGCTCAGTAAAACGAAGCTCCTCTGATCCAAGCCGATTTATGTTCAATCAAATCTCATGCCCTGAGCTTCTGAAGAGCAGAGTAGCTTTGGCAGCCGTCTGGGGTGTCCAGCCCTTCTGGGAGGTTGGGAGTCACCGCCCCACTCCGTTTTCCCCACTGCCCACCCCCAGGGTCCTCCTGGCTTCCCATGAAACAGAGGAGGAAGTTCCAAGGAATGCCCCTTCCATCTGGCCCACTTTCTCAGCACCTAATTCCAGAGACGAGGTCTGTTGATAATAATAACGGAGAGTTGATGGTTCTCGCGCAGGAGCGAGCCTTTGTACGAGTAACCAACCCCTCCCTGCACATTAAGCATTTATGAGTATCGATCAGAAGGGCAGGATTTTACAGAGGTCTTAACACTCTTCTCGGACGGGCTCCTCTCTCCCCCTCCCCCTTTGAAATTTAGAAACCTGCCTTTGTATTCCCCCCTACGCTGTTTATTGATTTACGCAAACATCAGTGCTTCCAGCGTGAGGCTAATAGATTTTCATCACGCTGGGGCTCTGTTCATCCAGCTCTTGAATGGATAAGATTGATCCTGTCGACAATTCGACATCTATACGATTAATAAAGGGCGAGATGGGGCAGGATAGGTTCTGTCTCCTCTTTGGAGGGTGGGCCTCCTCTGTGCTGCAAGGCCCCTCCCCCAAGATGTAGGCTTTTGGTTTTTTGTTTCTTTTCACTTAGCCTCACTTTTACTACAAATCCCAGCTCGGGGGGCCGGGGTCGGGGAGGGTGTTCTAAAATAACCCTCAATGCAAAAATGCAACTTTAACAATACATTTCGTAGTAGGAAGTGCTGTTTGCTTTCTGTGGAGTTCCTCTCTCTTTTCCGTGCCATGTACTTTGCAACATCTGGTGGACATTAAAACTCTCTCCTTTCAGATTTAATCACAGGGCCGTTACTTTACGTTTTATTGAAGAAAAACATTATTTTTTCGGGGAGCAAAGCAGTTTACCACAGAGGACCTCTGAAGAGGGCCGTTTTTGTTTTGTTTTGTTTTGTTTTGTTTTGTTTTGTTTTCTGGAGACCACCGCGAAACAAACAATGGGCAGCTCTCCTTCACGATGAATACATTACGCGCTCGCAGGGAGCCCTTTCTGCGGTAATTAATGTTCCTAGGAGCAAGCTCAGGGGTGGATTCTGGGTTTCGTTCGTTCTCGGTTCTGGCACCGGGCCTCAGCACAAGGACACGGAAAGAGCCAGTTCTACCTCCTTCCTGCCGGCGGCCCCTCACCCCGGATTGGCTTCTCCCCGTTACGCACGGGTCGCCGAGAGCTTTGGAAACAGCTCGCTCCAAAACTGGCTCAGAACCTAGGGCTTTCTCTCTCCATTTTCAAAATGCAGACAAAAGGGAGGAACACGTCCCACGCCCACAGCCTGCGAGAGAAGACTCTGCTTCGGAAGACCTGGGCCCCCCGGTCGGAAGCTGGAAGAAAGCGTCCTGCACCCACCGGGCGTCGCTGGGACAGTGGGTCCCAGCCCCCCGGGGCGCAAGCGGAGTACGCAGGGCGCTGTCCCCGCGGGTCGTGCTGGACCGGTGCCCGTGCGCTGCCTTCCTTCCCGGCTCAGGCTCCGGCCAGCGTCCCCAGGCGCCTGGGAACGTGACGCAACGATCTGTACTGTCATTGCCGGCAGAAAAGGCCGCGCAGGGCTCCAGGACCTCGCGACCACCTGCCCAGAGTTTGCAAGGGGTTCAACAAACTGCGATCTCCCCCCACCCCCAAGGAAAGCTAACGGTTACGCTGGTGGGACCGAAACTCGGGCAGCCTCGCGTGCTCCCCACGCGCCATCGACTTTCAGATACCACGTCTTTAGAAAAAGAATCCAGGGAAGGAACTTTCACCCTCTAGCAGGCAGGCATTAATTAAGTGGCCAATCTGTGCAGAAGACACGCCCCCCTCCTCCCCATCTTCTGCGTCCTGAGGCTGCCTTGGAACCAAACGTCCCCTGGGGAAGCAGGCCGACCTTCTGTGCCAACGGCCCCTTCCGGAAGGACAGCTCATCGGCCGGGAGCACCTGGGCATTGGAGTCCCCCCAGGACGGCTTGGGGCCAACAGTACTTATCATGCAAGGCCCTGCACCCCTGGGGTCCCCAAGCCTCCCTCATACCTCAGAATTGGAGCCAACCAGGGTCACCCAGCTTGCTCCCGCCCAGTTCACTGTCAGACAGCTGGGCTGGCTCTCCAGGTTGTGGGTCACCCCCGCAAGCGTCGCCCATCCCAGATGGGTGATTCCTATCACTCGTCAGGGCCTTGTTGAGGAGGGGACTTGGGCTGCCTCTCTCCAGGGCCCCCCTCACGCTACCCCACTAATGAGGAGCCTGCGCTGCCCGCCCAGGGTTGCCTCTGGGAGGCCAGGGGCGTGCCCTTGCCCTGCACCGACTGGGGAACCTGCCAGCCATCGCGGGGGAAGGCGGGTGGGGGGGCGGGGAGAGAGCAGGGAAGGGGCAAAGCCAGGAGTGGGGGGTCAGAGATCTGGGGGGCTGGCGGGTCCGGGCGCTGCTCGGCTAATTGGGAAGCAGAGGCGCAGGCCGGGGCCAGAAGGCGGGGAAGGGGCCCCGGGACGAACAGGGAGAGAGGCTGCCCGTGTCGCTGCCGGCCTTTCCACAGCAGCTCAGCCTCCTGGCCTGAGGCGAAGCTCGGGGCTAGAGGGCTGAGCTCCACCCGCTGGACCCCAGCCAGGAGCCCACCTCGGCGCTCAGCACGAACCCCCCCCCCTCCTCCCCTCCAGCGCTGTCTGCGCACGGGGGAGGGGGGCCGAGGTGGGGGGAAGGGAGCCGGAGCCCGCGGGGGAGGGGTCCACGGGGCGGAGGCGGGGAGGCGGGGGTCGTTATCCTGGCCGGGATCAGGACAGTCACAGGACTGGCCCCCTGGGCAGAAGAAGCCGCCTTGCAGGCCTGGGCACCAGCCAACCAGCTGGGGAGCCTGGAGGCTGGGTGGAGGGGCTGCTGTATCCTTAACTGGCCCCCCACCGGGCTCCGCCCAGCCAGGAAGGCTTAGGGTGGTGTGTGGAGAGCTGGGTTTTCCCTCTCTTGAAGGCAAGGGCCTGCCCTGGGTTCGTTCATTCATTCACTCATTCATGTATTCATTCCTGTATCCCCCTCTGTGCCCGGTCTCTGACTGCTGCACCACTGACATGGCCCTGGAGCTGGCCTGTGCGGCCCGGGTCTGTGCTCCCTTTAGCCCTCACGCTGCCGGTGGGAGAGGAGATTTCAGATGGGCTGGAGGAATCTGGTCCGGGAAAAGCCCTCCACCTGCTCCAATTCTGAAATGCTCTGTGCCTCCCAAGAGGTCTGGGCCCTGTGTGAGGACCAGGAAGGCAGCTTTCAGGTTTGGGGTGAAGAGGGACTCCCCAGGGCAGAGCAGAAGTGGGGGTGATTTGGGGCACGTGTCCAGACCCGTGGGTCCCCGTGGCTTCAGGGCACAACCGGGCTGGATGGGATCCTCTGCGGTTCCTCCTGTCAGCAACTGCTCCTGGATTCTGTCTTCCTGACGCAGAGGGGTCGTCGTTTGTGCGCACAGGTCCGAAGAGGAGGGGGAGATAGAGCGCCCCCAAGGCTACAAGAAGAGCTGGTGAAAGACAGGAGAGGGTCTAGAGGCCAGGGCTGTCCCCGCCCTCTGGGGGAGTTCCAGGGACGCCCACATGGACCCACGGCTAGCTCTCCTTGCAGCAGTCAACATGCGGGTCTGGATGGAGGATCCGTTATTTTGACAATACTTCCTCTTCCATCTGCTCATTGCTACTCTATTCAGATTGGCACCCATAAGACACCTTGCTCTCCAACTGGGCTCATGTGGGTTGAAATAATCAGATCCCCCCAGGCTGGGGAAGAAACCCATCTGGAGAGGGGAGAAGGCAGCTCTCAACTGGCCCCTACCCTCAGGGGGCCTCAGGGCTGTCCACAGGACCAAGCCTTCAATGAAACAACGCTTTTTAATGGTTCCTTTGAGTTGTCAACCAGTACTTTTTGAGCACAGTGGTGGCAGAGCTGAAGGCCCGCAAAGACATGCACACCCTCACCTCTGGAACCTGTGACTATGTTTCCTTATGCGGCAGAAAGAGTTTGCAGGTGTGATTAAGGTTACCAGCCTCCGCATTGGGAGATGGTCCTGGAGTATCCAGGCGGGCTCTGTCTAATAAGAAAAAGCAGAAAATTGCTCCGGCTGGTGTCAGAGAGATGAAGCAGAAGGAGACAGAGAGATTCCAAGCATGTTGCTGGAAGGGCCTCATGGAAAGTGGGACAAAGAATGTGGGTGGCCCCTATGAGCAAAACCAGCCCTGGCCGGTAAGCAGCCAGGAAGAGATGTCAGTCCTACAACCCCAAGGAACTAAACATGGCCAACAGCCTGAACGAGCTTGGAAAGTAAACACTCCCCCAGAGCCCCTGATAAGAGCCCATCCTGGTGGACACCTTGATTTTGGACTTGTGATGCCCTGAGCAGAGGGCACAGCTCAGATACCCACATAGTCCCTGGACTTCAGACCCAAGACAGTTAATAAATGAGTGTTGTTTCAAGGCTTTGAGTTTGTGATTATCCGTTACAGCAGAAATAGGAAACTCACACGTACATTCCTACAAGCACAGGACATGTGCCAGGTGCCAGGGACACAGAGGTCCACTAGGAACCTTCCCTATTCTCTCGGAGCTCACAGTTTGTTGGGGGACACAGACAATAAACAGATACGTGAATTTAGAAATTGGATGTAATTTCAGGTGCAGAGAATCAGAGAGTGATAGGCTTGGGGAGACGTTTAGAAAGGGGGTTGGGGAAGGTGACTTTTGGAGCAGAACGTAGAAGGCGAGAGGGAGCAGGTGATGATACCATGTGGGAAGAGGGCTTTCCAAGCAGATAACATGAGGACAAAGACAGGACATACATCTGTCACGTTGAGAAATAGCAGGAGAGATGAGCAGAATGGTCAAGGGAGAGAGTCCCAGGGGGCGGGCTGACAAAGGTCTTGTAAGGCAAGTGTTTTGGACTCAACTGAGTTGCCTGTTGTGGGCTTGTTTAGTTTGTGATGCCCACTGGACCTCTGAGATGTTGAGTAGTCTGGTGGCCTGGTGAGTCTGAGCTTGGGAAGAGCACAGCTAGAGATACTGGATGCATGTGGAAGAGGAAACCAGTGGACTGGGTGAGGTCACCTGAGACACAGATGTGCGTAGAGGAGAGGAGAGGTCCATTACCTGACCCTGAGTCTCTCTAACCACAGGTTGGGAAGAGGGTCAGGATGTAGCAAAGCAAAGGAAACCAAGAGGGGGTAGCCATTGAGGTAGGAGAGAAACGGAGAAGTACGTTCTGGAAGAAACTGTGTCAGGAAGGAGGAACGTTCCAGAGCAATGTAAAAAGGATCACAAGGGAACACTATCAACAAGTTTGTGCTAATGAACTCAATCACTAACGTGAAATACATTCCTTGAAAGATGTAAATTACCAAAGCTAACACAAGAAAAAATAGAAAACATGAATAGTCCTGTATACCCATCACAAAGACGTCAGGGTTGTAATTAATAGTGTGGCCACCAAGAAATCTCCAGGACCAGACTGACTTGTGAATTCTACCACACGTGGGAAAAAAAATCACCTTCACAAACTCTTTCAGTGATAATGCAGGTGGGAAAATTCCTAAATCATCTTTGAGGCTTGAATCACTCTGAATCCAAAACCAGACAAAGGTGTTACAAGAAAACAGAATTACAGACCAATATCAGCCGTAAACACATAGAAATCCTTAACAAAATATTTGCAAATCAAATTCAAAAGTATATACACTAAAGGGATAATACACCATGACCAAAAGTGGTTTATCCCAGAAATGCAAGGTTGGATTGATATTTGAAAGTCAACCAATGCAATCCACATGTTAAGAGGAAAAAAAAAAAAAGGAGGGAAAATATATGACTATCTAAGTAGATGTGGGAAAATGGATCCAATCCTTCTTACATGCCCAGAATTTATTCTGCAAGCTTTAGAGAAGTTTGTAGAGGCATGTGGGAGAAATAGGTTTTAGCCACACATTTTTCCAACTCCTGTTTCCCCTCCCATACCCAACACTTTGAAGACCTTTTACCAGTTCCATATTGATCTTTTCCTGTGTCCCAAACACCAAAAGACTATTTTATTTATTTATTTATTTATTTATTTATTTATTTATTTTGGCCGTACAGCTCGTGGGATCTTTGTTCCCCAACCAGGGCTTGAACCTGAGCCCTCAGCAGTGAAAGCGTGGAGTCCTAACCACTGGACCACCAGGGAATTCCCCAGACCATTCTGAAAGTCCCCTCTGGCACCTGCTGCAAACCCATCTGCTCCAGATGCAGGCAGAAGTCCCTTAGCTCAAAAGCGTTCTCTCTCCATGCACATTAAACACCAAATCCTGCAAAAAGAAAAGTGGTGCCCATTGCCTGTATTTTAGACAAGAGAGACAGGAATGATTTTTCTTTTCTTATTTGGAGAAGGGAAGGCTGGCCCCGAGGCTACTTGTGACCTTGGTAGGGCCATGTCTTGAGAGAAGCTGGTGGTGAGCACACAGCCCCAACTATGGACAAGGGAAGTGAAGACCAGTGTTTCTGGTGTGTGGCAAACACTACGACTCAGCAGAACTTGAGATTACACTAGGTGGAAATGGCTGCAGGGCTAGGGGTCTGCGTGACAAAGGCCAGACACAGGGAACAGCAATCAGTGCCTCCTTGGGAAAGTTTTAAGGGACTCTCAAAACTACACTTTGTGAATCATAACTATTCACAAAAGGATCCTCACCCTTGCTTTGGACTACTGTGTCTGTCCAACCATCCTGCTGTTTGCCCCTTGACCAATGGTGTAGTTAACTCAGAAGAGGCTCGTGCTACAAGCAGCAGGTGCTTTGGAGGCATAGGATGGGAGCTGATCCGCCTCCTATTTTTAAATCCACCAGCAAATCACCCTGAAGGTCATAATCTGTGATCAGCAGAGTGGCTGCAGCAGCTGAGGGACAATAGGGCTTTAGGTTTCCTGTTGAATCAGTGGCGTTTGAGAAGTTCTGAGTTTCAGTGAACTCTTTCAATTTATTGCGTTCACAGAACCATCTCCCCAAATCAAATTTCACCATGTTCCAGAAGACCCTCCTGTGCTTTTCCTGAGCCATTTCCAATTTCCTTCCAACGGCTTTTGTTTTTTAATTGAGGTGAAACCTTTCAGGGTCTTCGACAAGCCCCGTCCCACAGGGACAAGACACACCCCCTGGGCACTACCAACAGCCACATCCGTTGCTGAGTGAAATTCCACCTGGACTTCTTTCTTCCACACCAGCCTTCGGTCAGGGGGCCCTTTCCTGACAAAGAACCACGACACAATAGTGGTCCTGCTTAAGCTTTCAGTGTTTCAACTGAAGCCATCACTAGGCTCAATGGAGTTTCTCCACCTCCGCGCTACTGACATTCAAGGTCACATGACTCTGGAGGGAGGGGGGCGTCCTGCGCATCATGGGATGTTTGCAGCTTCCCTGGTCTCCGACCCCCAGATGTCTGGAGCACCCATTCCCTCTCTTTAATTGGGACAAACAAAAATGTCTCCAGACACTGTCAATGGTCCCCTGAGGATGGGCAGAATCATCCCTGGTTTTGGACCACTTGCAGAAACAGAAAAATAGATAGCTAGATAGATAGATAATAAATGGACAGACAGATGGATGGGTAAGCAGGCAGATGGATCCATGAAGATTAGATAGATAGACAGACAGATAGATAGATAGATAAAACAAGCTATGCACTGAATTATTTCCCCCTCCAAATTCAAATTCACTTGTCGTAGCCCTAAACCCCACGGCCATAGTACTAGAAAGTGCGGCTTTTAGGAGATAATCACGTTTAGGTGAGGTCACGAGGGTGGGGGGCCTCCACCGTGTGAGGACACAGTGAGAAGGCTGCAGTCTATAAGCCAGGAAGAGAGCTTCATCAGGAGCTAATCTGCCCACACTGTGATCTTAGACTTGCAGCCTCCAGGACTGTGAGACGTAAATGTCTGTTGCTTAAGCTGCGCCGTCAGGGGTGTTTTGTTATAGCAGCCCAAGTTGACTTAGATAGATGATAGATAAATGTGATAGAGGGATAGATTAATGATAGGTAGAGAGATAGATAGCTGATAGACAGATAGCTAGCGAGCTAGATAATTAGACAGAGTCTCTCATGCTGGGTCAGGGTTTCTCAACCTCAGCACTACCGGCATCTGGGGCTGGATGACCCTCTGATGTGGGGTGTCCTGGGCACTGCGGGCTGTGGAGCAACTTCCCTGGTCTCCACCCACCAGGTGCCAGGAGCTTTCTCCCAAATAGTGACAACCAACAAAATCTCCAGACATCACCACATGTCCCCTGGGAGGGGCTAATCTGCCCCCACCGCCCCCATCCAGAGTCATTCTTGCACACAGCCTGCCCCCCGGGCACAAGGCAGGCTCATCATTAGAATCAGAAGTAACAGTATCAATACTTCCTTGAGCACTTCCTGCATCTCGGGCACTCTCCTTGGAGCTTTTTATACATTAGCTCAGTTCCTCAGAACAACCTCAAAGGATACGTATCATTATTCTCACTTTACAGAAGAGAAACATGAAGCTCGAGCTAGCTTAGTACCTTGAGTTAGAGAGACACACCCAGGAGAGACAGAACCAGCCTGGAATACAGATCGGCCTTCTCCCTTCCTCCGTGGCTCCCGGGCATACCTGCTGCCAACCTGCCAGGGGGGGCGGGAGGGGTGAGAGCGGGTGTGGAAATAAGAAAAATGCTCTGGGAGGCTCACATCAGAACAGGCACCACGGAAGAGCACTGGGTTTGTGTCTGTCTGTTGAAGGTACGACCTTCTGCTTGTCCGAAAACAACCCTGTGTTTCCCCAAACACTCTCCAAGCCCAGGATTCTCCTGGGTGGTGTGCAGACACGTGTGGCTGAGACCACGCAGCGCAGTCCCCAGCTGGCCATCTGCAAGAAGCACGGCTTTCCATAGATAAACTGCTTCTGACGGGGCTGGGAAAACAAGGGAGCACAGAGACAGTTGAAACGACGCCCGTACTCTCCCTCCACCTCTTTTCTGAAGCCTCCCACACTGAAAACTTCCCAAACAATCCTTTTCATTGGGATCTATTTTTGTTTGGCTGTGAAATTCTGTTTAAGGAAATGCCACAGGCGGAAAATCCAGGCTGCATATTTTGTACTTCGTGAATGACAACACAAGTGATGGGGCCTCGTTAAGACAGATAATTGCTCTAATTTTCTCTCTTCATTTCATGAGTCTTTGGCAGATGTGCTTCCGTCGGATCTGATTCCCAGGCACCTTGGCAACATCCTAAGTGACAGTTCCGGGTGACGCCTTCACGACATAAATGTTCCCCCTCGGTGGCATCATCCACTCTGGAGATAAGGGACTCCTGGACCGTGTGGAGTGTGGATGGCTACCCTCGGACATCCATCAAACTACCCAGGTCACCAACGCCGTCTGGCTTTTCGGATGCCTGACAAGGGGGCAGCCACTGGGAAAAGAGTCGCCTGAAAGAAACTTCTGAGGGTGTTTTCCCAAAGCCGGACACAACCCTCAGCCGTCCCAGGACCCATAGAGAACCACAGTCACAGTGCATAATATACTTCAGCCCAGAGGACAGTTCTCTTAGGGCATCCTGACTACGGAGGCGTCTCTAAAGATACTTCACTTGGGCATTGCCGGACGGTCTCCCTCAGTCCTGCACTGCTCACAGGTTATCCGAGGGTTTGCTTTTCTAGCTCTTGAAGTGGCATGAATATTCCGTACACGGTACACACTGGAATCTTCTACACTGTTCCCCTTAACAGAAAAATATTAAAACTCATAATGAGTGAAATCAGAAAGGATCGTGACACTTCGAGCGCGTGTTTGAAAATTCTTCTCAAAGGGACATGCTTGTGCATCCCAGCGGAAGCAGGGAGCAGCCCCAGACTTTATAAACACCAAGGGGTTTACACTTAATTCATCCAGACTGACAGTGGCAGCGTGTCTCCCGGAAAAAACGAGGATGCCGTCAGGAAAAGAACATCCAGCCCATCTTGAGGGCTGTTCAAAGTAGATGTGAACTCAAAGAAGAGAGATTGTCATCTAAGTGAGGTGCACGAGCATGAAATAATGTTAACCGTGCTCATTTTTAAAACATGCTTCACGCCTGACTTTTAAAAGTGGGTAGATAGAAACGTGTATGAATATTTTGGAAGCAGGCTTCCTTTATGGATTTGAAAATCTGCACACACATAAGCACCCAAACTAGTGCCCGTCAGATAGATGCATGGTTTTCTCTGAAGGTGGCTCTTTGGTCCTGGATGCGAGGAGGGGCTCGCTATGGACAAGGCCGTTTTATCCATTAAGGAGGGGCCACCGGGGCCAGGCCGACGTAACTGGTCCACAGCTACCCTTCTGGGTGGGTCCACCCAACCGGCTGTTTTCAGAGAATTCCCCAGCACGGAGGGCAAAGGTCCCCCTGAAAACATGCAAAGACCCCGCCTCAAGCTCCAGCAGCAGACACTGCGTTGACTCCCCTGGCAGAGCCTCTAGACGCAGCTGCCATTTAAAAAACTAGTTCAATTTAACCAGCTTACAGCCTTTTGGGGGAAAATATTGTAAATGAGGCAAAAATAGAGCAGATCGTTAATCTGTCATTTTTTATCCCCCTCGGTTCCATGCCCCAGCTCCTTTCAGCGCTGGGAACATCTGTAACATTTAAAATCCATTTGCACAAAGCCAAGCTCCTAAGCTCCCTCCGTGGGACACCCCCAAACGTTTGAGGGGTGATGCGTGGGAAGGAAAGAGACACAGCATCAGCCGGGGCTTGTAACTCCGCCTGTCGACTTTGGTGTTTGAACCATGCCCCCCGACAGTTGGAGAATTTAACTAATGATCCCAGGGAAATCATGTGAAACATTATTTAAATAACTGGAAAATCTATGCTGACCCTCAGCCAATACCCATTTACCCAAATTAAAGGAAATACAGAGTCAGAGGCTGCGGGGGACAGAAGGGGCTGCGAGTCTGGAAACCGAGCTGTAATCTCTTCTCCGAGGATGTGGCTTGAACAAAGGAGGGGCAGGGGGGGGTGTCTGAAGGCTGGGCACCTTGTGGGCTGCAAGGTGTGGGCTGCTGGGTGGACACCCTTCTCCTCTCCTCCGTGAGTATTCCGTGAACTTCTCGTGACGACCCAGGGAAGTGTGTGCCACTGAGGCAAAAGGATGGTGACCTTCCTTTCCGAACAAGTAACCCATTTTTGATGAGGTTCTTCGTTGCCTGGTTGTAAGAAAGAAGGTGCTGCCAGGCTCACAACGCCGTGAGAGCTTTGAAGGACCCTGGTGGACTGTGTAGCTAAAGGGGCACCATTAGAAAAGGGGGACGGGGAGCTTCTCCGCATGGTGCGGGCTACTTGCTGCCTAGCAGGACAGAGCATTGGGCTGCAAAGGACTACTTCTGGGCAAATGATTAAACAGGAATTTTCAGAAAGAAGAGGATGTCTCTCCTCTGAAGCAGGGTGCATCTTTCTGTCAATGATATGATATAGCTTAACTAGAGATTGTTTTCTTTATTAATGGTACATAACATAATGGTATTTCTTGCATCTGGTAGTATCTTAAATTTGAGGAAATTTAGTATCTTTTCAGTGGTAAATGACACAGTTCAAAAAAGTCCTAAAGGAAGAAAGAAACATAATTTACCACTTGTTTACACATTAGGCTAATGCGCAGCTCTCTAGTTTTTAAGCATTACATTTTCTTTCATAATTAAAAAAAAGAGGGTGTCTGTCTTCTTATGGGATGGAGCACACAGCAAGGTAACGTGAACTTGAAGGCAGAGGTCTGGGTGATGCATACAACCAAGGCACACCAAGGATTGCCAGAAAAACACCAAAAACCAAGGGAGAGACACAGAGCAGATCTTCCCCTAGACCCCCCAGGAGGAACCAATCCTGCCAACATTTTGACCTCAGACTTCTGGCCTCCAGGACAGTGAGAAGATACATTTCTGTTGGTGTCACCCTGTCAGTGGTACTTTGTTACAGGAGCCCTAAAAGGGCTTCGATATTCACCCAGCCTGAGTACTTGTCTTAGTCAGCTCAGCTGCCATAACAAAATATCCCAAGACCAGGGGGCTTAAACATCAGACAGTGATTTCTCACAATTCTGGAGGCTGGAGTCTGAGATCCAGCTGTGGGCAGGGCTGGTCCCTCCTGAGGCCTCTCTCCTGGGTGTGTAGACAGCCGTCTCCTCCTTGTGTCCTCACATGGTCATCCCTCTGTGAGTGTCTGTGTCCCGATCTCCTCGTCTTATAAGGACACCAGTCCTGTGGGATCAGGACACACCCTAGTGACCTCATTTCACCTTCATCCCCTCTTTAAAGACCCCGTCTCCAAATGCAGCCCCGTCTTGAGGTTCTGGGGGTCAGGGCTTCAACATGCGAATTTTGTGCGGACACAGTTCAGCCCGTCACAGACGGTGAGATTATCCCTGGTTTATATTTTTACTTGGTGTCATACCATTAACCTCCTCTCTGTGTCAGTTTTACGTACTTTACCTGATGCTCCCATCAACTTTTCCACCCCAGTCTCAGAATCCTTCCCTGATTAGGAAGTTTTGGGGAATCAACTTTGAAAACGCCATCTAAAGATGAGAAAACTCTTCCATTAGGCATCTCCCTTTGGTTTTTGTAACAAGGAGTTCTGCGACTGGCACTGTCTGTAAGAAGCCACAGACCTTCTGGTCCACCTGCAGTCCCTTTATTTTTTTTTCCCATGGGGAGAATGTGTTTCTATTATTTTATTTTGTTTAATTGAAGTATAGTTGATTTACAGTGTTGTGTTAATTTCTGCTGTACAGCAAAGTGATTCCGTTATACACATATGTACATTCTTTTCCATTATGGTTTATCAAAGAACATTCAATAGAGTTCCCTGTGCTCTACAGTAGGTCCTTGTTGTTTATCCATCCTATATATAATAGTTTGCATCTACCACCCCAAACTCCCAATCTGTTCCTCTCCCTCCCCCCTTCCCCTTGGCAACCGCAAGTCTGTTCTCTCTGTCTGTGAGTCTGTTTCTGCAGTCCCTTTAGAAATGTTCTTCCAAGAGGGTTCGGGGCTTTCCCTCCTAAGCCACCCTCTGCTGGTACACACCTCTCATTATCTTTAGGCTGACAATCTGAAAAAATTTAAAGTAAAACAAGAGCATAAAGACACGCTTATTGAAGCATAAATTCACAGTGAGAATTAGTTATCGGGACTGAAGTATACAAGGATTATCAATGACTTTGGTGGTAAAATTGAAACCCCAAACCAGATTTTTTTTAAAGCCCAGATAACAGAGTGTCTTAATCACATCTACACAAAGCCATTGCAATACCTCCCAACGTGGACTGTGTGTGCCCACCTTTGCCCATAAGCCACAAAATCATTACAAATACCAAAGGGCACTAAAGTCCGGAAAAGGTACTCTTTTCTTCGACTCTACATATTTTCCCCCTAAATCAAAATTTTCACTTTCTTCATTTTGTCTAAACAGCAACATTTTTATTTTTAGGCTGTTTCTTGGAGAGCACATGAGGGAAACGGTACATGCATAATTCAGATCTTCCAGATTCCGGACGCGTCCGCTGCAGGTGTGTCTTTGAGTGGGTGAGGTCGGTATAATGGTTCCACACACCCGACATTTTTAGGACTTTATTCTAGGAACATTTTGTGACTATTCCCAACCGTATAATAGCAAAGCATTTTCGGTAGAATGGTTCTGTCCACTCTTCTATGTTTCTTACCTTTGAAGGCAAATTGTACTGTCCCATGGGTTTCACCAACAGAAAAAAAGGGGGGGGGAATCAGAATTTCTCATTAGCACCTGGCTTTGAGTCCATCGGGGTTGGGGGTGGGTAGCTAACAGTTATAATTAGTTTTTTAAAAATCACCAGCAACAACAAAATCTGGATATGTCCATCCATGAGTCATTCTGACAGCAGTTAAAATTTCATGCCAGGTGAATAAGAAAATGGGATTGGACACGGTGTGGGGGGTGAGAGAAGCACATTTTGAGGAAGTCAATCCTCAGAGACCCCCCTTCTTGGCCACAAGTATCCAGCAAAGTAACCCAAGAGCTTTGAAAACCACTGGGGACCCCTGCACGCCTGCCATATTGAGCATGGTGAACCCCACGCAAAATGTGGCACGTGGATGTATGTACCTGAGAAAAGATAGCAGGTGGAGATTTCCTGTTTATTCTTTCACGACTTTGTCCACATCGTTTGAACCTCACCTCTCTTAAAATTTTTGTAAATGGCTTAGATTTATGATTTGCATTCCATGGTCTCTCTCTCTTTATAAAATAGCTTTATTGGGGGATCCTTCATGTGGCATACAATTCACCCATTTGAAAGGACAATTCTATGGATTTTAGGACATTTACAAACCTGTACAACAGTCATCACCCTCAGTTTTATTTTATTTTTAATTTTTATTGGAGTATAGTTGCTTTACAATGTTGTGTTAGTTTCCACTGTATGGCAAAGCGAATCAGCCATACATATATCCACTCTTTTTTTGGATTTCCTTCCCATTTAGGTCACTACAGAGGACTGCGTAGAGTTCCCTGTGCTAGACAGTAGGTTCTCATTAGTTATCTATTTTATACATAGTATCAATAGTGTATATATGTCAATCCCAATCTCCCAATTTATCCGACCTCCCCTTTCCCCCTTGGTATACATACGTTTGTTCTGTACGTTAGTGTCTCTATTTCCGCTTTGTAAATAAGATCGTCTGTACCCACACTCGATGTTAGAACATTCTCACCACCTCAAAAGAAACCCCATGCTTTTAGCAGTCACCTCTGATTCCCCTGTTCCTGCCCACCCTTCCCCAACTCCCCCACCTCCAGTCCTAATCAACCACGATTCCACTCTCTGTCCCTGCAGATTTGCCTATTCTGGAAATTCCATACGAATGGCATCATATCCTATGTAGTCTTACTTTCCCCTCTTAATTTAGGAGAACACAGAGAAATCCCCGGCGTTCAGACAAGCACTACAGTGAATCACATTTGGCCTTATTCTATCATCTGCAACAAAGCTCCATCTATCAATTAAAATGGTAGAGTTGCAGAAATTTGGCTTACCCTCTGCCCTGGAGGGAATTGAACCGGATCTCTGTCAGATTCGCAGAACATATGCAGAGTCCAAGGAAGGGGCACCCACTGCCTCTAGCATTTCAGGTTTTCATGACCCTCTTCTGCACGCCTTCTTCTTTATTGCATCATTTAACTCTTTCTGAGTATTTTCTACAGCACACTTTACAGAGTCAAATGCCCGCCACCCTGCACAAGGCTAGGGTGTGTCAGGGACTCCTTGGAGACGAGCCCCTCTGTGCTTGTACAATGGGGAAATGACAACACAGTTTTTCTGTCCTGCGTGTATTTTTCTTGACCTGTGGTCTCTGGGGAGTCACCTCTTTGGCCATCCAGACGGGTTTACAATTCCGATGAAATCCCAATGAGCCGTAATTCCCGGTGAGCCTCCAGTCCGCTGGGGGACAATTAACTAGTTCTCACTCCGGCATGTGAGTCACAGGAGAGATTTCAAATGGGCTTCCAGGGTGGGGCTGGTGAGGGAGAGACACGTGTTCCACAGGGACCGATCTTCCCCAAAATGCTCCTGTGTTTTATCTTCGAGAGCATGAGGGTCGTTTTCTCAGGAGAAAATGAAGCAACTTAATCTTTGCCTCCTGGGACCAGGATTCTGATAGGAGGCAAAAGAACAGAAGGCACCTTTCAGGAAAATCATCAGTATCACTCTGTCCACTGCGAAATGTATCTCTGGTGCTCCCAGAAATAGGGCCCCCGTTTCTCCATCTTTAGAAAGCAATTGTGGGGACACTGTTCTGGGTGAAAGAAGAAAGAGAGTCTCCCTATTTTGCAGTTTATCGGCCCTGAAGAGGGGCTGAAACTAGGAAGACCCAGAATACAAATAGAACTTAAAGAATAAAGGGATTCAAATCTTACAAGGAAAGCCAGGTGAATAGAAACAAAGCGTGTCCAGGGGAGGAAAAAGAAAGGGCCAGTTCTGAAACCGGCCTCCAAGAATTGGTTTACATTGGGACTTCCCTGGCAGTCCAGTGGTTAAGACTCCACGCTTCCACTGCAGGTGGCACGGGTTTGATCCCTGGTTGGGGAACTAAGGTGCTATGTGGCACAGGCAAAAAGAAAAAAAAAAAAAGAATTGGTTTACATTCCAAGAACTCTTTATCTTTATAATCCCAGCATCTTTTCAAATTTACTTACATATAATAATTTATAAGTATAGTAAAATATAATAACTATATATATAAAAAATAATTTTTTAATTGGGAACAAAATGTCTTTGTTTGGAGTTTTCACCATTATGGTCATTTCCACATAGGATTGCTATGGGAACTTGCAAAAACTACAAGCTTTAGTTTCCTAATACTTTTCTGCATCTGTTCATTTGGGATTTTGCCAAAGGCATCTTTAAACTATGAACCAGAGAAGCAATCTGAGAGCTCGATGGATTCATAGAAAAAATACGATCCTTCGCACTTTTCCAAGGAAACTGAGCCCCAGATATTTCTGAGGCCCTGAATCTAGTGAAAAAGCACAATCCTGTGTACAACGGACGGGTCATTGAACTTGTCAGTGTGGACATTCTCCAGGGTTTAGGACAGTGCTAATGTTGGGGAGATCTCACAGGACACTTGTCTTGGACTAATGACCCAAACTTCGGTTCTGGGGAGCTGGAGGGACAACAGCATTGCACACATGGCCACATATGGAACCATGCAACACAGGACTGGTTTTCTCCACCAAAAAGTGTTTACAGAAAGTCCTCTGCTAAGAAAACAAAACATACAGCAAGTGCATTTTACCTTCAGAGCAAAGGCTATAGTATCTACCTCTGAAAACACAGATATTACAGCAACCATATGAATTTTTGCTAAAGAGCAGATGAAAAAAGGAGGAAAATGGGAAGATATTCTGACACAGGATAAACCACATGCAGGGGAGACAGCCACCCAGGCAATGGGTGGCTCTGTCGCTGTTCTTACATGACTGAGTTCTGGGCTTCCCCAACTTGGCTACTTAGCAGAATAGATGCTCAAAAAATATTTGTGAAATAAATGAACGAGCTCCTTTACCCACTTTTGCATGGAGTCATTTGGCTTCTTATTGCTTTGCACACACTCTTTATATATGATGGTTATTAGCCAACGCTCTTTTATGTAATGCTAATGTTTACTCTCTGTGTGTTGCTTGTTTTATCTTGTTTATCTTGTTTATACTGGGGTGTGTGTGATATTTTTAACCATTTTCTGTACTCAAATCTGTCATTCTTCTTGGTCACTAAGAAAGGGCTTTTCAACTCAAAAATTATGAAGACGTTTTCTAGGATCCCCATCGAGTAGTTATGTGGGTTTGTCTACATTTAGATTTGTATTCCAGTGGAATTTTTGTGTGTGATTTAAAACAAGGCTCTGGGGACTTCCCTGGTGGTGCCGTGGTTAAGAATCGGCCGGACATGGGTTCAAGCCCTGGTCTGGGAAGATCCCACATGCCGCGGAGCAACTAAGCCTGTGCACCACAACTACTGTGCCTGCACTCTAGAGCCTGAGAGCCACAACTACTGAGCCCACGTGCCACAACTACTGAGCCCGCACACTGCAACTAATGAAGCCCGCAAGGCTAGAGTCCGTGCTCCGCAACAAGAGAAGCCACTGTGATGAAAAGCCCGCACACTGCAACGAAGAGTAGCCCCGCTCGCCGCAACTAGAGAAAGCCCGCGTGCAGCAACGAAGACCCAACACAGCCAAAAATAAATTTAAACGTTTTTTAAAAAGAGAAAAAAAATAAAGTAAGGCTCTGACTTGATTTAATCCACTTCTCCACCCCACAAATAATCGGACAAAAAAAACAGCACCATGAATTGAATAGTCTACACTTTCCCCAACGATTACTAATGCTATGCTTGCTTAACAGAGTAAATTTCCAAATGGGTCTTTTTCTGAATTCTCTGTTTCCTGCTCCAGATTTTTTTTAGGGCAGAGTCCTAGATATGAAATCATTGTATCGAATGTAGAACCTTTTTAAGAGCGTTTGTTGACACTGCCAAAAGACTTTCTCCAAATTTGTACAAATTCATGTTCTCCTTAGTGGCGGTTCAGCCAGCATCTGCACGCCCCCATTATCCGTAGAACTATTTAAACCATTTGCAAATGTGCAATAGCTAGAGTTTTTAAGGGTAGCCATGGGGGGTGGCTAAGGGTGACGGGGGCAAGTTATTCCTTCAGTGGAAGGAGGCTCAGTCAGTACTTCATGCGTCCGTGAAGGCGTGCATCCATTCCAAGGCGAGCAGCACAGGAATTCAGGGCTCAGTGTCCCAGGCCACCTTCTGAACATCCCTCCCAGCCCCTAGATCATTGCAATCCCCTGGGACTTGAGAGTCATCTCCCTCCCGATCCCATTTTCAACGGCACAGGGCAGTTTGCTGAGGCGTGACCATTTTCAAAATATCTCCAGTTTGGTACAAATGGGGAGGCACAGACAGGACCCTTGGCAGAGGGATTGGGAGGGAAAAAAAATCAAGGCTCAAAATTGCCTGTCACCACCGGTCCTGTTATAGGTGATCGGCATTGCTAATGAATTCCATGCTCATGTCAGACAGGTGTTTTCTTGTTGTTTTTTCTTTCCCCCAGCGAGCAAGCTCTCAGCAAGAGAGGCAATGAATGATCACGACGGGCCAGCCCTGGTTTCCTCACTCAAACCCTGACGGGTCTTTGTCCTATTTCTAGGGCATGGTGGACAGGCGGGGGGTGGGGGGGCAAAGGGCTGAAGATCCTAGGCACCAGGCACCTGCCGAGATCTCTCCATCCTGTGCGGAAACAGGAGGAAGAGGTTCTGCAGCTTTTAGGGCAAAAACCCACCCTGTCTTTAAATCCTCCCCCATGACCTACTTGACCCTGAAAGGAACTATCACCCTCTTCCTCCCAATCCTGGCTTCATGCTCAACCAGGCAAGCTTTTCAGGCAGCAGTTTAGGTTTTATCTCCATACAGAAATTACATCTACACACACACACACACACACACACACACATATTGCATTTAGAGAGGACTCTATGAAAAACTCACACGATTGAGTTCAGAAACAAAAAGGTCCGGGGGAAAAAAAAAAAAACTTCATTGAAATAATCATAAAACTATTTTTCCTAGTCTAACTACAGCTGTGGGGCATGTTGCCATGGAAACCGATTTCCTGGCGTGCTTCTCGGTAGCCAGAGGTCTCCGGTGGACCACCGCCGGCCGGCGCGTTGCCTGTGTACAGCCAGCCCCACGTACATAATGCTCGCACATCAGCCACGTCTCCTGAAATGTGTCAGAAAACATTATCAGGAGGGGAAGGCCAGTTCCTGCGGATCCCCATAAATTTATAGATAATCAGGTCCTTAGCGGCTGCCAAAGGGTGGGATGGGTGGCGGGGCCCTGATTAGAGGTCAGCGACCCACGGTGCGGGGAGACAAGGATGCTGAGGATCCCAGGCCCCACCGGCTACATCTCAGCGTCTTTGCGGTGACCCATTTACACCCTATTAGAACGTATTGATTCTGCCATATTTGTTACATTCTATCGGTTCCATAGATGGTTACACATTTGGTTACAGCAGCTAAAAATATTGCACATGCTTCCTGGAACCTGTCTGTTTCAATCTTTCACTCAGTGCCGGGTGGACCCGGGATATATAAGACTTTTAGGAATGCTTGTAGATTAAAATGAATATATGCAATCTGCAGAGGAAGACGGGTTATTGCATGAAGGATTGTGGCGAGGCATTGAAAACAGAAAAAAAGAATTCTTTTTAGATGATCTTTCTCCAGTATAAATGATGTCCTAAAATAAGGGCATCCGCACGTATTTTTGAGTTTTGAATGAGTCTCTTCCCCTGATGTGCATTTTTTACTAATTCCCGTGGAGCTGATCATTTTATTATTAAAACAAATACACACACACGTGTAACTAGAACATTATCTGTAGAGCAAAGTGTCCTGGCTCTGCATCACAACCGAACGATGAAATGTCCCAGGAATGTTTTCAGCAGACGACAGTTGTCGAGAGTTTGGGCCACGAAGCATTTGGGCTTGCAAAGCCGGGGTGGTTTGGGGTCTCGGTTTATGATTTTCATTTTAGCAAGGTCCCGAAGGAAACCCCAGAAGCCTCTTCCGTTTATGTTGATGGCTGTGCATGCTTGTTGTATGCTGGTTTAGGCTTTGTGGACCTGACCCTTTGGTGGCTGATTCAGGCTGTCTTCCCTGTAAACTTAGAAGGAGAAGGTGGATGTATCGGGTGGGATAAAAATGGGATCCTCTGTTCAAAATTCCCATCGGGAGCAAACCATGGAAAGCAGCAGTTTCAAGCTGTGTGACGTCTCCAGGTGGGGTAAGCCCATAGCTCTCAGCCTGAGGTGACCAGGTCAGTGGCAACCTGTGTGAAATAGGACCACCGGGGCTTTAACCAGCAGATGCACCCCAGCCCACAACAACCTCCCTCTGCAGACTGCAGCCCGGCCATGGCATTTCTAGTTTGCAGATGGTTCCCACACACAAAAAAGCAAAAAGACATGGAAAGAGGGGTCACCCCCCTGGATAAAAAAAGACACTATCTAGTTTCCCTAACATAATTTAGAAACACAATGAGAGCGCCAGGAAAATTAAATCTTTTTGAGGTGGAAAAAGTGATTCAAAAAGTCTTCTGTAGAATCAAACATGCAAGCACGCCTAGCCAGGACCCTTCTGACAAAATAAGAGAAATAAATGACTAGCGCATCGTGGGTGAGGAAAATATAAAGGAACAGGGCTGGGTTAATGAAAGCACTAAGGCTGGGTGCAAAAACAGAGAAAAGGACCCAGATAGGCATAAGAATGTAGTACTTTATATGATAAATGAATAAATCAGGGCTCCATAGGAAGACAGATTATTTAATAAATGGATGTGCCTAGAATTTTAGAGGGGGAAAAAGACTGGATTGTTCTCTCAGCTGTTACCCCAAAATAATTCCAGATGAAAGAATTAATCATAAAAGACGAAACCAGGGAAGTACCAGGAAAAACAAAGGAATGTTTTTTGTTTGTTTGTTTTTACAAAGGAACGTTTTGATTATCTTTGAGCTGGAAAGGCTTTTTCAAGATGGCCCAAAAGCCAGGAACCATTAGGGGAAGTGTCGGTATGATTAGCTATGTAAAAATGCAAATAAACTTATCTACAAAACAGAAGTAGAATTTCTGATGTAGAAAACAAACTTATGGTTACCAGGGGATGGGGGTGGGGGTGTGATGAGGGATAAACTGGGAGATTGGGACTGACACATACACATTACTATATATAAACTAGATAACTAATAAGGACCTACTGTATAGCACAGGGAACTCTACTCTATACTCTGTAGTGACCTATATAGGAAAAGAAGCTAAAAAAGAGTGGATTTATGTATATGTATAACAGATTCACTTTGCTGTACAGCAGAAACTAACACAACATTGTAAATCAACTATACTCCAATAAAAAAATTGTTTTAAAAGAATACTTCTCAATTAAAAAAAATAATTTTGCCCACAGAAAATATGGTATTGTGTATTCATTAATGATATTTGTATACCTTACTAGGGTAAACTGTAGAGGATTTGAAGGGTATTAATATGTGACTTAGTAAAATAAGTACTTGTATAATTAGTTGAATAAAAATTCAAAAAAATTTCAAATATGAAAAAATGCTTCTGTAGGCAAAAGCCTCCACAACAAAATGAAAAGGCCATCAGTCATGGGGGAAGACTGTTTGTAAAACATGGAAGCCAATTGTTAATTTTCTAAATATACAAAGACTCCCTGCATTTTAAGACAGAGATAATCAGGCCCCAAAAAGCAGCAGAAGATGAGACACGCAATTGTTGGCTAGAACCGTGACAAAGAAGCTGGATCACCATCCAAGTCAGGAACGCAATTTGGGAAATAAGAAGAGCAGAGACTGATTCTGATACCAGATTGTCAGGGACAGTGCAGGTGCCGGTGGGGTCTGGGGAACTGACCTTTAACACTCTGCTGATAAGAGCGGGAATCTGCACAGTCTCCCAGGAAGGCCAATCTGTCAAGAGTCAAAGCACTTCTGCCCTTGGATCCGGGGGTCCCTGTGATTCTCCTTCTGCAGATGCACCCCCCGCCCTGGGAGCACTTCATACGCCCATGGACGAGGGTGTCTGTGGCTCACCGGTGACCCTGCTGGAAAATCAGAAGTAACTTTGTTTCCATGGAGGATTGGGCTAAACTTTGTGGTGTGCTCCTGGCATGGAATTCTACACAGCTATCAAAAAAGATACGGTATTTCTGTTTTGTAAATAAGTTCATTTATTTCATATTTTAGATTCCACATATAAGTGATATCATATGGTATTTGTCTTTCTCTGTCTGACTTGCTTCACTTAGTATGATTATCTCTAAGTCCATCCATGTTGCTGCAGATGGCATTGTTTCATTCTTTTTTTATGGCTGAGTAATATCCCATTGTATACATGTACCACATCTTCTTTATCCGTTTTTCTGTCGATGGACACTTAGGTGGCTTCCGTGTCTTGGCTATTGTGAACAATGGTGCTGTGAATATAGGGGTGCATGTATCTTTTCAAATGAAAGTCTTCATCTTTTCTGGCTATATGCACTGACAGAAAACTAACTTACAGTTACCAAAGGGGAAAGGGGAGGGAGGGATAAATCAGGAGATTGGGGTTAATAGAGACACACTACTATATATAAAAGAGATAAACAACAAGGACCAACTGTATAGCAGAGGGAACTATATTCAATATCTTGTAATAACCTATAATGGAAAAGAATCTGAAAAAGGATATATACATGTATATGTATGACTGAATCACTTTACTGTACACATGAAACACATGTACACATGAAACATTGAACTATGTGTGAACTATGTGTCATTTTAAAAATTAATTAATTTTTTTTTGTGTGTGTTACAAGGGCCTCTTACTGTTGTGGCCTCTCCCATTGTGGAGCACAGGCTCCAGATGCGCAGGCTCAGCGGCCATGGCTCACGGGCCCAGCTGCTCCGCAGCATGTGGGATCTTCCCGGACCGGGGCACGAACCTGCATCGGCAGGTGGACTCTCAACCACTGAGCCACCAGGGAAGCCCGAAAAATTAATTAAGTTTTTAAAAAAGGATACAGTAGACCCATAGGCAGTGGGAGGAAAGATGTCTGTGGAATAGTCTGGTGGCAAAATTAATTTGAAGGACTGTGTGTTTCATACGATCCCCGTCAGGGAAATTGCACTCACAGGCTTGTCTACACATTAAAAACTCTCTTTATCTCTCCCAACTCCTTCTCTTCTTCTGAGCTGAACCACCAATCAACTCCCAGTGCAGTGGGGTGTTTGACTCATCCCTCCATGGCCCCGATGGTGACATGGGGTCTCTGTACAGAGCCCAAACACCTGAGCCTCCATCATCTGCTGAGTTGTCCCCCCCCAGCTTGTCCTGCTCACCTGGGGCACTGTGGGGGGAGAGGCTGAAGGCACAATGGAGACCCACATCCCAGCACCAACTGTGAACCCCTAAGACCAGGAGAAGAAACGCAGTGATTCAACCAAAGACCTGGCCCAGCACAGCCAACTGACATCTGCAAAAGCACGCAGTTGTGTCCCTCTTGGCTTTGGATTGGGCGTGGAGGCTAAGTTTCTGTGACTCTCTAATTTTACAAGTATGCGTTTTCAGTACTGAAAGTGTACGCTTGATTGGTCTGTGTGCCTCTGTATGAGTTTCCTGGGGCTAAAACTCACCAATGGCCACAAAGTGTCTGAAAATAATACGAATCCATCCTCCCCCAACCTGGAGACCAGACGTCTGAGGTCAAGGTGTCCCAGGGCCGTGCTCCCTCCAGAGGCTCCGGGGAGGGTCCTACCTGCCTCTTCCAGCTTCTGGGGGCTCCAGGCGTCCCTGGGCTTGTGGCCGCATCCCTCCCATCTCTGGCTCTGTCTTCCCGGGGCTTCTCCTCTGTGTCTGTTCTTCTCCTCTTCTGTCTCTTATAAAGACCCTGTCATTGGATGTAAGGCCACCCTCATCCAGGAGGACCTCATCTCAGACCCTTCACTGCATCACATCTGCAAAGACCCTGTTTCCATATAAGGTCCTGTTTTGAATTTCCAGGGGTCAGGATGTAAACATGTCTTTTTCTATGGAGGGGACACAATTCAGCCACTAGAGCAACCTTCCCAGGGACTCAAATGGGCTTCCTCATCCCCCCGTGGCCCTTAACTGACAGGCAACCCAACCCCACGTTCCCTGAGCTTGCATTGACTCTCACACGGGTTCAGCTGTAAGAAATGCATTAGGGCTGCGAGACACTCAGTAGACGCCTTCCTGATGCAATTCCTTCTACTTTACACTAAAAGCAATGAATAATGCCAAAGTTTCTCCCTTCACACAGACCCCCCACCTGCCGATGCATCGATTTTACATCAAACGCCCCCGTAGATTCATCTCCATGTGTCCTCAGCCTTTTTCTTAATTATGTTTTTCAACTTTTTATTTTATGTTGGAGTACACAATAAAATAATGGCATTTGCAGCACCATGGATGGACCTAGAGATGATCATACTAAGAGAAGTAAGTCAGACAGAGAAAGACAGATATCATATGATATCACTTATATGTGGAATCTTAAAAAAAAGAAATGGTACAAATGAATTTTACAAAACAGAAACAGACTCACAGACAAAGAAAACAAACTGATGGTTACCAAAGGGGAAGGTGGGGGGGGATAAATTAGGAGTTTGGGATTAACAGATACACACACTACTATACATAAAGTAGATGACCAGCAAGGACCTACCGTAGAGCACAGGGAACTCTGCTCAATATTATGTCCTCTGCTTTTATATCGTTTTTCTTAGTTGAAATCAGCACAGTACAGAAAAAGCAAAACAGCAGCTGAACTACTGTTTAGGTCCATGAACGTCTGTGTCTGTCTGCTTTTGTAAAACGACTTTAGGCTTTTCCCTCAAAGTTCTTAATTCCAGGGGCCCAGGAGCCACAAACTCACCCACAAATGGATGGCTACTGTCCTCTTCCGGCTCCGGTGCTCAGGAACATTCCCGCACCAGGAAGGACATCCCTCCTCAGCTGGAGATGGCTGGACACCTCAGAAGTGTCCAGCTGGTGGGGGCACTGCCAGGCCATCCATGAAGCCGAGTCCCCTCTGAGCCACGGAGTGTAAAACACGCCACCTGGTGTGGACACCTGGCTGCTCAAGGTCCAGAAACGCACACAAGTCTGGCGTCTGTCCCGTTGTTGTACCTGGCACGATTTTCCATGCTTGTAGTATGATGTTTCCTAATGGAGTCTGTGAGGGCGAAGCCAGCATCTCCAGAATCCTCAGAAAGGCGACTGTACTCTCTCATCGCACATCTGGACATCATGAGGACACCCATTGTCCTAAACCCCGGTCACAGAACTGGGAAGGATGCCGGCCCTGGTGTGTCCGTCCCTGACCAGCTGCAGACATGTGGCTCGGCCGGCCGCATGGTCAGCTCTGTACCTCCAAGTCCAGGGGTGCAGAACTGTGCCGGGAGCAGAGGCGACCCTGTGAACGGATGTCCTGTAGCACCTACTCGTCCAGAAGGTGGCGGCCCAGGGAAAACACAGAAAACACACAAGGTATCTCGGACAGGCATGGCCTCAAGAAGGGTTTCCTGGGATGTATTCCCGGCACAGAGGGGGCAAATCCTGCTGTTCCTGTGAGGACCCCACCGGGGGCTCCCAAATGCAGCAAAAACCACGGGTCACGCAGACTCGATGCTTTTTTCAAGGTGCCTCCCCGCTGCCCCAGGAACCAAAGTGGATCCATTCAGGGACCAAAGCCCAGACTCCCAAACCTGACCCCCCAACAATGAAGGACAGAAACACAAGTCACGGGATTCAAGGCTAAGTTAGCATTTTTCCCCCCGTAATTCCACAGGTCGGTTGAAGAGATCTGAACAAAGGTGCTGGTGACCTTGAATGGAATTGTTCATTTTTGTTTTTAAAAAACACACTTTTTAATCTATTTGTGTCCGATAGTTGTAAAACATCTCAGAGGCCACATAAAACCGCGAATCACACATCCGAGGAACAATGAAAGAAAACAAAAGTTGGAACCCATACAAGGGAAGACGCTGTAACCCACCTGATTCCTGCAGCATCTTCTTGATGACACAACTCTGCATCGATTTTTGAGCAGATCCGGGAGTGTGGGAGCTGGTAGATTCTTTTCACTCTGACTTTTGCTGGAGATTCTGTTTCTTTTGGTCGAGGGGGGAGTTTAATGTTTAAAAGCATAGAGTTCTGTTTTCATCTTACTGGAAAACTACAAATGAAAAGACAGCCCAGGTAACGAAAGTGGTAGGAAGGCAGAGTTTTCTGTCTTTTTTCCTTCCTCTTAAACTCCACCGATGCCTGAAGCTGCCGCAAAGCCCAGGGCTGGCTGAACACCTGCGTCTGTGTCAAAATACACCAGGTTTATATTTCTGCTCTAAGTCCCTTGGCCAATTTACACTCTATCAATGAAAACCCCCCACCCCCATAAACTAAGACTGGGTCTGAGCTCAGAGATTTTGCTTTTAATGTTCTGGGGTGACCAGCAACCACCCTAAAATAAACGTGAAAGACGTTGGCTTCCTGGGTCTAACTTCATGTTTATATTTGCCCGTGTGTCACATTTGCAAATCATGATTTTTGACTTGTCAGTGCAAGGAGAAAAAAATTAAAAAAGGCTGATAATGCTTCACCTGGAGTAAATGAGGAAGGGACCAAGTCAGGACAAATATATAGGAATCAGTTCTAAAGGGCGAACAGGAATGCAACCACAGGGTGCCGCCATCTGTGTACAAAGGTCCGGCTCCCGGACACAGGCGTGCTGCAGCCAGGTGGGCACCTCTTCTGTCCAAGGTCCGGCCAGGATTACTGCCCACAGGGACCACTGCTCAGAATGGCCTTGGGGCTGTGGGCCGTTCCTCTCTCCTGACAGACCCCTCCTCAGCAAACGTTATGGAAACTCCCTCAGCTTCAGAGGGGTCCCCAACCACCACCCCTTCCTGGGCTTCAGAATTTAATAAGAGCAGAGATTCCTGTTGGGTTTTGCATAAGAAGATGTTTTAGGAAATCACACTGTCCCTCCTTTTCTCCCTCCGGCCTTTTCTGCACACACGTTCATGATGAAAACACTGTGTGAACCCAGAACAGCTAAACTCTGGTTGTCAGAGGCTGGAGGACGGGAAACCTGAAGGGACAACTCATGGGGATGGGGTCTCCATTTGGGGGAATGAGAATGTTGTAGAACTTGATAGAGGTGGTGGCTGTCCCATACCGTGAGTGTTCTGAATGCCTCTGGATCCTCCACTTTATTTATTTTTTATTTTTTGGCGCTGCTGCCCAGCGGCTTTCAGGATCTTGATTCCCCGGCCAGGGATCGTACCCAGAGCCCCTGCAGTGGAACGGCAGAGTCTTAACCACTGGACCTCCAGGGATTTCCCTGGATTGTCCACTTTAGAATCGTTAATTTTAGGGTCTTGAATGTCATCTCAATTTAGAAAAATAAACGTTTCTCCAAAAATTAAAAATTGGGGGAAACAGGAGAAAGATCCTGTCTTTCTGGCACAGGTTGGGGGGAGGGATAGATGGAAGGAAGGAAGACAGAGGATTTTAGGTCAGGGAAACTACTCTGTATGACACTATAATGATGGATACATGTCATCATACATGCATCCAAACCCACAGGAAATACATCACCAAGATGAAGCCTAATGGAAACTGTAGACTTCAGTCAATAATAGTGTATCAGTATGGGCTCATCTTTGCAACAGCTGTGACCCACCTGTGCAGGATGCTTGAGGGCAGGGGTGGTCAAACAGATATCTGGGAACTTTCTGTACTTTCTTCTCTGTGTTTCCACAAATGTAAAGCAACTCAAAAAAAGACACAATAAAGTCTATTAAAAAAAAAAAGAAACAAAACAGCCACTTTTGGAAGTGCAGGTATGGCCAGGCTTACCTTCACACTGAGGGTAACTTGGGACCCTCCCCTCCGCCCAGTTTTGGCCCTGAAAGTTCCAGACCCAGGAGGCCCCTCAGACCCAGGCAGACTGGGAGGTTGGTTCCTCTCTATCATTCTTCTTAAATAGTTTGCCCACAAAGTACAAAAAAATACCCATAACCCCCAATATGTGTTAGATAAAAGAAGTGCCAGGTACATGGTACCAATGCCACGTGTTTGGGGTGATTTTACTGCGAACCACAAAGGTATTTGCCACCTTCTGCCCTCTGCATTTGCTGTGTTCCAGAAGTGGTGGTGGTCTCTCTTAAAAGCATGGATCTTATTAAGTATACTTTAAAAAAAAAAGTATTTGGTTCTCAATGTATTCTTAATGTCAGAGGAAATTGTATCTGGGGCAGAGCCATCTGCAAAATCCAAAAATCAGCATTCCAAAAGAGGGTCACGTCTTGAGTTGGAAGTAGAACAGAAATTGGAATGGACACCGTCCACCTCTGCATATCAGGCACCCTGCCCAGTTACAGGCCCCACGAGCAGCTCCTTCTGTCCATGAAGCGTTAATGGCAGGAGACAGGGGTCCGGGGTGAGGGGCCGGCACACTCCAGGTGTCTGTCCTCCAGTGATACAGGCTCGGCCGGCTTGGGGGCAAACCCACGGACCTCGGATGGGGCTCCATTAAGAGTCTCCCCCAGAGATAGGCATGGCCTCCCTATTGCCACAGAGGTTTGATCCCACAGCTCAGAGTCGACTCCAGCTGTGATTCTGCAGACCCTCTGACCAGGACCAGGATGGGGTGGGCGTCTGGAGGGAGTGGGAAGGCTCCCCGGGGAGGGAAGGAGGAATGAAGGCTTGGGAAGGTCTCGGGGTGGGACTGGAGCTCATTAGGGCCCTGAGCTGAGTATCCCCTTAAGGGGCCGGGGGCTGCCCAGGTGGAGGCCACGAGGGCAGGAGAGAGTTCCCTGAAACATCTGGCCAGCGGTGGGCTGCAGCCTCTCACGAATGTGGCCGCAGAGTGTCTCGGAGGAAAGGGAAACGTATTTTCACATTTTCTCAGCCTAAAAAGTCATGATGTCCTAATTATCATGAGACAGGCTGTACGGAGAGCTGGTTTCTGTCCTCAGGCTCCCCCAACACCCAACCCCTCCGTCCTCTTCCTCCTTTAAAATGCGGACAAGGACACAGAACCCACGTGTTCCTCCTCTTCTCTTCCTCCCCCCCTCGCTCACGTCTGTGGACACGGGAGCAGCTTCGATTCACCATCTCCGCACACGTACCTCACAAGACACGAGGTATGTGTCCATGATGGATAGGACGCATCCCTAGACTCTGCAGACGGGAACCCTGGCTCCACACCCACAATACTCAGCTCTTCAAGCTCCTGTGCTGGGCTGGCAAAAGCCCAGGAACCATCCAGCATGCGTGTAGGAAATTACCTTCTAGATGCGTAAAGGTACGTCCTCCCAAAGGTGGGAAATGGAAACGCTCGAAGGCCATTTTTATTTCTAGCATTAGCTTCTGCTAGAGAGAAAGAAAGAAAGAGAGAGAGAGAGAGAAAGAAAGAAAGAAAGAAAGAAAGAAAGAACCCCTGATGACCTCCCAAAGGCCTCACCTCCTCACACATCCTATCGGGGATCAGGGCTTCAGCATATGAATTTAGGGAACACAATTCAGTCCATAGCACTTGGTAAAGATTTATTAAAATTCACATGTTTTCATTTCCTGGAAGCTTTGTGATGACATTTACACAAGGTGCCTTTAAGCGAAAGACTGGTAAACATCAAAGCCCGGCCTATAGGATTTGGTAAATCCCTGTGAGCAGAATCCCTGGACATGAGACAGTAAAGCAGCCACGGACAGGGGGACAATCCTCTCAGAAACCAGGTCATGTTCAATTGTTTGCTTTGAATAAAACGGGAGGAATTGCAACTGAATCTTCCTCTTACAGACAATGAAAACGGTATTTGAGGGTAGTTCTCTGTGTGCTTTTAAAAGCAAACTTTTCCTTTTGGAAGAGTTTTAGATACAAAGTCGTGCATCTAAAAGAGAAATTTTTAGAGAAATTGCAAAGTCGTGCCGACGTGACCCATGTGCATTTCCACTATGCATCACCTCTTACATTATTACGGGACATTTCTCACAGTTGACAAACCAAGGCGGACACATTATCATTAATTAAGTTCACACGTTAATACTCAGACTTCCTCATTTTTCCCCAAATGTCCCATCCCACGACCTTTGGTCCTAACATCTCCTTAGGCTCCTCTGGGCTGTGACAGTTTCTCAGACTTCCCCTATTTTTGGTGAACTTGATGGATTTGAGGAGGGCTGGTCAGGTATATTGCAGGCTGCCCCTCTATCAGGGTCTGATGTTTTCCTCCTGGTTAGATTGAGGTGATGGGTTTCGAGGGCAACCACAGAGGTAAGTGCAAGGAACTCTATTCCACGTGGAGTCTGACCTCCCCAGAAACACCCTCCATGCCGTGCCTGGCACACCTGGCCAAGCTGAATACCTGCACACACACATCCTCCACCTGGCCTGGCAGCTGCCTGTTTCCGTGGTCATAACCCACTGTCCTCACCTGCCCCACCCATCCCACTGACCCACAGGTTCCACACACATGGCTCCACACTTTTCCCTGACAAGCCCTGCCCAGTGCACCTGCCCTTGCTGGAGGCTCGGCCACCCCCAAGCCCCCCGGCCCGTCCTCCCTGGGAATTCCTCCCTGACCCCCGTAGCTTGACTGGCCACAGCTGGCATGTGAGTGACCAGAAGGAGGCACGAGGTGGGGACGCTGCTATTTAGGACACCCCAAGGCTACTCCATCCACGGTCCCAGGGGTTCCTGGGCATCTCCAGAGCTGCAGGTCTCCACTTATTTTACAAGCACAGAGAAGCCGTCAGCCCAAGGGTCTCCAAGAGTCTCCTGCAGAAGCTCTCACACTATATAACGACAGCAGTCTCCCAGGGGTCAGAAGGATGTCCCTCAGCCCTCTGTTTTCCAGTCATCTGACCATTTCAGGAACGGGCAGGGGATGATGACGGAATGCAGCTGAGGCTGCTCAACACTGCAGCTCAGCGTTCTCCCAGAGCAGACACGTTCCAAATATGCACTGCAGTGAATAAGTGAGTGGGGGAGTGAAAGAGTCCTCTGTCTGGACAGGTCTTCACAGAAGTCGAGAAGGTAAAACTTCCAGGTGGGCCATCCGGGGGCCCCCTTCCCTCTGAACCCCATTCCTGACCACTGGGCTCTGAGGATGACTCTCAACACCCCCAGGACCTTAGGTCTCCGCAGGGCACCATTTGGAAACCAGATGGACATCCTATACTTCAACCAGTCACCCCTGCAGTGAGGCCTCTTGGCATTGGCGGGGGGGGGGGGGTCTTTGCTGAGAACTGGACAGAACACGGTAGTGGGACTCTTGGGTGCAGGTATGTCTGTTTTTGGGTGTAATGAGTTCAGTGTCTATGCCCTGACCCCCACGTCTGTGAACGGGACCTCATATGGAAACTAGGTCTTTGCAGATGTGGTGCAGTGAAGGGTCTGAGATGAGGTCCTCCTGGAGGAGGGTGGCCCTACATCCAATGACGGGGTCCTTCTAAGACACAGAAGAGGAGAGACCCAGACACAGAGGAGAAGCCCCGGGAAGACAGAGGCAGAGACGGGAGGGAGGCGGCCACAAGCCCAGGGACGCCTGGAGCCCCCAGAAGCTGGAAGAGGAGGGAAGGACCCTCCTCTGGAGCCTCTGGAGGCAGCTCAGACCTGGGACACCTTGACCTCAGATGTTTGGTCTCCAGGACTGGGGGAGGATGAATGTCTGTGGTTTAAGTCACTGGATTTGCAGTTATTTGTGACACCAGCCCCAGAAACTGACGCACTGAGTAAGAACTCTACACCAGTGAACTGGGTGAAGAAGCGGGTTAATTCTCCCCATTGAAAACCACCAAAGAAAGCCACCTGACCTCTGACAGAAGGTGGCGGCCCTGACTCAGGACCCCGCAGAGAAGAGTCTCCTGTTATACCAGGATGGAGATGCAAAAACTTAGGTTCCTGAGCCACAGGGCAAGGTGGCTATCGCCATGAAAAAACAATTCAGAAAAGCTGATGTTAGAAGTACAGTGAATACAGTCCATGTTCTTTTTACAAGACAATGAGCACGGCATCCTAAAGTGACCTGCTCCAAAGTTAATATTTGTCCTTGTGTAGCTTTGGGAAATGACTCATCCCAAAGATTTGTCCTGGAGTTGTTCCCGTGGACGTGAAGTGGGGGCTCCCTCCCCATTCCCTGGGTGGGCTGCATTCTCACAGTGAGTGATCTGGGATGTTGGCCCCTCGGAAAGTGTCCTTCCAAGACCCTCCGGGCTCGTGGACTCAACAAGCATTCATTAGCACCTGCTTTAGGGATTTGGGAGACACCTGTGAGCAAGAAGACCCATGGAGAGTTCACTTTCTGGCCAGAGAGTGGAGACGGATGATGATCAATAAATACCTAAATTGTAGAGCACGTCAGAAAGAAGAAAATAAACCAGTGGCATGGGGTCAGTGGGGCCAGGTGTGCTTGCTGGTGGGAGGGGAAGTTCTGATTTAAATAAAGCCATGAGGTGGATAGGGGTTAGCCAGGTAAGTAACCAGGCAAAGAACTGTCCAGGTAAGACAATAGCCCATGCAAAGTTCCTGAGGCAGGAGAGGGGTTACCCAGGTAGATAACCAGGCAAAGAGCTGTCCAGGTAAGACAGTAGCCCATGCAAAGGTCCTGAGGCAGGATGGTGGCCAGCTTGTCCAGGGAAGAGCCAGGAGGTTAGCACAACTGGGATTGGATAAGGAGGGAGGAGGGGGAGAGAAGGAGGAAGGAAGATGATGGGTCACCTGGACGCCAGGTCACCTGGACTCCGGGATAGGACTCAGGCAGTGAGTCCAGTAATGAGCTGTCAGGAGGATTCATTTGCTGCTATCTCTCCCTGAGGGTTCATTCTTTAGCCCACTGGGGTCCCTACTGGTTTCACATCTCTGTGGGTCACAGGGTAGAGACTCCTCCTCTTGGAAGACTGCCAGCCCAGCCCCCATCTCTGTTCTCCTCCCGGGGGAGGGGGAGTCATGGACACGGAGGATATGAAGCAAGCTCGCCCAGCTCCCTGACCCACAGAGGACCCTGAATGGGTTAGAGCTTATTGGGAACGGCAGCTCTGAGACCCGGCGTGCTCTCCAGCAGACGGGACAACCACTTGGAGGTCTCTCAGGGGCCTCAGTTGTGAGACCAGAAAGTGCTTCACAAAGCAGAGGAAAGTCTTCTTTTCCATCTATGGAAAGTTTCCGAAGACGCCATGGATGCTACAAGTCAGCATCCTCTTAAATCGCCAAATAAGGCAATTCCTCAAATAGCCTCCCCTCAGCTTGATCCAGGAGTCTGTCTCCAGAAAAAACAAGATCGACCTTAAAATTAAATGATGGTATTCAAACGTAACGTGTATGAAAATTGATACCCGAATTCCAAACATGCAGAAAATGAGCTCTCAAGTCATTAAGCATTAGTCATCATCTTCCAAGGCTGCAGTGTGACCTCATCCGCTGGGTGCAATTTCCCTCTGCTCATTAATGACTCAATTTCTCCCTCCCTCTCTTTCTGTCTCTGTCTCCCCCTCTGTACACACACACACACACACACACACACACATACACACATGGTTTATTTTTTTTTCTATTCTTGATGCTGCAATAGTGTTTTGTATGTTTCTCTTCTGCTGTTTGATGAATTAAAATATTGTCCATCCCTTTCTCCCTCTATCCATCCATTGCTATCTATCTATCCATTATATCTATTTGTTTCTCAACCAATCATTTATTCATCTATCATATATCTATGTAAGCATCTATCCATCTGTCCATTATATATATTTGTCTCTCAATGATCTATCATCTCTCTATGTATCTCTGTATGAATCCATCCATCCATTCATCATATCTATTTGTCAATCAGTCAACTATCTGTCTGCCTGTCCATCCACCCATCCATCCATCCATCCATCCATCCATCCACCCACCCATTATATCTACTTATCTCTCAACCAATAATTTATCTATCTATCTATGTATCTTTCTATCTATCTATCGATCGATCCATCCATCACCTATCTATGTATCTATTATCTATATCTATCTATCGATCCATCACCTATGTATCTATTATCTATATCTATCTATCTATCTATCCATCCATCTATCTATTGTCTACCTATATTTCTCTCCCTGCAGCCCCAGTGCTGTAGAACTTAGCCATTTGATCACACCTTGTGCTACATCCATTCACAAAATCTTCTGGAACTCTTTGCCTCATTAAAGCCACACCAAGGACAAAGCAAAGTCCTCTGTCTGACTGTGGGGCTGAATGCTGGCCCCTGACACCCCCCTCAAGTTCAGAACGTCTTGGGGGAAGGCGCCCACTCACACATGCTCCTCCACGCCCTTGTCTTGGCCTTGAATGTAAGCCCTCCACCCCCTCTTGCCCCCAGACCCACACTTCACTCTGGGGAGCCCCTGTTCAGTGCTGAACCCATGCTGGCCCCCTCGCTGGTGATCAGCAAGTCATCTCTGGGCCCTTTCAGCCGGCCCCAAACACTGAACAGGGCCTGATATGTTCCGTCTGTCTGGGGGACCCACCACACCTTCTCCAGGGGGCAGAAAAGCATGACTCAAAGCACATGTGTCTCCAAGCCGATGTTTCACATCAGGTCCTAGGAAACCGAGGCAAACATGTGAAAATACTGTCGGAAAACCTACATCCCCAGCCCCAGTTCCAGAAAAGACAGGAATCTGAGATGTGGTCCATCAGAGGGGATACCGAGGTCATGAGGAGTAGGACCTCCTGCACCCAGCCCAACCCCCCCATCCCAGGGACACTTCCTCAATCTCACAACCCTTCCTGCACCACTGCTGTTCCTTTTCGGTGTTTTTTTGCAAGGAGACCCAGGCGCCGTCTTCAGGTTGGCCGACACTGCCACGTTGCCAGCATCTCTTGGTGCTGTCGTTGGGGGCATAGGCCTGGAGTCAGCCCAGCTCCCTCCATTCCCCGTGCCATGGCTTGGGGCACGGCACCTCCCATCCTCAGCCTCCGTTTCTTCAGCTGCGTGATGGGTGTTAGGCCGATCTCAAGGGACCACAGTGAGCATCAGGGGGCTGGCTGCTCAGAGGTCATCAGCGAACGCCCTCCCCCTTCCAGAGCCCTCCCGTCCCCTCCTCACAAGGAAGAGAAGGTGCTCTGGGCCCATTACATCAAGCATTGTCGCCAAGGTTCCCTTACTCACCTCCGTGTCTCTCACCCACACATTTAACCTCAGACGTCCAGCCTCCAGGACTTCGAAAAATAATTGTATGTTGTTTGGGTCACCCAGGCTGCGGTACTTTGTTATGATGGCTCTAGCAAATTGACACAGTGCCTGAGGTCACATGGCTGACGTGGAGACAGATGCGAACCCAAGAGGGCTCTGAACACACAGCTGTGAACCACAAATCTGACTCAGAACGGGGGGAAACAGCTGGGGTTTAACGGCCGTTTTGCAGGTGCTCTGGTTGGACTGGGCTCGAGACGCTGTTGGGTGCTTGGCACACCTGGTTTCCATGGCAACCAGCAGGGAGAACAGGGAAACCCCCACCGACTCTCCCTCTTCTTCCATCCATCTGGATCCCCTCACATCCTTCTGGGCCATCTCCAGGAGGCTGCCCAAGCCCACGCCCCAGCTCTGGTTTCCACGCCGGGCTACTGGGTGCTCCCAAGCATGACAAGGAAAAGTGTTCTCCGCAGGCATCCGTCACCCTTCTGACGTCCCCATGGTGTCAACACAGTGGGACCCAGCATAACAAGTCTCTGCTTGGGGAAAGAGATTTTTCCCCCACATTTTGCTTCCTCTTTAGACCAAAGGGAGCCACCTGGATCTCGAAGAGGAACACGATGCACCAGGACCGGAGGTGTTTGTCAGAATGTACCACAGCTGTCAGGGAAGTGACAGACACGTCTCGCTCCGTGGTGGCACCGACTGGCGTGTCACTCATCTGGGATGGGACATGACAGGTCATCAATTAAGAGAGCATGTTGCTAGCAGACCGTGAAAGACACTGGGATGGATCCTCCTGTTGGAGAACATGCATAATTCCCCTTCATGTCACCAGAACACACAGGTGTGCTCAGGTAGACCTCAGACATACCGTTCCGAAGATCCTCGGCACCTGGCTCCTGCCGTGACAGCCCCAAATTCGTTCTTATCTTACTCAAAATGTCCATGAGAAAGTCAAAAGAATTCCCCAAGCACGGAGACTCCTGAGGAGACATATACAGGGTATGGAGGGAAGAAATCTATTAATAAAACTCCCACATGCTAAGGGGAAAAAAAAAGAGCTTACCCCAACTCCTAGAGTATGAAATCTCTGATACTCATTCTTATGTCGTATTAGAACATTTTTTTTCTAAATTTATTTTATTTATTTATTTTTGGCCCCCTTGGGTCTTCATTGCTGCGCGCAGGCTTTCTCTAGTTGCAGCAAGCGCAGGCTACTCTTCGTTGCGGTGCACATGCTTCTCATTGCAGTGGCTTCTCTAGTTGCGGAGCACAGGCTCAGTAGTTGTAGCATGTGGGCTCAGTAGCTGTGGCGCACTGGCTTAGTTGCTCCACAGCACGTGGGATCTTCCCTGACCAGGGATTGAGCCCACATCCCCTGCATTGGCAGGCGATTCTTAACCACTGTGCCACCAGGGAAGTACAAAGCACGTTCTTTCATGCTAACTTCTGGCACTTGAAGGAAAAATAAAACCACACACGAGTCAAATATGAGCTTTGACATTCTGAGAGCTGTCCGATGTTTCCACCTGAATAGTTTCCCCAAATCGCATGAGTGAATGTGTGAAAGTGGTGAGGCAGATGGGGTCTTTCCAACAAAGAGAGCCATTCCAGTCACAGGCCCATCTGCTTGGTGAAGAGCGTGAGAAGTCTGTGGACACATTTTGAAATCACAGTGGACAACCGTTCGCAGAAGGTGAAATTCACTGCGATTTATAGGAGCACAGCCACGCTGCCCGCGTCCAGCTGGAGTTACCCCATCCTGTCCACTCTGGACGTTGGTACCTCCACACCCTCTGACTTACGTGGAAAGGTCACACTTCTGTTCAAATGGACATACTTTTCCTTCTGTCATTTTGCTGGCTGTGCTTCTTTTGAGAAGCTTTCTTTCTTTTTTAAGCTTGATTTTAATCATTTTCATTCTCCTGCACGGTGTCTTCGCCACTTCTGACAGTGAGTTTGCATACAATATGCTCCTTGGGTTTGGGGGGAAACAGGCAGGTAAAGGAGCATAACGGATACTTCTACAGTGTATTAGGAGAGCTCAAGCATTCACTTCATTTTTGCCCCACATTTCCTCCTGGTTCCCTCCTTGGTATTGGCAGCCATTTTGTAATGTCTGCTTCGGGACTGGTTGGCTCCTGGGCACGTCCTGAGGGTCTGGAGAGCTACTCCCTCCCTGCCCTCGACCGTCACCACATCAGGAAGCTTGTGGATGGGGTCCCTCTCACACACGCATTTCCTGATGGGCACAGGGCTCCGAGAGCGTGCAGGATAAACCTCGGAATGTCTTTTTTTTTTTTTTTTTTTTGCTGTACGCGGGCCTCTCACTGTTGTGACCTCTCCCATTGCGGAGCACAGGCTCCAGATGCGCAGGCTCAGCGGCCATGGCTCACGGGCCCAGTCGCTCCGTGGCATGTGGGATCTTCCTGGACCGGGGCACGAACCCGTGTCCCCTGCATCAGCAGGCGGACTCAACCACTGCACCACCAAGGAAGCCCGCAATGTCTATTTTGACTTCTGTAATTCCACCACGCATGTAAAATATCAGGCTTGTAGCCGAGAGATTGCCCACCATCACCAAAAGGTCTTGATGGGGTTAGACCCTATCACAAGCAAGCCCTCTTGCAATTAAGACGACTTCACGGAAATGAAGCGAGGCTGTACCACAGCTGCTCACGTAATCCGGCCACAGAGCTGGTACCCACGGAGCCTGATTCAGTTCCCATGGGTACATAGTTAAAGTAACCCATAATTGGGTGTGCTGGCGGTTGACTCTATTTGCGTCCAGATTCCACCGAAAACACTCATTATACAGTCCCAGCGTGAACTGCTCTTCTCTGTGTGTTCTGTCATCCCCGCAATTAGATTTTCTTAGTTCCAGGATCCAGAGTAACACACGTGAACACACGTTGCAAAATAAGAAATCACACAGCGTGCGTTCGGTTAGCCATCAGACAGGTGTCGTTGCTGTGATTTTTACATATTTTTTATTGAAGTATAGTTGACTAACAGATACAAACTACTATACAAAAAATAGATAAGCAACAAGGATTTACTGAATAAAACTGGGAACTATATTCAATGTCTTATAATAACTTATAATGGAAAAGAATCTGAATATATATATATACATGTATAACAGAATCACTTTGCTGTACTCCTGAAACTAACACAATATTGTCATAGCTGTTTTTGGTCCTCCACTTTGACTCTATGCGTGGACGTCCCTCTGATTTGCCCACATTCGGGCAAACACCACCAAACAAACCACAGAACGATGCTTATGGACGTCGATGTGTCCGCGAAAAGACAGGCTCTCAGCAAGGCTGCAGCGACAGAGGTCTCGTTCGCGGGAGAGGCACCAATACATCATGCAGAGTAAGTGTTCAGCAAATCGCCGTGAGGACCATCGCTGGTGGGGTTGCCTGCACTCTGCTCCCTGTAAGTTGTCTTGTAAGGGTGATGGTGACACATGCTGGTATTTGTCCTCTGCTGCAGTTTTCCCTTTGTCCTTTGTAATATATTTTTATAACTTTACAGAAAGAAAGAAGCATGTCTCCGTGGAGACATGGCAAAATGTGATCCTGGCGGTGGCTGCAACGGTGGAAAGCAGGTAACTTCCCATGTGGGAGCGGGAGATGGAGTCAGTCATTGGAGGGCAGGGTAGCTCTGTCTAACATCTCTCAAGCTATATGCATCATCTATTTTATCTATCATCTCTGTATCTATGCATTTATTATCTATCTATGTCTATCAGTCTATATTAGCTGTGTATACCTATTATCTATATGTCTATCATCTATCAATTTATCATCTAACTACATCCACCTATATCTATCTATATTATCTATGTGTATCCATTATCTATCTCTATCTATCAGTCTATATTATCAGTGTATATTTATTATCTCTCTATATGTCTGTCATCTGTCTTTATCAATCTATCACCTAACTACATCTACCTATATTATCTATGTGTATTTGTTATCTATCTGCCTATCATCTATCACTCTATCATCCAACTGTATCTATCTACATCTATTATTTATCTAACCTATCTCTATATATCATCAATATCTATGTATCTAATCTTTAATCTATTGATCTGTATCCATCTAGTTATCTATTCCAGTGGTTTACAACTGGGGGTAATTCTGCCCCCCAGAGACACTCGACAATGCCCGGGGACATTTCTCATTGTCACACTGGGGGTAGGGAGTGCTCCTGGCACCCGGTGGGTGGAGAACAGGGATGCTGCTCCACACCCCACAGGGCACAGGACGCCTCACATCCGAGAGTCCTCCAGCCCCACATGCCCGTGGGGCTGCAATGGAGAAGCTCTTGTTTAAGGTATCAGAGTCCCTGAGATCAGCATTCATTTTCGGGAGGCTCTTTGCATGGTGCAGACACAGACTCTGCCCACCTGTGTGCTTTGCTCTAATATCCATGCTTCCTGTATTCTCACCTACACTCTCCCCCTACCCCCCATCCCCTTTCAATCTCATCTCATCTGTACACATCCAACCCGTTGCAGAAAGGAAACGCCTGAAGAAATGCTTGAAGGCACCTATTTAGAGAAGCTTTGTTAAACTAAGCAAGGATCTGGACAGCGTGGTCCACGATGGTTTATTCATTTGATTTGAGCGTGTTCTTTTCATAAAAGCACTGCCACGTGGCAAAAATCATGAAAGGATGCTTTTGATCCAATACCACAGAGCAGAGAAAAAAGAGCAGGAAGCTTTCAAGAAAAGTTGAGTCACAAACTTAAATTGTGCATCTTCCCGTGAAGATCGGGGAATATGGATGTAGGTAAAAAAATATTTTCATTAAGTACGACTTTGTAGACATCTGTCCTCTGACTAATGCACTACGAGGGTTTACACACTTGGGATGTTGATTCATGATGTGGGTGGGATGCTGTTTGGAATAAAGATTCTCTGGCCTCACCTCCAGAGATTGTGTTTCAATAGGCTGGGAATAGGGCTCGGGAATCTGCATTTTTTTACTGTTTTAAAATTTTTTAATTCATATTATCATAAAGTAAAATTGACTTGTATGTGTGTGAGTGTGGTGCTGTTCCATGAATTTTAACACATGTTTAGATACCTGTAAACATCATCACATTCAGGACACAGAGTGGTTCCATGAACTGCCCCACTCCCACCTAAAATTTCCCTCATATCATGCCTTTATAGTCACATACAACCCTCCACCCCACCCCCTGGAGGGTTCTTCATTTTAAACAAGTACCCCCAAGCAATTCACATGCGAGGAAACAAATGATGTAGTGAAAAGATTGTTAGCCTCAGAAAGTCTCAAGACCAAATCAGGCTGAAGCATTTCTTGGTTAAGGTAATTCTGGATAAAGCCATTTATTATGCCTGACATCACTTCTCTCATTGAAAAACAAAGGTAATATTTATCTTAGAAAGTGGTCGTGAAGAAAGAAGAATGAGGTAAGCCACATTTGGCACATAGTAGATGTCCATTGAACAATATCTAGTATGACATGTTGGCTTTTTAAAAAAAGAGGAGATTTTAAATACTATGAAGATTTTTTTTAAAGGTGCAGTCTTCTGCTTCTGACCAAGATGGAATAATAGGCACGCAATTTATTCTCCTGCCTGAAACAGCTAAAAAAGTGAACAAATTCATGAAATCATTTTTTGGAGACACTGACATTGCACAGTGAAAGATAGTGAGCCCAGAGAAATTGGATACTATCGAGGTGAACCCTGTGATTGCCCCAACTAACAGTCCTCAGAGATTTTCCAGGCAATGACAGAAGGGAGGGAACCCAGGTGGTACCTGGGAGACTCCCTGCATTGAGGATACAGAGCTGAGAGCCTGAGGAGACCAAGGCAGCAAGACTTGATGAACAGAGAACCAGAGAGGAGAAAGCAACCCAGAGAACTGCCTGCTGATTGACCTCAGGAAGTCACCTGAGAACTGATCCACACGTGCCTGCAAAGAAACCATCCTAGGTCAGGGAAAGGACCAGGCGAAATGAATATTGGAAACAGTGCCTGACACTCACACAAATCCCAAAAGTACTTGTTCTTACCTCCCAGATTGGAAAGCCCTGGTAGTTCACGGGGCGTTACGTAGGATAGTGAGAATGATCTTGCCTCAATAGGTTGGACAAATTAACCTTAAGTTAAATGCTGCTCTGGTCCATCCCAACAAAACATAAAAGCCAGGACCTGAAAGTTTCAAACTACGTCCAAATGACTTAATTGCATCCCAGAGGAAAGCTCAAAGATACTTATAGGAATACAAAAATACCCAGCACCCCACGTGATAAAACTAAAAATGTCTGGCATCTAATCCAAAATTACCAGAGACAAAAAGCAGAAAAAAATGTGACCTATAATAAGGAGAAAAATAAATTAATTCAAACTGATCCAGAATTGACAAAGATGTTACAATTAGAAGATGAGAACAATAAAACAGTTCTTAGGACAGTAGTCAATTTCTGCAAAAAGCTGGAGGAAGGACTTGGAAGATACAGAAAAGGCTCAAATCAAAGTTCTGCAGAGGAAAACTATAATGGCTGATACTTTAAAAATTAACACTGGATGGGATTGAGGACCAGTCAGTATTACAGGATTAGTTAATGTGAAAACAATGGAATACACATTATCCAAAATGAAACACAGAGAGAAAAATGACTTTAAAAATTAAAAGAGCATCAGTGAACTCTGGACCAACCTCACGTGGCCCAATACATGAGTAATTAGAGTCCCCATAGAAAAAGCAGTTTTCAAATCTAATGTCACTTAATTTTCACAAATTAAGTCTTCTGATCCCTATTTTAGAGATAAATAGGGTCACCAGTTAAAATACAAGATGACATGCAATCTTTGGGATGTCAAAGATTTGTATTTAAATTACTTGTAATTTATCTGAAATTCAAATTTAACTGGGTATCTTTTTATTCACTCTGCTAAATGTGGCAACCCTGTAAATGGAGTGATGGTGTCATAGCTGTTAGATAACTAATTCTTCCAAGGCCATGTCATGAGAAGAGATGAGTGGGGGCTGACCAGTGTAACGGAGGAAGAACAGAACTAACACCACGTTGAAACTACTTCTCTCACTCTTCAGCTCATGTATCCTATTACTTTATCCCTGCACAAAAAGAGTTAAATATTAAAGAAATGTTGTTTCTGCCCAAACAGCCCATTAAGTTCCCTGAAGAAAGTTCTGATCCCATGGTCCAAGTTAGTTACAGCTACTATTTGTTATAGATAAATCCACTTTCAGCCTAGAAACCTTGCACATAAGCATAGATAAGGGGGATAGAGTAAAAATAACTGTTAACAATTTGAAGTTTTTGCAGCAGCCTTGTGATCCAGCCCACATGACCAAGCAGAAGAACAAAGAAATGTTACTCCTTCCTGGAAAGCCAGGAGGCTCCCAGAGGTCTACACTCTGCTTTTACCATTTAATCTCAAACCCTCCTGTTTCCCCTTTTCCCTTAGCATTAAAGACACCTGAATTCTATTCAAAGTTAAGATGGTTCTTTAGGACGTTAGTCCACCATCTTCTTTGTTGGCTGGCTTCTGAATAAAGTCACTATTTCTTGCCCCAACACCTCGTCTCTCGACTTACTGGCCCATTGTGCAGTATGAACAACAGTATGAACTTAGACTTGGTAACACTGGGTTTGTGTGAACCCAGTGCTCATGTTCTGATGTCCTAACATGCCCCTCTTTTATGGGTTCTGCACCTCCCTTCTGCCCCAGCTCAAGATCTTGCTCTATTTGTCTGTGGTTTATGCCCATGTCCCAAATTAGATTATAAATTCATTTGAGGGTAAAAGCAAGATGGCACTCTTGTAGGCAATTCTCAATGACTGGTAAGGTGCTGGATGAAACATATGCTGATAGATGGATGGATGGATGGATGGATGGATAGATGGATGGTTGGATGGTTGGATGAATGGATGGTGGATGGTTGTTAGATGGACAATGGATGGATGGATGGATGGATGGACGGATGGATGGATGGTTGGATGAATGGATGGATGGATGGTAGATAAATGGATGGATGGATGTGAATGGCAGGAAAGTATGACACCCCAAAATATTATGCTTTTTGCCTTAAGGATTATTTTGAGCTGAAGGCAATTGAGAAGCAGCAGATACAAATAAATCTCCCTGCACTCCCTTACTTGCCTAAAAACAAGGCATACATTTTCAAAGTGTCCCTCCTCCCCTGTCTACCAGGAAAGACAAAAGTTAATCATCAGAGACAACTTTAGACCCTATCAGCCTATAGATGGCACCAGAGAGGCCCACATAACTTACTTTACTAACCAGCCGTTATCTACTATTAGTTAACCTTCCACTCTTTGCTGTCCTTGGAAGCCTAAAACTACTTTCCTTTGCCCATCCATTTCTCCACAAACGTATTGTTCTTTGTTGGAGATGCTATGTAAGCTGGAGCTCTAAGCCAGCACTTTGAGCCACTCACTTTTCTGTGGGTCTCTCCCATGTATACACAAAATAGATGTGTTAATACACGTCTGTTTGTTTTTCTTTTGTTTGTCTGTCTTTTATTACAGGGGTCCCAGCCAAGAACTCAGAGGGTAGAGGGAAAATTATTTTTCCTCCTCTGCAGAAGGTTGGATGGATGATGGATGGATGGATGATGGATGGATGCATGACTCCACAATAATAAGGAATTGACATACTATTTGCAAACCATTATTTAAGCCTTTTTCCTACAGTTTCATGCTATGTGTCATTCCCACAGCCTGTCTTATTGCTTTATGCTGTTTTTAAATCCATCAAATCGAAAACCCAAAGCCCAAAGAAATCCAGGAGCCAGACCATTAATGGGATAAGTGTAGTCTTCTTCTACCATTAGCAAGTCTACAGAGAATGCCTGATGGGCAGAAAACCTGAGGTCATCATCCTAAAAGCTCTATCTCATACTTGGGGATGGGACACAGCCCAGGGATGCCTCCGGTGGTTTTGTCCCAGGAGGAGGAATCAGGAGAAACACCAACCTTATTTTATTCTCTTTAAAAATAGATGTGGCCCCTGAAACGGTGGTTCAGTGCCTCAAGATGGATGCTAGAATGATTTTATTTCTGTCCCCTTAATGAATCTTCCTGTGTGTGTGTTTTGCTTTTTATTGCTTGATAGAAATAAATTAAACTTTGCTACATTTGGACTATTGGACGACCAAGATAATTGACAATGATGACATTAAAATTACATCAGGAACAAGATGTCTCTTCAATAAAACCTTATTAATCAGGATCTCATAAACTCAGAATTGGGGCTGAAATTTATCTTCGTGTTGGTGATTAAGAAAAGACTCTGAATAAATTAATAGTGTGAAGGCTTCAGGGGAGAAGTTGAAATTACTTAAGAAAATGAGACTTTCCATAGTTTAGAAGCATTTTTTGACCCCTAAAAATATGGGATTAATTGTAATTGTCTATCAAATGATCAGATTGACTACCCAAACAGTATTCATTAAAACTTTGGAAGTGTTTAATATTTTGTGTATTGAAAGTAAGCCTATTTTTATAATACTCTGTAACACCCACTGTTCAATCATTAAGACTGGCATTATTCTTATTTAATAAAATTAGTGAAATTTTTATAATAGTGAATTTTAGCAAACTGCAGTAAATTACTTTATAAAGTTTTAATTCACAGCTCCTGAATATCCCTGTCTGATACTATTTCATGTTTTTGCTGAGGTTTATGATACAGTGCCTATTATGGGACTGGATTCCTGTTCTGGTTTTGCTAATGTCTGTTTTTCTGACTTCAGTAGATATTTAATCTCTTTGCAGTTATTTCTTTATGTGTAAAGATCAGGTGGACTAGATAATCCCCCAAGTTGCTTCAAGTTTTAAATTCCACAATCGTATGGTTAAATTAATAACATTTATACTGTCACTTTTGTTTTCTACCTGGTAAATATGTACGTGCACGAGGGTGTGTATATGGAGTGGGAGAGATATTTTATGTGTTTTTTTGTGGGTCTATTTCTTTAAAAATAATTTTAGGTTGAATGAATGTGAATTTGTAATTTCATAGATTAGAAATGGTCAAATGTTAGCAACTTCATGCAGCTCAGGCTTATTAATTTGTGTGCATATCTTAGTTCTCCTGGTGATTTCAAATTCCATGAGAGTGGGGTTGGATTTTCATGTTTTTGCATCCATCCAAGGGCCTAGCACAGCAACTTCCAAACTAGCTTGTAGCAGTCAGCTACTGCCATGTAACAAACCATTCTTACACTCAGAGGCATAGAAGGATAATCATTTATTTTTGTTTGCTCAACTTTAGTTGGCTGATCTCAGCTGGGAATGCCAAAAGGCAGCTGTGCATATTGTTGGGGTTATAAGGTCAGGATCTCAGGTCAGCTCTATGTATGTTTATTCTGGGTCCTGAGTTGAGGTTATCAGCTGCCCAGGGAAGGTTCTTCCCACAGTGATGGTCAAGCTGCAAGAGGGCAGCCCAATGGTGCAAACACATATCAGGCTGAAATCTGGGGAGAGGAAGAGAGAACTTTTTAAAGGAACAATTCATGGCTCACTATTTTGTGATTGAATGAATGAATTCTCAATTTTTTTGTGACATAGCTTCCCTAAGAATGTAAATAAGACAACAAGTAACAAACTTGACAGAGTCCTGTGTCCCTCATAAGTGCAAAGCACCATTGAAAATTTTTCTGTGTTCACCCATTATCTCACCATGAGTATGACTAAATAATTTCCCAGAATGGTGCTCAGGTATTAGGTTCTCTGGGTTAGAGAAACATGATTGGTAGATGGGCATGAGATGCAGTAAACAAGAGTGGTTCTCCAGCCTCAGTCTCTTCGTGTGCATTTCCCAGGGATCCTGGGATGGTTCGGAATTCAGCATGTGATGAAGAGAAGACGGAGGCATACACAGCCCCTTGGCACAGCTGAATATCCTCCTGCATCTCTGGGCATCTAAGGAACAGGAAGAAAGGAACTCATGCCCCAGCATGCCTGCTACCTCCCAGACAGTCCCTATTCCTCCTCTCTCCTGGAAATCTTCTCTCTCCCCCCACACCCACTGAGACATTCAAAGTCCAGCCTCTCCAAGGTGAAGCCTCTTGTCCATCTGAATAGTGGGCAAGGCTGCAGGTTAATGACTACCAAACTCCCGCTGAGTGCAAGACCAGTCACCTGGTAAAGCCTCCGGTGACCCCACAGGGAGATACTGTCCTCCTTTTCCAGTCAAGAAAAGGAGATTTTTATCAGTGGCAAAGCTAACGCTCCCACCCACGTCTGCCTGGCTCCAGAAACTTTTTAGGCATTTCTGGACTATCTTTCATTCTCAGCACAAGTGTTTTATCTTCGATGTAGAAAGGCTGCTGCCATCTTGGATGTAACTCCCATAAAGAAAAAATAAAGTCCTTAGGATTTATCTAACAGATGTTGTTTTTATCCACCAGATAAAATAGGATATATCTCTGCTGGGAGGATGACTCCTATGAAATAAAGACACAATTTCTTGCAACTGTGCAACTTATAAAATATTTGGAATTTGTATACCATGTTCATGGCAACACTATTCCCAGTAGCCCAAAGGTGGAAGCTACCCAAGGGGTCATCAGTGGATGAATGTGTGAACCAAAAGTGGTCCATCCATACAATGGAATGTTATTCCACATTAAAAAGGAAGGAAATTCTGACACATGCTATGACATGGATCGTTCTTGAGGACATTATGCTGATGAACTAAGCCAGTCACAAATGGACAAATACTGTGTGATTCCACTCATAGGAGGTCCCCAGAGGAGTCAAGTTCACAGAGACAGAAAGTAGGATGGTGGGTACCAGAGGTTACGGGGTTGGTGTTTAATGGGGACAGAGTCTCAGTGTGGGAAGATGAATAAGTTCTGGAGATGATGGTGGGGATGGTCGACCAGCAATGTGAATGTACTTAATATCACTGAACTGTGCACTTAAAAATGGTGAAGACGGGGCTTCCCTGGTGGCGCAGTAGTTGAGAGTCCGCCTGCCGATGCAGGGGACACGGGTTCGTGCCCTGGTCCGGGAAGATCCCACATGCCGCGGAGCGGCTGGGCCCGTGAGCTATGGCTGCTGAGCCTACATGTCCGGAGCTTGTGCTCTGCAATGGGAGAGGCCACAACAGTGAGAGGCCCGTGTACCGCAAAAAAAAAAAAAAAAAAAAAAAAAGTGGTGAAGATGGTAAAACAAAACAAAACAAACAAAAAAAACGATGAATTTAAAAAACAACAATTTTATTCACTAAACATCTGAAACTGAGTCTTCTCACGCATCCCGCCTGTACATTTCTGGGCTTCGAGGGGTTCTGTGCTGCATTCTTTGGCAAGAAGACAGAACACAGAAGCTGTCACCCTTTGGGTCAGAGATGGCACGGAGCATCCTGGTGTTTCGTAGCTTCACAGAATCTGAGCTCCGAGGGCCAGCTCTGTGCCTGGTGCCTGTGCTCATGAACTGTGTGGTCCTGGCCACACACTTGCAAGGCAGCACCGTGACCCTCAGTCCTCAGGTGGGCCACAGGTACAGGGAGTCGAGGGTGCTGGGTAGAATAATGGCCCCCAAAAGATACACCCACTTGGAAGCTGTGAATAGGGACCTATTTGGAAATAAGGTCATGCAGATGTGATGAAGTGAAGGGTCTGAGATGAGGTAGGTTGGCCCTACATCCAGTGACAGGGTCCTTCTAAGAGACGGAAGAGGAGAGACACAGACACAGAGGAGAAGCCCCGGGAAGACAGAGGCAGAGATGGGAGAGATAAGACCACGAGCCCAGGTACGCCTGGAGCCCCCAGAAGCTGGAAGAGGCGGGAAGGACCCTCCCCTGGAGCCTCCAGAGGGAGCACAACCCTGGGACACCTGGACCTCAGACGTCTGGTCTCCAGGATGGGGGAGGATGGATGCCTGTGGTTTTAAGCCTCATGGTTTGGGGTCATTCATGACAGTTGCTCCAGGAAACCCATATAGCCAGGACCTGGGCGAGGGAGAAAGCTCAGTCTTGTGGTCTCCACTGCAAGCCCAGGGGGCTCCACCTACAGGCACCCACGTCCCAGGATGGGGCTCCGGTCTCTGGTGGTGGAATCCCCCTCTAGCTCCTCTCTGATTGGCAAGGCTGAAGGCAGAGTCTGCATGAAACCAGGGCCCCTTGGGCCCCTTCTCTGAATGGGTGGCTGCACAGGTCTGGGGGCAGACACCTCTTGTCCTTGGGAGGAGCTGTGAGCACTAGAACAGAGGGGTAAGGGTTTGCTGGGGCTGCCATAATAAAAACAGGGGCTGGGGGCTCAAACAACAGACATCTGTGGTCTCCCCGTCCTGGAGGCTGGAGTCTGGGATCCAGGTGTGGGCAGGGCTGGTCCCTCCCGAGGCCTCTCTCCTGGGCGTGTAGACGGCTGTCTTCTCCCTGTGTCCTCACAAGGTCGTCCCTCTGTGCGTGTCTGTGTCCTGATCTCCTCTTCTTATAAGGACACCAGTCCTACGGGATCAGGACCCACCCTAGTGACCTCATTTTACCTTCATCACCTCCATAAAGACCCGCATCTCCAAATACAGCCCCATCCTGAGGTCCTGGGGGTCAGGACTCAACATGTGAACTTGCAGGGACACAATCCCTCCCATAACAGGAGGCAACCAACACATCATCAAGACAGCCTGGCCTGAAATCACTCGGCATTTAAACCTTCCCATCAACAGCATCATCTGTACCTCGAAGATCCTGGATCACACCTGTCCCCACCGAGGGTCCCATGACTGAGGCCCCCTGGGAAATGTAAGACAGTAAAAGGCAGTGTTTAAACCAGAGACCCCAGTGCTTCCAGGGGTCTCCCTGAAACTCAGCCCACTCCAGTGATAAAACACAAGACTCCTTTCAATACACACCCTCAGGTGCCCACGAGAAAAGGTTTGCTGAGGTCTACACAGCGTGTCAGTGGCCATTTTCCTACCAAATCCATCTCTATGTCAGAGAGAAAGACAGCGGCGTCCAAAATCCAGATTCCAGCAAGATACCCAGGAGGTGTTGCCCAGTATTTAGGCAGAAAAGATAAGTGTGGACAAGCTTACGGCTGTTCTGTCTGCCAGCTGCAAAACACAAATCCAAATAGTGTTTGATGGAGGGGGGTGGGAATTGGGGGGAAACAAAACCATCCAACAATGATTCCATCAGTGGAGTGTATCGGCTTTATGAGATCCATCAAAGAATTTGAGTATCAGGGACGGAGAGAAGCACCCAGCCCCTCTCAGGCTGGATGACGGCGCCGATTGCTGTGTGTTTAACATTGTGATTAAACATGGCGAAGCCCGGGGGGAGAGAATTTTTGATTCGGAGGTTAAGCCAATATTAGCAAGAAAAATAAAATAGAGCGAGCCGGATGGCCCAGAGCGAGGCTGCCGCGGTCGATTCCAAGAATGTTTAGCTACCAAATGAGCAAGTGGCTAATTGTGTAAACGCTGCTAATTACGTGTGCAGAAGCCTCTAACCGGGGCTTCTCCCTGTAACTAATAAGAAATCAATTAGTTAATGAAGTGGCCATTAAATGCATGGCTCATCCTAGCCGGGGTATTTTTAATGTTTCTCTTTTTTCCCCCCCTTATGATCCTCCTTAATTGCCACTGCCATACGGCGCGCACAGCTTTCAGCATATCTAATGAAACATCATTATATGGTAGCTGGCATTCTTGGAAGGGCTGAGAGAAACCTGCTTCCCAATTATTTTTAATTGCCAGACACTCTCACAACTGGGTCTTCCAACCACGGGCTTCAGAGCCCTGCACTGTCACAGAGCACGCATACAGTCTGTGTTTTCTCTCCGCAGTCTGTGAGCGTCGGCTGTGGTCTCAGTCACGCCAGCGACGCAGCCACGCCGCCTAAACAGGGTGCCAGGCATGAATGAGCCTTTGATGGAGCCGAGGGGAGCCCAGCCTCCAGCCATCCCTGCTCCCCAGGACCAGCCCCAAGGAGACCCATCCATCCAAAGGGGTCTGCTGGCACCTTCCCCCGGGAGAACCAGGGCTCGCAGACACGCGAGACGCACATGCGTTCCCCGCTGCCCACATCGTCACCCACCACGGGAGGGGTCGAGCCTCATGCACACTTTAAAATTATGAATTGGCTTTGGAGCCGATGGGTCTGCCGATGACCAGTTGTCACTTCTGCAAAGTGAATTTCTGACCCCAGCTACCTTGCTTGCCCCTGAACTTGGCAAGGCATAAGAAGTAAAGATTTCTGGCCCTCCTTCAGTCCAATATGTTCCCAGGGCGATTATGTAGCTCGTTCAGAAAGCTCATGTCTGATAGGGGGGCTTTTTATCGCGCATCTAAATGAACTGTGGTCCCTGAGTCAGAATGGGTCCTGCTGCCCGGCGCCCCGAGTCCCACGATACAATGGCTCCTGGGACGTCTACTTTAAAAAAACAAATTTCGATAATGTATTCAGTCAGAGGAGGTGTGTGCCTCTGCTTTTATTTTTGGATAACAGGCAAATTAAATTAGTGAATCCAGCACCCCCGTTTCAGGAAATCTGCCACCAGCAGCTGCCATGGGTTCAGACGTCAAGAGAAAGGAGATGCAATGTGATGTTTTGTTCATTAAATCAACAAACCCGGTTCGGATAACAGCATTAGGTAGAAAGCCCCATCAATCCTCATACGTTTAGTTCACGTAACGAGAAGTGACAGTTGTGCCTCAGATTCATAAGGACGGTACGGGGGGGAACAAAAGAGGTGGGAAGAGCCGTGCAGAGTTCGGCACCGGCGACAAACATCGCTCCGGAAAGCGGGGGAGGCTCATGTATATGGATGAGAAACGTAACTTTTGGCCCAAGGCGACTGGCGAGTCCGTGTGGCTACTAACGAGGTTACTGGGGGAAGAACTGAACCCAGCCTTTTCTCGATTTGGGGTTTTCCCCCTGCTTCCCCTGAGGCTTCATAGGTTGTAGAAGTGAGCACCGCCGCCCACCGTGCCCCGCCAAACACTTCTGATTTTTTCCAATCGAATGCACTGTTTTGTGCTCAGCGCAGCACAGATTTGGGCAGTGGCGGGGGGCAAAGGGAGGAAAATCCTGTGCCAGAAAATCCTCATTCCTGCCCAGACATCTCTTTCACGTTCTGACACCCAGGTCTGACGCACCAGATTCCCGGGGACTCCAAACTCTCCTGGCAGTTCTAGTTCAAAAGATGAAGGCACGAAATCTCAAGGCCATGCCGGGTTCAGGCCCCCAGCGCCTCCGCATGCAAGTGGCACCAAAGGCACTTGGCAAAAATGCAGTCACAGGGACGCAGAGAAAAACAGGTGTGTCTGCAAACTGGACCTCGCCTGGGCTCAGAGACCACAGCTGAGGCTCCCCGTCATACTTGAACCAAAAGGTGTGGACAATGGGGCATATGTACTAGAGCCACGGCGAGGCTTTTCACACTCCAATGTAGCTTCTCTGGCACAGCTGCCTTCCTTCCTCCCAGGCAAGACGCTGATGTACAAACGGCATCTCTGGCACATTTCCCAAACCCCAGGCTGTCGGCATGACCTGAGATAGCGCCCAGCTTGGACCCAAGCTGCTTCCTGCACGGTGATCAAGACCCAAAAGTGCAGCAGATTTGAGGACTGACTGTGTCACTGATAAAACTAGGCCATCAAGTGGCTTTGGAGCAGGATTGGATTCTGGATTCTGGATCCAGATTCTGGCAGAGCACGTAGGAAATCCAAGCTTGAGATCAGGCTCTTGACAACTCGTTTCAAGTGGGGAGTTTCCCTCTCTTGTTATTAGACACACGGCTACTTTTTAAAAAGTTCCCGATGAGAAGCCAACTTAGCTGATCTGTGTAGCAAGGGGTTGTATCCGTCAGGGTTCTTGAGAGAAACAAAACTGATAGGATGTGTGTGCATGTGTACATGGCAAGAGAGGGATTTATTTTAAGGGATTGGCTCAAGGGACTGTGGAGATTGGCAAATCCAAAATCTGTAGGGTAGACCAGGAATCTGGAGACCCAGAAAGAGGTGATGCTGCAGCTCCAGTTCAAAGGCCACGTGGAGGCAAAATCTCTCTTCCTCGAGGGAGGCTGATCCTTGGGCTCTTAATACCGTCAACTGATTGGACGAGGCCCACCCACACCATGGAGGCCAACCTGCTTTACTGAAAGTCGACTGATTTCAGTGTTCATCCCACCTAAGGAATAACTTTACAGGAACATCTAGAATAATGGCTGAGCAACTACCTGGGTACCATGGCCCAGCCAAGTTGACACATAAAATTCACCATCATGAGGGATCAAGAATGGAACCTCAGTTCTGTGCATTTAGGGGAGGAAAATAACTCAGACGGTGCTATTACTTTCTTGATAGCTAGGGAATCTATATGGCATGGAGGTCAATCTTCAGTGTTCAACATCCCACAGGGATGGCTTTAGGACTTGTGACATCCCCGAGCCCCTCTTTCCTTATCTAAAGACTGGATAATGAGACACACAAAGACTCAGAAGGACACAGTGTGAGGTTCCATTGATAGGAAACACCCAGAACAGGCAAATCCATAGACACAAAATAGGTTAGTTGTTGTCAGGGGCTGGGGAGTAACTGCTCATGGGGATGGGGTCTCTTTTGGGGGATGAGGATGTTCTGGAACCAGATAGAAGTGGTGGATACACAACACTGTGAATGTGATAAATTGTTCTGTCGCTGAATGTCCCTGAACTGTTCCCTTTAAAATGATTAATTGTACATTATGTGAATTTCACCTCAATCATCTCTTTTCAGATCACATCTTATGAGGCCACGTCTACTTGCCCCTAAAATGATTTCGGCCATCACCAGCCACGCAGCCCTGTTCATTCTGAAATGCTGACGTCAACGATCTGAAGCATCTGACATGTGATGTATGTCACTTTCCTATTGTCTTCGAAAGTCTTAATAACTTAGAATTCCACGGTGATTCCAAATGCCACCTATAAAAATACTACTAACTGACAGTCTGTATTCTCCTGGGATCTAGACTCTGGGCTAAGGAAGAAAGCAAGGGACAAACATGATGCCACCTCTATATTCCCAACAAGTTACTTGTTTATATCAGTAAAACAAGTGATAATTGTCTAACGGGGACAGGACCAGGAGCTGCACGAGTGAATCAGACACGGCCGTCACCCTGGGGCTCTGCTCACCATCTCTTCGCAAAAGAAAGGCAGTCAACACAGACCCAGGAGCGTAAGTGCAGAAGGTCACGCACTACCCCCAGAAGGACCTGCACCCCAGAACTTTATAGTACAGACTGCGTTGCACTGAATTCAATGTTAAGCCCATGAGAAAAGACAGGAAAGGTGTAAAAGAGGCTAGGAGGGAGATACAAGGTGTCCACAGCAGGGAGGGCGGAAATCCCTCACTGGGTACCAAGGGCCAGGAAAAGCGAATTACAGGGTCAGCAGTGAGCTGAGCCTTCCTTGCCCCTCGTTGGATTTCCCCATCCTGACTCCTAACCCCATATAACAAGGTAACCTCTTCCAGTCGCCCACTGCACGGTGGGTTATGGAGAAAAGATGGCTGCAAAGTTTGCAGATTTGAAGTCTTGAGAATCAGCGCATTATCTGGGGCTCCTAGCCCATCCACTCCAAACCACATCCAGGTACCCCACCTGTGAAGTCAGAGATAGGGCCCCAGGTCCTGCTGTTGGTATAATCTCATACCGTTGGACACCAACGTCCTCTTCTGAGGCCCACTCCCATATCCTAAAAAAAGCTACATATGTAAAAATTACAGAGAGAGAGAATACATGTATACAGACATATACACGCATATAGACATCTGCATATATGTAGCTGTGTATTTATACCCATGCAAAATATGTATCAATATATGCATATAGAGATACATATTTGTATATAGAGAAATATAATATGCATGCTGTATATGAATGAACATATGCATATATAGGGGCATATTTGTATAGAGAGACATATAAATATATACACATATATATACATATGTAAATCTGTGCATATATGCATATAGAGAAAGACGTGTATATATACATATTAATTTCCTTTCTTCATGGAAGATAGCAAGCCATCTTTGGAAGCACACTGTAAATGCACATAAACGATTTACACATTCTGTGTGTGTCTGTGTGTGTGTGTACGTGTGTTTGCAGGAGAGAAGGTGGGAAATTGGGGAGAAAAACCAAAGCAGGAAGCATGCTTCCTAAGCCCAGGTGCTGGAGCAGAATATGCTGGGAAAGCCATCAAGGTACTAGCTATCCTCTGTGTAAACAACTGGGAAAGTGGAATGCTCAAACCAGCACCAACTCCAGTCTTGGCAAGCAGGACCCACACAACCATGGAGGGCTCCCTGGAGGAAGGAGAGCAGGGCGAGAAATGCCTTTCAAATGTGAATCTTGCATTGTCAGTCTAATGGATACATCTTAAGCTTGACAGTTGTTTCTTGATGAGACGTAAGATTTTGTACACCCGTCTGCATTTTATACATTTTTAGTGCTTTGAGTAGCTCAGTGTTAGGGAATCACTGGTTTGGACAGAAGAGAGAAGATTCATCAACAGGTTGGAGGGTGGGTCATCCAGAGCAGTGGAGGAAATATGGGCTGGTTGCTAGGTGACTGTGTCCTCTTGGTACTTCCATTCCCATCAGTACTGCTGGGGCTGCCAGCTTCTCTTACCCACAAGTCAGGACCGGATTGGTAGAAGGATGCATGGGTGGATGGGTATATGGATGATGGATGGCTAGATGGGTAAATGGATAGATGAGTATATAGGTAGAGAATGGAGAGATGGATGGATGGATGGATGGATGGATGGATAGATGGATGGATAGATAGACATGTAAGAAAAAATTGTGTATGTATGTTTAGATTGTTTAGATTATTATTAGACTCTGGGTTTTTGAAAGCTGGGATTCCTCCCAAAATTTATCATCATCCAGGAATTCTGTGTGCCCTTGTTTATGGCAATAGATAGGGCAATCTACTTTTAAATCATATAAAGTTTATATGGGTGTCTTATCATACAGGGAATTTTTAAACAGGTGAAAACTCACCTTATTTGTCTTTAAAAGTAGGGTAGGTATTATCTCTTAAGAACCTTGTATTTTCTTTGCCTGAGGAAATAAATAGGGATGGTTGAAATTTGTTGGGGAAACGAATCATCTGGTGCACCCAGAGAAACCTCTGTGTAAGCAGAAAATAAGCTTGGAAGCGAGTGAAAGCTGCATAATTACTTTACAGATCTGGGCTGGCTCTGGTAACGGACAGAAACAATCTTGTCCCTTACACAATAAAGGTGCGGCATTTAATCCAGGGAGTTGCACATTTTATAGACATCTTTGGGAATTATGAACGGCTGATTAGTGCAGTTTGGAAATACAGAGCCTTCAGGCAGGCAGTTCAATCCTCTAAACCATGGCAATGGAATTAAGAGCAGAAACCACAGAAATCCACCATCAGGAAAAGATAGATTCCAGCATTGGCAGGGAAACAGATCCCTGCCATGTTCAGCCAATGGCTTTTTCCATCAAGAAGATTAAAATAATAAAGCCACACTGGACTCTTCAGACATACCTGGAATTTATCTCATTCATTACTTTCCCTTACTCTTTTGTGGGAGTAGATAAGCAATTTCCCTGGGGGAACAATAGCCACACAAGAAACCAGTTGACTTGAATCATTTAAATCCCAAAGTCGGTGCCAAAAACCTATACCATGAAAGAATCTCAGCTTCTGTTTCAGAACAATTGAGATTGGGAATCTAAAATCTATTAGTCATCAGGGAAAATTAAAACCACAAGATACCACTTTACACTCACAAGAAGGGCTATAATTTGTCAAAAGACGGATAGTATCAAGTATTTGTGAGGATGTGGAGAGACAGGAACCCTCATACACCATTGGCGGCAGCCACTTTGGAAAACTCATTGGCAGTTTCTTCAAGAGTTGAACACAAAATTACCATTCAGCCCAGCAATTCTACTGGTAGGTGTTTACCCAAGAGAAATGAAAACTTACGTTTCCATGAAGACTTGCCTGTAAATGTTCACAGCAGTATTATGTATGATAGCCCAAAAGTGGAAACAAGTGTCCATCAACAGGTGAATGATAGACAAAATGGGGTCCATCCATACAATGGAAAGGTATCCAGCCGCAAGGGAATAAAGCACTGACACAGCCTACAGCTTGCATAAACCTCAGAAACATTGTGCTCAGTGAAAGAAGCCAGTCACAAGAAGCCACATATTATTATATAATTCCATTTAGATAAATCGTCCAGAACAGGGAAATCCGTAGCGACAGAAAGTAGATTAGTGGTTGCCTAGGGGCTGGGGGTTGGGGGCAGTCAGAGAAATGACTACAAATGGATATGTTAGTTCCTTTTTGGGGGGAGGTTATGGAAATGTTCCAGAATTAGATTTGTGGTGATGGCTGAAAATTTACAAAAAGTATCAAATTGTCTCTTTGTTCAAAACAGTGATTTTCATGGTATGTAATTTATACCTCTGCAACCGTTGTTTTAAAACTACATGGAGGTGTTTGGTGGGTTTTTCAAATTCCTCCTTGTCTATTTCACAAGTTTTAGGGTGAAATCCCTTTCCTCTGTGGTTTTCCACGAGTATCCTTGCTTTGGAGTTCTGTCAAATGGGCTTTATGTTTCCATAGAGATCCTCCTAGACAAAGGGGGCTGGGATTATCTCCCCTGAGAAGGCAGGGGTCTCCCCCTGAACAGAGACAGAGGGCTTCACCCCTGAAGTGGCTTCCAAGGTGGCACTGGGACCCTCTGAACAAGGTGACCCTAGACTCCTTGACTCAAAGCTCCTTTTCTGGACAGAGGTCAGACTTTGCCTTCCACCCACACAGAATTCTCTATGTCCGTCTTGAGCCGTGGCAAACATTCGGTAGTTCTTCTAAGACACAGAGAGAAATCACCTCTTCCTGGTTTGCCCAAATTCAAAACACTTGGGAGAGTTGGGCCAGTTCTGGGAGGGACAGAGTCACCTTTGGGGGCTTAACCATCTCAGGGCTGCCTCTTAAAGACTCCACACCAAAGGGGCTTTTCACAGAGTGATCAAGACAGTCAATCCCCATCACCCCCACCAACTCCCAACACACACACACACCTTCCTGGGCCATCAAATCTGCATCCTTTATCTGAACACGTGCATTTGCGGTAAAGCTTTCCACTGGGACATCACAGCTGACGTATGAGTCATCGCTGGAGAATCTAAAGCAAACAGGCAGAACATGATTTGCCTCTTCCCATTTTAATAGCCGCCTTTGTTTTATTTTTAAAGTTTTGAAACATTGTGGTGAAAGACACAGAACGTGGACGGTTCAGGGGCGTTAAGTACGTTCACTTTGTTGTGCAACCATCCCCACCGTCCGTCTCCAGAACTTTCCATCTTCCCAAACTGAGATTCTGTCCCCATGAAACACTCACTCTCCATCCCCCTCCCCCAGCCTCTGGCCCCCACCCTCCTGCTCTCTGTCTCTATGGATTTCACTCCTCTAGGGACTTCCTATGAGTGGAATCACACAGTATTTGTCCTTCTGTGTCTGGCTTATTTCACTGAATATAATGTCCTCAAGATCCAGCCATGTGGTAGCCTGTGTCAGAATGTCCTTCCCTTTTCATGGCTGAGTAATATTCCACTGTGTGGATGGACCCCATTCTCTTTATCTATCCATCCATCCGTGGACACTTGGGTTTCTTCCACATTTTGGTGATGATGAATAATGCTGAGTAGCTTCATTTATTTTATAGCAGGCACATGCTTTGTTTCAGGGCACCGTAAATCTTTAAAGCTTCTTCCGAAACAGGCTGCTTGCAGCTATTTTTCAGAGGTATCTTGACTGAATTTGCCACACCCCCCAGGATAAGTAGTATTGAAGTGGAGCCTCGGGGTTCAGTTTCCATGGGGGCTCCATCATGTAGGCATGATCAGTGGATTGATTATTCAATCAATTGATCGATCAATTGCTCCCATGGTTAATCTCAGCCTCCAGGTCATCTGATACCACATGACCCAAAGTCCCCCATCATAAATCGTATCGTTACCATTTGGCATGTCTTTCCCCCATGCCAAGACTACCCAGGGTGACCCAAGCCCCCCTCCCCAGGCAAAGATGGGTATGGTCTGAATGTGTGTGTCCCGCCCACCTCCCCCGCCAAAGCTCATATGTTGAAGCCCTAATCCCCAATGGGATGGTGTTAGGAGGTGGGGTCTTTGGGAGGTGATGAGGTCATGGGGGTGGAGCCCCATGAGTGGGATAAGTGTCCTTATAAAAGCGACCCCAGAGAGCACCTTCCCCTCTTCCTCCACATGAGGACAAAGGGAGACGCGGTCTATGAACCAGGAAGCAGGTCCTCACCAGACACAGAATCTGCCCTCGCCAGGATCTCAGACTTCCAGCCTCCAGAACTTTGAGAAATAAATGTCTGTTGTTTGTAACCCCCGAGTCTATGGTATTTTGTTACAGCAGCCCAAATGGACTAAGACAAAGACGCTCCCATCAGGCATGACATCCAAAGGGTTTAGACCTCCCAGAATCCCCAGGCAAAGGCCAGAGCTCGTCGGGGTCATGGCTAAGTCTACTGTACATTCAGAAAAAAGGCCAGCGTTTTCTCCCCAGATACAAAAAAGGCCAGCGTTTTCTCCCCAGATACAAAAAAAAAAAAAAAAAAAAAAAACCCCTGCTAGAACTAGTTAGTCCCACAAAGCATGAGCAAGTGGCCTTTAATCACAGCCGCCACATGCTTTGGACGGTTCACCTTTCCAGAAGGGTCTGGGAATCCACAGCACCCGCAGCCCGGCCACGCACCTGGCCCACGAAGGCCCACACACCTGGTCCTGGTGCTCAGCCTGGAATGCAGACAACCCTGCCAGCCACAGCACCACTGCTCAGGGACCCCGCCTCCCAGGCCAGCCCGCGGAGCCCCCTTTCTGGGGAGATTAAGACCCTATTTGTTTCCATCATTTGCTGCTTCATCCCTAATGGGCTACGTCTCTGCTCCAAAGCCGTCTTCCTGACAGCCGGTGCCAAGGATGATTAGGAGCCCCTCTAGAGATGCTCACCCCACCCTCTGCGTGCATGGCATGTAATCACTTCTCGACAGACAGCCGAGCCCTCCAACAGGCCCTCTCCCCGCTTCTGGCTGGAAACAGGGATGCTCCATAAGGAAAAGATGTCTCCCTGTAATGCTTATTGACAAAACAAAGATGACATGTTTACATAATTGGTGACACATCTCACTTTTTACTTCTCATATTCTATTCATTAGGCTGCAGTGATACCCACCACCCATCCCCTCTCCCAGAAATAAAAAGACAGAAATACGGGTGTGGAGCTATGGAATCTATATCTCCTAAAATCATCCAAGACCTCAGATCACTCTTGCCCTGCCAGGATGTCTCCTGCCTGATGAACATTTCTTGAGATGTTAATTGGGAAGGTGGAGGTCACCCCAAGCACTTTCCTGCAGGTTAACACGAGGGCGGCCTGACCTCGTCATGCTCACCGGAGCCTTGAATCTGAGCAAGGAGGCAGCACGTGGGCGGCCAGCCCTGGTGACCAGGCAATGTCCAGGCAGCTATACCCTGCTGGTGAGAGGGCAGCCTTGCAAACTCAGGTCAGCTCACAGCTCCAGGCTTGTATGCAGCTCTCTCCCAAGTCCGGGGCTTCCGCTGCACAGCTCCCTGGGCCACGTGCAAGCCTTTCTCTTCAACCCCAGCAAGTCTTTGTAGCTTTCCCCACCTCATGTCTACAAGGTACCTGACTACAAATGTCCCTCCAAACCACATCAAAACATTTAAGGATCAAGGGGTTTCTTCTCCCCCGTGGCTGAGGGGCAACGCCTGCTTCATTCATTTTCACGCCTGGAGCAGCCCATGGCCTCTGCTGTTTATCAAAACATCTCCAATCATTTCTCTAATGTTTGGGGTTAAGGGGGAAACAAGAAAAAGAGAGAAAACTTTTGCCAAAAGCCTTGAAACACGTGTGTTGTGCAGTAAATTGAACCCACACATGTGTCTGTTTCATTTAGACTTAACTCATTGAGATGTTGTTGAGTCAGAATGGTTTCATTTCCAGAGCATGTTCAGAATTCTCAGACCCTCTGAACAAGGGAGAAGCACTTTGTTAGCAAATATTTCTCGTTATCCCGAAGAGAGACTTCAGTTCTCCGCTAAAAGAAAAAAAAACAAAAAACCAACATTGGAACAGGGCTAACATCACATGTTTCTGCTTAGCCCTCCTATTACAGCAAGAAAAAGAACTGTAACCCCTTGCAGAGGGGACTCCACACCTCTTGGGGGCATGGATCTGCACTCAAGGAGCCACTTTCTGTGGGCTTCCCTGGTGGCGCAGTGGTTGAGAGTCCGCCTGCTGATGCAGGAGGTACGGGTTCGTGCCCTGGTCCGGGAGGATCCCGCATGGTGCGGAGCGGCTGGGCCCGTGAGCCATGGCCGCTGAGCCTGCGCGTCCGGAGCCTGTGCTCCACGGCGGGAGAGGCCACAGCAGTGAGAGGCCCGCGTACCACAAAAAAAATAAATAAATAAGAGCCACTTTCTGTAGACAAATGACATCTGCACCCTGTTGCAGGAGCAAAGCAGATGCGGTGCTAGCAGCGTCTTCAGCATCCCAAGTGCCTGGTGGGGCTTGGAGTGAGTGGATGGAGGGACAGACCAGAGCTCCCCAAGGCCCCTCCTAAAATAGACACCATCACAAGATGTTGGCCCAGGAACCAGTGCCTGTCACCTGGATGCTGGCGCTTATTTCGTCATCTGGTTTTCCAAAAATTAACACTCAAACACCCACCACACGGAAGCAACCTACGTGCCCATCGACAGAGGATGGATAAAGAAGATGTGGTACATACGTACAATGGAGTATGACTCAGCCATGATAAAGAATGAAAGAATGCCATTGGCAGCAACATGGATGGACCTAGAGATGATCATACTAAGTGAATTAAGCCAGACAGAGAAAGAGAAATATCACATGCTATCGCTTAAATGTGGAATCTAAAAAAAAAATGATACAAATGAAGTTATTTAAAAAACAGAAACGGACTCACAGACTTAGAGAACAAACTTATGGTTACGGGGCGGGGGGAAGGGTGATGGGTGAGGGATAGTCAGGGAAGTTGGGATTAACACATACACACTGTTATATTTCAAATGGATAACCAACAAGGACCTACTGTGGAGTGCAGGGAACTCTACTCAGTATTCTGTAACAATCTCAATGGGAAAAGAATTTGAAAAAGAATAAAAAATAAAAAAATAAGCAGCGTTGCTTACGTACTCGTTTTTCTAAAAAGCTGTTTATTTTCTCTAATATTTCCCTGTGATTAGGATATACTGCCCCCACCTGGCGTTTGCCTGTGACCCGATGGTCTCCCAGGCAGACTTGCTGAGGCCACGTTAGTTGAAATTCCATGACAAGGAAAAAGCAAGGGTCGAACGGGCTGTCCATGAAGACTTATTGAAATGGAACAAAAGTGGCATTTAGGGCAGAGGAGGGAGTGATTACCCACAGTAGCACAGGGATGACCAGCAGCCGTCCGGATTCCAGGACCCACCCTGCCTCCCCAGCTGCCCCATCCCCGGGGCCCCAGCAGGGTGGGCTCAGCTGCACCAGGGGTCCGCCCACGATGTCTGGCGGCACCTGTCTTGTGTCTGTCACCAGGACTTGAAGACAGAGGCCCTAAATCACTGTGCTGGCAGAGACACCCTACCATGTCCCTAAGTCCCATAACCAAGGGTCCCCCTTGATCTAGATAAGCCAAAGCTTACAGATGCCTGTGGCTCTGCCCTGTTTCCCACTGCAGGGTATCCTCATTCTCTGGTCCTGTAGGCTTCTCCTCAAGTGCGTTACTGTCCTGGGGCCATAACCAAGGACCACAGATGGGGGCTTAAAACAGTAGGAATTCATCCTCCCCCAGCCCTGGAGACCAGACATCTGAGGTCAAGGTGTCCCAGGGCCACACTCCCTCCAGAGAGCTCCCTCACCCCTTCCACCACGTGAGGACGCAGCACGAAGACGTCCCTCTAGGAACCGGGAAGAGGGTCCTCACCCGACCACGCCGGCACCATGATCTTGGACATCCAGCATCCAAGAGCTGTGAACAGGAAATCTCTATTATTTATAAGCCCTCCAGTCTGTGGAATCCTGTACTAACAGCCCAAACAGATGTGCACGTCCTGATACCCGGAATTGGATCTCAGACATCTGGTCTCCAGGACCACGAGACAATCAGTTCCTGTGGTTTGAAGCCCCCCAGTTTGTGGTCACTTGTTATGGCCATCCGAGGACATGCGCACAGACTGTCTTCCTGGGAGAATTCCCTGTGAATCCTGAACCCCGGATTTCTTTGCTGGCATAAACTTTTAGGGGTGTTCATCTCCATCCCGGCCTCCCGGCACCTACATCCAATCAAGACAAGCCTCGCATGGATGACATGGGGAAAGGTCCCACCTAGCTGCCAGGCACTGCCTCACCTGTACTTTTCCGTTGGGGCCTCACCCGGTCCAGGATGTGGGATCACCCAATCACCTGTCACGGAGGGAAGGAAACTCCGCCGGCCGAGGAACCTAATCCTGTAGGGTTCGGACTCGGTCCCCCTCCAATCTCCAGTCCTGACCTCCTTCCCGCTTCCTCCAGCATCTGGGAAAAGGTCAGGGCTGTGAGCACACGGAATGCCCCAAAGGCAACAGGACACAGCCTCCTAACCAGGACACACAGGCTGGGAACGCTCGGAGGATAAATCCCCGAAAACACGCCTCCATCCTCCAAAGTCTGCCACCCCCAGAAAACATTCAGCTACTAGCATTATTTGCTGTGATTGTCATTAGAAATCATTTACTCATGAGCAGACTCACAGATACAGAGAACAAACTCGGGGTGACCAGTGGGGAGAGGGAAGGGGGAGGGGCAGGCTAGGGGGAGGAGAGTAAGAGGTACAAAATACTATGTATAAAATAAATAAGCTAAAAGGATACATTGTACAACACAGGGAATAGAGCCAATATTTTATAACTCTGAATGGAGTATAAACTTTAAAAATGGTGACTCCCTAGGTTGTACACCTGAAAATAATATAATATTGTACATCAATTATACTTCAATTAAAAAAAAGAAATCATTTACTCCTGTTCTCTTTCTGGATGCCCTTAACCTGTACTCTGCAGTAGACACTGTTTACTGTGAGTGGGACTTGATACCATTTATTGATATTTGCATTTACCAGTACTTGTTCAACCAGACATTATTCACTCTCATCTTCATTAGAAATTATTTTTGTCAGCATCAGACAAAGCGTCAGCAGTCCTGATAACATTGTTTCAAATATCTTTGAAGGAGAGACTTGTAGGCAGCCTTCCAGAATGTTCCAGGGGCTCACCTCATCGGCAGAATAGTCCACAGGGAAGGTCGTCCATTGATTGTTGCATCTGCATAAATCTGTCATGGAAAATTACAGTGTGCATGGCAGCACTATTTACAATAGCCAGGACATGGAAGCAACCTAAGTGTCCATCAACAGAGGCATGGATAAAGAAGATGTGGTACATATATACAATGGAATATTACTCAGTCACAAAGAAGAAGGAAGTAATGCCATTTGCAGCAACATGGATGGACTTGGAAGGCATTATGCTAAGTGAAATAAGTCAGAGAAAGAAAAATACTGTATGACATCACTTACATGTGGAATCTAAAAATCACAACAAATTAGTGAATAAAACAAAAAAGAAACAGATTCACAAATATAGAGAACAAGCTAGGGGTGGGGAGGGTGGGGAGAGGTAGTATAGGAGTAATGGGAAAAGGGTTATTACGGGATTATATGAAATCATGTGTGTGAAATTTTGAAAATTGTAGGGCACTATAGAATTTAAAGAATCTTTCATTCAGTAAATATTAAAAAGAAAAGAAAATTACAGACATGCCCCCACTGGGTGTGTACAGGACAGAGCACAGACCTCAGAGGCTGAGCTGAAGCCTCAGCGTGAGGGACCCCGAATACCTTGGATGCCCACCCACCTTGACTTTAGGTCCTCACGGGCCCCCCATGACCATGCCCTGACCCCTCCATAAGGCTTGTTTGCTCTACACCCATCACTGTCAGCGGGGAGAGCCTTTCTGTCCCAGATGGAGGCTGACAAGAAAAAATAATTCTGCAGGCAGAGGCTCTTCATTTGCCATTTTAAATACTATTTGGCATTTAAACTTTGATTTCACCCCATCTGAAATCGCACATGGTGGTTTACAACAAAACTCTTGGGATGTAATGGGAAGCGTTTTTCATCCTAGCAAAAGCACACAAGACAGAGCGGGCATAACCAGCATGTATTAAAAAGAGCTGGAATCCCGGGTTTAAAAAGATGCTTTTACACTTGGTGGAGATCTGCTGGCTGCAAAACTGCCTCAGCCAAGTACCCGGTGAGGCAAAAAGTATGAGGTGGGGACGGAAGGAAGTGTCATCCTCATCATGAGGTGCTGCTCACATCTGTCCCTCTGGTCGTCCGAAATTTATGTGAAACCCAGTGCTGAGCCTCTGTTTGGTAGAAGTAGCTGGGTAGATACAAAGCTAAAAATTAATCACCTAATATCCAGCAATACCAGCATTCAAAAGATATCCCAGGGCTTCCCTGGTGGCTCAGTGGTTGAGAGCCCGCCTGCCAATGCAGGGGACACGGGTTCGTGCCCCGGTCCGGGAAGATCTCACATGCCGCGGAGCGACTGGACCTGTGAGCCATGGCCGCTGAGCCTGCACGTCCGGAGCCTGTGCTCCACAACGGGAGAGGCCACAGCAGTGAGAGGCCCGCGTACCGCAAAAAAAATACACCAAATACCTACTTCGGCCTCATGTTCGCCTTTATATTTTTGTTCCCCCTTCTTTCAAAATAATTATTTTTGGCTACAATCTTATATTTTAGCCTTCAGACCTAACCCACATTTAACTTTTTCACGTTATTCCAACTAAAAGAAGCTACGGGAGAATTCTGTATCCTGTTTCAGAAAAATGAGGGGAAAAATGCCTCTAGTCGCTCAGAAGATGTCTCTCCGCTACTAAGAGAGTTTTGTGGGGTATTTTCCCCCTGTTTGTTGCATTTCTAACTGATATTTGAACCAGGCAAAAAATGCAGAGGGAGATAAAGAACATTTTAATGGTCCCCTCCAGGTGACCCACATAACATCCCCACCTCCTGGGAATAACCGGTCGGTCTGTCCCTGGCCACCTGTGTTCCCACAGGCTCAGACACGGATTCACAGACATCACTGCATCAATGACGGAGATTTCTCCGTTACAAAACCAGCTCTTAATTCCCAACCGTCGACCGTCTCGGGTTTTACTTTCAATATGAGTGACGTTATCCCTAAAGCACTGGGCAATTCTGAAGTCCAAATCGAGGACAGCATTTAACTCCACAAGCTGGACCAGTTTGGGATGTTCCAAGGATTGACTTGCTTCTGCTGGATTTAGGACTGGATTTTTATGTTAGGTTTATGGATTTCAGATCTTCTTGGGGTCTGCCATCGCATGCCTCAGGGTTCTTTTCCTTTTTTTTTTTAACATCTTTATTGGAGTATAATTACTTTACAATGGTGTGTTAGTTTCTGCTTTATAACAAAGTGAATCAGTTATACATATACATATATCCCCATATCTCTTCCCTCTTGCGTCTCCCTCCCTCCCTCCCACCTTCCCTATCCCACCCCTCCAAGTGGTCACAAAGCACTGAGCTGATCACCCTGTGCTATGCGGCTGCTTCCCACTAGCTATCTGTTTTACATTTGGTAGTGTATATATGTCCATGCCACTCTCTCACTTCGTCCCAGGTTACCCTTCCCCCTCCCTGTGTGCTCAAGTCCATTCTCTACATCTGTGTCTTTATTCCTGTCCTGCTCTTAAGTTCTTCATAACATTTTTTTTTAGATTCCATATATATGTGTTAGCATACGTATTTGTCTTTCTCTTTCTGACTTACTTCACTGTGTATGACAGACTCTAGGTCCATCCACCTCACTACAAATACCTCAGTTTCATTTATTTTTATGGCTGAGTAATATTCCATTGTATATATGTGCCACATCTTCTTTATCCATCCATCTGTTAATGGACACTTAGGTTGCTTCCATGTCCTGGCTATTGTAAATAGAGCTACAATGAACATTTTGGTACGTGACTCTTTTTGAATTATGGTTTTCTCAGGGTATACGCCCAGTAGTGGGATTGCTGGGTCGTATGGTAGTTCTATTTTTAGTTTTTTAAGGAACCTCCATACCGTTCTCCATAGTGGCTGTATCAATTTACATTCCCACCAACAGTGTAGGAGGGTTCCCTTTTCTCCACACCCTCTCCAGCATTTATTGTTTCTAGATTTTTTGATAATGGCCATTCTGACCGGTGTGAGTTGATACCTCATTGTAGTTTTGATTTGCATTTCTCTAATAATTAGTGATGTTGAGCATCTTTTCATGTGCTTCTTGGCCATCAGTATGCCTTCTTTGGAGAAATGTCTATTTAGATCTTCTGCCCATTTTTGGATTGGGTTGTTTGTTTTTTTGATATTGAGCTTCATGAGCTGCTTGTGAAATTTGGAGATTAATCCTTTGTCTGTTGCTTCATTTGCAAATATCTTTTCCCATTTCAGGAGTTTAAAGTGGAGGGCAGAGCAGGCTGCCTTTGTGGGTGTTAATACCTTGATCTGTGTTTCAGCAGCAGTCCTCTCCTTGTCAAACCAAGCCAACTTTTTTTTAAAATTCTTTAAATAACTCCTTAAAGGTGTTGGGCCCTCCCTCCTCCACCTCATCTTCTCCCCCGCTGGCCTCCCCCCAGCCAGTCCTGAATTACAACTAAGAGAATCATCCATGTCTCCCCAGGTCCACTGGGGAGACCCTGCCCCACAAGCCCACCTCTGGGAAGAGGGGGTATCGGGATGGAAACCATTGAGCTGCTCTCAAAGGCCTTTGGCTGGAAAGAATGCGCCACCACAAAATTAGGACAGGAGTGTTCCTAGCCGTTGCCCGGGAAAAGCATCATGGGGGCTGAGTGCAAGACCGCCCTCTGCAAGGGGCGGGGCGCTTTGCAAAACACACAGGGCAGAACTGTGCGTCCTCGGGGAGCCCAGCCCTTCCACGTGGCAGGGCCCTCTCCATCCTTTCCTGTGAGCTGTGCCCACGCAGATCCGAGGCTGGTTCCCACCTCATGTGTCCATCCTTCATGCTTTTCTCGCACAGAACCTTTAGGATTTCGGGGGCCACCAATCACCAGAGTCATTAGTGCCACCGCCGGGAGCCTTTAGCCATCCCCCCCATTCATTTTCTTGGCAATGAGTGTGTGAGTTTTAAGGAATTCTTTTCATTTTCACTTGCTGGGAGATAAATGAAAGAAAAACAATGAAGGAAAATAACGCACACCGAATGTTAGCGGCACTGCAGTCAGGACAGACAATTTATTTCCTCCAGCGTTCGCCTATTGTAAATACAGAGCTGGCCCTACGGTGGGTGCAGCCGGGCTGGCTTCCCACCCACAGATCCAGAGGGCTCCCCCCTCCCACCAGCAGGGTACGCCCACGTCACAGGAAGATTTATAACAGCAACACACCAAGGTGGGTCCTGTTACAAAAGCGTTCTTCTTTGGGAAAGGAGGGTGAAATATAATTACAATTTAGCTGTACCATTGAATAAACAAACTAGCCCATGTTCTGCGCCACCCAGGTTTTGCTAAATCTCAGGGCTTTAAATTGCTTTTCTTCCCTGCAACTTCACCCAGTCTTTGCAGGGAGGGAGCTTTCATGGATCTTGACGTGGTTCCTCACCACCCAGAGTGCCCTCTCTGAAATGTGACCCTGGGCTAGATATCCAGGGAAAGTCTTGCCGGGATCAGGTGTAGAAAGCTGGACCTGTCATCTCTGGAGATGCTCTTATACTTTTGCCAACAGATGGAGTGTTGTGCTGTAAATCTGCTAACTGTGGTCAGGGTGGAGAAGGCATGGGGAGAAGCTGTAGAAGAGGTTGCTCAGGTTTGATTTGGGTGGGGGCCTCCGAATCCTGGGGGAAAATGTAAGAAGGTCCGACTCTTCACACTTACGTGTCACACAGCCGTGGACCATGCTTCCAAGGATGCGGCCCCAGGGAGAGGCAGACCAGCATCTTCAACAAAAACTCATGCTAAGAGGATGCAGATGTGCACAGTGGCTCCAAACTCAAGTCCATGAATGGAGCCCCCAAGACCCAAGAGCCCAATTCAAAGGCTCTTCCTCTCTGATCCTGGCACTGGTGGGGAATGGTTTTCTCTACTTGATGAGTTGGGATATTTCCATGATGCTGGACCATGAAGAAAGTGGTCCAAGCTGGCTATTCCCTCCACCTCCATCCCTACTTCCACACTCATCAAAACTGTGAAAAAAAATGCCAATTACCCCAAAGCTTCAGCAGGACACTGCTCACCTCAGGGTGTGCCAAACTTCAAGAACAGTGAAAACCTGGGACTCTCACATGCCTCGTCACTCACCTTTCTTTTTTTCTCAGGTTGCTCTAGTAAGTGTATGAAAATATAGGATAAGTCCCCAAATCTCTTCAACCCCATGAGTCTTCTGGGAAACCGTATCAGTTTGGATGGTTACCTCCACAGCAGCCCACAATGTGGCCTGCGGGACATCCTCATAGGACGAAAAAACCAAATTCTTCACTGACTCACCTGCCCCAACGCTCCTAGGTGGCGATGATAGCATGCCAGTCTCCAAAAATGTAAAATTAGAGAATCAAAGTGTGAGGATGGGTCTCACGTAACAGAAACCTCAAAACCTCGCCCAAGGTGCAAGAAAGATTTCCTTTAGGACGGGCTCCTGCATTTCGTCTTGTCAAATGGCTTAGGATGGGTTTCCATCATTTCTCTTGAGAGGCGTTTTCAAAATCTTCAAAGGCACGCAGCGAGCGTATTTCCCCGGCATTCAGCCCTACCATTCTCCTCTCTTGGTTTTATCCCGATCTTCCTAATTATAACTCTTGCGCTGTGCTGAGAAATTCTCCGTTCTCCTTGGTCTTTCTGTCTTTCAAGGATTCATAGGATATTTGAGGACCCCCAGTACTGACTCAGCCAGCTCTGCTTATTGGAAACCTTTTGTCTTTCCTCAGAATCAGTCCCCCATTTCCTTCATGACTTGAATTGTTCTCCTCTGAAATCTGTCCAATGAGTCTACACCTGACCCTCTCGACAATCCTGGGGTCTCCAAAATTCCCCCTCTCATCTATGCCCATCTATGTCCTCCTGTGGAATTCCAGGGCACTCAGGACCCCCATTCCACCCACCCAAACTCCCACCAAACCAGCCTGCTCTCTCCCTGGATGCTACACTTGCCCCAAATTGGACGTTTTTTTATATTCTTAGACCAAGTTTCCAACCTCCCTGAGTTGGACCTCTCAGTTTCTCATTAGGAATCTAGCTTCATCAGAAAAGGTCATCAGGATGCTATTTGCCCCCTCCCCCCTTTTTAAAGATTTTGAGATGAGATTCACATAACATAAAACTAACCATTTTAAAGTGGACAGTTCAATGGCCTTAGAATACTCACAGTGTTGCACAACCATGACCTCTATCTAGTTCTAGAAACTTCTCATCCCCGCCCCAAGGGAAACTCTGCACTCATTAACAATCAGTCCCTCCCCTTGCCCCCTGCCCCAGCCCCAGACAACCACAAATCCACTTTCTGTCTCTGTGGATTTGCCTGTTCTGGACGTTTGCTATAAATGGAATCATACACTGTGTGTCCTCCTGTGTCTGCTTCTCTCACTGAGCATTATGTGTTCAAGGTCCATCCAGGTTGTAGCCTGGGTCAGAGCTTCACTCCTTTTCATGGCTGAGTCATATTCCACTGTGTGGATGGACCCCATGCTGTTTATTCATTTTTCCATTGATGGGTATTTTGGTTATTTCCCCCTTTTGGTTATTATGGGTGGTGCTGCTATGAACATACATGTACATGTATTTGTTTCAACACCGGTTGTTAATTCTTTTGGGTAAGTACCTAGGAGTGAAATTCTTGGGTCTTGTGGTAATTCTATATCTAACTTATTGAAAAGGACTTTCCTATTTGCCCCTCTTCATAAAGTCTCATAAAAGATGAGAAAATCCAGGAGAAAACCATCCAAGCTAGCATAGTAACGCCAGCCACGTGCATAGGGAGAGAGGTCACTTCTGATTGTCACAACTGGGGAGGGGGGGCTACCAGCATGTGGTGGGTGGAGATCAGGGATGCTGCTCCACAGCCCACAGGGCACAGGCCACCCCATAGCAGGGAGTCATCCAGCCCCAAATGTCAATAGGGGGAGGCTGAGAAACACTGACTTAGCATGAGAAACTTAATATCTACCTACTGATTGATTTATCAATCTATCTTCTATCTATCATCTATCTATTATCTATCTATATATCTTTATCTACCTATCCATCTTTCTATTATCTATCTATCTATCATCTATCTATCATCCATCATCTATTTGTCTATCATCTATCTATCTATTGATCAATCATCTATTATCTGTCATCTATCTAGCTATTTATCAATCAATCTATCATCTATATATCATCTATCTACCTATTATCTATCATTTGTCCATCATCTATCTATTATCTACCTATTACCTATCTACCCAACTACTTATCTGTCATCTATCTATCGACTGATCAATCATCTATCAATCCTCTATCTGTCATCTATCTATTATCTGTCTATCATCTATCTCTCTATTGCAGTGGTTCACAACAGAGGATGATTCTGCCCCTCAGGAGACACTTGGCAAAGACTGGAGACCTCTTTGTTTGGGTGTCACAACTGGGTAGGGAGATGTTCCTGGCATCTGCTGAGTGGACACCAGGGACCTTCTCAACATCCTGCAGTGCCCAGGATACCCCCATAGAGAATTATCCAGTCCCGAATGTCCCCCTGGTGCGGAGCCTGAGAACCCCTGAATTAACAGATGAGGAATCGATCCTGTGTGCCCAGCATTTCATACAGGGCCTGACACACAGTAGGTCGTCAATAAAATTTGTTGAATGAACAAATAAATAATCAGTGAAGGAACAAGAACCATGAAAAGATGACTTGGCTTTTCTTGACATTCACAGTCTCCCAGTAAGTTGTACCGGAGCTTCTACAGAAAGGAAACATTCATCCAGGAAAAAGACACAGAGGTAAGAGATGGTTTTACAGACCAGAGGTGTGTTTTAAAGGCATTCTGGGGTCTTCTGAGCTCTTTTCCCAGCACTCTGTACACATTAGGATCAAGGTATCAACGCCCCAAGTAGGGTGGTGCCTCACACCCCTCCTTCCCCTCTGACCTGGCCGTTTTCCATGTCCCTGAGAGATGCAAGGTCTCCTGACATGTTTGCTCTTGTACCTGTAAAGGAACAGCACCCTTTTATCCCCTCTCGTGTGTTTAAGTTGACATCTAAGATATTTTTATCTTAAGTTTATTCGTTGCCAAAAAACACAGTTTCTGACACTTTTGAAATGTTGGTATTTTTCAATACATTTTCCCACTAAAAGGAACCAGAGCTTCTTGGAGAAATGGAATATATACATATGTATGATATATATATATATATATATATATATATATATACACACACACAGACATATTTATATAGTTCTTATATATATACATATATATGTACACACAAACACATACATATACGTGAAATACACACACATGTATGTACCCACCATGGCAGAATGTCCCTTACTAAATCTAAGTAATGACTTCACAGACGTCTTTTTCAGAATTCTTTCACCTTTTTTGTACACTTGGTTGTATTTTTCCCCATAATAAAAACTTAAATTTACAAAGAACCACAGACAATTCTGACGTTCGTCTTGACTGACTTCCAAAGCACGCCCATCACAACCCATGCTGACGCACCCGTCACGGGCTAGACGGCCCCAAAGCCGAGGGGTAAAGTCCAGAGCTGGGGTGTGACGGTGGTGAGGTCTCACCTGGTCAGCCGCCACCTGGGCGCCTGGGACCCCTCTTGTCTAAGGACCTGCCTGGACTCTCACTCACATCCTCCTCGCTGCAGTTAATGTCACAACTATTTTTAAAATTTAATTTAATTTCCCTTCTTATCCTCAGAGGAGCAGGAAACAGCTGGTCCCATTGAGTTCTCTGGCCCCAAGCCTGGACCACTGTTATTAAATTTCCCTTCAGCTGGTGCTGGGCATTTTTCAGGCTGCCGCATGCAAATCACACCGATTGGTATGCAAAATCGCCCGCCCCTCCCCCCGCTCCCCCCGTCCCCTGCCACGTCTGACACACCTGGACAGAGGCCTGGGGTCCGAGACCCAGGCTCCCTTTCCCCCCAGGCTCCTGACTCCGAGGCGTTATTAGTCTCTGGAGGGGACGGCAATGCTTATCATTCCAGGTGAGGGCAAGTTGAAAGGCAGCCCACCGTGCTCGGAGGTGGTGAGATTAAAACCACCGCCTAAAAGAAAAAAAAAAAATCAAAACGCGGCCCCAGAATTACTGTCGCAGTGGTGGGCTTTTCATAGAACTTCTCTCGCAGGGAAGACCTTCTTAAGTTTGCTACTAAAACGCTCGTGGTGAGAGACACCTGCCCACCTCACAGGTACAACCTGACCCAGGAAGAGAAAATAACAACATGCTTTTAAAAGTGAGAATCAAGTTAAACCGGGGGCGGGGGTCATCTTAAAAGGCAGAGAAGTGGTGAATGTTATAGGTTTGCCTGTGAAAACTAGAATAAAACCTGGTTGGAGGAGCAATGGCCGCCCTCCCCTAATCTGTCTTTTGTCCTGTTTATGGTAAGAGACAGTAACAGCGTCAGACATGGTGGAGCTGGATGCGGGGTGGAGGGAGGAAAACTCAGACGCGGGCTCAGGAAGGCGGCTGAAGCCCACGACCTCAGGACGAGGACCAAGGTGCAGCAATGCCACCTCGAGATGGAACGTGCCCGCCACGGATGGCGCCCTAGGAAATCCACCTGCGTGCATCTCAGCTACTACAAAGAGTCACACAAGAGGTTTGAAAACCCTGAAAAGTTTCCGTTAGAGCTTCCTTAGTGAAAAAGCCTTTAGGACACTCGATCGTGGTTCCGACTAAGGGGCATCCCACCGCATCCTGGGGACGCCTGCTGCACTAACGTGTCCCCAACTGGGACACAGTCTACCGGGCACCTCTCTTCCCTTAATCTACCCCATTGTCCAAACAACCACACGGAAGGAATGGACTGGGTAAAGAGACCCCTGCACCGCACCCGACCAAGCTTTCTGAAGCAACAAGCTGGGTGAGACCTTTGTGTCATCAGAACAATTTCACCCTTTCCCACTGCTGTCCCAGAAAAACAACATGTGTGAATCTGCCTTGCCGGAACGGATGTGGAACATCGCCTGGTTATAGAGATTCCACGACTAGACGCTAGTTCTAAAAACGCTGAGAAATAAACATTTGGAGAGTGTGAAACTCAAACACCAATCATCTCTTTCCTTCTCCGATCTTAGCGTGGGGAATCATGGATATTCCTAAAAGCAACAGGCTTCTTTTTGTTGTTGTTTTTTTAAGGGAACGCTGTATTTTGATGGCTTCCCCCTTCCCCAATCAATTCATTAAACTTCGGGCACTTGAAAATATTTGTGGATCGTCCTCATGAGCTTCAAAGCACGCGCCTCGTTCGCCCTGATGACCCGGGGTGTCTGGGAGAGGTTTGCAAGAGGTGCCTACGTGCAGGTAGCAACTTATCCATTCGGGGAAACGGTCTCTCCATCAGCAAGCCAGTCCTCCACGCTACAAAATGGAACTTTGGAATCTGTCTCCTTGCCACCCCTCCTGCTCGTGAATTTCCTTTTCCCCAATCATTCCTCCTTTCCCTCCGCCTTTCATGTTCTGCTTCTTTAATAAGGGGACCAGGCGTTGCCCTAGGAGCTGGGGTCGGCTGTAGGTAAACCTGTTATCCATCATGCTAATTCCCAGGCTCTGGCCTGTGCCAGATGGACAATATTCCATTGTTGAAAGGGCTTTCTCTGTCTCCTCTGCAGATATTAGACAAAAGTCAGGATTATTAAAGCATGTGTGTACCACACGGAGCCAGCTCCCGGGGTCCGGGATGCACATGTGCCCTGCAGGACAAAAGGACCCACAGATGTTGGGAAGAGACACAGATAGGAGACACTCCTGGCCATGACAGTGAACCCCCCATCCCCTCTCCCCTCTGCACACCCAGCCCCCCCACCGCCACGTCAGGTACAGGAACTGTCACTTCCCCGATGAAGACATGGTGGACTCACCTACCTCGCCAGGCTGCACCAGCCCCACCGTGGACTTGGATCACATTCTATTTGCTGTTTTTTGATGCATGAAGCTCTCAGATAAGGAGGTGTTCAAACACGCCCCACCGGGCAAGTCAGGTCCAAGTGATTGATTAGAGAGAAAACAAAAGCTTACCCTCCGCCCCGAACCTCACACGTCTCCACGCGCGGCTCGGGGTCGGGCCTCCATGCAGACGTGGCCCCGGGAAGGCAGCCATGGTTTGCTGAGTGACCCCTGATCAAAGATCCAGCCGTTTCCCCCATAAACACGCAGACGATGTTTTCCATAAGCGGGCTTGGGTATTCCTAAGTGCGTTCACCTTCTTTACAGAAATGCCAGCTTCAGAGGGAAAGGAAGCAATGTCTGTAGCTGTGGGTCGCCAACACGGGAAGAAGGCTCCGTGGCAGGCACTGGCCTCCTGCTGGAATTAACTGTGGGCAGGGCTGCCTGTAGACAGGAAAGCCCACACGCTGCTCCTCAGGAGTCCCACATCTTGTCGACACCACCCAGGCCTCACCCCAGGTGAGGACGAGACCCCACAGGTACCCTCAGATTCCGGAGCTGAGTGAGGACCAAGGAAGTGAGGCCTGGGGCTGGGCTTGGACTCTGGGAATGCTTTTGTTCTTATTCGATTAATATCTCTATTGAGACATAATTCACACACCCATGTGGAGTGGAAGTTCGTTCTTAGCACATTCACAATGTTGTGTAACCACCACCTCTATCTGGTTCCAGAACCTTCTCATCCCCAAGAGGAGACCCAGTCCCCATGAGCAGTCACTCCCCAGCCCCTGGCAATCACTAACCCTCTTTCTTGTCTCTGTGGATTTGCCTGTTCTGGACGTTTCCTATCAATGGAATCACACACTGTGTGTCCTTCTGCATCTGCTTCTCTCACTGAGCATCATGTGTTCAAAGTCCATCCACGTGGTAGCCTGTGTCAGAGCTTCACTCCTTTTCATGACTGAGTCATATTCCACTGTGTGCATGGACCCCTTGCTGTTTATCCATCCGTCCATCCATCCATCCATCCATCCACCCACCCATCCATCCACCCATCCATCCATCCATCCATCCATCCATCCATCCATCCATCTATCCAACCATCCGTCCATCCATCCAACCATCCGTCCATCCATCCATCCGTCCATCCATCCATCCATACATCCATGGACACTTGGGTTGCTTCCACTTTTTGCCCATTGTCAATCATGCTGTTATAAACATCCATCTACAAGTATTTGTTTGAGCTCCTGTTTTCCATTCTTTTGGGGTATCCATGTACGAATGGAATTCTGGGGCATATAGCAACTCTATGTTTAAACTTCTGAGGCTCCCTTACCTTTTTAACTCACTTTTTTGTGTTCATTCATTTTTACTTCCTGATTGGTTCATGTACCAATTTTCTGATTACAGATGGATACATTATCATGGCGTCCTCAGCTTCCCAAAGAGACACATTTATTAGTGATAGCTGCGTGCCCACATCATTGAGAAATACAGAGGCAAATAGCCCCAGAAATGATAGAGTTTGAGGCAGACAGGGGCCTCCTAGTTTTTGTTATAAAATGCATAGTATATGAGGTGAAAGTTACATAAGTCAATCCTAAGAGTCCTCATCACAAGGAAAAAAATTTTCTGTTTCTCTAATTTTGTATTTATACCGGATGATGGAAGGTCATTAAACTCAGTTCACGATGTATGTGAGTCAGATCACTACGCTGAGCAAAAACTTATACAGTGCTGTGTGTCAACATGTTAATAAAACTAAGAAACAATGCATATGGTATTTGGACTATTACTCAGCAATAAAGGTAACGTAACTGTTGGTACAAATGAACTTATTTACAAAACAGAAATAGAGCCATGAAGGTAGAAAACAAACTTATGGTTACCAAGGGGATATGGGAGGGAGGGATAAATTGGGAGACTGGGACTGACATATATACACTACTGTGTATAAAACAGATAACTAATAAGAACCTGCTGTATAGCACAGGGAGCTCTACTCAATACTTTGTAATGACCTATATGGGAAAAGAATCTGAATCACTTTGCTGTACAGCAGAAATTGACACAACACTGCAAACTAACTATACTCCAATAAAAATTTAAAAGCAACAGCAACAACAAAAAATAAACGAGGTCATACCTTACGGTATGCGAACTTACAGAATTAGCTTTATTTCCCCCTCAACATAATTCTCTGGAGGTTTATCCAAATTGTACCAACAGTTACCAACATGTGATATTTGTCTTTCTGTGTCTGACGGACTTCGTTTACGTAACAGTCCTGCGATGACAGAATTACAGAGACGGGGCCAGATTTCTGGTCGTCAGGGGCCCGGGAGGGGGCAGGAGGGAGATGGGTGTGGTTATGGAAAAGGCAAGGGAGCAATCCTGGTGGTGATGGATGGTCCGTGTGTCCACTGCAGGGGTGCATGCACAGATCTGCACGGGGGATTAGATGGGACATTATACTGTAAAAATGGAGTTTAAAAGGACCAAAAATTGTCAATATTGCATGGAGTCTGGCAGTGTTGACACTACCCTTGAAATAAATCTCTGCACCCAAGATGCAGGGTGAGTTACCGGGAGACTTGGAGGTACTGTTTGTTCATTTATTCTGAAAATATTTCTTGAGCACCTACTATGGGCCAGGCACTGTTCTGTGCGTCGGAAAGGTAGCGGTGAATGAGGCAGACACAAACCCCATCTCCTTATAGGGTTTCCCTTCTCATTGGAGCAACAGGCAAATAGATTGCGTGAAATACACGGCACGTCAGGTGGCCAGATACACTAAGACAGGGGATGGAGTAGAAAGTGCCCAGCAGGGTGGTCTCCTTATTAAAGAACTAGGCCAGGAGAGTGTCCTTGAAGAGGTGACACTGAGCGATCACCAGAGGGCGGGTCAGGAGGGAGCCACGTGGGATGTCTGGGGAAAAGCATTCTAGGCAGAAGGAACAGCCAGTGCAAAGGCCCCAGGGCAGCAGGGGTGTGTCTGGCACATCCAAGGGACGGAAGGGAGACGCGTATCTCAGGCTGTGGGGAACAGGGGCTGAAAATGCCAAGGACGGTTTCAACCCTCCAGATTTCATGCACTTTTGTACTCAAGTGCTGTTACGATGGCCAAAATTCATTCCTGTTTGCACTTGATTCCACAGGGTGCTTTGGTTTGCTAAAAGGAAAATAAACAGACCCAGCAAAATTCTTCTCCACCCACAAAGTGGACCCCAGCTCTTTCTTATCGGTGAAGTTACCTCTGTCTGGAGATGACCAGGTGAAACCTCACTTTCAACCGTTGATTCTTTATTTAAAGAATTAAGTGATCAACTAAGTTTCAAAGGCTGACTTTTCCCATCATTTTTAAAATCACTAGACCTTATTTTTTAGGTTTACAGAAAATTTGGGCAGCCATTACAGGGAATTCCCATATAACCTCTCTCCCCACTCCTCCAGTTTCCGCTGTTATGACCACCCTACACTGGGTGGTACGTCTGCTACAATGGATAAACCAAGATTGCTACATTATTATTAGCTGAAGTGCACCGTTTCCATGAGGGATCACCTTTGGTGTTGTACATTCTATGCGTTTGGTTAAATGTATGATGACATGTATCCATCATTACAGGATCATACAAAGTAGTCTCACTGCCCTAAAACCCCCCCATACTCTACCTATCCATCCCTCTCTCCCTCCTCCCGTCAAACCCTTGACTCAATTGATTCTTTTTCTCCTTAGCCTGCACCTCTGTTCTTTTGTATATGGTCTTTTTATAATGAATACATTAATCGTAGTGAACTTAGGGTAAAGCCTCCCATATTTCTGTGCAGCCAGGGCAATAACATGCATTTGATTAAACCGGTCACAAACACCTAGGAGAAAAGTGTTGAATCCATAGGCTTTCCAGATCACTGAAGATGGCAGGGTTTGCATCTTCTCTGCTTCTGTAGGGGAGCCAAATCCTGCATGAATACGGCCTCATGTTCTAGATCTGTAGCTCCAGATACTGGCCCCAAGACTGTCATCAGCAAACCATAGAGAAATAAAAAGAGACCCGTACTCCAGCAGGTACAATGTCACTTGGCTTTATTACATCCCAAGGGCGATGCTCTATGCTGTTTGGGGTATGAAAAGGCTTTTATCTTGTGGGATGATGGTGGTTATACATGGATGTGTGTTTCCCTACCCTCCGATGGGGAAATAAGACCTCACAATCCCACCTGAATTACTTACAACATTTTTCTTTTTTAAGTTTACATCTAGGTGCCCATGTGTGTCTATTCTGGATGACAAGGGTCACAGCGGGAAAGGGGACTTATCTGTGGCAGAACCAGGGCAACGGGATGGAAAATGCAACCAAAATGGGAAAGTCCCTACAGGTTAGAGGTTGTAGAACACTTGAGAATGGTTTTTAATACATGCAAAAAAAGGAAGAGGTTGAAAATATGATCTGAATAAAGTTCATTCACCTCGGATTACAGAAAACATATGCGGCGGTGCAGGGAGGGATCCTAGGGCCCTGCCGCAGCTCTCCCAAGACTTGTCATAAATCACAGCCACACTGAGATAAGGTCAGTGGCCAGAAAGCCAGGTCCGGTGACACACTTCCCCCCATAGTATCAACTGCTCTAAGTTGGCGATGGTCGCATGCACGCGAGTCTGGTTCCCGGGCAATGATAAAGTGTGAGCCTACTCCCTCCCACCCCAGCAGGGGCGGCGGAAAACATGTGATACCACTTAGGTCGGCATGAAAGCAATCTGCTCTCATATCAGATGCTTTGTGCGAAGAATGTCAGGGCACCGGAGGTCACGGGCAGGCAGGCTTTTAAAAAGGCTGGAGGTGGGGCATGCAGGAGGCCTCACCCCCAAGTCTCCATGGCCTGTTATTTTTCTAATAACAGGTCACGGCTGGAAAGGCATCTCAGAAGATGTAGAAATGTCCCTTGACACGCACGGGAGATGGTCCAGGCCTTCAGATTTCAAAAAAAAAAAAAAGAAAGAAAGAAAAAGAAGAAGAAATCCTTGGGGGTCTGCCAGCGGCTTGGATATATTTTACCCCTGAGCTGTTATCTGATGGTTTGGGGTTCTTAGGACTGTTTTTCAGAAATGTCCCACTCCCCACCAGCCCCCAAGAAGGAGCCAGGCTGAGGAGCCGCCTGGAGGGGAGAAGTAATGGTGCCACTTTGGTGGGAGCTGCATAACCTGCCCGGGGCCATCCTCTCTTGCCAACTTCGGGGTCCCGGCAGCCCAAAGACAGAGAGAAGCAGACAGCAGGAAACTCGCGGCTTCTGGAGGATATAGGCACATCCGCTGTCACCCACACCAGATGCACTGTATTAAAGAAAATAATAACATACCAGCGAAAAACCTAATAAAGGTACGTTGGTCTCCTCTCCTGCAAACGAGTCTGATGTCATAGAAGCTCCTTCTTGTATTTATAGCCTTGTAATTCTCGGTTATCGGATGGTATCCCGTCTGTCTGACGGTGATGGTTTGCATAATGGACTGTTTGTGACAAATGTGGGGAAAGAAGAGCTGCCACAGAAAGGAAGACAGATGGGCCCATCCGTTACAGATACAGTGACACTCCTGCCCCGGCAGGGCTCCTGGGAATCCGCTGCAGAGACAGGAAAATGGGTAGTCGGAATCACACTCGAAAACAAAAACAAACACCAACCACCTTACAGGGGACAAAATAAATTGTTTAGAAGCGAACAGAGCAATAGATATTGAGGGGGGAAGCATATAAATCAAAATTCAAAAGAGATAAACCCCCCAAAAAGGGACTCTCCTTGCCGTACGTGGAGGAGGGCAAGGGATACAGGCAGGGCAGGGGGAGGGGCGGAGTACAGAGGAGTGAATGATGCACGAGGCTGCGCGCTCCAGGTGGCCTCTTCACCCCCAGCTCCTCCGCTCACCCGGGTCACCCAACCATCCACCCACTTCTTCATTTCGCCATCATGCACTCCATGGCTGTTTCCAAATGTGCATCTGAATCCCGGCATGTAGTCGGCTGTCCTCCAAAGAAGGAAACACAGGACGTGGCTTCTTATCGCGGGAGGAGATGCTTCGTACCTGCAGGAGAGAGTCAGGCCGGCGGAGGGGTCCATCCACAAATAGGTTGAGTATGTTCTGGGTCTGACCTCCTCGGGCTGAGGGCACGTCCACAAGGCACGCACGCTTGCCCTCTTGGAACCCGCACCCCGAGGGGCAGGCGTGGGAGGGATGATCAGGAAGATGGGGACATAGGGAGATGGACAATCGCACGGTAAGTAGGAGAAATGACGGAAATGAAGACAAGGCAGGGGAACCAGGCCTGACCTGGGGGGTCCTAGAGGGCTCCCTGACAACGTGCCCCATGGCTCAGATGATGGACACGGATGTGCTCAGGACCAAGGTTGTGGGTCTTGGTCAAGCATGAAGTGGGTTGTGAGTTTAGATGGTCCTGGGAAAATGGTGGGATATTTGGGGTTCTGAATGGGTGTTTGCTCACTGGGTCATTCATTCATCCACTGACTCATTCATTCATTCATTTCCAAGCTGTACGGAGGGACTCCTGTGTGCCAGACATGTGGACCAGATGAGGTCCCCACCCCTGTAGCTCACAGTTGAGCAGGAGAGATGCCAAGGGCACCCCATGGCCCCAGGAAGTGGAAAGTCCTGCTCCAGAGGTGGGCACAGTCCCTGGGGAAGGAGAGGAGTTGCCCACCCAGATGGACAATGGCCAAGGCTCAGCCCAGGTGAGGATGTGCACAGACTCATGAAGAACAAGAAGCCAGAGTCGGCCGAGGGGATATGCCAGGAGCCCTGGGGCAGGGACCACAGGGAGGGCCTTCTGAGGAGACTCAGATGTGCTGGTGTCACACCAGAGAGTTAGGAGATGGCAGATGCTGGAGAAGTTTAAGTGGAGGGTCCTATGACCACGTCTGCATCATAAAAAATATTTCCTCGGGGTCTCCTTGAGCACAGATGGAAAGGGGGGCGGGTGACAGGGCAGGACACACGGGGTCAGAGGATGAGACAGGAGGACACAAGATGACTTCGTGAGGGGAAAGGAGAAACATGTCTTAGAAAACAACAAGCATTCATTTTGAACATCAACAATAAAGACACTCATGGTCTGTTCTACTTGATGAAAATATATTAAAAATGCTCCAAATAGAAAAGGGCACAACATCTTCATAGGAAACTCATCCATGGGCTAGCCTCTCAGCAGAGGGCACCTGAACAACATGTTGCTTCCCATTAGTTATATATTTGGGGGAATCCAAGAATCACGGGCAATTACTTGACCGGGATGTCGGTTCTTGGAAGGAGGGAGCAGATGGAGGGAGCACACAGAAGCTTGGCCATAGGGGTATCTCTCTCCCTGACAGAAGGAAAACATCTGGGGCTTTCAGAGGCAGTTCTGGGTTCCCTGGATCTGGCTTCCCTAGGAGGTGCCCCTAATACTTGGCTTGGGACCCTCTGTGGATTTTGACATTAAGGCAAAGATTGCAGCAAAGGTGGTGTCGCCTTCTGTGTGGGCTGCTATAGCCAAAAACCACAGACTGGGGGACTTAAACAACAGATATTTATTTCTCCCAGTTCTAGAGGCTGGCAGTCTGAGATCCTGGCGATGGCAGATTTAGTGTCTCTTGAGGACTCTTGTCCTGGTTCATGGGCTGTTGTCTTCTTGCTGTATCTTCATATGGTAAAAGGGGTGCTGTCTGGGGTCTTTTATAAGGACACCAGTCCCACCATGAGAGCCCCACCCTCATGACCTCATCACCTCCCAAAACCCCCGCCTCCTAACACCATCCCATGGAAGGTTAAGTTTCAACATACGGATTTGGGGGACACAAGCATTCAGCCCATAGCAGGAGGTGAAAGGGTTAGAAATTCCACACAGAGGAGAAAGTTGATGTCATCTTTGGCAAGGGATGGGTTACAGCACGATTACCTGGTTGGCGATGCCAAGCAACTGCCTTTCAAGTCAACACATGCATATCAAACTATTTGTGGATGGACACCTCCGCCGGCCTGACTCTCTCCTGCAGGAGAGAAGCATCTCTACCCGCGATAAGAAGCCACGTCCTGTGGTTCCTTCTTTGAAGGACAGTTGGCTACATGCCGGGATTCAGATACACATTCAGAAACAGGCATTGAGTGCATGATGGCAAAATGCACAAGTGGGTGGACGGCTGGGTGACCCAGGGGAGCGGAGGAGTTGGGGTTGAAGAGGCCACCTGGAGCCGCGGCTCCTGGCCTCCCATGCACCCTGTCTCCCTGTCTCACCAAGACCCTGTCTTGTCATCCAAGACCCTGTCTCACCAAGACCCTTGTCAACGAAGACCCTTGTCTACCAACACCCTTCGTCCACGAACACCCAGGCTCACCAAGACCGACCCACCAAGACCCTAAAGGCTCTTCTGCAAGCCCAGTGCTCACAGAGGCCTCCATTCCCCTCTGTCTCTCCACACACAAAACTCAAAGCATCTCCCCTTCAATGTGAGTCCTCTTAGAACCACAACTCCTGAAAGACCAACTTGAAATTTGCTGCAGGATCAATGAAATTTCAAGAACACAGTTCTCTTAAACGGACTAGGGTGGTAATTGGTGGACCAACGATAGCCAAGGGTAACTTGTGCTGGGCTCCATGGAGACGATGAGATAGAAGAACACTTCCGTAATTTTATCCGTTGACCAAAACCACTCTGTACCATAATATCCGTATTCAGGGGTGCAAAATAAGATTTATCTAAGCATCTTCGAGTGTTAAATGTTTACAGAAAGAGTGGAGAGTGAAAGAATTTGACAGGTGAGTGATGACCACCACTATTAAAAAAATACTTTCCTCTTGCCACGATAAGTGAGGAAGGGTGTCAGATTTTTGTGTCAAGATGTGTCGGAAAATAATCTGTCTCTGTCTCAGGAGGAGACACTTTGAGGGCACCCAGGTTTATGAGGTTGTTCCTGACACAGCTCAGCCGCGAGTCTGTTCCTCAGCTCCTGGGAGAGGCTGGCTGCCCACGTCCTCCCACAGGGACAGAGCCTGGGGTGACTCTAAGTGTCCAAGATCAGGGAAGCAGGTACATCCTGTCACCTGTGCATGCTTGATCATTTGTGCAGCCATTGAACAAATGTTTATTGAGCTCTCCTTTCTCCTTGCTAGAAAACTATACCTCCTTTAAAATTATGTCATAGAAGTAAATGCAAAATGTGTGAAGATGTCAATCACGTTTTGTTGAGTAAGTTGAGTAAGATAGATTAGATAATAGATGGTAGAGATAGATACATAAATAATAGATAGATGTGGGGCTTCCCTGGTGGCCCAGTGGTTGAGAGTCTGCCTGCCAATGCAGGGGACACGGGTTCGAGCCCTGGTCTGGGAGGATCCCACATGCCGCAGAGCAACTGGGCCCGTGAACCACAACTACTGAGCCTGCGCGTCTGGAGCCTGTGCTCCTTAACAAGAGAGGCCGCGACAGTGAGAGGCCTGAGCACCGCGATGAAGAGTGACCCCTGCTCGCCGCAACTAGAGAAAGCCCTCGCACAGAAATGAAGACCCAACACAGCCAAAAAGAAATAAATTAATTAATTTTTTTAAAATAGATGAAAAAGACGCCGTGATAGATGAATAGAGAAATAGATATAAACATAGATAGACAATATAGTTAGATGAATAGATAGACAATGGATGGTATAGATAGATAGATTGATAATACATAGATGATAGATAATAAATTGATAATATAGATAGATAATAGATGAAAAGATGACATGATAGATGGATAGATACAGCTATAGACATAGATATAGATACAGATAAAAATAGACAGATTGGGAGTTCCCTGGTGGTCCATTGGTTAAGACTCAGTGCTTTCACTGCCATGGGCCCAGGTTCAATCCCTGGTCAGGGAACAAAGATCCCACAAACCATGTGGGGCATCCAAAATAAAAAAGAAGAAATTTATTGATTGATACAGCTAGACAGATGTTATAGATAGAAATAGAAATAGACAGATGGATAGATAGAAAGATGTTAGATGATAGATAGATAGATGATAGATAGATATAGATAGATGATAAAAAGATAGACATATACATAGATGATACGTAATATAGATGATAGATAATAGATGAAAAAGATGACATGATAGATGGATAGATACAGCTATAGACATAGAGATAGAAATAGGTAGATTTGTTGATTGATACATCTAGATAGATAATACAGAAAGAAATAGTAATACATAGATGGATAAATACATAGTTTACATAGATAGATGATAGATGGATAGGTAGGTAGATAGATGATAGATAGATAGATAGATAGATAGATAGATAGATAGGTAGATAAATGATAGATAGATAGATGATAGATAGCAGAGAGAGAGACATATACACACACACACACACAGGAACTCCAAGGGTCTCACAAAATTCTCCCCTCCCTGGAAACCAAGGGGTAGAATTAAAAACTGGATATTCTGTCTGCTCCAGGCCTTCTGGAATTCTTGTAAACCGAATCACAATTTAAGTGTCACAGGGAAATCTGCTATTTAAGCAACCCCTGGAATTTGAGTGGGCAGCTGGGAAGCCACAGACCAGGAGCGACACTGCCATTTTCCATACCATCCATACTCACGTTTCCTCAAGCGCAGCAGAAATCTACAGCCTAGAATCTCAGCAGAGGCTTTAATTGAAGGTCTCTGATTTTGCAGAGCAAGCCAGAGTTACACATTAGAGCAGGGAGACAACTCGGGGGACTTCTGGGCAGGGGCAGCAGAAGTTGTCATTGGACTTGGAAAGAGAAGATATCTTCGTGCCAATATATAAAGATTTAAAAGTTTGCTAGAAAAAGCACTGACAGGATTTGGACATGTGTCCACCTTATGTTTGGTGATCTGCCGTGTGATGTTCTGTAAAATCTGATCTGAGCACCTTCTCTCTCTCTCTCCTTCAATTCAAAACCACCTTTTGAAGGGAACAGAATTTCTGTACAAATAAAACAACACACATCTGACCAACAGTTCCTACAGGAACAGGGACTGACATCGTCTCACACGAGAAGTCCACAGGTGGTGGCCTCAGCTGGATGTTGTGAAAGACCTGAGTCCTTCCACCTTGTCACCTCAAGGTTGCAAGGTGGCTGCAGCTCATCCAGACATCAGAGCCACATGCAAAGGCAGGAAGTGTGTAGGTGCAGAGAGGCAAAGGGAATGGATACTTATGATTTGCTTTGACAGATGTAGAACATCACCTGCCCACCACGCCCACAAACATCTTGAAAAATTTCCTGGTACTTCCTCGATTCACTGCAAAGGCTTTAATTGAAGGGCTAGTGAAACATGGTGGGTTGAACACATGGCTTATTACTTCTGCTTCTCAACATGCTATGGAGAGTAAGGCAAATGGCGGGCTGGGTTCTGCTCCCTCTTCTTCAGCCTTTCTCCCCAGCTTCAGGGTGGACACAGGGCTTGGGGGAGAAAAGAGAGTGGAGGGGCAAGCAGCCACTTCCTTGGCTGGATGCTGCTGGGGGACAGGGCTGGCTTCACCCCCTCCCCATCTGGCTGATATTTAAGACTGAGGCATGTTTTGTGGCATTTTCAGAAGCTCTTTGGGTCTCCCAGGCCAGACCCCTCTGAGTCTTAGAACCATCCCCAACTTCCCCTCTCCTTTAAAACAGAATGTGGCGGAGAACCCATCCCCCGGGGAACCCCATGACTTTTTGTGTCCGAAAAATAAGAATTTTAAAAGCTGACATGTTTGTTTCTTTAATACAGGGTGTAACTTAATTAATTAACTCTAACATTCAGAATATAAAATAGATTGGCAGTCCTTGAAAATATACCAATTGATTTTTTTTCCTTTTTACACAATGCGGTGCATAATTTATCCCTATTATTAATTTATGGAGCCCCTCTCTTTGGAGAAGCTCATAATACCTCTCCAACTTTGGTGTCTTATTAAACATTCATAATCGCCCTCGGAGGAAGGGAAGAGGCAAATATTATTATATTATCAAACAGTTTCTCCATAAAAATCCATAATTGGAATAAAAAGCAATTTCAAGGAGCAAAGGAATGCCCGTGAAAGGTAACACCAAGATCATTTAATGATATGCTTTTCTGATATTCAGCACAATTGAGCTGCAAAATTAATCTTGTCCAGGCTGTGGATCAAGCTGCTAACTACTGAGTGGTCACAGGGGCACAGCTCCCTGGGGGGCTGGGGATGAAGAGGAGACCACTTCCTGCTGCATCACGCCTGATTTTGAAAGGTCAGAGGGCACAAGGGAGAGAAATTTCCCTCTGCCTTCCTCTTATAAGGACCTGGTGACTGCATTTAGGGGTTACCCGGATAAAAGAGAAGAATCTCTCCATCACTTAATCTCATCTGCAAAGGCCCCTTTCCCATGTAAAGCAACATATCCCAGGTTCTAGGGATCAGGACATGGATGTCTCTGGGGCCAAAGACTGGCTCCAGGACTAGCCAGGGTGGCTATTGATGGAACATCTATGACACATGAGACTCAACTGGCGACAACGGAAAGCCCTGGAAATGGTCCGAGCAGGGGAGAGGGTTCGTCCACTTTGCTTTGTCTCCCCATCAGTGGGGATATGGACTTGAGGGAGGGGAAGATGCGCGGGACGCCCACTACTAAGTCCACCCGTGAGCATCAGGTGGCCTGTGGGCAGCCATGTCCGTGGAGAGAGACAGATGCATCTGGGTGACATTCAGGTGACAATCAGCAGGTGGGCAAGTGGGGGATGAGTCAGGAAGGACATCCAGGTGCCCCCCGCACTGGGGGGTGGCAGTGCTGTCCCTGTGTTGGGAAACCAACCAGGGCCAGCAGTAAGGTGGCCTTGGGACCATGCTGGCCCTGGTGGAGGTGGACGCACCTGTCAGGATGCAACTGTTAGGATTGAGTTTCACCCCACCTATTGCCTCTCTTCCTGTCTCAGGGGACATTTGCACCGTCACAGCACCCTCCACCCATGTTTCTGCATGTCCCTCGCCGTCCTCCATAACCAAGAATTCCTTGGTGTCAATCCCACCTTGGTTCCCAAACCCTAGCATCCATGTGACTCTGGGTCAGACTTGGGACCCCTTCCTAGAAGTTCCTCCTTCTAGAAACACCTCCTTCTGGAGATTCCACTTGGCCAGGAGGGTCCCAGCCTGGAGATGCTCTAGGAAAATGTGAAAGAGTCTAGAGGGATGGCCTGGGGGTGGGATTCCCGCTGGCGAGTTTCTGAGCTCCCCAGCCTCCACTCAAGGGTACAGGACCACCAGCCTCTGACCAGCCCGCGTGAATATCGTAAAGCTGATGCCCAGCTGGCCTCCAAGAAAGCCTGGAACTCGGCACCAAAATGCCAGAACGACCACCTGGGTATAGCATGGGTCCACCCAATCCACGTCTCCTGAACCAGATGCCCAAGGAAGACAGTCCGGACCTGGTTGTAGCCCCAGGGGACCCACTTGCATCCGCCAGCCTCTCTCTCCTCCCGCCTTTAACACCTTCCTCATCCTTCTCCTAGGGTCCCCGCCATCCTGATGACTTTCATGGGCAGCCGTGCAGAAAGCTGCCTGCACATTTCGGAGCAGCTGTTAACAGGCTGTGATCACCGCTGTCACCACGGCCACGCGTCTCCCGAGGGCCCCCAAGCGCGAGCACACGACATCCACCTGAGGCTACAGTGCAGTGAGAGGAGTGGGGTGTGGCCCCCAACTCAGATGTACCCACAGATATGCCCCCCACGTGAGGACAGGGACGCACTGCTGCGTCTCTGTCTGACGGTCACCCAGAGACCGAGTCGCACTGTGAGGTGCTGCCCACCACCGTCCTGGCGTGAGAAGGATGGACGCAGAGTCCGTGCTCACCACTCAGCGCTGTCCAGGCATAAACGAGGGAGAAGAGAGGCAGTGTAGACGTGGCGCACGTGCACGCGGAAACCAGCCGCCCATGGAAGGGGACGGTCCCAACACACTCTGCTGTGGGTGCGTGTGTCCATGTGTGTGTGTGTGTGGAGAAGTAGTGTGCACGTAGTGTGAAGCGTGTGTGTCTCTGTGAGCGTGTATAACGTGTGTGTAGTGTGTAGTATGTATGTTGTGTGTCTGAGTGTCTATGTTGTGTGTCTGTGTGTGTGTCCGTGTATCTCTGTGTGTCTCGTGTGTCTGTGATTGTTGCGTGTCTGGGTGTGTGTATAATGTGTGTTCCGTATGTGTGTGTGTCTGTGTGTGTGTGTGTGTCGTGCGTGTGCATTCTATGACTGCGCCTGCATGTGTAGTGTGTTTTGTGTGCTTCGGTATGTACTGTGTGTGTCTGAGTGTGTGTGTATCATTTACAGTGTGTGTCTGTGTGTGTGCGCCTATGTCACGTGTTGTCTGTGTGTGTCTCAGTGTGTGTGTACAATGTGGAGTGTGTGTGCATACTATTGTGTGTCTGTGTCTCTGTATGTGTGTCTGTGTGCCTGCATGTGTAGTGTGTGTCCGTGTGTCTCTCTGTATCTGTTGTACCTGTGTGCTATGTGTGTGTCTTTGTGTATATAATGTGTCTGTGTGTTTGTGCCCACACATCTAAGACCCCAGTGCCTGCCCCGGTCCCCTAGGTGCGTCCCTTCGTGGACCTATCAACTGTCTCATGCACAGGGCAGCCGTCACTTTGGGGACCAACACACGTGACCCCTTCCCATGTGACCCTGTAACACAGACAAGGTCAAGTCCGGAGCCAAGACCAGAAACCAGTGTTTCCCCGTGACGCAGGCCCAACTCCCACCCTCCTTGCTGGCACCTTCTGGACTCTCCCATTCCTTTTCCCAGAAGTCTCCTTTCTTTTCCCAGCGTCAGTGTTAAAATGTGATAACAGCTGCTCAGTAGGGTCCCTGAAAGGGCGCGTCTGCCTCCCCCTCGGGAATCCCTGGTGGGGCTGCGGCGTCGCAGCCGCCCACCCCGATGGAATGGAGGGAGCCTGGCGTTCACGCGGCCTTCCTCGCCTTGCTCTGCTTTTGTGCTGCGTTATCACGTTAGACCCATCGACCCTCTTATGTCACTGCTCGGGGAGGGATGCAATCCCATTTTATGAAGTTATAATGGACTGAGCCAAGGGCTCCGATGCCATCCAGCAGACACTTTAGAACTAATCTGTGTCTAGACTCAATAGAGGATTTCGTCCGCCTCCCAAAGACCCCCGTTTCGGCGGGGCCGGAGCACGTGGCCCGCGAGGCTGCCGCAGAGGCCTGAATGCTGGGCCCCATCCATCCTGCTGGCGCTGGCCCGGCTCACCAGCTCCGCTCCCGGGACGCTCCCGGGACGCTCCCGGGACGTGGGATTTGCAGCTGATTTCAATTTCATCCTGCTCCTTTGGTCAGATGGCTCCGGGCACACGGCACAGAAATCAAGCACAATGCCAGCCTGCAAAAGGACGGCGTCTCCCAGCTTCTCTGAGTCCTCTTGCTCTGCCCAGCCAGGCGCTTGCTCCGGAAGGCTTCTGGGACCGGATTTGCACCCGGGGATCGCTATTCTTGCCGGGATTAAGAGGATTAAACACCATTAAACGACCGTCCGTCCTCCGACGCGGGGACGCACGCTTGCTCTCCTCCGAGCCTCCTTCCGCGGGGGCCAGGCCCTGCGAGGGACCAAGGGCCAACAAAGGGATCCGTTAGCATGACAAAGAGCACCCGATGTTTCCCCCAGAACAAATGGCATCAAATTGGCCGGGCATTGTGGAAAACTGCATCGCTGGCCTCCCGTTCTTTTTTTTTTTTTTAATTTTCCCATTCGGAGCTCAAGGTGTCATATTAATTATTTAAATCTTGGGGAGATTTCAGCAGCGTCCTCCGAGGCCCTGCTCCGTGCCAGAAGGCCTCGGGTTCCCGCGTTAGCTTTTCTTAATTAGAGCTGAACCGAGAACTTTGATCTCCATGAATAGAATAGCCAAAGAGGAAAACTTCCCGTGCGATTTATCCCGTACCTAGCTGCTGCCCGCGCTGCTTTTCCACTCTACCAGACTTTGATTTTCCTTGTTCCGGGGAACATGAGACACCCGGAGTACAGGAGGAATTTAAACAGCTTCAAAGGCCCGGCCGGGAGGATAGTTAAATGCCAGGCGCGGTGGCCACCGAGCTGCGTTTGAGCCGGGTGCCAGCCGGCTTTATTTATTTATTTTCGGAGGCGGCGCGGGGCAGGGCCGGGTTTGCGGGCGCCCACGCGGCTACTGATGTCAGCTATCACAGGTTCCACCGCCCGGATTGATCTCCGCTCATTAAGCAGCTTGTTTCCCCGAACGGCGGGCGCTGATGAAACAGAAGGCCCGAGTTCCTCTGCCAGATGTTCCTGGCGTGTTCCGGCTCAGCCACGCCTGAGACCGCAGCTTACATCCACGAGGGTCACCTCCGAGGGCTTGCCTTGTTAAAAAATCTCAGCTCATTTACATTTTCCTGGCTGAAAAAGCACAGAACGACATGGAGGAAAAAATCAAAAAGTTAACCAAGGCTCGAGGAAGATGAAATCCATCAAACTTTCGCGACACTCGGGTCTGAGAATGCACCTTTCTTCCTGTCAGCCTCTGGGACGTGCAAATCAAAGGGACACAGGGATCCAAACTCGTATGCCTGGCCCTGAGAGCTCCAGCAAACCCGGCGTCCACAGTTTGCAGAACTGGCTTTGCCTCCCTGGACACACAGTCTTGATTAGTGACCCAAAACCTTGCCTGACAGCAAGCCCTGCCGTCCACAGAAGGCTCCTTTTTGAATGGCTCGGTCCTGTGTCATCTCTGGCTCAGATACGGTTTACCAACTTTCAGAGAAGGGCAGCTGGAAATTTCCTGAAATCAGAGCCACTGAAAAATTGCCAATGATCATAGAGATACTGAGAGATCTGGGTTTGGGGTCTAAATAATACCAAAACTGTCAGAGGCTTTTTTTTTTAAGTATGCATATTTTAGAGTGGATTTGCTGTCTGTGAAATAATTGGGGTTTACAGCTGTTAAGATAATTAGATTCTCTCCCTGTCAGACACTTACTCCTACTCCCTTGCCTGGATTTCCCAGAGGGCCAGATCATGACTTATTTATCCCTGCATCCCCATGGCCTCCCCCCGCCCAGTGCCTGGGGAGCAGGGACCCTTGACACCTGCATTGGGATACCTTCTGAGACTCACCTTAAGATTCTGAGGCTACACTCTTAACCAGGCTGCAGCTGTGATGGCTGAGAATTGCTTAGCGGTGGCCGTTATTCTAGCAAAGGTGTTCTCTAGTTCCAAGGCAAGATGTTGCATAAATCACCTGACGTCCACCCACCAACAGCCCACACAGGTGGAATCCAAGCCTGACATCCACCTGTCCAGGAGGTCAGGCATTCTAAACTCTCTTTAGAAAATAATGCAACGCCCCTGAAATGGTTGTCAGTTAGGAGAGAGCCTCCGAAAAGCAAAGGGATAAATCCTGTAGTTGTTATTATTCAAAAGGAAGGTCAAACATCAGAGCTGCACCAAGCACCAAAGATACAACTGGAAAGATACAATTTTCCAAGACTGAACCAGGAAGAATTAGGAATTACAAACAGACGAATCACAAGTAATGAAATTGAAACTGTAATTAAAAGTCTTCCAGCAAATAAAAGTCCAGGGCCAGATGGCTTCACAGGCTAATTCTATCAAACATTTAGAGAAGAGCTAACACCTATCCTTCCCAAACTCTTCCAAAAATCTGCAGAGGGAGGAACACTCCCAAATTCATTCTTTGAAGCTACCATCACCCTGACACCAAAGCCAGAAAAAGATATCACAAAAAAAGAAAATTATAGACCAATATCACTGATGAGCACAGATGCAAAAATCCTGCACAAAATACTAGCAAACAGAATCCAACAGCACATTAAAAGGATCATACACAGTGATCAAGTGGGGTTTATCCCAGGAATGCAAGGATTCTTCAATATACGCAAATCAATCAATGTGATGCACCATATCAACAAATTAAGGAATAAAAACCATATGATCATCTCAATAGATGCAGGAAAAGCTTTTGACAAAATTCAACACCGATTTATGATAAAAACTCTCCAGAAAATGGGCATAGAGGGAACCTAACTCAACATAATAAAGACCATATATGACAAACCCACAGCAAACATCATTCTCAATGGTGAAAAACTGAAAGCATGTCCTCTAAGATCAGGAATAAGTCAAGGATGTCCACTCTCACCACTCTTATTCACCATAGTTTTTGAAGTCCTAGCTATGGCAATCAGAGAAGAAAAAGAAATAAGAGAAATACAAATTGGAAAAGAAGAAGTAAAACAGTCACTCTTTGCAGATGACATGATACTATACAAAGAAAATCCTAAAGTTGCCACCAGAAATCTACTAGAACTAATCAATGAATTTGGTAAGGTTGCAGGATACAAAATTAATAAACAGAAATCTCTGGCATTCCTATACACTAACAATGAAAAATCAGAAATAGAAATTAAGGAAACAATCCCATTTACCATCACAACTAAAAGAATAAAATACCCAGGAATAAACCTACCTAAGCAGGCAAAAGACTTGTACTCAGAAAACTCTAAGACACTGATGAAAGAAATCAAAGATGACACAGACAGATGGAGAGATGTACCATGTTATTGGACTGGAAGAATCAATACTGTGAAAATGAGTATACTACCCAAAGCAATCTACAGATTCAATGCAATCCCTATTAAACTACCAATGGCATCCTTCACAGAATTAGAACAAAAAATATTACAGTTTGTGTGGAAACACAAAAGACCCCAAATAGCCAAAGCAATCTTGAGAAAGAAAAATGGAGCTAGTGGAATCATGCTCCCTGACTTCAGACTGTACTACAAAGCTACAGTAATCAAGACAGTATGGTACTGGTACAAAAACAGAAATATAGATCAATGGTACAGGATAGAAACCCCAGAGGTAAACCCATGCACATATGGTCACCTTATCTTTGATAAAGGAGGCAAGAGTATACGATGGAGAAAAGACAGCATCTTCAATAAGTGATACTGGGAAAACTGACAGCTACATGTAAAAGAATGAAATTACAACACTCCCTAACACCATATACAAAAATAAACTCAAAATGGATTAGAGACCTAAATGTAAGACCAGACATTATAAAACTCTTAGAGGAAAACACAGGAAAAACACTGTTTGACATAAACCATAGCAAGATCTTTTTTGAACCACCTCCTAGAGTAATGGAAATAAAAACAAAGATAAACAAATGGGACCTAATTAAACTTCAAAGCTTTTGCACAACAAAGGAAACCATAAACAAGACGAAAAGAAAACCCTCAGGATAGGAGAAAATATTTGCAAGTGAAACAACGGACAAAGGATTAATCTCCAAAATATACAAGCAGCTCATGGAGCTCAACATCAAAAAAGCGAACAATCCAGTTAAGAAATGGGCAGAAGACCTAAACAGACATTTCAGCAAAGAAGACATACAGATGGCCAAGAGGCACATGAAAAGATGCTCAACATCACTAATTATTAGAGAAATGCAAATCAAAACTACAATGAGGTATCACCTCACACCATTCAGAATGGCCATTATCAAAAAATCTAGAAACAATAAATGCTGGAGAGGGTGTGGAGAAAAGGGAACCCTCTTGCACTGTAGGTGGGAATGTAAATTGGTGCAGTCAGTATGGAAAACAGTATGGTGGTTCCTTAGAAAACTAAAAATAGAACTACCATATGACCCAGGAATCCCACTACTGAGCATATACCCTGAGAAAACCATAATTCAAAAAGAGTCTTGTGGGCATCCCTGGTGGCGCAGTGGTTGGGAGTCTGCCTGCCAATGCAGGGGACACGGGTTCATGCCCTGGTCCGGGAAGATCCCACATGCCGCGGAGTGGCTGGGCCCGTGAGCCATGGCTGCTGAGCCTGCGTGTCCGGAGCCTGTGCTCTGCAACGGGAGAGGCCACAGCAGTGAGAGGCCCGCATACCACAGAAAAAAAAAAAAAAAAGAGTTTTGTACCACGATGTTCATTGCAGCACTATTTACAATAGCCAGGATGAGGAAGCAACCTAAGTGTCCATCGACAGATGAATAGATAAAGAAGATGTGGCACATGTATACAATGGAATGTTATCAGCCATAATAGGAAACGAAATTGAGTTATTTGTAGTGAGATAGATGGACCTAGAGTCTGTCATACAGAGTGAAGTAAGTCAGAAAGAGAAAAACAAATACTGTATGCTAACACATATATATGGAATCTAAAAACAAAGAAAATGGTTCTGAAGAACCTAGGGGCAGGACAGGAATAAAGACGCAGACGTAGAGAATGGACTTGAGGATATGGGGAGGGGGAAGGGTAAGCTGTGACAAAGTGAGAGAGTGGCATGGACATATATACACTACCAAATGTAAGGTAGATAGCTAGTGGGAAGCAGCCACATAGCACAGGGATATCAGCTCGGTGCTCTGTGACCACCTAGAGGGGTGGCATAGGGAGGATGGGAGGGAGACTCAAGAGGAGGGGATATGGGGACATATGTGTGCATATGACTGATTCACTTTGTTGTACATCAGAAACTAACACAGTCTTGTGAAGCAATTATACTCCAATAAAGATCTATTATAAAAAAACAGACACATCAATTTTGAAATCTGAATTTCCTAGATGGCCATAACACGTTGCCAAGTGGTCAGGTTCAAACAACACACATTCATTCCGTCAAGGTTCTGGGGCTCCGAAGTCTGGAACAGCCCAGAGGCCTGTGTTCCTCCTGGAAGATCCAGGGGAGAATCCGTGTCCTGGTCTTTTCCGGCTCCTAAGGGCACCTGCATTCCTGGGCTCGTGGCCCCTTCCTAAAACATCTCTCCTGATCTCTTGGAATTTGCCGGGCAACTGCAGGCAACTTTGTCCCCTGGGCTTCTCCTGCTTCCCCGGTTCTAACCACCTGGGGGATGGCGCTGTCTGTGGGGTGTGCCCTGTGACTTCTGTCGGCACGCGGGGAGGTAAGGTCCTGCCTCCCATGCCTCCCGGGCCCCAGAGCCCAACCCAGGTAACAGCCATCACCGTTCTCTGTCACCCAGCTTCCTGGAAGACACACCCAGGGATGCTGCCTCCACAGAGGAGCTGGGTTCCTGTGTGTCTACCACACAGCAGAAGCCGTCGGCACCCAGGCCTGAAGGTACGTGCTCGGGGAGTGGCCTTGGGGACCCCCAACACCTGTGGCCGACGGTTGCCATACAGGACTTGCGGCTCCTAGGTAAGGACAGGTTTCTCGGCTGCTTAGCCTGGTGGAGTCACTGCATTCACAATCTGTGGTATAAAAGATGTTAATGTCTGAGGATGTAGATAAGGCAAGATGGTCCCACACCCCCGAGCCCACCTGGGCAGTGAGCCATCAACTCAACTGTCTATTTTATCCATTGGAAAAGCTGTGATTTAGGTACTGCCAAACGTTAACACTTTTTAATGTAACTGCACCCAGTGGTGCTTTCACCGTGAGGCCAAGTCACAGGACTGTTTATAACTACGGGGCAATGACGAGACAGTGACAGAGGCTTGAAGTAAGAGCACGTCTAAGATGGAAAGGCCGTGCCGCCTTCCTCCACAAGGGCCAATGGAGGAATCGACATTTTTCTTCCAAATATCTTTCGCCCTCATGTTTTCTGGATGTTTTTGAGATGTGCTGGTGTAGCCATCACGGCATATATAACAGAGACTAATGGACTTTCAGCCAACAGAATGCGTCAGGACTGACCGAGATCACAGATCCCATCTTTCCATCTCTATCCCTACGGCCCCTAACTCCCATCACTCTCCTCCCACGTGGGCAATTTTGAGACCAGCTCCGGGCAGATTTCTGCTCAGCATCCCTCCCCGTTTTTGTTTTTGTTGTTGTTTTTTTTGTTTTTTTAGCTTTTGTGCGGTATCGTGGACAAATAAAAATTGTATGTATTTAAGAAAGGTGTGCGACTTGATGGTGTGATATGTGTCCATGCTAGGAAAGCATCACCCAAACCCAGCTAATTAACACACCCATCTCCTCCCATCGTGACCTTGTGTGAGTGTGTGTGTGTAGTGCAAAGACTTAAGAGGTACCCCCTTACCAAATTTCAAATATGCAATACAGCATTATTAAGTCTATTTCCCATGCTGCACATTCCATCTATAGAATCGATTCATCTCACAGCTGGAAGTTTGTGCCTTAGACCAACACTTCCCCATGTCCATCTCCCCCAGTCCATGGCGACCATCCTTCTCTGCTTCTGTGAGTCTGACTATCTTAGATTCCACCTAGACGTGAAATCATGCAGGATTTGTCTTTCTCTGTCTGACTTGTTTCACTCAGCATAATGCCCTCCCAGTTCATCCATATTGTCACAAATAGCAAGATTTCCTTCTTTCTTAAGACTGAATAATAGTCTCTTGTGTGTGTTTAGACACACACAAGGGACTATTATATAAATACATTTTCTTACCCATTCGTCTGTCAACAGACACGTAGGTTGTTTCCACATCTTGGTTCTTGTGAAGCATTATTCCAATTACTGAGATGCTGTTCTTGAACCACTAGCCCTCCCCCCAAAAAAACCCAGAATTTGCACTTCCAAAAAACGATTGCTTTGCCTGAGTCCTAGCTCAGACTGCCAAAAATGGGCGAATTCCCTCAATCTGCTTATAATGTCTCAGAGAGAGAAATGAAACCCTTTTCTTCTCTGATCTGAAAGACCAGACCCATCATTTCTCACCTAGGTTGGCAGAGACCATCAGAGCCACGTGGCCGATGCCCAGAGAACAGGAAAACCTGACCAGGAGACCCACACCCCAAAAGATGGGAAGGAAAGACAGTGGCTTCCTCCGTGCATTTGCCCAAAATGCACAAACTGGGCGCCCAAATGAAACCATCTTGGCATTTTGCCAAACAAGAGGAGAGGAACAGCATAACCGTCTTTGAGTTGAGAAGTCCCTTCAGGAGCTCTTGGTGCAAAATCCACGTGGGTAGAGCTGGCACCGTGAGTAGCAGAGCTGGAGAGGGGTGAGGCTTCTGGGGTCCCGTGCAGACACGCTGGACTCAGGGTCTGTCCATCAGGATTCAGTTAGAAACAAAGATTACCATCTGCACGTACGCGCACCCAGCAGAGCATGAAGACCTATCTTTCTCCATCACTGTTTCCCCAGAAGCCAGTCCTCAGAAATGAATTATGTAAAAAAAAAAAAAAAAAAAAAACAGATCGTGTGCATTTAAACCCCAGAGCATTGTCTGAATCCTGAGGAGCAGTGGGGAAGGGAGTGTGTAGCTCTGAAAACTCCAGGGAGAAAAGAACAGAACGGGGTGCCAACATTCTGACCCAAAGTATCAAATGCTCTCAGAACCCTGAACAGGGCCAAGTCCACCCTCCTCTGACTGTTGGATTCTGGCCCCTTACAAACCTATAAAAGTCCTAGCTCCCTGCATCTCAGATATTTGTGAACTCAGGCCTGGGAGTGACTTAGTCTTTTATCCAGAGGATGTTGGAAGTTGACTGGATTCAGATGGCACGGAGAACAGGATAATGATTCCATAGAAAGTGGACGGAGACCCAGCACCTCTGTGGGGAGAGAGAATAAACATCTCTGGGTTCACTTAGGGGGGATCTTCGACAGACATACCCCGTGAGCTGTTATTCGAATAATTTACATGCCACCCAAGTTCGAACACTAAGCGTGGCTCCACGGGCTGTCCTGCGGGCAGACCTTCCGGTCAGACACCCAGCCACGCCACGTCCTTCTCCGTGCGCCTGGCAGGGCGGGAACCACCCGACTGAGGGAGAGGCCACGTGTACAATGCGCAAGCACCGAAGTACTATTTATTATCTCAGCAAGAATCATAAGCCACCCGTCTCCAGGGAATAAACCAGCGTCTGTCACAGGGATTTTCTTCACCGCCGGCTGAGCATCAATTACAAAGTCAATCTCGTTTTTCACTTTGGAGGAACTTTTAACGTCAGGGCTTCCTCACCTCTGGACAGACACGCAGAGGACAGACAGGGTGCTGGCCTTAGCCTGTCCCGCTGTCTGACTGACCACCGGCCAGTCACCCTGATGTATAAAGCAGAGCTGACCCACAGACGCAGAAGATCAGCCGCTCCACTCTGTCTCAGAAAATTGGTTTTGCTCACTGGGAGTGCCTGGCTTCGGCTCCGGTCCCATCTCTGGAAGGAGATCTTTTAATTACCCCTTCCCTCCAAAGACGGCCTCACCACTGGAGTTGTGGTTCAAGACATTAGCAGCTGAATGGGAAGCCTTCTTACTGTATATCATTTTAATCTTTCATGTCCCGAGGAAGCCAGATGGCTTATTATTACAAGCTCTGCCTTGGAAGAAAAAAAACAAAACAAAAACAACCCAAACTTTCTATCCGAGGATTTGTGAGATGATGGGAAAAGAAAAAAAAAAATCGGGGGGAAGGGTAGGAGGAGGGGCTGGCCCCCTGTCCCACCAAACGGCCTGAATTTTAATGACACGCCTTCCGTGGGCAGTAATTTCCACTTAATTACCATTCCTAGTAAATGAATAGGTAGATTAGATGGATAACTAAAATGGCATTGAAAGCTCCCAGGCATGAGATTTGTTTCTAAAATATGGACTCGCTAAGCATAGTTGTCATTGCCTTGTGTGGAAATCTCAGGGTGTCCGAGCTCAGGGCCACCCCACAGCTGAAATTTTTAAGGTTCTCGCTGTCTGGCTGTTACAGCTCGGCAATTCCAGGGTTTACGTATCAGACCACACGGCCATAAAAATCTCCCCAATGAAAAAAATTACTTTGGTCATCATTAAAAGAATTACTACGTTTTTTTTTTTTTTAAGATTTTTTTTTTTTTTGGACATGGACCGTTTTTAAGGTCTTTATTGAATTTGTTACAATATTGCTTCTGTTTTATGTTTTTTGGCCTCGAGGCATGTGGGATATTAGCTCCCCGACCAGGGATGGAACCCCCAGCCCCTGCATTGGAAGGCGAAGTCTTAACCACTGGACCACAAGGGAAATCCCACTACAGGGTTTTTAAGGTGCCCCGGGGTGGCAGGATTCAGTGAAAAGGCAGTGTTTCCACGTGTGAGATCTGGCAAAGCATTTTTCAAATACCCAGCGTGATCTAGAAAATGTCAGACCTGGAAAAGCTTCCCCTCCTTTTAATTCCAGAGTGTCTTTCTACATTCCTTTTAAAAAATGTGTACATTTATCCTTGAAAACCAAATTAAAATGAATATAGGACTTCAAGAGGAATTCATTAAAGGACCATGACTCAGATCTCCCCCCGTGGGTCAGAGATGGACTCGAATGGTGCCTGGAAATAACACGACAGCTAAACGTCTGCCCCAGGCAGAAAAGACGTCTGTTGAGGGTGTAACTGTGCAGGCAATGCTTGGTTGTCCTCATGTGTATCCTGTGTCCCCAGCTTGCATCCTGGGAAGAAACAGTCAGTAAGAGGTACAGCACTTTTAAACATGGTGTGGCATTTATTTTAAAGAAAAACAAAAAAGGATATTTCCTTCCATGTGTTAGGAGGGTGGACGGCAAGACAGAAAGTTCCAGAAGGGGGATGGGGGCAACAGCAGCTAAGGCTGAGGGTCCTCCTGGACTGAAGCTTCCAGGATGGGGGAGGGGGGGACAGCAGTTATTTCATGATTGTCCTTTTATTCATCAGCTCTGTACCCACTGGCAGGGTTGACTCCAAGTGGTGCTCTGGTGGATGGAAAACCCCCATATCCATGGTGCACTCCTCAAACCCATCCCAATAGTTGATTTCAGTTTTCCTACAAGCAACACACTCTTTTCTCGGTGATAAGTCTGTGCATGACAGCATGTTGGTAAAACTCTTTCTATTCATCTGTGAAGCATGACTAGCTGTAGCTGGGGCCCCAGAATCCCCCTTTTCACCCTCCTGGGGCACACCCCCCGAGCCCAGAGTCCGTACCCACACCCCATCATTCCTGTTGTCTTGAGCCTGAGTGCCGGGGAAGCAGGTCCAAACTCTGGTCCTCTGAGCCCTGCTGGGCTGTGCTCTGGGACCCACGGGCATGGGGAGGGTGGCCCTGTGTGGGCTCCTCAAGCATAAGAGGGGAGCTCTGACCCAAACCTCACAGTAGGTGAGGTGGGACTCGTCTGCAGGCCCTGGGAGCCCCCTGCACACTGGCTTCTGTGGTTGGTCGGATGGGCAGCAGGACCACGTGGGCAGGTGAGCGGTTTTCTCCTGTGTCCTCATGGGACACCCTGCCCCACCCTGTGGGCACACACACCCCGCCCCATGAGCTCCGGGACCCTCTGTCCCAGGAGCCCTTCGCCTCTATGGACGTCGCTCCCGGGCCCCGGCCACACCCACCGTCCCCTGGGCGGGCCCTTCTCTTCCTGGACCAACACCATCTGCACTCAGGTGCGTCCCAGCACTGTCTGCAGCCCAGGTCTGGACACACGTCTCTGTGGACATATGTCCCTGAGCCCGAGTCCATCCGGGCCTCCCCTTCCTGTTCTCCTACAGCCCGATCAGGGCCCTCAGCCCTGGCTTCCCTGCGGACCCCTGCATCTCCACCTGACCACCCGGTCTCTGTGCTGGAGTCTCTCCCCTGTGCCCACCTGTGCAGGGGCTGCGTGACAGGTTGAGCTGTGTGTATGTGTGCACGGGAGTACGTGTGTGTGTGCACAGGTGTACATGCATAGATAAGTGCATGCATGTTCATTAGATGCAGCTATGAGTGACCGTGCAGATGTCTGTATGCACACGTGTATGTGTGTAACCATGTGAGGCTGGGTGTAGGCACATGGCTGTGTGTGTATGTTCATTGTGTGTGGCTGTGGACATTTGCACCTGTGTGTGACTATGTGTGTGCATGCACAGGGTTACTTGTGTGCATGCTTATTATATGTGGTCTGAGCACATGTGTGTGTGCCTGCATTTTTGCAGTTATTTGTCAACGTGAGTGTGTGTGTGCGTGGGTGTGTGACTGCCTACACACGGGTGAGTGTGTGCATGTTTATTACACGTGACTGTGAGAGAGACCATGTGTACCCCTGTGTGTGCATGTGTGCACATGTGTGGCAGTCTGAGTGCACACGTGTGCGTGTCTGTGCACCAGTGCGTGCCCTCAAGTGAGCCCTCCCACCGCTGCCCCCACTGAGCCTCCGCTGCACGTCTCCATGGTCAGAGGTCAGCTCCCGGCCTGCAGCTGGGAAGCAAAGGAGCGGGGTCACACCCCCTTCAGTCTGGCCCCAGAGGATGTGGGACATCTGGCTCGTGAGTAATTACGGTGGGAAGACAGTTCCTATGCCACCCGGTCCCTACGAGCCAACAGGGAGACGTGTGTTCAGTTTTCCGTTCTTTTCTTTCCGGCAGTAAAGACGCTGAAATCCTCCTGTGACTTACAACTTGCCGCCCCAAAGGTAACCTTAAGGACTGAGTTAACTTGGTGGATGGTCACACTCACACCCGGTGCCGTCTGCGCCGGAGGGGCCTCCATCTGAGAGCCGGGCAGGGCGAACGTGTGCTCCTCTGCGTGTGCATCTTGGTACGTGTGTGTAAGCACCTGTGTGCAGCTATGTGCACCTCTGAGTGTATGCACACGGTGCATATTTGTGCCTCATGAGTGTGCACACATGTGTGCCTGCAGGCACATAGGAGCCTGTGCACATTAGCATATTTGTGCATGTGTGTGTGGATGTGCAGTGTGCACGTTTGTGTTTGAGGTGGGGGGGTATGTGTATGGAGTTCACGCCCGTGTGTGCACATGTGTGCATGCAATTGTATCCCTGTGAATGTGCACGTGTGTGTGAACATATTTGGTTCCCTGGGTGTACGTGGGAGAACGTGGGTGCGTGTTTACATGGGGTTGTTTGTAGGTGCGTGTGAGAGGCTCTGTGTGTGCATGGTTGCCTGCATGTCCATGCAGCGGCGTGTATGCGTGCATGAACATGCATGTGTGTGTGACTGTGCCTTGTGTGGGCGTGTCTGAATATGTGCTTATACCTGCATTTGCATGTGTGTACGTGTGACTATGGGTGTGTGCCTGTGCGTGCATGTGAGTGTGTGTGTGTGTGTGAGTGTGAAGGGTGGCACCGGGCTGTGCCCATCTCCCTCGCCTTCTCTCACCTTCTCTCCATCTCGTGCCCTGACGGGCCGAGCCCACTGTCCTGAGTCCCCGCTGAAGCCCCACCTCGCTCCCTCGCTCCGCCCCCTGCCTCAGGGTTAGGGGACAGCGTCTTGATTACTGTTAAGTGTGTGAAATGCCAAGTCGCTGTCCTTCTCCTGAAGCCCTCAGAGGGGGCTGATTGCTGATTGGAATCTGGAGTCAGCCCACCGGATTCCTTCGTCTGGTGAAGAGGACTCTAGCTGAGACGTACGCCCGTCGAGGGCACCCGCCCGGTGTCTGATTTCTGCAGGTGGGCACTGACCCCAGACCTGGGGAGGTCCGTCCCCGGCAGGGCAGCCGCCCACACTCCCGCCTTCCTGCCCCGTTGCTCCTTCTCTCCCGGCTGCACTGTCAGAAACTCCCTCCCAAGACTCACCGCCCACCTGTCAGGTGCTGCCCACACACGAGCTGGTGGGAGAGAGTTCCTTCCGGAGGGTTCATGTCTCGATGGCGTCCGGCTCCGAAACGACGTCTTTTCCCTCCTCCCAGCTCCATTCTCCCACCTCCACCCGCTGATGCCCTGGGACTCGCCTGCTTCTTCTTTAAAAACATCTCCCAAATCACATTGTCCATTTAAAGAAATTTCTGAACAGTCGTTGACGAGCATCCAGGTCCCTGGGTCCCGTGGGCTCAGTTAGTGCCTGCGTTCGGCGTGGGCCGTCAACACCAATACTAGCCGCTGCCCTCATGCCCGGGCCAGCTCAGGCTGGATAAGGTGCCTGCCACTCAGATGTCCAAAGTATCAAATTGGTAGCTCGAGGGCACTTAGGGCAGCCCCATCTCGGCGTCCCTGACGCAAAGAGATGTCACAGCACTTCCTTCTAAGAATGTTTTAGCAAATGTTGAACTAATGTTTGTTGTGTGCCTGGGTCCTGGGTGTTTAACAGGTGTATTTCTCTAAATCAAAGGTCCCAAACTCAGATGCCAGCAGGAGTAGGCAGGTAGTATAAGGATGTGAGGCCAAGGCGCTAGGGAGAGGTGGGGATGGGCGAGATGGAGCTCCTGCGTTCTCTGTAAAACCACAGCCCACGTCCAGGCCGCCGGTGTCAGCAGGAACCCAGACACAGGATCGCTGCCCTTTCCAAATTAGTCTGGGAACCTCGGCACTGGGTTTTCATCAGACACGGGCCAATTTTTAAAATATTAGCGACTAATTCAAGATTTCAAATGCATTGTGTGGCCAAAAGAAAAGTGATGGGCTGTCAGTTTATAACATTTTCTCTGGATCTTTGCACCCATCCTAGGAGTCAGGAAGTATCAGACAAAGATCTAATTTTAGGTAAATTTCATAAAGGGTAAGGACTGGGCTGGGGAGGCTGGGACTTGGGATTTGAACTCAGAGGCTGGATTCAAAAAGGCTGGATGCATGTGACCACAGGTGTGTGTATGTGTGTGTGGTATGGGATTAACAGATACAAACTACTATACATAAAATAGATAAGCAACAAGGATTTACTGTATAACTCATGGAACTCTATTCAATATCTTATAATACCCTATCATGGAAATAATCTGAAAAAATATATATTTTTTTTACATATATATATGTATATATGTACATATATATGTACAACTGAATCATTTACTATACACTTGAAACTAACACAATATTGTAAATCAACTGTATTTCAATTAAAAAAAAAGCCAGTGTCTCCTTCATGTACCACCCAACCCTCAAGAAATGCTCTCCATCTGAGGATCGAATTGCTTTCCAAAGCTTTTGTGCTTAAGGAAGCAAGCTGAGGTCCCTGGATAATTAAGTCACGTGAAGACGTCCTCCTAAAATACAGGGTAAATGAGGCGTTACCGTGCTTTGAAAGAATGGGATCCCCCTCCCCTTACGCTGCATCCAGTCCCTCACTTGCACCCATCACAGAATCAGGACTGGGCATCTCTCCCACCAGGCTGTAAAGTCTGTTTTCCGACCCCTTGGTCCCGGGTGGCGCTGTGTGACACATCTGGACAGTGTGGCAGTTCTGAGCTAGGACTCAAGAAGCCCTGAGTTCTTCTGTATTTCTTCTGCTCACCCACCATGTGAGCAAGTTCTGATGGGTCTTCTTTGGACAAAAGGCCACATGGAGCAGAGAGGAGGCACCCCAGCCGAGGTCATCCCAGGTAGGCCAACCCCTAGCCCGCTGGGTATCCCATATATGGAGAAATATCCCTTTCAATCCACATGTCTTATGCTGCTTATGGGGAAAGTAATAATGTTGATAGGAACCCACACTTTGTAGGATCTCTCTTAGTGAGTCAACATGCTTTACGCCAAAACCAAACCATCCACAGAGATGACCTACCAGGCTGTCTTCTTCACATCATGAACTGAGATATTTCAGTGTGAAGAGGTAAAAGGATAAAATTAACCAATAACAAACGTGGGCGTGAACCTTGATGTTTGCATAACCAGCAACGATCAGTCAAGTCTTTCTGGGCTCGGGGGGCATCAGACGAGAATACAGAGAAGGTTTTGGCTTCAAAGCATCTGTGCTCCAGTGGATTAAAATGTAGATGAATATTAAATCTCTCCATCGAGAAGGACTTTCCAGGAATTAAAACAATAGAAGCAATTATATGGGAAAAACTGATCACTTTGTTTACATGCAAATTTTAAACTCTTTATGTCTAAACAATCATAAACACTATTTAGCACTTTGTCTAAAAATCATAAACAATACAATAGCATAAAAGGTGATGGAAAATATTTGTAAAATATATGAATGATAAAGGGCTTAGGTCCTTAATATATAAAAAGCTCTTACAAATCAATAAGAATGACAATTTATTTACTGAATGCTTTCTGTGCACTAAAATTTTACATATGTGATCTAGTTCAAATGTCATTAAAAAAAAAAAACAGGGGACTGGTTACAGATTAGGAAACTGAGAATTAAAGACATTAATGAAACTGCCCAGAGTCACAGAGGTAGTAAGCTGTGGTTTGGAATTCAAACCCAGGTCCATCAGACTCCAAAGCTCATTGTCCTAAAGACCGCTATCCTGACCCAAACACACACTAGAAACTTAACCAACCATCCTAAATAATTTACAGAAGAGAGATACACATGGGGAATAAACATGAAAAAAAAAAAACATGTTTGCCACTAAAAATCAAAGAGTGCAAGTCAAAACAATGGATGCCATTTAAAAACTGTTAAGTTTGCAGAGCTCATTTTTTTATTTTAAAATAAAATTCCTTGCTGGACTCCATATAACATCGCAGACAACGCCATGCTCTGTCGGCATCAGTATAAATCAGTACAACCTTCTGGGAAAGCCACTTAACGGTATGAATTGGGCTTTTCACAAGTTCACATATTAGATCTGCTAATTTCACGTCTTGGTGTGTCTCTGAAAGTCAGAGTTTTATATGGCAGGATGGATCTGGAACAAAGTAAATTCCCCCAAAGAAGTGCAGAGTCGAGTAGATGCTGATGCATCCATGTGTGCAAATACCATACGGCTACCAAAAGTCATGTTTTTAAAAAATACTTAGTGATATTCCATGTAGACAGCTTCTGAGCCAATCTCACCATTCCTCCCCAAAGTATACCAAAAAAAGGGCTAAAGGCAAAGACAGAGATCTTGTTCATCACCAGGTAGAGGGTCATCCTGGAGCTGACACTGCCTTGGTTACCAGGCCTACCTGTCCCCTCATAACTAGTAACAGAGGCCATCCCCTGCCCCCAGGTCCCCCCGTTCAGATGAAGGTAATACGGTCTCTGGGACTGTAAGCCCCATTTATTTCCTGTTCTGTATTGGTTTGGGGCGCTGTCATCATGAAGAGTTGCTTTTATAAGGAGAAAAGAGACCCCCACCTCCCCCCACCTGACGGATGATCACCCACATCCAGTTCAGCCTGTCTCCAGGCCCAGATCAATCATCAGTCTCATTCCTCAGCCTCCAAAGCGAGGGTCACGGGGACACGGCATGAGAATGCTCTCTCAGGGCACTGAGGGCAAAGGGCGGCCACAGGGACCCTGCAGCTCACAGGAGCGAGGACCCTCTCCTCACCAGATGGGCAGCAGGAAAGCCCTCAGCCTACGGGAAGCAGCCAGAGCCCTCAAGGGTGGCCCCGGGGAGCCAGACTCCCATGAGAAGGCCTTCCTTAAGGACCGGGATCCACGGAGGCAGGATGGTCTGAGGATGTCCCCATGCAGGGAGACGCAGGTCACGGGCCAGCACAGGCCTCTTCACTCCGCATGCCAAATACAGTAGAAAAGTGAATTTTCCCTTTGAAAACCAGCCAGGCTGGGTCTGTTAGGTAACTACATCTGTGAACCACCTACCACCATCTCAAGAAAGACGATTTACCTGTAAATATAAAATACGCCTCGGATTTTAGCGTGTGTCTTTAAGCACTGAGCACACATGCACATGCACACACATGAAACATACAATGTGTATATGTAACATCTATATACAATGTTATATATAACATCTATCTATGAGGTGTAAATACAATGTTTACATACAATGTCAATAAGTGACACCTACATACAATGTTATACATAATATCTATATACAATGTCTATATGCAATGTTTACCTATATACATCTATATATAATACCTATATATAATGTCTGAATACAATGTCTGTATATAGTATTTACATACATCTGTATATAATATAATGTTTATTGTATATAATGTCTACATACAGTGTTTATATATAATATTTCTATACAATCTCTATATATAGTCTGTATACAATTTCCATATAAAATGTCTACATACAGTGTCTGTATGCAGTGTTTATCTATATACATCTATATATAACACCTATATATTACATCTGTATGCAATGTGTGTATATAGTATTTATATACGTCTATATATAATGTCTACATACAGTGTTTACATATAATGTTTCTCTACAATATCTATATATATAGTCTGTATACAATTTCTATATAAAATGTCTACATACAATGTCTATATGCAATGTTTAGCTATGTACACCTATTTATAATACCTATATATAATGTCTACATACAATGTCTATATATAATATTTACATACATACATACATATAGAATGCCAATATATAATACTTGTATATAAGGTCTGCATATAGTGTTTATATATAATGTTTCTATACGATGCCTATACAGTCTGTGTACAATTTGTATATAAAATGTCTACAATGTGTATATGCAATGTTTATCTATATACATCTATATATAATATCTATATATAATGTCTACATACAATGTCTACATATAGTATTTACATAGCCTGTATATAATGTCTCTATATAGCACTTATATATATAATGTCTACATACATTGTTTATATATAATGTTTCTATACAATGTCTATACCTGTAGCCTGTATACAATTTCGATATAAAATGTCTATGCACAATGTCTATATATTTGTATGCATGTACATGTAATTTTATATATACACTTAAACACACACACACACACACACACAATGATCGGAACGCAACTTGACCAGAACAAATTGTCCACAGAAGGAAAATGGATGGGCAGGTTAAGCTGAAAGGACGCCTCACAAGTCAGGTCACCGTGGAAAACGCAGGTGTTTGGCCTCCATCTGCATATCCAGACCCAGCCAGACAAGCGGCTGAATTTCCTGAACATTTTTCCACCAGATGTTTCCCTTCCTGTCCCTGCAATTGTAGCCTTTCCTCCGTGAGCCTGTCGGGACCAGGAGGGAGGCTCTCTCTTTATTCTATTTTATTCTAAATAAGTGGCAGGATTTATCCTGTACTTCTGCTCCCCACCACAGAACTGATGGTCCTAGTGATGGCGCCAAGTGTCATCCGTTACCAGCCTTGAAATAAAATACCCAACGTCAACGGATGCGTCTGAGCACAATGTCATTGGAGCATCTCCATTTCAGAAAAGTTTCGTCCCCGAATCCCCTAAAAAGAAAAAGAAAAAAAAAACACACAGGAGGAAAACACATGTTGTCGGTCTCCATCTCCATGTCACTTTGTCTACTGGGCTCTTTTGCATTTCAAGACATTTCTACTCACCTTGAGTTCCCGGTTCAAAAAGAAACAATAAGTTTAATCTTCTCACTTGACAATGATGTATGGTTTGGGAGAAAAACACTTTTCAGAGGTTATCATTAAAAAGTCTTCTCCCTGCCCACTGCCCCCTCCTGCCCACTCCAGGTTCTCCCCACTCTTTATACAATAAGCAATGCACTGAGGCTCTCTCCAGAGGCCACCAGAGTCGCTGCCGCATCATGCCGGATGCCATGGGAGCCAAGCCTTTGGCTGAGACCAGCACGGCCGAGCCCCATGGGGAGGTTTGACCCCATTCCCCTGGCCGAGCAGTCCCCGGTTGCTGTATTCACCTTAGAGGCCGGGGACCACTGGCCCTCGCCACCCACCCGGCCCAGCCCCAGCCCTACCCTGATGACCTCTTCCTGGTGAGCACATTTGCTGAGCACGGCCTCTTAGGCAGCTGGTTTCCATTAGAATTCCCCCTTCTTTTTTTTCTTTTTCTTTGCAGTTAGCTACGTATTAACATCCCTCCAGGCAGTGGCGGGTATTGGGATGTTGAATACAGTGCAAGGACTCTGCAAAACACTCGGGGCACCTGGGATGGAAGGAGTGGCCTTCACCCACATCCCAAGGGTGAGTCCCTTTTTCTCCCTATAGCTCAGGGTTTGCTGAGTGGAAAACACCAACCCACCAAAGCAACGGAAGGGGAGGAAATCTTTCTCCTCCGTCCATTTTACATTTATGTGAGGGGCGCGGGAGACCTCGCCAATAGACTGACAAAAGACAAGCTGGCAAGAGAAGAACAGAATTTACACACACACACACACACACACACACACACACACACTCAGTGATGAGCATCTCAAAGCGATGGTTATAACATAGGCACATTTAGCGTCTCCACAAAGAACATTAGATTTGTGAAGACAAAACGAAGGAAGAGAGTTTCAGGCTTCCACGGGAGGGGAGCTATGGGGAAGTAAACAAGTGGGGGGAACTGGTGGAGGAGGGGTGTTAAAAAAATCCACTGAGTGTATTTGAAGATCTAATTGGCTTTGTCGGGCGACCCATGAATCAGGCGGCACCCCATCCAGGAAGGAGATGGGCTCTCCAACAGGATGTACAAAGTGGGAGGTTTTTATCAGAAGGAGGCTTGGGTGCAGGAGCTGTGAGCAAAAGAAAAGAAAGGGTTGTTTGTAAGCCAGGACCCCTTCTTTTGGGGAGAAGGGATTGGCAGGGAGCTTTATCACCCAAATCACCTCCGTCAGGTGGACCAGGAAATTTCAGAACAAGCGTTTCTGAGATCAAGTTTCTGAGAGGGGTTGAAACCACAATCCAGTCTTGCTTTGCTGTCCTGGGGGCAAAGGGCTCCGTAAGGGGCTGTGGTTCCTTTCTAACAGGTGTGTTTGGGCAGGTCCATCTCCCTGCCGATGCCCCAACCTCTTCGTGGCCATAAAGCTCCCCCAGAGAGGGGGTTCCTGGCGGTCCTCATTCTGCAGAGGCGTCTGTGTTTCGTCTGATAAAGGGAGAAGTGGTCTTTATGAACGTGCTTCTCCATCGCCTCCAGCTCAGAACAAATCCTGATGCCACATGGCAGCGTCTGGGTGCATATGCTGCCCATACAGCAAATGTGCTCATTCCCACAAGACGCTCAGAACTACCCAAACTGAGCCTGAGTTGGAGCAAGGCTCTTCTGGGGATGTTTACATTTCTTGCTATTGCTATGGTCATGGATTAAGGTGAGAAAGGGATTTTTAAAGAGGCACATGAAAAGATGCTCAACATCGCTAATTATTAGAGAAAAGCACATCAAAACTACGATGAGGTATCACCTCACACCAGTCAGAATAGCCATCCTCAAAAAATCTACAAACAACAAATGCTGGAGAGGGTGTGGAGAAAAGGGAACCCTCTTGCACTGTTGGTGGGAAAGTAAATTGGTACAGCCACTATGGAGAACAGTATGGAGGTTCCTTAAAAAACTAAAAATAGAACTACCCCACCATCCCACTACTGGGCATATACCCTGAGAAAACCATAATTCAAAAAGACACGTGTACCCCAATGTTCACTGCAGCACTATTTACAATAGACAGGACGTGGAACAAACCTAAATGTCCATTGACAGATGAATGGGTAAAGAAGATGTGGTACACACATATAATGGAATATTACTCAGCCATAAAAAGGAATGAAATTGGGTCATTTGTAGAGATGTGGATGGACCTAGAGTCTGTCATACAGAGTAAAGTAAGTCAGAAAGAGAAAAACAAACATCATATATTAACGTATATATGTGGAATCTAGAAAAATAGTACAGATGAACCTATTTGCAGGGCAGGAATAGAAATGCAGACATAAGGTACGGATGTGTGGACACGGCAGGGGGAGGGAGGGATGGGGAGGGCGGGATGAATTGGGAGATAAGTTTTGACATATATACACTACCATGTGTAAAATAAGTAGCTAGTGGGAACCTGCTGTATAGCACACGGAGCTCAGCTTGGTGCTCTGTGGTGACCTAGATGGGTAGGATGGAGGGTGGGAGGGAGGTCCAAGCAGGAGGGGATATATGTATACATATAGCTGAATCACTTCATTGTATAGCAGAAACTAACACAACATTGTAAAGCAATTATACGCCAATAAAATTTCAAAATTTAAAAAATATTGGGGAAAAAATAGTGTGAACTTGTACACACATGTTCATAGCAGCCCCATTTACGATAGCTGCAAGGTGGAAACAACCCAAGTGTCCATCCACGGATGGATGGATACACAGAATGGGGTCCATCCACACAGTGGACTATAACTCAGCCATGAAAAGGAGTGAAGCCATGACACAGACTACAACCTGGATGAACCTTGAACACACGATGCTCAGTGAGAGAAGCAGACACAGGAGGACACACGGTGTGTGATTCCATTGATAGGAAACGTCCAGAACAGGCAAATCCATAAAGACAGAAAGTAAATTGGTGGTTGACAAGGGCTGAGAAGAGAGGCTCATGAGAAGTGACATGTAGAGGTTTACAATAAATTTAAAACAATACATTCCTATTTTAAATGTGTTAACTTTATTTAAGTTTAATAAACTTCCCCAACCACAAAACGATCCCAGCAGTAGTCACCCCACCTGCAAACTGTCTGCTTCTCCTTGTGAAAGTCTAAGGAAGGACCAGCCTTCAGGACCCCTGACCTTCAGAGCTGCCGTGCCTTCCCTACTTCAAGAGCCTGAAAACAATCACTCTGCTCACTTGTTTACTTTTTGTCTCTGACACTGTGTGGGCTCCTTGTACATGTCCACTTCATGGGGTCACGGGGGATGAGGGGTGCCAGATAGCTGGTTAAACTGATTCTGGGTGTGTCTGGGAGGGAGGGTGTTTCTGGATGAGATGAGCGTGTGAATCAGTGGACTGAAGAAAGCCGATGGCCCTCAAATGTGGTGGGCCTCATCTAATCAGTTGAAGGTCTGATAGAAGTAAAGCCTGAAAAAAGAGAATTTCTTTCCATGGCCTTGGAGTTGGGATATCAGTTTTTTCCTGCTATTTGACTCAAACTGAAAAACCAGCTCCTCCTGGGTCTTGAGTCTGCCGGCCTTCAGACTGGAAGTTACACCATCAAATTTCCTGGGTCTCCAGTTTGCTGACTGAAGGCCTTGGGACTTGTCAGCCTCTGTAATAGCTGACCTGATTCTTTATAATTAATAGCCTTCTCTCTCTCTCTCCCTCTCTCTCTCCACACACACACACTCACACACACACACACACCCCACCGGTTCTTTTTCTTTGGAGAACCCTGACAGGCACAGACCTTTTCAAAAGTGGAAAGAAAATTGTCACACTGTGTTCTCTCTGTCCACTCGGGTGCACCCAGGAAGTCCTGGCCATTGTCACAAAGTCACCATCATGATGACCACTGGACCTCCCTTTGCCACTGTCCACTGATTTGTGAGATCAACAATAAGAACAAGTATTGGCGTGTGCCAATAGTTATCTGCCTCCCTCTGGAAGGAAATATATATACATAAAATCTCCTTCAAAATATGAAACAGCTTCCCCATTACTTCACTGCAGAGAACATTTTGTAACCATCCACTTTTGGTTCCAAAGCCTCAAAACCCATGACAAGTGACCTCTTTCCTGATCTGCACATCTGGGGTCCAGGAATGATAATAAAAACCATGTGAAATGGACCAAAAAAAATAGATATCCATCTCAGATTAGTTCTTCAAATTTCCCCAAAGACAGAATGCCATTGGTGGACCATTGCAAATGCCTGTTCTGTAAGGAAGAGGGGACATTCCCACGTGTATTCAATTGTAACATCAGAAACCCCAGGGTTCGTTAGATGACAAAGTCCCATCAGGGTCCCCAAGCATTGGCCGGTGGACTGTCCCTCACCGTGCAGGCTGGCCAAACGCTCTATTTAGAGCAGATTTACCACCATTTCCACAAAACCCCTCTTTGGGGCTGGCCTTGGGCAAAGCAGAGAGGCTCCATGAACTACTTTCTAACCTCCCCCTTTGGGGCACCATTGGACCCTCTGTCCCAAATCTAAGTCCCCTAAGGAGCCGCTTACACACATGTCTTATTTCTCCACACACTCCTCTCTGTGATGTGGCATCAGTGGAGTTGCCAATGTATTATCATTCCCAGGTGTCCATGTAAGACATTTCCTACCTGTGAAAGAAAACAATCTTGCTCCACTAAATGGGTCCAGAGATTTAAGAATGAAGGAGGGACCTTCCCAGAACTTTGGTAAGAGCTTTAAGCAGACGGTCATTGGTCCAGTGGTTTCATTTATCACCCTAACCAAGACCCCATAGACCAGGTTCTCACAATTTCATGCTGGTTATGTTAAAATGAGGTAAATACTGGGGCCTGAGACCGCATTCCCACCATGGATCATGTAGGTTATGTTAAAGTGAAGAAAACGGTGGGACTTCAGACTGGGTCCCCAATGTCCTATATACCAAAGATGTTCTAGATCAGTGTTCTCAACTTTTCCCTCAGTATCACCTCCCTAAAGATACTTCTCCACTTTTTTCCCTAATTGTCTTGCATAAAATTGTAACATCACAGATACGCTGTATATCGATTTCTGAATTCTCTCTTTATCTGGACTTTATACACAAAAAGAGTAAGACATGTTCACCACCCCTCCAAGAACACATCTCTGCCCCTCTGAGAGGTGATATTACCCCCTTTGAGAAGCATGTTCAAGATCATTTAAAGCCCGTCCTGGGAAACATTAAACTAGGAGCCAGTTGGAGACAATGGAAGAGAATTCTTTGTGACCTGGCAAGGCAGGAAAGAATCTTATGTAAGACCCCCAAACACTAACCATATGGTAAAAAAAAAAATGATGAGTTTGATTTCATCAGAATGAAGGAATTTTGCTCAGCGAACGACACCATAATCCAAGTTAGCAGAGAGTTGACATTCGGGGAGGCAATGCTTACAAAGTTTAAAACCACAGAGTGTTGCTTCTAGAACATATAGAATTTTCTCGCTCTCCAACAAGAAAGAGAAAACCCAATGAGGGACAATGGGTATAAGAAGTTGGGAGTTAACAAAATAAAAATGGTTACAGAATATATGAGAGATACTCCAATGTGACCATAACCAGAGGTGAGCTTTTTATCCTCTGGGTTTTGCAGATGGCCACCTTCTCTCTGTGTCCGTACCTGGTGAAAGGGTCAGGGGAGCTCTCTGGGGGTCTCTTTTATAAGGACTATAATCCCATTCCTGGGGGCTTCACCCTCATGACCTCATCACCTCCCAAAGGCTCTACCTCCTCATACCATCCCACTGGGGGTTAGGGCTTCAACTTATGAATTTTGGGGACACAAACGTTCAGTCCCTAGCACAGTTCTCACAAACTAACAGAGGGTGTGATGAGGAGTGGTCCTCTCCAGGACACTCGTTAGTAGTAGACACAGAGCTTAAAGAAGAAAAGCTTGACCTGGCCTCACGTTCCAGAGGTTGTGCTTCAGATGGCCAAGGAGGGGCCTGGGCACCTGACATTTTGGAAGGCTCGGTGGGTTGTGATCCCAGTGTGTTGGGGACAATCCATTACAGGTCGAGGCTGACTTCACCCAGAAGAAACTGAGGACAAGTCAAGAAAGAAAGGGATAAACATCAACAGCCTTGGTGTGACAAAGGTCAACCTGCCCCACGGGGGATGGAAAGTCTTCTCAATAAACGGTGCACATATCGCTGATTCACTTCATTGTACGGCAGAAACTAACACAACGATGTAAAGCAATCCTACTCCAATAAAAAAGTTTAAAAAAAATAAACAGTGCAGAGTTGACTGGATATCCATGTTGGGGGAAATATGTCTGCAGCCCTTTGTTTCACAACAGAAACAAAAATTAATTCCAGGCAACATGAAAAATAAAGCAATAAAGCTGCAAGAGGACATCCCAGGAGGAGACCTTCCTGACCTCAGGACAGGCAGACCTTTTCTTCCTTTCCTTTTCATTTTTTGGCTGCGCTGCATGGCTTGTGGGATATTAGTTCCCCGACCAGGGATTGAACCCAGGTCCCAGCAGTGAGAGCGCTGAGTCCTAACCACGGGACGACCAGGGAATTTCCAGGCAGACATTTCCTAGGATGCAAAATGAACTGACCTAAAAGAAAATGGTTAACACATGGAATACATTAAAATTAAGAACCTCTGGGGACTTCCCTGTTGGTTCAGTGGCTAAGACTGTGCTTCCAATGCAGGGGCACGGGTTTGATCCCTGGTCAGGGAACTAAGATCACGCATGCTGCATGGTGCAGCCAAAACAAAAAAAAATTAAGAACCTCTGTTCTTCAGAATGCACATTAAGAGGGTGAAAAGGTACCAAAAGCCAGAAAGGGCAATATGAAAAAAAAAGTCAATCTTATTTACAAACATGAAGTAAAAATTCTAAATAAAAATAGTATACACATAGCTGATTCACTTTGCTGTACAGCAGAAACTGACACAACATTGTAAAAACAACTATAGGCCAATTTTTAAAAATTGTAGCAAATCCAATCAACTGTACTTCAATAAAATTTTTTTAAATCCTATATAAAAAAAAAATGGTAAAAAGGCAACCTCTGATTCAGAAGATATTGGCCAAACCCTCAGATCTGGAATATGTAAAGGACTCCCACGAATCATCAAGAAAGAGGCAAATGAGTGAGAAACAGATGAAAAGACTAGAACTGGCCCTTCACCAAGGTGGGGGGGGGATGTGGGAAAGTCCAGGTTGCCGTTGGTGATAAAAGCATCATGATGCCAGGGGTTGATGACATTCTTCTACAATGCTGCTGGGGTGCCAACGGGCACAACTACTTTGCAAAACTGTCTGGCATCACTTATTATAATGTACACAGCAGTATGGAATACTATGCAGCCATGAAAAGGAGTGAAGCCTCTGACACGGGCTACAACGTGGATAAACCTTGAACACACGATACTCAGTGAGAGAGGCAGACACAGAAGGACACACAGTGTGTGATTCCACTTATAGGAAACGTCCAGAACAGGCCAAGTCCACAGAGACAGAAAGTGAGTTCATGGTACCAGGGGCTGGGGCAGGGAGATGGGGAATGACAGCTCATGGGGGCAGGGTCCCACTGGGGAGATGAGAATGCTCTGCAACCAGACAGAGGTGGTTGCACAACATTGTGAATGTGCTAAATGCTGTAACGTGGTGAATTTTGCCTCCACATTTTAAAAAAAATGAAACTTTGCACAGTGCATGGCTCAATACTTCCACTCCTAGGTGTATTCCCAACAGAATAAGCACACAGGTATATGTTTACCAAGAAATGTGACAAAGAAGGTTGATGGCCACACAGCTGCTGCTGCTCCAAGCTAGAAACAGCCCCAACGTCCTTGAACGGCAGGATGAGAATGTAAACAGTGACATCCTCGTAGGTGGCCGTCTACACAGCATGACATCTCATACAACACGGGCAAATCCCCACACGCCTCGATCCCAAGAAGAGACAGACATAAAAGTGTGCTTCCATTGACAGGAAGTGTTTTTTTTAATATAAATTTATTTACCTATTTATTTATTTTTGGCTGCTTTGGGTCTTTGTTGCTGAGCATGGGCTTTCATTAGTTGTGGCGAAAGGAGCTACTCTTCGTTGCAGTGCACGTGCTTCTCATTGCGGTGGCTTCTCTTGTTGCAGAGCAGGGCTCTAGGCGTGCGGGCTTCAGGAGCTGTGGTACGTGGGCTCAGGAGCTGTGGCACGTGGGCTCAGCAGTTGTGGCTCGCGGGCTCTAGAGCGCAGGCTCAGTAGTTGTGGCGCACCGGCTTAGTGGCTCCGCAGCATGTGGGATCTTCCTGCACCAGGGCTCGAACCCGTGTCCCCTGTGTTGGCAGGCGGATTCTTAACCACTGTGCCACCAGGGAAGTCCTGACAGGAGGTTTATAATCAGCCAAAACTCATCTAAACTGGAAAAGACCAAGTGGCCATTACCCCTGGGAGGGGAGGTAGCGGAGGGGACAGCAGAGGGGCTTCTCTGGCTGCTGGGGCTGAATTCCTAACTTGGTCGGTCTGCATGGGGCATGCCGGTGGTGAAAAGCCATATAGCTGTGCACTTATCACTGCTCTGCTTTACTGGCTGCAGTGTTTAAATTGAAGTGTAGTTGCTGTACAATAGTACATAAGTTACAGGTGTACAACATACGCATCCACAATTTCTTTTTTTTTTTTTTTTTTTTGGTACGCGGGCCTCTCACTGTTGTGGCCTCTCCCATTGCGGAGCACAGGCTCCGGACGCGCAGGCTCAGCGGCCATGGCTCACGGGCCCAGCCGCTCCGCGGCATGTGGGATCTTCCCGGACCGGGGCACGAACCCGTGTCCCCTGCATCGGCAGGCGGACTCTCAACCACTGCGCCACCAGGGAAGCCCGGCATCCACAATTTTTAAAGGTTTTATTCCATTTATAGTCATTATAAAATACTGGCTACATTCCCCTGTGTTGTACAATATGTACTGTAGCTTATTTTATACCTTGTAGCTGATTTTATATCTTACCCCTATATTTTACACCTTGATGAAGACTTTGCTTTTTTTTAAAAAAGTTCACGATCAGTATCCTGAAGGGTAGAAATCTATAGCCCAAGGTCGAAGGAAAAGAGGAACAGACCTGGAGAACGAAATGAAAGTTAGCTCCCCGCCGGTAATATCCAGGAAATTGGCCGTTCGTCATAATTAATGGATTATTAGCGGACATTCAGGCACCCCAGTAATCAGAGGGCACATTGTGATTTTATCTAATTGAACAGTGAGCCTGGGGAGGGGGTCCCGATCTCCCCTTCCTGGCCCCTGGCTTCCTCCTGGGGAGGCCGGGAAAGGGAGGGTGCATTCTGCCCCAAGGCGACTTACGTTTGGGGAAGAGATGAAATTTCAGCGGAGACGGGGAAACACTAAAGTGAAAAATCAGCCCCCAAATAATTAGAAACAGGATAAAGTAAGGAGGTCTGACCACAAATCAAATACACAGGCATCCGTTAAAGTCAAAACCTGAAGCAAGAAGGGGCCAGCGGGGAAAGTCAGAGGCGGAGATGGACTGGGGACCCTCCCAGCACCTGCCAACCCAGCATCCAAGCCCTGTCAGCCCTCACTCCCCACTCGGTTCATCCAGAGCGCAGGGGTCCAATGTTCCTTCTAAGGGGGTCTTTAATTTCTAGGTTTAAACTAAAAACAAAGAGCACAAAACTCTGAGAAAGACAGGGTGGCGGGGCACTGGTGAGAACACGCCGAAGATGGGAACCATAAACCCACCTGACAGGCGAATGGATGAAGAAAATGTCTCTTTAGCTGCGATGGGATACGATTCCGTCTTGAAAGGGGAGGGAAATCCTGCCACTTGGAACAACCTGGATGGACCTTGAGGATATGACACTCGGTAAGAGAAGCCAGACACAGAAGGACACACAGCGTGTGATTCCACTCATAGGAGGTCTCTAGAGGAGTCCAATTCCATAGCGACAGACGGCAGGAGGGAGGGGGCCGGGGCAGGGGGAGGGGGCTGGGGAGTGAGTGTTTCATGGGGACAGAGTCTCGGTTTGGGAAGATGGAAAGGTCCTACAGATCTGCTGTATCACACGCTACCTACAGGTTACGGTACTATTTATGCAATTAAACTCCTTTAGGAGGGGAGATACACCTTCTGATTGCAATCAAAGAAAAACATTTTTTTAAACAAAGAAAAATGCACCTCCGGGGTGGGAGCCCAGGTGAGGCTCTTGCTGGGCTCCCCCACACGGGGGCTGGTTGTTCTGAGCAGCCTGGACCGTGGGTGGAGGGTGTGAGCCGGCCAGGGACTGCAGGGCTGGGACAACTCTGGGCCGTCCACGGAGCACAGGGCTCTGGGTTCACGCGTGGGGTCACTGTGTTCTGAGCAGCGCCCACCACCATCCCATGTTGTGAGGCTGTGATGCGCTGCTGGGGTGGGTAAGGGCAGGGCTTTGGGGCCTTGGGGTGATGGAGACACAGACAGCTGGGATGCTGAGGGCACCTGGAGTTGAATGATGGCCCCCTGAAAGATATGTCCACCTCAATCCTGGGAAAGGGACCTTATTTGGAAATGGGGTCTCTGCAGACGTGATGCAGTGAAGGGTCTGAGATGAGGTCCTCCTGGAGGAGGGTGGCCCTACATCCAATGACAGGGTCCTTCTAAGAGACAGAAGAGGAGAGACACAGACACAGGGGAGAAGATCCGGGAAGATGAAGGCAGAGACGGGAGGGAGGCGACCACAAGCCCAGGGACGCCTGGAGCCCCCAGAAGCTGGAAGAGGCAGGAAGGACCCTCCCCTGGAGGCTCTGGAGGGAGCGCGGCCCTGGGACACCTTGACCTCAGACGTCTGGTCCCCAGGGCTGGGGGAGGATGCATATGGGACATTTCACGCCTCCCGTTTTGTGACCATGGCTGACGGCCGCCCCAGGACACTCACCCAGCACCTCGGTTTGAAAGTTCTCGGTCCCCCCACTTTTCCTCCTCAAGTCCGATAATGGGGCTCCTGTTGGCAGGAACGCTGCCTCGTGCAACTTCCCTGGGGACCCCAGAAATAACTAAGGGAGGGGCTTCGCTGCCCGAGAGCCCAGTGTTACGTTTGCAGCTGGTTCCTTCACCCTGCCAGGAGTCGCCCAGATCACAGTTACACCTGATGGGGAGAGACAGGTCCTGACCCAAAGGATGAAGACAAACCATCCAAAAGGATGAGAATCATGTGTTCCAGGGAATTCGGCCACCACGGGGAGGCTGACAAAGGCGAGTCGTCTCAATGCCGCCATCTGGTACCACCGAGCATTTAGCCGTGTGCAACCATCACCCTCAAAACCACAGGAGTAGGGCTGTCCTCAGGCATTTCGAGGAAAACCTACAGCCAAATCTACATGAACTTCATTCCCACATCATGCAGGAAACGCACACACTGGGCTGAAAATTTGGGCGGAACTGTTAAACGTGGGAGAATACATCTCCCCTTGGAGCTGAACGGGAACTTGGAACAAGAATCAGGTACTTGCCTTGTCTTTCCCTGAGGTATCCGACCCATCTCGTCCCTCAGATGGATTCCTGGCCATTGTCACCCAGAACAAGAAATTGCCTGAAGTTGCTTATTTTTTTTACCAGCTGTTTTCGGGGGACAGGGGATTATGTCTGTCCTTTTATCGCCCAAGTGTTCGCATGATTTTCTCGCTGCCCCAATGTCTTCTTCAAACATTAACATTTCATTCTTTTTCTTACGTAGTTTTATTTTTAAATTTTCCTCCGAGACGCAGCCCTGTTATAAACTGGCAGTGGAAGAGTTCAGAGGGTGCCACGGATTCACCTGTGTGACTCACCTCGTCTTAGAAATAATCATCTGATCCCATCTTGCCTCCTCTACGGTGGCCAACAAGTCAGGGGAGCCCCAAATCCTAGTGACAAATTTGCTCTCCGGGAGGTACCCAGGGACACACCCTGTGCTTGAGAATCCCTCCAAGGTCAAGAGAGAGACAAGAAAAAGCCGGGGAGGGGACAGGAGAGGAGGGTCTGGGTCCTATGTCTCAGGACACTGTCCATGGGGACAGGAGTGCAGGACCAGAGACTAGGCAGTGTTCTCAGCAGCCCAGCTGCTCAGGGTCCAAGACCCTGAGGCCACAGTCATCCCACTGTCCCCTCTAGCGGCCCACAGGGACCCCGCAAAAGTGGGTAGAAATGCAGCAGGTGCTCATTTGTCCCAAGCAGTTACCTGGACGCATTTGGAAACACCCACTCTTTACGTCACTTCTGTACTTGCTTTTGCAGGGCACGCCCCTCAGTGGGCCCTGAGACCTACGAGGACCAAGGCACCGGTTCCTCGGGTTTTGCAGCAGGTCCCAGAACTGCGTCCACTCCTGCTCGACACCCCCTGAGGCGGCCACACAAGAGCGCCTGATCCAGGTCAGGCCCCTCCCCACGGTGAGCACCATGGCTGTGCCTGCTCAGAGCTCCTGTTCTCAGGAAGGATCAAACGGTATATGGGTAACAGATGCCACGGTAGTGGGGAGTAGAGATTCCTGCAGGGAAATACTTGGTGGGAGACAGGCTGGGAGTCTTGGGATGGCAGTTGGGGAATGGCTCCTCTGCAGAGCTGATGTTTAGAAAGAGCTGATACCAGGAGAAAGCATTCCAGACACAGGAGCAGCACGTGCAAAGGTCCTGGGGTGGGTGCGGACATCAATGCTGAACAGTCAGGGGGACCACGGGCCTCTTAAAGGGCCTTGTGTAGCATCTTGTAGGGCAGCAGTGCCCTACGTTTTTCCCGACTGTGCTGAAGCATCATAGTTACCCTCCATTGAATCTGCCCGGAAAGATGGAGCCGACGGATTTGTGCTGAAACTCAACTCTTCTAACCAACAGCCGGGTGGTCTTGCCCAGACCTCGTCCCAGTTCCTACGGCCCTCACATCCTTCTCTTTCCCCTGCATCCACACTGCTTCCCTGACCCGTTTTGCTTCATAAAATCCAAGTGAAAAATTAATGCTCTGAGCCCCCGCCTGCACGGGGCTCATCCCCAAGGGGGACGGCGTGAGGACCCCGAAGTTGGGGGTGTGTCCCGTGTCCTTCTTTCCTTGTGGTCCCCAAATCTCCCCGCTGCAGGGCTCTGTCATGGCCTTGCTGAGACTTTGGAAGCCTCGCCTGGGACAGGTTGTTCATTTCCTGCCCTTCTCCCTGAAATAACTCAACCCTTTGCAACACCCAAAGCAATCGGGGCGGCTCGAGGATTAATCACCGCACAAATTTCTTCTTTGGAGTCAAGGTTAATTTTAAATTATCACAAGGCAGAGGAGGCTTTAATTACAGAGGAGCATGAGGCCCCGGCACCCCCGGGAATGGCCACCACCTCCCGAGGAGACGCACGGGCTTTCCAAGCAGGTTGGAATAAAATATGAAACCAAGCTACATTTATAACAATGGGCAAATCAAACCCCGCGTTTAATTTTCACCGTGCATTTTTTTGAGGGTGGGGGGCATGGAAATCCAGTTCAGGGCATTCTCCTCCAGCTTCCAAATGAATGAGCGCCTCGGGGAAAATCTTCTACCTGCCTGACACCCCTGCAGAGTTTCCTAACGAATTTGCTCACCTTGTGACAGTCACAGGTCAATCCCAGCTGGCGGGCAGGTGGCCTGGCTGACAGGGCAGGAGAGGTGGGGGAAAGGGTGCCTCACGGCCTGGATTCCGAAGCATCCCAGTGGTGCTTCTTCTGTGGCCCCTTCCTTCCCTCTTTGTCTTCAACCCTGCGCCCGCCCGGAAATTACCGGAAAAGCTTCGACCACCACTCAGTAAACAAAAACGTTTTGGTGCCGGGGCACCAAGTGACAAGGCTGTGATTCACTGCATCTCGTTCTAAAGCCAGGTCTGGAGTGAATGCTAATCCTTCATTATGTAGGATGCATTGGTTTCCTTTCCTTTTTTTTTTTTACCCTTTCTGCCCCCTTTTCTTACTAAAATGACAGTCAGGCTGTGAAGCCTAATAATTGTCCGTGAGTGGGTCTGGCTGATTGTCCGTCTTGATTTTGCCTCTGAGGCAGGCTCCTTACTCCGCGGGGGTCAGGGGTCTCCTGCTAAATCATGCATACCCACAATCCCTTGTGAATTACGCGGCTGACAAGCCGGCGCTAATGATTAAACCAAGCTGCATTAAACTCCGGCACTAAATTGCTATTACTTGCGTGATGGATTACACTTCTAATGAGCTGATTATTGCCACAAGTGACCTTGTGGGCTGAGAGAGTGTTTCAATAGGGCCAACATCTCTGACACACCCGGTGTCACCGCGACACCGACGTGTTCACATGTGTGCACGCGTGGGTGTGGGTACATGTGTGCACGTGTGTAGGCATGTGTGTGCATGAATGTGGGCACCGTGCTCTATCTCTTTTTTATCCTGGATTTGTTCCTCGGTTTTTCCACTGCTCATTGGAGCAGACACCCTAATGGGACCTGGCACCTGAGGTGTGCCCCTCACTAGGGAGTTTTAATAGATGTGAAATTAAAATGTCCAATGACCAGTATGTGCGCACCGTAAACCGGAGGGTCCCGTGCGTGTCCTCACGCTGCACAGCAGGGTAAGATAAAGGACCTGGGAAGGAATAGATGTTCTCCAGGAAGCTGCCCACATGTTCTCCAGGTGGGAAATGGATGTGGAACGGGCGCCAGTTTGAAGCATAACCCTAAAACTTCCTCTGAAGTTTAACTCGCCTGGAAAAGCCCATAATGACCAATGGGCTCAGGGCATGGGCACAGAGAGGGGAATGAGGTGACAGTGTGGACGGAAGCCCATCACCCTCAGCGAGGGATGGGTGGTCCCCACGCGGACTTCAGTGCAGGTCAGAGGAGGTGGGAGTTTGTGGAAAGCCGCCCGGTGTCCCCAGGGTCTGTGTTTCTGCTGAGCTCAGGGTGTGCCCCTGTCGACTTAAAAAAAATGCACAACGCAAGAGTCGTGAGTTAAGTCTTATTTGGGGCAAAATGAGGAGTACAGCCTGGTGAGATAGCATTTCACAGAGCCCTGAGAAACCGCTCCAAAGAGGTAAGGGGGAGGTCAGTGTATATGGGATTTCGGTGAAGGGGGAGGGCATGCAATCAAGCACATACTTTTGCAGAAGGTTTCTGCTCGTCTCGTGCAGGTTACTACTAGCCACACGGAACAGACGTCACCGGGAAGGATTTTAGTGCTTTTCTGGATATGAGGAGGTGCAAGCATTGGGCTCATAAAACCGTCTCCTGAAAACCTCTAACTATCTGGAGTCCTGTCCCGCCAGTCTTTCCCAGAGCACAGCGTTCCTCATTCCTGGTCTCCACCCTGAGCTCCTTTCCGGGAGTGTTGAAGGTCAACAGCCACAGCAGCTCATGATTTCATCCTCGTAGAGGTAGACGGCAAGGGCCAATTTGTAGCTGACACCCTCCATGGGGCGGCCAGGTCAGCCTGGCAAGGGGGGTGCCCACAGGATGCCCCAGATCTCAGGAATTGTTGCTCCAACCACGTTGTTGGCTGAGGGTGCATCCCAACCAAGAGAGACCTTGGGCCCTACTGAGGGGGAACAGGTGCTTCTGGGGACGGGGACACAATGACCATCTTCTGGTTCAAACAAGCCAACCACCAAGACAAGAACAGGGCTCCGTGGCACATGGTGGTGGCCAATGTGGGAGCTGTAGTTGCTGCGCCACCTTGAAACAGCTTCTGCCACTTCCCAGAGTCGAGGCTCCGAGATCCCACTGAAAGGAGGGTGTCACAGGAGAAGCTGAGAGTCCAGGTTTCATTTGGGCCTCCATTCTAGAATTCTCTATGCGCTCCAGAGGGCAGTTTCCTCTTCAGCAGGACACAGCTGTGTGCTTCCTGGGGCGGCCGTAAAAAAGTGCCATAAACCGGGAGGCTCAAATTATTCCATATCCATCCTCCCCCAATCCTGGGGACCGGGACTGAGGTCAAGGTGTCCCAGGGCCAAGGTCCCTCCGGAGGCTCCACCTCCGCCTCTTCCAGCTTCTGGGGGCTCCAGGCATCCCTGGGCTTGTGGCCCCATCCCTCCCGTCTCTGCCTCTGTCTTCACGTGGCTTCTCCTCTGTGTCTGTGTCTCTCCTCTTCTGTGTCTTAGAAGGACCCTGTCATTGGATGTAGGGCCACCCTCATCCAGGGGGACCTCATCTCAGACCCTTCACTTCATCTCACCTGCAAAGACCCTGTTTCCACATAGGTCCCACTCTCAGGTTCTTGGTCTTTTATGGGCTGAATTTTGCCCCCCACCTAAACTCACATGTTGAAGTCCTGGCCCCCTAGGCCCTCATAATGTGACTATTTGGAGACAGCGGTCTTTAAAGAGGTGATAAAGGTAAAATAAAGGTGATGAAGGTACAATGAGGTCACTAGGGCCCTGATTCCATAGGACTGGTGTCCTTCTAAGAAGAGGAGATCAGGACACAGACACGCACAGAGGGACGACCACGTGAGGACACAGGGAGGAGATGGCCGCCTACACTCCCAGGAGAGAGACCTCAGGAGGGTCCAGCCCTGCTGACACCTGGGATCTCAGATTCCAGCCTCCAGGACTGGGAGACATACATGTCTGCTGCTTAAGATAAAAATGCATAATCCAACTCTATATTGTCTACAAGAGAATCACCTGAGATCCAAAGACAGAAATAGGTTGAAAGTGAAAGGATGGGAAAAGATATCCCTGCAAATCATAACCGAAAGAGAGCAGGGGTGGCTGTACTAACATCAGACAAAACAGACTTTTTCTTTAGAAGAGTTTTAGATTTACAGAAAAATTATATATATATAATTGTATGTAACTATATTTATAAGTAATCTATGATTTTATAATATTAGAATCATTAAAATCATAATTTTGGAATTATTATATTATTTTAATCAATTTTATTTATATATTCTGTAGAACTATATAAGTATGTGTATAATTATTTAAATGTATACATATGATGTATAATTCTATAAATATATAGTTATATTACATAAACATATGAATGTATAATCATATAAATATATAAATTTATATTACATAATTATATGACTATATAATCACATTACATAATTATATAATGTATAAATATAACATTATATTATGTAAATATACAATCATATATATACTGTATGTAACTATATTATATAATATATAAATATAAAATAGAGTAAATTATCTTATATATAAATTATATGTATATAAAATTTCACACACACTGTATGTATGTAGAGCCTGACTCCCATTTGTACGACAATGTACATATTTGAACACATAGAGAAAGGACATCTACCCAGCATCAGTCACGGGTGTGACCACAGAATGGGATTACTGGCGATTCTTCCATTTACTTCCCTGTGCCTCTGGGCAAGTTCTTGATGCCATAGGGTCGTTAGCTGTTGTCTCCAAAGCACTTACAGAAGGAAGAGCCCCGGGATGGGGAACAGAGCTGGTGCAGGGTCAGGCGCCGGGCCGGTGGTGGGAAGGGTGTCTGAGGTGACACTGCCCTCTGAGTTGGGTGGCCTTGGCATCTGCTCCATGTCTACGGGATGAACGAAACCCCAGGATGCAGCCAGCATGGTCTGCGCACCCCGTCTGCACAGCTGACGTGATTCCATTTCCAGGCGTGGCCCCTCCCTGTCCCGCCCTCCCCTTCAGGAGACGTGGAAGTTCCCTCCCAGGTCCCCGGGGTCTGGCCAAGCCTCCCTTTGGGTTCAGGGGTGCCTCATGCAGCCCTGCCTGGGCGTTGCTTGTCTTGTCCTACCTGACGTACCTGGGGTAGCACCTGAGACCTCCCTCATGCCCACCTGGCTGCAGGGTCCCCGTGGGGCCTGATAACTCTGCTGTAATGGGGACTGGACCCCACTGCTCTTCCGGCAAAGAGTCTAGGTTCAGGGGAAGAACCCATGGTCAACCTCATGCATCCCTGTCTGCAACCTCAGCATCCATCTTCCCACCTGCCAAGCCACCCCCGTGACCAGGGACGGCCCCTGTTCCTACACCCACCAGAATCAAATATCAAAAACTGGCCAAGTCTCAGTTCCGTCATCTGTAAAACGGTGAAAGTCACTATTAATTGTGAGAGTAAAATGCACGAATGTACACAGCAATGCCATGCAATCTGGAAAGACCTTGACAAGTATAAGGGATTATCTCATGCTTTTTTTTTTTTTTTTTTTTTTTACAAAACAGAGAAATTGCATTTTTTGAGATTGCTTGTCCTACAGAGGAAGCATTTTGTCCAGAACATTTTAACACTGCTCGGAAACAGGTTCTGTCAGCTGGAGCCTGCTTGGGGCCTGGGCCGCCCCGTGGCCGGGGGTAGGGGGTCAGTGGAGGTCTCCAGTGAGCACCCTGGGGTGTGGTCCCTGGCGAGGGTGACTTGCCATCCAGGTAAGGGCTGATGTCAATAACCCAGATGGACCCCCAGCTAAGACATTCAGGAGGTCTCAGGAGGGGGTCCCCCAGTCCAGCCTCGATGGACGGCAGCCCCCAGAAGAAAGCACTCCTGCCCTCATCTTGATTTTGGACTTCCGGTCTGCAGACCTGTGCGAGGAGAAACTTCTGCTGCTCTAAAGTCACCCAGCCTGTGGCCATTTGTCACGGGCACCTCCGGAGGTGGTGGGAGCTCACGACTACCTTATCTCCTCCCACTGCCTGCGTGAACCTGCACCCCTCACCTGCCCAGCACACCTGGCCTCCCGAAACCATGTCCCTTCCCCACCCACCTGCAGGTGTTTCCTTCAAGGTCCAGAACCAGTCTCACTGTCGTGGACTGAATATGCGTGTGTGCCTCCAAATTCACATGTGGAAGCCCTGAGCCCCCGTGGGATGATACGAGGAGGTGGGGACTTTGGGGGTGATTAGGGTTAAAGGAGTGTGGGAGTTTCACGATTCATGGTGGGATTAGTGCCCTTAGACACCAGAGCTCTCTCTCTGTGTGTCTCTCTCTGCCTCCACCTCTCCACCCCCCCACCGCCCCCGATGTGAGAGGGGGAACCCCAAACTTTCACCTCCAGCAACAGGACAAATGAGACCCTGCAGACAGGTAAGAACGTCCTGTCCCAGGCTTCCACGGCGCCGACTGCACATGCGCTGTGTAACTCGGGGGCTGGTGCGTTGCTTTGCTGAATCCCATTTAAGCCTTGAATCCATATGCCAGCTCCAGTCCTCCTGGGAAAGCACGACACGCGTGGCGTAGATTTTCCACGGGAGCGAAAACCCACAGGCCCCGTGCGCGGGCGGGGAGAGCCAGGACAGGAGTTGCCCGTCAGCTTTGCTCTGCAATTTAAGAAAGAGGAAGAAGCCAAATGGAATATGCGTGGTCCTGCTGGTGACACCACAGGCGAGCTCTTTGGAAAGCAAGCCTGGGGTTTCAGTTCACAGACGCCCCGTGGAGACCCTCTCTCCCCGAGGAAGCTGCTGTCTCTGGGAACACGGAAGGTCCCGATTCAGCACATCGCTGTCCCCTTCAGCGGAAAAGCAAATGTCCCTTTATAAGGTGCCTTTAGGAACATAATTCCATTTCACGGTGGCTGGTAAAAGCTGAAGGAATCTGTAGGATTTTCTGGCTGGAAAGGGGGTTCCTCCATCTCACCCAGGGCTCCCCGCTCCCGCCACGCGGCTGGAGACCACATTCTTGGACACACGCCCCTTGTCATCCCTGGATAAACAGCCTCTGACACATTTTCAATATGATTACATTAGAACAAGTGGGTCGTGATTGATAACCTAATATCCAGGCCACGCAAGCCATCCATCACGGGAAGTATATTAATTATTCAATGTAGCTCTCTAATGCAGGAATCAATGCTGGAAATGAAGAAAAGGAACTCCAAACTCCCGGCAGACCCCAACGACACAATACACAAGGAATACTAAATAATCACACTCTGTAATCAGTGGCTTAATAAAATCCATTTATTTCTCTGTCAAAGGCATGGCACCGCTTCATTTTACAAAAGGATAATTGAATATATTTTTAAGTTTTGGGGTTTTTTTGGGCACAATTACATGCTTGTTTTAAAGCGGTCCTTAAGTCTGAAACATACAACCGATATTTACATGTTAGCAGCTGGGATGTACAGTTAAGGGTGGATGTGATAGGGACCCTCATAGATTAAGGGGAGATGTAATAGGGACCCTCATACAGGGCATCGGACACAAGGTGGTGAGTTCTTGAAGAGGGAACAGGACCTGGGTGGGTTCCAGCTCAGAGACCCATGAAGTCCTGTGAACTCAAGAACCCGGCAGGACCTGACTCTGCTGGGAACGCGGTTCAGACCCTCGCTCTCAGTTTGAATAAGCCTTTGCTGGTGGGACTGGATGGATGTTACTCCCGCGGGAACCACATACAAAGTTAGGTTACAAAGTTTCACATTTTGCTGTTCACTGTAATTCTTTTTCTTTTAATTTAACTCAGCGGAAATGTGGGGGAAAAGAGTGCCTTCCACGAGTATTTCTGATGTGCCCTTTGGACTGCCGTATATGGGGCCAGTTCCAAACCCAGGGAGGGGAGGTGGAGGCCTCAGGCCCCAGGCAGGCGGCAAAGGAAATGCGTGTGTGGGCAGGACTGACGTTGATGGTAAACATGCACTTAGCATCTGCCAGGTGACCTTTTAGGAAAGAAATGTTCTTTAACTTTGTCGAGATGATGCCTCCAAGTTTGCTCCCGGGAGGGACTCCACACTTTAGAAATCTGAAGAACCAAATGCATTTTCCACATCCCATTCAGTTACACCTGGGAATCAATATAAGACCATGAATACATAAGATACTTGGTCAAGTGCCCAAGCTTTCAGGACACAGGCTGTGGTTCTGGGTTCAAGGGAGTTATCACAGGGCTCTGAGGAGTCCTGGTAGCAGGAAGTCTGGAGTTGTTGCTACCTGAATGGTTGATTCAGCTCCTCAGTGGAATCATTAAGGAAGGGGTTCTCACCTCAGCTTGGTGGCATTTGTGTTTGGGTGCCTCCCCTCATGGCACAAAGTGGCTGCCACTGTTCTGGACATCACATTCTTCCACCATAGCACCAATGGCAGGAAGAGAACGTCCCTGCTCTCACATCTACCCACTTCAGTAAGGAAAACCCTTCCCAGAATCTGGCTCAGGCATCCCTGCTAAATCCACCAGCTGGAACTGTAGCTGCCAGGGAGCTGAGAAGGGGAGGGTGCGTGCCTGGTGTTTTCTGTTATGAGAGGTGGGTGAGCCAGGAAGGCTTTGGAAAGGTGAGCAGGGTACCCTCCTGAGGGCATTTCTCTTCCCCAGGAGACGATGCACCTAGAGGTTGGGAAGACTCCAGAGGAGGGTCCTTCCTGCCTCTTACTGCTTCTGGGGGCTCCGGGTGACCCTGGGCTCATGGCCGCATCCCTCCCGTCTCTGCCTCCATCTTCATGTGGCTTCTCCTCTGTGTCTGTGTCTCTGCTCTTCTGTGTCTTAGAAGGACCCTGTCATTGGATGTAGGGCCACCCTCCTCCAGGAGGACCTCATCTCAGACCCTTCACTGCATCACATCTGCAAAGGCCCTCTTTCCAAATAAGGTCCCTTTGCCAGGTGGACATGAATTTGGGGTGGGGGTGGGGATACTCATCAACCAACACAGACTCCCGGGGCCTCGCCGTGAAGGGCGGGGCTGGAAGGGAAAGCGTCGGGCGGAGCCTCCCTGTTTCCATGCAGGGGTTGTCCTAGCAGATGTGATCCACGAGGCTGCAGGGGCACATTGGTCATTTGCCCTCTTTCTCTCCAGGTCCAGACGAGACTTAACTTCTCGGAGGCCAGGCGGGTGTCGGGAGAGGCAGGTAACAGCCCCTGCACAGGGGCTGAAGGTGAAGGTGCTCAGGAAGCCTGAAGCCACATCCGGATCGGTAAACCTCTCTTTGGGCTGGGATAATGACATGATCTCAGCCCAAGAGCACAACGGGCTTTCTCTGTCCCCAGATGCCAGTGTTCCTCTAAGTTGTGTCAGCTGCCACCCTTCCCAGCAGAACAGGACAGGCCAGCAGTCAGAGCACCTGCGGGCAGCTTAGGTGGTGCCGGGTGAGCTGGGTGAAGGTTGGAGGGGCCGTCTTCGCCCTCAGCTCTGTCCTGGCCTGAGAGACCAAGGGAGACAGAGTCAGGAAGTGTGGACACTCCTCCCAGGCACATGGGGATGCAGGACCCTCTCTCCACATCCTCTATGGTGCTGTGGACACTCCTCCCAGGCACATGGGGATGCAGGACCCTCTCTCCACATCCTCTATGGTGCTGTGGACTCCTAAGGGTGTATTACGAATTATGCGTTCCCTGTCTCTTGTCTGTCCCCTGAATACGAATCCCGTGAAATAGAGGCTGGTCTGACCCGCTCATGGCTGACTCCCAGCCGCTGAGACCCCACCCGGCACTTAATAGATACAAGGTAATTCCCTGTCGCTCCTTTTCATGGCTGAATACCATTCCACTGTATGGATGGACCTCAGCGAGTCCATCATTCACCTGTCGGTGGACATTTGGGCTCTATCCACCTCGGGTCTCTCCCCTGAGACTCCCCGACCGTCTGGGTGTGAGGCGTGCTTCCCCACCAGAGAAGGGAGCTGTTCACAGCGTCCCTAAAGGTACAAAATGAGTGATGAGATTTTAAGAGTTTTTTTTTTTTTTTTTTTTTCTGCAACCCTGTGTTGGGAAGACCCATGAAAGCAAAGGGAACAAACCAAAGCAAGGCAGTCTTTCCTTCCTGGGCTGCCTGCTCACTAATGGCCGAGCGGCGTTTATTTAGCTGCCTTTCACCCACGCATCTGGCGAGTATTCGAGGGCGCTTCTAATGCACAAGGCTGAGGGCTGGAGGTTGAAGGAAGGGGTCCTGCCTTCCAAGATTCACCCTGCAGGGTTTGGGCAGATGAAGCCTTGTTAACAGGATGGTCCTGCCTGAATGTGATGCAGGACCCTCTCCAGGGGACAGCTCCCTGAGTGCCCTCCTTTTCCAAAGTCCTGGAGTTCAGACGAGGGGGACCCCTTTCTGAGCGATGCTGAAAGAACTCATGGAAAAGGTTAGCATTAGAGCTGGGTGTCAGACATATCTGATTTTTCTAGGGTTTAGGCTTGAAAACAACCTTATTAGCTTCATACTTGTGCCTCCGGGGAAGGGGGGGCTGCCTCGGAGATGCGGTGTGTCGGAAAAATCCGAAGCAAAGGAGGCTCAGCCGGCATTGAGGCTGCAACACAGGCAAAACCATCTTTGTTTATGTTTCCGCTTTCCTCCCCATTAATAAACAGGAAACCACCAAAATAGCTCATAAGGGGGTCTCCAGAGGAAGACCGAAATCCCCAAACCAGGAGACATACAACCCTTGACCCTCAGTAATGGGGGAGCCGGCCACCCCCAAGCAGAGGTCTGATAAATGGGTCGGCCAGCTCTCTCCACGCCCAGAGCTCACACCTGGGTCCTGACCTTCCCTGTTTTGCCCTCAAAAGTGTCCCAATCTGGGTCAGAAAATATGACACAATCCAGCCAGTGGTTTAGTTCTCCGTGCTTGGGAAAAAACAAAAAACAAAAAAAAACAAAAAACAACCTCTCAAAACACCCTGTTTCTAATAATGAGAAATGGATGCATTTCAACATGCCATTGGGAAAAGCGTGTTTAAGACAATTTACTACAAAACTGTCAAATCCTTCTCAGAATGACCCCTGGAATACAGAGGCAGGGGATGCAGCGTATATATTCAGGCCAAGAAAGGCTTGTTTTTGTCTTCATGTTAGGCAAAGTTTAAAATAATAATAATAGTAATAATAATAATAGAAAAGTACACACTTTATAATTGCAAGTGTGCTTGGGGTTTTTGTTTGTTTGTTTGTTTTCAATTCACTGCTGATGTCAGTTGATTAAATCGCGGTTCAAGAGGTCAGGGCAGCTGCCACCCAATTATCTATTCACTGATTAACCCGAAACACAACAGGTGTCCACTAGGTATGCGAATAGCTTAGGAAAAACATGTCCAGTCATTTAAAAATTGTAAATCTATGCAGTATGAATACAAACCAGACATTCACTGCTCAGGGGCAAGGCTGGTTTTGTCTCAGGCACCGGTTTCAAGAAAGAAGGGCAAAAAATAGGTCTCATTATATTCCTTTAGCAGACTGTTATCCTGGGAAACCGTCGCTTAAAGGTGCCAGACTGGGCTGCTGCAAATTAATGACAGTTGCCTTCCCCAAACGCAAACCTGTTTCATGGAGGGGAATTGCTCACACGAGTCCCCGCGTGTGGGAAGCGGCATTGTTTGGAAGGAGAGGGGCTGAAATCCAGAAACCAATGTGCTCACTACCTCAAGCCCCATCAACGGCGCCGAAAAATTATCTGCCCAACCTTTCAGGAATGTCTCTTCCGTGTTAATGCTGGGTTTTTCTTTTTTTCAGCTTTTTTCTTTGCCTTAAAATCTTACAGACTCTCCGAGCTCTCCATAAGCGCTGGGTTTTGAGCGTGGAAAGACACCTTGGCCAAATGTGGCATCTTTTACTTTCTCTTAAAAATCTAACCGTAGAGATGAACGTATTTGCAAAGCAGAAATAGAGTCACAGTAGAGAACAAACTTATAGTTACCAAGGGGGTACATGGAGGGGTGGTGGGATGAATTGGGAGATTGGGATGGACATCTATACACTACTATGGATAAACTAGATAACTAAGGAGAACCTACTGTATAGCACAGAGAACTCTACTCAGTGCTCTGTGGTGACCTACATGGGAAGGAAATCCAAAAAAGAGGGGACATATGTATACGTATGACAGATTCACTTTGTTGTACAGCAAGAAACTAACACAACATTGTAAAGCAACTATACTCCAATAAAAATTAATAAAAAATGAATCTAACCTTCCTAGGGACTTCCCTAGCGGTGAAGTGGTTAGGACTCAGTGCTTCCACTGCAGGGGATGAGGGTTCGATCCCTGGTTAGGGAACTAAGATCCCACATGCCATGCAGCACAGCCAAAAAAAAAAAAAAAAAAACCTATATATATATAACCTTTCTACATGGTTTACCACGTACATCAAGGAAAACAAAGAACCTAGGATAGTAGGTGCCAATTTAACGAGTTTCCTCATTCCTTGGACAATAAATATTTACAGACTCTCCCCCGGGTGGAACATGGGCACCCTCCAGAGGCTGGTGGTACAATGGGGGACAGATGTACAATGTATTTAGTGTCTCTGTGCCCTTCTGGAATATTCAACTACCCCAGAGTCCATTTCCTTTTTTTTTTTTTTTACTGAAGTAGAGTTGCTTTACACTGTTGTGTTAGTTTCTGCTGTGCAGCAAAGTGAATCCATTATACATATACATATATCCCCTGTTTCTTTAGATTCTTTCCCATATAGGTGATTACAGAGTATTGAGTAGAGTTCCCTGTGCTCTACAGAAGGTCCTTATTAGTTATCTAGTTTATATACAGTAGTGTGTATGTGCCAATCCCAATCTCCCAATTTATCCCTCCCCCGCTTACCCCCTGGTAACCATAAGTTTGTTTTCTACTTCCGTGACTCTACTTTTGTTTTATAAATAAGTTCATTTGTACCATTTTCTTTAGATTCCTCGCCCCAGCTGGAAGGTTAGTGCCAGATCTTCTGAACCGCATCTGCTGAAATTAAAGCTATTCGTTCTATCCCACTTCTCCCGCCAACATGGAAAACGCCTCTCTGACTTCATTTGCCTGCCTGTGGACCAAGTAAAATTCCAAAACTTGTCATAGCCCTGGGATGCTTTCTGACTAAACTCCCTCCTTGACAGAATCCTGGTGTCCCAACCCCACTCAGAGAACTGGGTCCCACCTGTGACATCACATCCAGCTATGGGCTTAGGTGTTCTCGTCCCGGTAGGGAGCCACATATGAAGTCTCAGCCTCCGATGACCCACGACCAGGTTCCTGAGGGAAGCATCCCCGGGACCACAGGTGGATCCTCAAAACCCTTTCCAAGCATCTTATAACAGTGCCATGGTTTCTGCTCCTTTAGGTGGCCAGGCGGTGTGCCAGCCTCGAAGGTTTCCCTTACATGAAACATAAACCTGGACTTCCCTGATGGTCCAGTGGTTAAGACTTCGCCTTCCAGTGCAGGGGGTGAGGGTTCGATCCCTGGTTGGGGAGCTGAAATCCCACATGCCTCGCAGCCAAAAAACCAAAACATGAAACAGAAGCAATGTTGTAACAAATTCAAAAAAGGCTTTAAAAATGGTCCACATCAAAAAAAATTTTTTTTAAAAAGAAAAGAAACATAAACCAACAAAACGAATGAAGCTGTCCTGGTCCCTGAGGGGCCTGACTTGGGCCAGCTCTCATTGAATGCCACGGGGAGGCCTCCTTGCAGCTGAGAACCAGTTCATCTGTAATTGCGGTAACATGGAAATTGTTCGTGAATTTCATAACATCAACTTCGTCATTTTAACCAAAGTGAACGGTTCAGTTCAGTGGGGCTTGATTTAGCATAGTCACAATGTTGTGCAGCCATCACTTCTCTCTGGTTCCACAACCTTCTCATCCCCCCAAGGAGATCCCACCCCCATGAGCAGTCACTCCCCCTCCCCCTCCCCCAGCCCCTGACACCATGAACCCATTTTCTGTCTGTGGATTTGCCTGTTCTGGATGTTTCCTATCAATGGAATCACACACTGTGTGTCCTTCTGTGTCTGCTTCTCTCACTGAGCATCGTGTGTTCAAGGTCCAGCCACATGGTAGCCTGTGTCAGAGTTTCACTCCTCTTCATGGCTGAGTCATATTCCACTGTGTGGATGGACCCCATACTGTGTATCCATCCGTCCATCCATCTATCCATCCATCCATCCATCCATCCATCCACCCATCCATCCGTCCACCCATTCATTGACAGATATTTGGGTTGCTTCCACCTTCTGACTGTTGTGAATAACACTGCCATGAACGCAGGTATAGAAACTTTTGTTTGGGTTCCTTTTTCGATTCTTTTTGACCCATATATATGCACACCTAAGGATGGGATTACTGAGTCTTACAGAAATTCTATGCTTAACTCTTTGACAAACCCCTGGGATCCATTTGATGGCTTGGGCCAGGGTCTAACAGCCACCCGTGGAGACTGGTGTGTGGCCAGGGCAGAAAGGAGGAGTGGGGAGCAGGTCCCAGGAGGGAGCCACTGCACCCCATGCACACACACACACACATACAGCGAGAGGGGGCAGCCGGTGTGGCCCGAAGTTCCTAACAAGATTTTCAGCAAACAAGAAAGCCCAGCCGCTCTCTCCAGCTCCCACCAACACACACGTATTCATTTTACAAAATTCATCCTGGAGGTAAATTCCCAAGGCCCGGGGGGTTGGGGGGGCTGGTTCTCTCTGCCAGATTTCACAGAAAGCAAAAAATATGAGGGCCAGCGCTGAATGCTCTGTCTTGAATTTCTGGCCAAGGAAAGGGGGCCTGGACCACCCACAAAGGAGGCCGCCAGGTTCCAAAGCATCCCCTCCAGCTTTGCTCAGACCCCCCCCCGGTTTTCCCACGGCCCCCTGACGGTGGCGTGGCTTGTTTCTCATGGCCTGACTGTCCATCCAGACTCAGCACTCCCAGCCCCGGCGGCAGCACCAAGACCCCGGGACCCTCCTCCACTGGCAGTGAAGGTGGAGAAGAAAAGCCGCCCTGTGACTTCCCCGGGCCGTGGCAGCCAGAAACGGATTGTGGCGAGTCCACCCACAGGTCCGAGGCCTGCGGACTATTTGCTCTGCAAACACGCCTTCGCTCGCCAACATGAAAACGTTTGGTGCGACAGGACGGCGTGCATCTAATTTTTAGTCCTGGGTTCAAATAACTGCATAATAATAATTAATATTATTAGTAAATAACGCAGTGGGGAACAGGGTCCTTGGCCTTAGAATTTTGAGTGGAGCAGCTCTCAGTTTCCCTGCCATGAACACGTGCGCACATTTTCTCTCCACACACACACATTTCCCCACCGAACACACACACACATTTCCCCGCCATACACACACCCACACACATATTCTACACATACACACACACACACACACAGAGTCTGTGGTATTTCTGTCAATCTCATGGCGCTCCAATGAGACTGTGAGAAATGTGAAAACTTACGTGATCGTACCTGACAGTTCTTGGCAGCTGGGCAGCTGAGCCCCGGGAAGGATCTCTCTCTCCCGATCCAAGATTGAATTTGGACTGAAACACAGGGCTCATTTAAGCAGCAATTAAAGGGCCTTATAGGCTGGAGGAGAATGAAATGATTAATGCAAAGAGTCTTGTTTAATGGGGATATTAAGTAAACTGCGGTTAAAGTGCCCATATATCATCCGCGGGCCCCTGACTGGCTTCCTGCTCCGCCGGCGTGTGGCTTCCTGCTCCGCCGGCGCGTGGCTTCCTGCTCCGCCGGCATGTGGCTTCCTGCTCCGCCGGCATGTGGCTTCCTGCTCCGCCGGCGTGTGTGGCTTCCTGCTCCGCCGGCGCGTGGCTTCCTGCTCCGCCGGCATGTGGCTTCCTGCTCCGCCGGCGCGTGGCTTCCTGCTCCGCCGGCATGTGGCTTCCTGCTCCGCCGGCGTGTGTGGCTTCCTGCTCCGCCGGCGCGTGGCTTCCTGCTCCGCCGGCATGTGGCTTCCTGCTCCGCCGGCATGTGGCTTCCTGCTCCGCCGGCGCGTGGCTTCCTGCTCCGCCGGCGTGTGGCTTCCTGCTCCGCCGGCGCGTGGCTTCCTGCTCCGCCGGCGCGTGGCTTCCTGCTCCGCCGGCATGTGGCTTCCTGCTCCGCCGGCGCGTGGCTTCCTGCTCCGCCGGCGCGTGGCTTCCTGCTCCGCCGGCGCGTGGCTTCCTGCTCCGCCGGCATGTGGCTTCCTGCTCCGCCGGCGCGTGGCTTCCTGCTCCGCCGGCGCGTGCGGCATTTTCAGGAGGAGTGACGGTCCTTTAGCACTACTGTGGCAAACGCAATAAATCAACCCCGTGGGTTTTAGCTAATTTTCATGGAGCCTAAATCGAAGCCATGGCACATGACAGGGCTTGCAAGTAAAGTTCATCACAGCTTCCAAGATGCAGAAAGCAGGACGCCAAGAAGGTACCCCGTCCCCTGGACGGCCGTCCGAGGAAGGCGAGGTGCTGAATGCCAGGTCCGTGTGCTGCCCCCAGACCCTCCTTCCACAAGGGCTGCTCCCGCCTCCAGGACCCCCAGGGCCAAGCACAGCCTCACCCCACCACGGGTCCAGGACATGCCAGCCTTCACTCTGTCGTAAGCCAGGGGTGCCGTGTGTTCACTAGCACAGAGAAAATTGCAGCTGAAGAATGAAAAGGGAAAGTTCTCTACACAGTTACAAGCTGAACTGTGCCCCCCCAAATCCACATGTGGTGGTACTGACCCCCAGGACCGCAGGATGGGGCTGTATTTGGAGATGAGGGTCTTTAAAGAAGTGATGAAGGTAAAATGAGGTCACTAGGGTGGGTCTTGATCCCATAGGACTGGTGTCCTTATGAGAAGAGGAGATCAGGACACAGACACACACAGAGGGACGACCCTGTGAGGACACAGGGAGGAGACGGCCGTCTACAGGCCCAGGACAGAGGCCTTGGGAGGGACCAGCCCTGCCCACACCTGGATCTCAGATTCCAGCCCCCATGACTGGGAGACAATAGATGTCTGATATTTAAGGCACCCATCTGTGCTACTTGTTACAGCAGCTCTAGCTGACTAATACGCATACCTAAAGGTTTTAACTTTCCTTAAGACTTTCAGACTCTTTAGAAATCCTGATGTACACTCAAAATAGACATTTTTGTCTAGATATTAGCAATGCTCTACTTCTCAGACCTTTCTGTCATAGAGAAGGGCCATTCTCCGTTTCTTCTGAACTGATGAGTTTTCTTTCTCGTCCCCTGCAGGGAGGTCCTTGCTGACGCTGAGTCTACAATTCAAAGTCAAGGTCGAGGGCAAAGGATGTGACACAAAGGAAAATCAGAAAAAAGGGCCAGGAGAGCATCAGTAGAATCCTTTTCTTCTGGAGGGAAGTCTCTGCAAGGGGTCTCCCATGATGATTTCTTGGGCAAGTATTAGGTAATTCTGGAAACTCTGTGAATACATATAGCTATCACAGTAGGCATTCCCACCGTCCTTAAAAATCCTATGGAATATGGGGTTCCTGCCGGGAGTCGGCATTGAGCCAGAGTCAGGGTGACACCTGAGGGTCCAGGTATCCACCTGCTTCGGGGAGCTCACAATGCAGATGTCAAGCAGGTTAAAACCACTAATGACTGAGTCGTCACCCAGCATCACAGCGATTCCTCCGTAAACACATCGACCTCTTTTATCCTCCACCTCGAACGAGGGAGAAATCAACATCTCTCAGCAAAAGAACATTCTGACTTTTTCCGTGAGTGGATCTGGCAGTACCAGGCGGGAGACCCACAAGATGGGATCCTGAGAGCCATCGTGGAGATACCGAGCATCCAAAATACGCCGGCTAGGAGCAAGACAGCAGCTTTGAGAGGGAAGAGGACTGAGCCGGGAAGGGTCCAGAGCCTGCGGTAGGACCTCAGAGGCAGGAAGAGCAGTTTGACTTCATGCTGGAGTCAAAGGGAGCCAGTGAAGGTTCTTGAGGTGGTGAGGACAGCCACCAAGAAAGGCTCTGTAATATGCAACACAGGACCTGGATGTGTGGAAGGCAGGGAAAGATTCAGTCATCTGTTTATTCAACGAATGCCCATTGGAAGCTAAACACAGAGTCTTCCTTCCAGGGGCAGGGGGGACACAGAACAAAGAAATAGGGATTTGGGGGTCATGCAGAGATGACTCTAAACGGAAAAATAAAGCTTGCTCAGAGAGGGAGGAGACACGGCAGGGGTCAGTGCTTTGTTGTCTTAAAGACGGTGGTCAGAAGGCCTTTCTGATGGGGTGGGTTTGGAACACAGACCTGAAAGCAGGAGGATGTGGGAAGTGTGCTCAAAGCAGCCAGAACCACCAGTGAAAAGGCCCCAGGGTAGCAAATGGCAGCCCAGAGCAGGGAGAACCAGGAGAATGGAAGGGCCAGGAGGTGAGGCTCGGAGAAGCCACGGGACGGCAGAGCCTGCAGGGTGACGTAGGTCATCTTAGACCAGGCGGCTGGATGAGAGCAGCCTGCGGGTGCTGATGGGAGCAGGGAGTCTGGAGGGGAAGCCAAAGCTGTCATTGGGGGACCAGGCTTTGCTCGAGGAGCCATCTCTCATATGCATGCACGGCTCTGGCCACAAAGACTTTTTTCTCAATTGTCTTCAAAATGCACGTTATATGGTTGGGAGGAAATGAATGGTATGGCTGGGTGGGCGTGTGGGGCAGCGCCGGAGATTATGAGTGGCATAAGCCATGTTCTCCTGGATTTGTGGGCTTGGGTTTTCCCCAGAACGCCTCTGTGCTCTGCACACAGGGAGGCCTGTGTGGATCTGAGGACGCACTTCCTCAGGGACTCTCCCTTTGCGGGCGGAGGGGGCGGGCTGGGCTCTCCGAAGACCTGATTCATCAAGAAAATAGAAAAGGATTCAAACCGGGCTTGTTTCAGGAAACTTCCCAGCCACGGCGCCTGGCTCTGTTTCAGCAGCGCAGTGGAGGCCAGGGCGGGGGGCGGGAGGAGCCCTGCCGGTTACACTGGAGATGCACCAGAGGGAAAGCGTAAAGCCAAGCAGCTTCTGGGTGGTATGTCTGCTCTGGGAGGATCACTCGCCAGGGTGTGGCCAAGGGAGAGAAGTAGTGCCTTCTCCTCACTTCCCTGGGGAAGGGGTGACTGGCCACCCCCTGCACACTCCAGGCAGAGAGCACAAGTGCACACACTCCTGTACACAGAACACACTAAAACAGACATGCACGTGCACACGCTCCTGTACATGGCACACTGACGAACATACATGTCACACACTCATGCACACAACACACCCCAACACAAACACACAGACACCTGTGCACACAACACAGATGTGCACACACAAGTCATGCATACATGAACACAGGTGTCTACACTCATGCACACAACACACAATCACACATTCGTGCACATGACATGCACACACCCAAGCACATACATACACACACTTGCCTCCAAGTGCAAACACACGCATATACAAACACATGTGTGCACACTCTACCCGTGCACCCAACCACACTTGTCCACACACTCACCTGCAGACACACACACACTCATGCACACTGGTACACGCTCATGCATGTGCCCAAACCAACTGACACACACACACATACGCACACACTTACAACAGTTCCATCCTCCTGGGACCCCACGCAGCTGTGTCTCTGCCTCACCCAATTTGCCACCTCTCACACCAGCAGGCTTCGACCCCCCGTCATGTCGACGGTGGCACCCCCTTCACACCCGGCCCCAGAGCCTCCATGGGGACTCTCTCCCTCCAAGGGCAGCCATGGAACCGCCCCCCACCAGGGGACTGAACGTCCATCCTGCCTGTGGGGCAAACACTGAGCTGCAGAGCCAGGAGGAGAACTGGGTCGAAATCAAAATAACACAGCGTACTTTACTTTTGCCGTACAGATATCTCTGAGGCTTCTGTCCATTTTTTCGACCCACGGTAGACCCACACAGAGACAAGTGGAGCAAACAGTACATGTTTCCTCCCACAGGGAAAGACCCTGTGGACACTGGAGAAACCACAACAGAGAACGATTTCCACACCTGACCTGTGATGCATCAGCCTGGCCTGAAGGACCCCGTCATCCCTTCCCGGATCCAGAACCCTGCCCGGAGCTTGGGAAAGGAGAATAAGTGACACTGCCAATGTGCTACACGAGCTGAGCATGTATGACGGGCCAGCCCAGGTTAGCCCTTCATGTCCTTTACTTCATTTAATCACCCACAAACACCTTGAGGCAGGGTTACTCCTACCAGTTTATTTTTCGTTGAGGAAACCAAGGCACAAGAGGTTGAGGAACTTGCTGGAGGATGCGCAGCTTTAGGCAGAGGCTCCACGAGAGACCTTTGGGGACATTACTCTGTCCACCACATGGCGGTCAGGACGTGGACGTGTCTGGGGACGTCATTCTGTCCACCGCATGGTGTATTTATCCGATATATAATTTTTTGATCCATCAGAACGTATCTAACACTGCAGTCTTTCTTGCCAGCCAGATGTTCATTCATTAGGCAGGTGTATTTTGAGCACCTATTACGTGCCTTCAGAAGTCATAGGCACTGAAAATACCAAGGCTGAGGGTCCCTGAAGGCAGAGTCCTCGTCTGACACAGGAGGAGACCTCTCTGTGAAATCCAACCGGAAGTGCTCTGTTTGGAGCATGGGGCAGAGCTTCGTGAAGGATTTGGCTTCAGAACTGGGTGTTGAAGGATGCATAGGAGTTCACCAGAGTGACAAATAAGGGGAGACACCCCAGGCAAAGGAAACCATCGGTAAGGGAACCTGGCAGTGTTCCAACAAGGTGGTCTCCGGACCTTTTAGCCTCCGTGGAGCACAGATTAGGCATCTGCAGTGGAAGGAAGCCTAAACCAGGCCCCGAGCTTCCCACTGTGTGGTTATGAGTCCTCCATAGTCCCGCCTTCTCTCCTTGAGCTCGGCTGGAACTGGTGGTGCTGCTGGATGCCACTCCCTGGATTGGGTTACACTCTACTGCAAAGGTGATGGGGCATGACCTCACGTGACCCCATCTTGGCACCTGGAGAGAGATTCCTCTCCTGGCTCAGGACGCCGGCTGCCACGTGGTGAGAGGGCCCTGCTGTGGCCTCCCTAGGGGCTGAGAGAGGCCCCTGGCCCACAGCCACTAAGTAAACAAGACCGAGGTCCTAGAGTCACAAGGAACTGAGTTTTCCCAACAGCCTGAATGAGCTTGCCAAAGGACTCAAGGCTTCCGATGAGAAACGCAGCCAGCTGACCTTGAATTGGTGTAGAATTAAAATACATGACATGATAGAAGAAAAATTGAGAGAAGACAAGCGTTAAGATGTTTAACATCATTGCATTGTGGTAAAAAGTAGTCACTTACATGAGACTTGAAGTTACTCGTGCATGTGGCAATGCCTAGGGCAACTCCAAAATGTAGAAAAAGAATAGTGAACTGGCAAACACGTAGATGTGGGAAATGGTACGAGAAAAATACAAAATCAAGACAAAAGAAGGAAAATAGAAGAAGGGTAAAAATAGAACAGGTAAGCAAAGAAAACCAGAGTAAGAAAATAGATTTAAAGCCAAACACACTGATAATTCCATAAAATGTAAATGCACTAAGTTGCTCAAGTACAGAGATTGTCCAACTAGATGTCTAAAACATACTCTGCTAACAAGAGATATACCTTTAGTATAAGATACAGAAGGACTGAGGGCTAAAAGAAGAAAAAAGATACCTGTCAAGCAACACTAACCAAAAACAGACAGGGGCTAGCTATACAGTTGTTGGGCAAAATAGACTTTAAGAGGCATCCCTGGAGATAAAGAAGGACATTTCATAGTGATATAAAGGTCAGTCCACCAGGAAAATACAACAATTCTAAACATCTGTGCTCAGAATGACAAATCTTCAAAATATAGAAAGCAGAAATTGACTGGAAGGAAAAGGAGAAATAGAGAAGTCCATAATAATAATGGGGGGTTTTAACACACCTCTCTCTCTGATAGAAAAAAATGATTGCAAATTCATCGAGTTCAAATTCAAACACAAGTTTGAACAGGACAATTAACACACTTGCCCTAAATAACATAGCAGAACACTTCCACCATTGAGTGCAGAATACACATTTGTTTCAAGCGGATCATATTCCAAAAGTGATCGTATTCTGGGTCATAAAGCAAGACTCACCAAATAACAAAGGACTGGAATCATACAGAGTATGGTCTATGACCACAGTAGAAGGAAGCTAGAAGTCAAATTTTTAATGACATTTAGACAACTGTCCAAATGTTTTGAAAATTAGTTGACATACTTCTAAAGAATTCATGAGTCAAAAAAGAGATTATAATGATAATCAGAAAATAATTTGAACAGAATGGTAGTGATAATACCATGTATCAAAATGTCTGGTTCACAGCTAAAGCTGGGTTTGGTGGGAAATTTCTGGCCTTAAATTTATATTTTAGAAAGGAAGAAAAGCTGAAAACCCATGTCTAAGGACTCATCTTAACAGGCTGGAAAAAAGAATAACAAAACCCAAAGGAAGCAGAAGAAAGGTAACAATAAATAAATAGCAGAAATTAATGAAATAGAAAATAAGAATTTGATAGACTCTACAAAGCCAAAAGTTGGTTACATGAAAAGACTAATAAAATTGATAAAACCTGGGCAAGACTAATTTTAAAAAAAGAGAAGGCACAAACCAGCAGAATCAGGAATTTTTTAATGGGAGGAGGCATGGCTATAAATATGGGAAATAACCTTATGCTACTGAATTTGAAAATATAGAGTGGACAAATTGCAAGAAAAACACATCTCAAGACTGACACAAGAGATAGAAATTTTGATTAGTTCTATATCTATTGTGGAAGTTGAATCCATGTTTTTAAGAAACTTCCCACAAAAAATCCTCAAACCCCAGAGAATTCTGCCAAACGTTTAAGGATCTTAAGCAAACTCTTCCAGAAAATAGGAAAAAAACCCAAAAAAACAAAAAAAAAAAAAAAAAAAGAGGAAGACTCCTCAGCTCGTCTGAGGAGAACAGCATTACCTTGGTACCAGAATCTCTCAAAACCATTATATGGTCACAAGGCAACACCTTGAAGCCACACACCAACAGCACAGGGAGGGCAGAAACCTAGGAGGTGGGGTCCCCAGTTGCCCGGCTGAGCACCCACGCAAAGCCAGCAGCCACTTCCTCCAGAAATGCTTACAGAAAGAAAAGTCAACCCATGCATAACTACTGTTTGTCAGCTTCTCCACTTGCCCCTAAATCTCATCCTAACTCCACCAGGAAGTCAATATAGAAAAGCTCAAAATGGTTCCTTTGGCCAAAATGGCTTAACAGTAAGAATTAAAGATTCAATTCAATGAATATGTGTGGAGTGTCCGGTGGGTCCCTGGAACTCTGTGAGCACAGGAAACGCCGTCATGGGGAAGGCAAGGGTCACTGCACACTCATGAGCCTCATTGTCCAACATGGAGGAAGGGGGAGACCAGTAACTGCCCCTAAGAACCCTTAACTGCACACGGCCCTTGTTCACATGGTGGATAGGAAGCTCGGATGAAGTAGTGGTCCATCCTCACAACGTACACATATTCAGTGTATGGTGCTGGATGTACGCAGAAATCTCAGTGTGGGCTGTGGTCCATCCTCACAGTGTACACGTATTCAGTGTATTGTGCTAGATAACAGAACGCAGCAACCAGACATCCTTCAAGGAGGGTTTCACTGCCCAGCTGCTTGGAGGGCATTTAGCAAGCATCCTCCAGCTACGCGCTCCTTCTGGCTCAGCCTCCGCTGCAGAGAGCTGCCTGGCCAGAAGTCACACCCTCCCAAGGACTGAACCAGGTGCGGGCAGATGTTTGAGCTACATCCGTCCATTACAGGAGAATTCTGATGGACAACACATACCCAGAGCTCCCTGCATGGACATTGAACATTTTCCTCTGCTGGACCTGCTCCCAGCCCTTTCCTGCAGGGTTGCCGATCCCTAATTAACACCTTGCACCTTCAACTCCCAAATCTCAGCATCTGCTACTGGAGAACCCAGCCTACAGCAGGTATAACTGTCAGCTCTGGCTTTGTCCCATCTTTCCTGACCTGCTTTTCCCTCTGCCCCAATTTGTTCACCTATTTTTTTAAAATTATTATTTTCACCGTTCTGTTACATTATATCTAGTGCATATAGGTCAATGTAAATTGTTTTTAAAATAATAGGGATGTAAATTTTAAAGGGGAAATAGTTTGCCAGGGATGTTTGTACCTCAGAGGATCTTGTGTTTCATCTTCCTGCGATGGGAATAAGCATTCCCTGATTAATTTGCTTTTAAAAATCTGAGACTTTACAGCGAACACTTTCTTACGATGAGACTCACCTAGAGCGCCTACTGGGAAAAGAAGTGTTTTATTTTATTTTCCCTGAAGCTCTGCTGAAAAGTTGAAGGCAGTTGCTAGAGTGCCACGATGCTCATTCTTATCTGATCGTAGGACCACTTGACAAAAGCCACCCCGCATTGGCCCCATGTCTAGGGGGCCTCACAAAATGCCTTATTGCTTTGAGAGGTGGATTTAGAATTCCTTGAAAATGCAACTGGTCATCAGAGTCTAGAAACACCAGACTCATCTTTCCACCAAGGCTCGACTCCATCTTTCCAGGAGAATTGGACCTTTGTCTGGGATACGGAAGGTTCTAGAAACCCAACCCGGTTGAGCATGAGGATTTGAAGGTTTTGACTCAAATCACAAGTGAAACTCAAATCCCATTTCGGGCGGTAATAACGAGCCAGGAGACCCTCTCAGGGAGGCTGACCGTTCTAATTAATATGGACAGAGAGAAAAACAATGAGCAAGGGTGATCCTCGGCCACTGCTGGTTCCTGCAGGGTGGTTAACGCAGGGCGAGGACGGGACCCCTGACGTGAGTAAACAGACGGGCTCCACAGGGCCACAGTTGTCACATTTCATACCATTTGTGGTTTGAGAACAGCTGCGCTTTGTCAAAGAGGACGGCAGCGGCAGTGAGGGGGGGACGTGGGGCCCAGGGTCTGTGAGCAGGACGTTGGACAGGGGCCCCGACATGCCTTCTTCTATGTCATCGTTGCTACGGCCACTGCTGCCGCTTTCGCTGTGGTCGCTGCGCTTGCTGTCGTCGTCGCCGCCGCGGCCACGGTTGCCGTGACGGTTGTGGTTTTGGTTGCTGCGGCTGTGGCTACGAGCGAGGACAGTCCCTCAGAGCTGCTGTGGGTCTGGGCTGCGCAGTGAGCCCAGGTTCCCGTGCCGGGCTCCCCACCACTGCTGCTTCCCTAGACGTGGGGAGAAACTGGCTTTTGCTGAGATGGACCACGCAGCACGTAGAAGGGTGCCCCGCACACACCCTGACCCCCAGAACCTGTGAATGGGACCTCTTTAGGAAACAGGGACTCTGCAGAGGTGATGAAGTGAAGGGTCTGAGATGAGGTCCCCCTGGAGGAGGGTGGCCCTACATCCAATGACAGGGTCCTTCTAAGATACAGAAGAGGAGAGACACAGACACACAGGAGAAGCCCTGGGAAGATGGAGGCAGAGACGGGAAGGAGGCGGCCATGAGCCCAGGGACGCCTGGAGCCCCCAGAAGCTGGAAGAGGCGGGAAGGACCCTCCCCTGGAGCCTCTGGAGGGGGCGCGGCCCTGGGACACGTTGACCTCAGATGTCTGGTCTCCAGGACTGGGGGAGGATGCACTTCCACAGTTTAAGCCATCCAGTTTGGGGTACTCAGTTAAGGCAGCCCCAGGACACTCCTACTGAGGTAGACACTGGGAGCCCCTATCCAGGTGGTCAGTGCAGCCCCCTGTCAAGACAGTCTTCTCCTTTTGCAAACTGTGGCCCCATGGTTTCCACGACCAGGATGTCATTGTAGGGCAGAAGCAGCCATAGACCATTCATCAGTGAAGGGTCAAGGCCGCGCTCCCATAAAACTTTATCCTGAAGTTTGAATTTCATATGATTTTCACGGGTCAGAAAATGTTTTTCTCTAGACTTGTGTTCAGCCATCGAAAGATGTTATGTGATTGCATGTATATGAAATGCTCAGAACAGGCAATGTGATAAAGGCAGGAAATAGATTAGCAGTTGTTTAGAGCTGAGGTTATGGAGGGCAGGAGGGCGATAACTACAGGGTACAGGTTTCTCTTTGAGGTTCTAAAGTTGACTGCCACAATGCCTGCACAACTCTGTAAGTTATATCTCAGGAAAGCTGCTTCAAACAATGTAAAACCATTCTTAGCCCGTGGGTGGGCCACGCTAAAGCAGGTGACGGGACATCATTTGCCACCCTGCTGCAGGACACGGGAGGTGTTCTCAGGGTCGCTGTCATGGTCTGTAGTGGTGTTTGCTGCCTTCTGTGCACATTCCCAAACCCTAAGCCATGAACGGCAGACCTGGGTTTTTGTTAGAAAGAGAGAGGAGAGTGGATTCCATCTCAGTGGAAAAGGCCCCCTTAGAAGAGAGTTTGTAGTCAATGTACTGTGTTGGCCCATCTTGGTCATCTCCACAGCAGTTTTGCATTTTCACAGCTGCCCACCCCATAACCCGGTAACCTAACTGTCCAAAGTTAAATACAAAGTGCCAGGGAAGGAAATAACTTTAGACACTTGTCATTCAGTCCCCTGGATTTGAAGCTGGAGAAGCCAAGCTTCACAGAAGTGGTACAGTCTGCTCAGGAACGTGTAGCTTTGGGAGGTTGTGCAGGGGCTGGGGCAAAGATTCTGGGCTTTGCTGTCTAGACCACAGGACCCCTGTGAAGGCAGTGACCACCTGGCATCCCCTGGAGTTAGCTTTGCAGGATGCTTCCACACACAGGGGATAGTTTTGTGAGTGTTTTCTCCTCTGAAGCTTTCAGCTGTGCCAACTATACATGACACAGGGCAGAAAGAACAAGAAACATCACACATAAAACACCTGATTCAAGACAGCACCCTTCCAGAGGCCAGCCAAGTCCTGATGCTGCCCTGAAACATTGAAATGTTAAAGTAAGTGCTTAGACATATCATGACGACACCATTTCGATATTCATCTCAAGCCACTGCTTCTGGAATGGTCCTAAAAATGGTCAGAAGAAGTGGGGGGGAGCACCCCACAAACGACAGCTCTCGTTGTCCCAGTTCAGTAGTTAGTGATCAGTGTCATCCTCAAAAAGTGCATCTTCCTCGTCAATCACTGGGTCTGCTCAAGTGCTTTTTCTTGGGGAGCTGTGATATTTTTCTTGGCACCAATATATCAAGTTTGTGCTCAGGCCCACAGCCAACCAGTATTCAAGTGCCCTAGGGCTTCCAAGACAGAGATGGGCAGGAAATCAGAAAGGGGGCAGCCTCAGCCCTGGGTCTTCCCTGGTTCCTGAAATCAGACTCTTGAATCAGCACCCAGAATCAAACTGGGGCAACCAGCCAACGCTTTCAGAAACACTATGGACAGCAGCCCCCTGCTGTAAGGGAAACCCAGCTGTATGGGATCCCAGGTGTTCCTGAACCTCCGTGGTTCAACCTCTCCCATCCTGCGAGATGAAATTGCCCAGGAACAGGGTCCAAACTCCACTTTTCCCACCTGCTCCTTCCCCACTGCATCTCTCTCCTGGAATGTTGTCTACATCCTCCTAAGATCCTCTATGGATTGTGGGTTTCTGCTAGCCAGGCCAGGAAGACGTGCTTTCTGGGCCGTTTGTTCCCTGGGACAGGGGGACAGGTGTCCATCCCCTGAGGTGTCATAGACGCTGTTTGAAATTCTGAATTCTGGATGGTCCAGGATTTCTCACCCCAGAGCACCCTCTCTACACCTCCACCACCAAAAGTGTACATATTTCATATCATTTTTATTATAGCATTTACTTTTCATTTATTGTTTCTACTTATTTCTAATGACCACGTGTACCTTCTGAAGCATCAGGCATCATTAATGAGGGGGTGGGCGTTTTGTAAGGAAAATGCCTGAGATGGAACTCTACAAAAATAAAATAAAACCGTAGTTGTGATCAACGAGAACCAGGAGACCTCCCCGCCGCCCTATCCCCTTCCACCTCCCCATGAGCCCAGAGGAGACACGGTTGGCACACCCAAGCAAGGGCTGCTCCTCAAAGCACCTGTCCCTGGGGGGTATCGACTGGCCCCTTGATGTAATTAATCGTGAGCACATTCTCATGGTGGACGAGGTGTGCAAATCAGCACACGGGGCCTCTGGGGTGGCCTGGACACAGGCGTCTGAGGTCCACACTGACGGGCAGCAGCCTCCAGTGACATAAACAGCCCAGGTGTCACTCCCAGAAACTCATCTCCTCCTCCCAGAAAGGAATTAAAAGAGCAGGTACAAAAATAAACACCTCCTGCCACACAAGTGCTCCCTTTTGACAGGCAAATCCCCTTCGGCTAAGAGGGGAGAGGGCACGGGGGCTGGGCTGAGCTGAGTGAGGGAACTGACTCATCTGCATGTGATGGGGGTCTGTGGTTCCCTTTAGGGAAGGGGGTCCTGAGGACAGGCAGCCAGCACACACAGGCTCACGTGTGTACGGACACACACAATCATATACACACACAGACACACAGACACACGTACACACAGGCACACACAGACATCAAACACACAGACATGCACACATACATACACTTGCAGAAACACACACGCACGCTCAAATCACACTCATACACACAGACCTGTGCATACACTCATACACACACAGGCACACAGAAATGCACATACAGAGACACACGTCCAGACGCATACATACAGAGACAGGCACAAGCACGCACACACACAGGCACACACAGATGCACACACATACATACACGCACAAACATACACAGATCACACTGATACAGAGACATGCGCACACACTCATACACACACAGGCACACAGAAACGCACATGCAGAGACACGTCCACACGCATACATACAGAGACAGGCACAAGCACACATACACACACATGCACAAACGTACACAGATCACACTGATACACACAGAGACATGCTCACACACTCATACACACACAGGCACACAGAAACGCACATACATCGAGACATGTACACACTCATACACACACACACTCGCATCATTGGGAGGAATGTGATGTCCTTTCAGAGAACAACTGACATGAAATTTGTAAGGAAAAGAATGTCAGTGACATATGGCGGGGGGTTGGGGGTGGCGGCGGCTGAGCAGAGCTCGGAGCCTTCACTCCACGCCACGGTTTTCTCAGCCCGCCCTGCAGTCGCTGTCGGGGAAGGGGCTCCCCGCCCAATTTCCACCTCTGGGAAATGAGGGTCACAGTGGGGGGAGGCGGCACGGGGGTCGGGGCCAGGAGGCAAGGCTGCACTCCGGGACAGGGGCCTCTCGGGGCAAGTCCCCGAGCACCCACACACCCCAGCCCCGCGCCCCACCCAAGCCTGTCCGTGCGCGTCCATCGCCAGCATAATGTGTCATAATTTGGCCGCGGATCCTGACAGCCCTGGCTGACTCGGGCATTAAATCATCGCCCTGAGGGGTTCTCACTGTGGCAATTTCTGCTGGTGGGGCTGTCATCTCCTCCCACACAGCACCTATCATTTTTGACATGATTGGATCAAAATTAGTCAGTACATTTAGATGTAAATTAGAGACATCCAAGAATAATGATGAGCGGAGAGATTCAGCCCCGTGTAATTGACACAGCAACAGCTTCCTTCTGCACGCCGCCTAGCCCGGCCTTATTAATACCCTGATAACAAAAGTAGAGTATCAAAAAAGTCAGAAAACTTTTTTGAGGGGCATATTTAACTAAGCCTTAAATCCCAAATAAGTCTATAATGTTAGCTCGTCCTGCAGTTAGAACTACCAAACGGCTCCCCGAACACACGGAGATGTGACCGGCCTCTCACGGAGCCGGCATCAGCCCCGAGCCTGGTACCTTCGTGCATGGCAGGTCTCTCTCTCCCATTTTCCCCAGATGCCAGCCTCACGTGGAATTCTCCTCCTGGGAGGAGCAGGGAAAGCCGGGTGCCGTGTCCCCGCCCAGGTGCCGGTGAGGACAGAGCTGAGCGGGTGGCCACCTCTGGGCTCCGGCCCCCTGAGCTGGATGGACACCTCCACGGGAGCTGGGAGCCATCTGTCCGGCCCCAGTCCCTTCTGGAATTACCACACGGCCCCGCCCAGAATGCCACACATCCCTGCGGGTGCTTTCCTCAAAAACCCCTTCCCAGGGCTGTGTGCAGCGTCCCCTAAAGGTGTCTGCAGAGCATCTCCAGGAGTGGAAGGGGCTTCCCCCGCCCAGGCTAGCCGCCAGGCTCCAGATCCTGGTCCCTAGTCCTGGGGCACAAAGGGACCCCAAAGCAGTGCACCCCCATCAAGCCATACAAGCCTTTGGGGGCCAGGAGCTGGTTAATAACAACTGCATATAAGAATTAAGTGATACTACTTTGCCTGTAACTGGAGATGATACAAAGATAGATAGATAGATAGATAGATAGATGTTAGATAAATAGATAGATAATAGATAAAAGATAAATAGATAATAGATAAATAGATAGAAGATAGATAATAGACAGATGATAGATAAATAGATGATAGAGGTGATAGATAATAGATAAATAGAAGGTAACAGATAAATAGATAATAGATGATAGATAAATAGATGACTGATAGATGGATGATAGATAGAGACAGAGGATAGATGCATGTAGGTAGATATAGACATACATGAGGGAATTAAGGGAATCCAAACACAATGGCTTTACATACTTCATCAGAAGCCCTCGATAAACCTGACATGCACGTCCAGCGGGGAAAGGAGACCCAATTTTCTGCAGACAGTGGGAACCAAGGAACGCTCGAACAGCGCATCTGGGGGGAGCCAGCCCTCCCCAGTGGACACAGCAGGGTAACAAAGGACACACACATTTGTCCACATTTCAGGTTTACCATGGGGTCAGCCGGGCTGGAATCAAACGGGGTGATTAGTGCTTATTTAGCCTGTCACCTGTGTTTGGAGCAGGGCCCTGACGTGTGGAATTGTAATCAAACACCGCACGTCTGGGTGGGTGCCCGGGAGTGAGCACCGGGGATGCCACTCGGGGAGAAGGAAACCGCCGTGAGTGACAGGCTGGACAGGTCTCCGCGCTGGGGTCCCCGGGACCAGGTGCAAGCCGGCCCCCGGCGACCAGGGTGGCAGGGAAAACGCGTGTGTGTCCTCGCAACCCCTCCCCAGGGGCAAAAGCACAAGCAAATAATCAGTGTTTTCGGTGGAGCGATTCCAAGCCTCCTGTACACTAGCAGACAGCCCACGACGCCTGGGTTGTCAAGCAAAACGAAGGATTCCTGAAATAAAGCAAATACTGGCGGGGGCGTTTCTAACCTCTGGACCCCTTTCTTGCTTCTTGCCCCGCCCACTCAAAGCCCTATCGTATTTGGAATGGGGGCGCTTGGCTGTCACCATCTGCCTCGGAAACTGGAGAGTTCGCAGTACCAGGGGGCATCCAGAAGCATGTTCCCGTGGGCACCACACAGAGACAGCACAGATTTCCAAAAAACAGAGCTACAAATGCGATGGAGTTTACACCCCCCCTCCACCGCATGCTGCAATAATGCAGAGTCTTTATAACCTTATAAGTTAAAAATGCCCTGATATTTTTTCAAAATCCAATGAAGTGTCACAGCAACTCTGAGCTCCCCTGTATGAACGTCAGCTACTAGTTCTAAGGCTCTACAGAGTACTGCATTCATCTCCTTTGCAGATTTTGCTGTAAAGCCAGAAAGAGAGGGAAGGAAGATACCTGGTGTGGAAAAGACCAGGGACATCCATGCAACAAGAAAACGTCTGGCTCTGGGTTTGCAAATCAACCTCACACCATTTTGTCTTTTTAGATTAAAAACATTGAAATTCTCCCCATGCAAGGCTACCTTGGACAGGACACCTGGCAGGTAAAGGAGTCACACTACACCCTAAGAAACCTCATTTCTTTCTCAAATGCGATGCGACTTTTTCCCCTCCACGCCATAGGGCCACGTCTGCTGACAAAACAGAGTGGAAACCAAACACACGTTTCCTTTCCAAGAGGGACTCTGCATTTCCTGCTAACAGCATCCACTGGTGCAATCACAAACATCAGGATGGGCGTAAGAGAGCACGTGGCGGGGGGTGGGGGGGCGGGGGGTGACGCTGGCCATCCTGTGTCAGCTCACGACATCACGGGCTATTGACAGGACCCAAAATCCAACGCGATAATTGAGCTCGGTGGGCGGCTGTCACTTGCCCAGCTCTGTCACCGGCACGGAGATGTGACGCCTTCCGGAAAGGGTCCCATAGCACCAAGTCTTCAAGTGCTTTCTGCAGCGGCGTGACAGAACCCCAGCCCCGCCCTGTTCTTCTGATGAAAGGGGCCACGTGCGATCAGGACCAATGGGTGTTGACCAGGGGATGATGCCCTCAGATGTTTCTGGAAGACAGACTCAGAAACACCGGGCTTCAGGCTTATTAAGGAAGCTCGTCGCCCAGCCTGGACTCACAGCTTCGCAGCTTCTCTAATTACTGTCACGTAATGATTACACATAACTGGGGAGGGGTGCAGAGTGTCCCTCCACATCCGTGCCCACCCAAGCTCTCAGAATGGGACCTTATTTGGAAACAGGGTCTTTGCAGATGGGATTAGTTGAGATGCGGGCACAGTGGACTGAGGTGGACCCTTAATCCAATAACTGGTATCCTGGGAGGAAGAGGGAAATTTGGACACTAACATAGAGGGTATTGGGGTGAAAGATCCGTGTGTACAAGTCAAAGACACCAAGGACCACAGCGGCCCCTGAAGCCAGAAGAGAGACCTGGGACAGAATCTCCCCTGGCTCCCCCAGAGGGAACCAGCTGTGCCCAGCCCTCCGTCCCGGACTTCTGGTTTCCAAACTGAGAGGAGGATGAATTGCTGCTGCTCAGCCAGGGGTGGCACTTTGTTGTAGCAGCTGTAGGAAACTAACAATGTAATAGATTACTATATTATATTATATAACGTATTAATTATGTTAATACAAAGTATTGATGTTATCTATGTTGATCATTAATTGATTGATACTCATACAAAACTACAACAATGATTTCTGGACGCTGGTTTCCCCAAAGTGTATTTTTCCTCTCTTTTCCTCAGCCATCTCCCTCCTTCGAGTTATTCTCAAGCATAGGATGGGGCTTGTGTATTTGCCACGTCTGAGCCGTTTTCAGCTCCGAATTCTGGTTCCGGGGAGAATCGCTGGTCCCAGCCATTCCCGTGATGAACAGCGCCATCGGGCACAGACGGGGACATCCAGGTAACCGTGGGGCAGGCGCAACCAAGGAAATAACCTTCTGATGCCTCTCAGCCAAGGAGAATAAAAGGCTGAAGCCAGACTTGGAGACACCCATGCACAACCTCGTTCCCTTCCTCAGTCCTGTCATCCCAAACACCAGGGCATGGTGAGACCCCCTCAGTACGGCTGAGCTGAGGGGAGGGTGGCCAGCTGCTTTGGCCAGACCAGACACCTCATGTTCTGGATCCCTTGTTTCAAATCTGTAAAATGATCCAGGGTTTCTCAACCTCAGCACGACTGGCATCTGGGGCTGGATGACTCTCTGATGCGGGGCGTCCTGGGCCCTGCGGGCTGTGGAGCAGCTTCCCTGGTCTCCACCCACCACATGCCAGGAGCTCCCCTCACCACCGTGGTCACAACCAAACCTGCCCCCAGACGTTGTCAGATGTGCCCTGGGGGACAGAGTCTTCCCTGGCTGAGGACCGCTGTTCCAGACAACCTCGAAGGGCTTCCCGTTTCCAATGTTCCGAGAATCTGGAAGGGCTGGTTCTTCACTCTAAGAACATTTGTCTCCCACTCTGTTAATGCATTTGGAATTCTTTTAAATTTATATCTATACCCACAGAGTCCTCTGCTGGCTGAACCTCTGGACTAGATTCTTCAACACAAAAAGAGAACTTTTTTTTCCCTCACAGGTCTTTGCACCAAAACTGAGCATGCCTGATGTAGGTTGCAGGATGCCAGGTGAGAATTCTGCTGCTCGCCCCACCCCCACTTGGGACCTGCAGTGGGCCCCCCAGAGAACTGCCCTCTTGGGCTCCTGGGGTCAGAAGCAGCAGGAGGCTGGCGGAAATCACAGGGAGGAAGAATCATGGGTAAATACAGAGGCCAACAGGTGGCCTTCCAGCCCAAAGAACAAACCAGAGCAGAATAAAAAAATATTGGCTCAAGCCTTCAAAGCACGAGGGACTCAGGTCAGCTACCCAGAGGAACTTCCCTGTTACCAAACACTGGATAAGAAAGGACTGTCAGGGAAGAGACGACATCCCTGTGTGCTCAGCGCTGACAGGATTGGATGACACACCCGACGTGGATAATGTTTCCCCGTCTTGCACTCACCAGCTCCATTTCCTCATCTGGAAAATGGGGCCAAAAATAGCATCTCCTTCTGAGTGTCCCACTGAGTTTGGAATGTGATGATTTATGGAAGGGACCAAAGGGACTCAATGGACCAGAGGAAGCTTTGCATTATCGCCAAGATGGTCTTGGGTTCGTGGGAGTGGTTCGAGCTCTGGGCACCTGCACCTGAAAGCACAGGGTTAGTCCTGGTTGCACAGTACAGCATGTGGAGCTCCCCGGAGGGCAGGTGCCAAGGAGAACACACTCTTGGTTGCCGTGCATCTACCCTACTTAGGGTGACACTCCCAGCATCGAAATCAGGGCTGTTACCCCAGTGATTCTGCCAACACGTTTGCAGAAGTGATGGATGGAGTGGATACAGGAGTGCACGGTGTGTTGTTACCTATCATGCTGGAGACACATTTAAGATAATCTCCCAAGGTCCCAAGGACCCATGTTCTGTGGTAGACTTCAAAGGAGCACGTGGGTGGAGCCAGCCTCCTTCTCACCTTAAGTCCCATCGGAAACATCCCCTGTTTGAGAAGCTTCCCCCAACCACCCAGAACAAAGATGGCACCCTCTTCTCTTCTATTGCTTCTTTGTTGTATGTATCAGAATGATCTGTTTTCTATTTCTCTCCGGATGCTATCTAAATATCGTGTTAAAATGGAAGGGAAGCTGCCAGGAGGAGCCAGACGACCCAGCAGGACCTCAAAGGAGGTGACCAAGAATCCATTTGGGTCCCTGAGCCATTAAAGGAGTTTCTCAGAGATCTAGGTGGGGACGGGTCTATTTTGCTCAAACATGAGGCCCAGCTCCTACCACATGGTCTGGTAGGGATAGCCCCATGGCAAATTTCACTGAATTTTAAGGAACGCCCTGCACCTGGTAGGTATTTGGTAGCTTTTCCTTTATGGATAAAGTGACTGACCAACCAGTAGAACGGCTCTTGAACTGGGTGGTTTTTAAGCATTTTGACGTGGAGGAACTCTTTGATCAAGTGACATTTACTTGGAAGTACTAAAACAGAGGAGATTAATACAGAACTAAGGAGAGGGGCCAGAACCCTGCCTGCTGGAACATAATGGTTCTGAAGGACATCTAGGCTGCTTCAGAAAGAGTTTGAAAACCCCCAATACCCACGTGAGGACTTGTTGACTTTAGTAATTTCGTAGAACGATCTCACCCTTCCAAAACAAAAAGTATCAAAATTTTAAAATCGTATTCTTTGAGAGCAGCCAGCGTAGTTGGGGCAGAAAGGATTTTCTCATCAGTCAGAAACATAGTCGCCCTAACGTTTTTAGCCAAAAGTATCCGAGTTGCATAAAATCAATGCGGCTCTGTCCACCAATTCAAAGAAAAGTGCAATCCCGAGGCTGGCTTTGTTAATCCGTCCCACCAAGCTGGATAGCTGTGAGCCCAGCGTGGCCTCTGTCTGCCATCTTCCTGTGCCTGCAGTCACACCATGTGGACAAATGCGGCAGATGTCATGAAGGGCCAGCTGAGCCTTCGTTGACTGGCCATGGGTTCGCTTTTTAATTCCCACTAGAGTCCATGGCGATTGAATGAAGTAGACGGTCCATACCATAACCCCATGGTCTTCAAGGAGCAACCAGAAGACAACGGTCAACCAACTGGAATGAACCGTATGCTCTCCAAACACATTCCCTTCATGTGCACTTTTAATTGACTAATTGGCTTCTCCCTGTGACCCCAGGTTTGCACGAGAGTTCTCCCACCTTGCCTCACCCACCCCCTCAATCTCTCATCACCCTCAAGCGGGGAGGGGTCCCAGCGGTTCCTGCAGCCTGGAAGTTCTTGGACCTGAGCTGAAAGTCTGTGAGAGGGGGCTCAGCCATGCAAGTGTTGTCAGACCTGTCCAGGGGGTCGGTAGGGGTGGGGTCATCGGGCCACAGACTCAGAGTCGTGAAGGACAACAAACCTGTACTTCTGACAGTGTCTGCAAAAGATGCCACGCAAAACATGCCAGAGACACACTGGCAAGACAAAAGATGTTCGATTACCACTGCGGGACCAGACCCCCAGCTGCACCACAAATGAAGCATCCTGTGAACCTGGAAAACGCCATGAGAACAGCACACATGTGCTGCGTTGCATTTTCACGTGAACGGGGCTGATTTTTGTTAACAGTCACCATGCAAGTGTAAACACTTAAAACATGTCACAGTCCTTACAGACTTGGAATCTGGCACGTTCTGTTCCTTTCACTGTAAAGTGTGACAATGACGGGCTTAGTGTGAGAGTCGATATGTCAAAACCATGGCAGGCGTGTGGTAAGCACTAGCTGGGTGTTCATTACCAATATCCATTCATTTAAAATGTGTGCTATAAACGAGATGAGCTACCGTCATGTTCATGTCTTGTCTACACGTGGTCTTTGACAGTCCTTCAACGCACATCCACAAAAATAATTTATTGTCGCTTGAGTATCAGCCATGGGAAAAGTGATGCTTCATCTTACAACCTCTGACCGAATGGATTTTGAGTCACCCTCGCTGGTCCAAAGGCAGACTGAGGTCCACCTGAGCCTCCAGCAGAACGAGAGTCTCTCAGACCTCGGTCTCAGAGCCCTGTGACTCGGCACTGGTTACTCCCCACTAAATGGTCCCATGCCTTTACCCCCAGACTGCCATCGGGTCGAGAGACACAATGGTACCTGGAGCTTTTCTAGACCCATCCCCCCCTCTGGGACATGTGACGGGTGCTCACGAAACAAGTGTCAATGAACTGAACGGCTGACACATTGCACCAAGTAGCCACTTATTTCAAAATTGTGTCTTCTGTTATTTTCTCTGTTTCATTTTCTGACTTTACACCATGCAGAAGCCCCTGAGAGGAGCCTGGCCAAGATTTGACTTTACAGTGCGTCCTATTTGTTTTCTCAGACTCCTAACAAAACATTGGCAGTGCCCTTGGGGACAATTTGGGTTGAAGGAAGGTGAGTCTAACAAAAATGTCAAAAACAGCAAGGACCTGATTAGTACTGGACTGGGGTAGACACAACAATGTCCCCAAAGAGGTCCACACCCTGATCCCCATGTGGTGGACGGAATGATGTCCCCATAGACATCCACATCCTAATCCCCAGAACCTATGAATGTGTTACCTAGTAAGGCAAAGGAGACCTTGCAGATGTGATTAAGGACCCTGGATTATTCAGATGGGCCCTAAACACCATCCATCTCAGGTCCTCCTAATGGGGAAACAGTGGGAATTTTGAATTGAGAAGGGCCATGAGGATAGACGCAGAGGTCGGCATCATGGGCTTTGAAGATGGACGAAGGGGCCCCCAACCGAAGAACGTGGTCAGCAGGAGACACTGGGAAAAGTCGTAGAAACCTTTGTCTTCCTTGGAGCCTCCAGAAGGACCCAGCCCTGTGGACAGCTTGGTTCTAGTTTCATGGGACACATGTCAGATTTCTGGCCTCCAGGACCATCAATGAGTCACTGTATATTGGTTTAAGGTACCCGGTTTTGATACCAACCCGGGTTCTTGGCTTCCTTAATCGATAGAAATTGACTAGGAGGTCAGACAAGAAATTCAGGCCAGGCTTTATGGGGGCCCCTGCTGCAGCAGGTGGGGGAGTGAGAACAAATAACAAGTTCCCTTGCTTGCTTGCTCCCTGGAGGGGGGTGATAAGCTTGTTCCTTAAATGGACTGAGGGTACGGGTGGGTCCAGGGGTCAGGCCAGAGGGGAGGCTTAGGGGGCCTGCCCACCCCTTAGGCGATGTTGTGTGCAGGGGGCATGCGCAGGACCCTGCTTTTGCTCCCAACCCCCTGCTTTTGCTCCCAGCTCTTCAGAAGTGGCAAGTGGGTTTTTTGGTCTCTTTGTTATCTTTTGCCCCAAATTTTCCCCACCTGCACATGCATGCAGTTATTTTCAGTCCCTTACACTTTCTTTGTGTTTTGCTGGTCAAGGAGAGGTGTGTCCACATGCAAGCACTGCAGCAAAGGGTCCGGGGTCCCAGCCTGTCTCACTTCGAGGTGCTTCGTGACAGCAGCCATGAGACTCTTACACGGACACGCATGTGCGATGGGCAAGGTCCAAGGCAGGAGCGGGACCTCGGTCAAACCTGGGGGCAACCCCCCAGCTAGGCTCCCGCGGCATCACGCCTGTGTGTGTGTCAGGAAACGGAGCCACGGGGAGGGTAGACGTCCTGCCTGGGTCCGGCTGTCTGTGATGGGAAGCGGGTGGTTAACCCTGCCTTCCCATCCACTCGCCGCTGGTTACCTCTGTGAATGGGAATCCCACTCCAAGTCTCTGCTGCACTAGAAGGACTTAATTTCCCGAATGCAAAAATACTTCCATCTGGAATTTCCAGGGGCCCTCAGACAGTCACAGGCCCCTGCGAGAGCCGGGGGGCGCCACCTACCCGCACAACAGGGCAGGAAGAGGGGCACTCACAGCCCACCTGCCTGGGCCAATTCACCTGTGACCACAATTAACTTCACAGCCCACGGGGCTCAGCGCCGCGTTAGTGGGAAACCACGGCCGGGAGAAGGCTTTGATCTCCCATGTTCTCCTGTCTTGGTTGAGTCGATAAAACACACTCTAAAGTCTCATCATTTTTGTTATTCTCTATTTCAACTTGGAAGTCACATTCTCTGAAAGTGACTAACTGCCTACGTTTTCCAGGCAAATCATGGGTGTTTCTCGTGAACTGTACTAGTGGCAACCAACTTACTGTTCCCCAGATGAAATGAGGACATTGTCATCTTTGTATTCTCATTAGTTTTTATTGAAGTAAAGTTGATTTATAATATTATATAAGTTACAAGTATGCAACATAGGGATTCACAATTTTTATAGGTTATACCCCCTTTAAACTGATTATAAAAGATTGACTATATTCCCTGTGCTGTACAATGTATCCTTGTAGCTTATTTACTTTATACATAATAGTTTGTACCTCTTAATCCCCTCCCCTTATCTTGCCCCTCTCCCTTCCCTCTCCCCACTAGTAACCATGAGTTTCTTCTCTGTATCTGTGAGTCTGCTTCTTGTTTTGTTATATACACTAGTTTCTTGCATTGTTTAGATTCCACATATACGTGGTAACATACAGTATTTGTCTTTCTCTGTCTGACTTATTTCACTAAGCATCATGCCCTCCAAGCCCATCTGTGTTGCTGCAAATGGCATTATGTCCTTCTTTTTCACGGCTGAGTAGTATTCCGCTGTGTACAAATGTACCACGTCTTCTTTATCCATCCCTCTGTCCGTGGACATCTAGGTGGCTTCCATGTCTTGGCTGTTGTGACCAGTGCTGTTGTGAGCACTGGGGTGCATCTATCTTTTCTAATTAGA